>NC_090447.1:666971882-667674788 GCF_031143425.1 Pleurodeles waltl | reverse complement strand
CAAACCTCAAAATGTGGTTAAAAAAACACATTTTCCTCACATTTTGGTGACAGAAAGTTCTGGAATCAGAGAGGACCACAAATTTCCTTCCACCCAGCGTTCCACCAAGTATCCCGATAAAAATGATACCTCACTTGTGTGGGTAGGCTTAACGCCCGCGACAGGAAATGCCCCACAACGCAACGTGGACATATCACATTTTTTGAAAGAAAACAGAGGTGTTTTTTGCAAAGTGCCTACCTGTAGATTTTGGCCTCTAGCTCAGCCGGCACCTGGGGAAACCTACCAAACCTATGCATTTTTGAAAACTAGAGACCTAGGGGAATCAAAGATGGGGTGACTTGTGGGGGCTCTGACCAGGTTTTGTTACCCAGAATCCTTTGCAAACCTCAAAATTGGCTAAAAAAACAAATTTTCCTCACATTTTGGTGACAGAAAGTCCTGGAATCAGAGAGGAGCCACAAATTTCCTCCCACCCAGCGTTCCCCCAAGTCTCCTGATAAAAATGATACCTCACTTGTGTGGGTAGGCCTAGCGCCCGCGACAGGAAATGCCCCAAAACACAACGTGCACACATCACATTTTTTGAAAGAAAACAGAGGTGTTTTTTGCAAAGTGCCTACCTGCAGATTTTGGCCTCTAGCTCAGCCGGCACCTAGGGAAACCTCCCAAACCTGTGCATTTTTTAAAACTAGAGACCTAGGGGAATCCAAGATGCGGTGACTTGTGGGGCTCTGACCAGGTTCTGTTACCCAGAATCCTTTGCAAACCTCAACATTTGGCTAAAAAAACACATTTTCCTCACATTTTGGTGACAGAATGTTGTGGAATCAGAGAGGAGCCACAAATTTCCTTCCACCCAGCGTTTCCCCAAGTCTCCCGATAAAAATGATAACTCACTTGTGTGGGTAGGCCTAGCGCCCGGGACAGGAAATGCCCCAAAACGCAACGTGGACACATGACATTTTTTTCAAGGAAACAGAGGTGTTTTTTGCAAAGTGCCTACCTGTAGATTTTGGTCTCTAGCTCAGCCGGCACCTAGGGAAACCTCCCAAACCTGTGCATTTTTTAAAACTAGAGACCTAGGGGAATCCAAGATGGGGTGACTTGTGGGGCTCTGACCAGGTTCTGTTACCCAGAATCCTTTGCATACCTCAACATTTGGCTAAAAAAACACATTTTCCTCACATTTTGGTGACAGAACGTTCTGGAATCAGAGAGGAGCCACAAATTTCCTTCCACCCAGCGTTCCCCAAGTCTCCCTGATAAAAATGATACTTCACTTGTGTGGGTAGGCCTAGCGCCCGCGACAGGAAATGCCCCAAAACGCAACGTGCACACATCACATTTTTTTTTAAAAAAAACAGAGGTGTTTTTTGCAAAGTGCCTACCTGTAGATTTTGGCCTCTAGCTCAGCCGGCACCTAGGGAAACCTACCAAACATAAGCATTTTTGAAAACTATAGACCTAGGGGAATCGAAGATGGGGTGACTTGTGGGGCTCTGGCCAGGTTCTGTTACCCAGAATCCTTTGCAAACCTCAACATTTGGCAAAAAAACACATTTTCCTCACATTTTGGTGACAGAAAGTCCTGGAATCAGAGAGGAGCCACACATTTCCTTCCACTCAGCATTCCCCCAAGTCTCCCAATAAAAATGATAACTCACTTGTGTGGGTAGGCCTAGCGCCCGCGACAGGAAATGCCCCAAAACGCAACGTGGACACATCAAATTTTTTTAAAGAAAACAGAGGTGTTTTTTGCAAAGTGCCTACCTGTAGATTTTGGCCTCTAGCTCAGCCGGGCACCTAGGGAAACCTCCCAAACCTGTGCATTTTTTAAGACTAGAGACCTAGGGGAATCCAAGATGGGGTGACTTGTGGGGCTCTGACCAGGTTTTGTTACGCAGAATCCTTTGCAAACCTCAAAATTTGATAAAAAAACACATTTTCCTCACATTTTGGTGACAGAAAGTCCTGGAATCAGAGAGGAGCCACAAATTTCCTTCAACCCAGCGTTCCCCAAGTCTCCCTGATAAAAATGATACTTCACTTGTGTGGGTAGGCCTAGCGCCCGCGACAGGAAATGCCCCAAAACGCAACGTGCACACATCACATTTTTTTAAAGAAAACAGAGGTGTTTTTTGCAAAGTGCCTACCTGTAGATTTTGGCCTCTAGCTCAGCCGGCACCTAGGGAAACCTCCCAAGCCTCTGCATTTTTGAAAAACAGAGACCTAGGGAATCCAAGATGGGGTGACTTGTGGGGCTCTGACCAGGTTCTGTTACCCAGAATCCTTTGCATACCTCAACATTTGGTTTAAAAAAACACATTTTCCTCACATTTTGGTGAGAGAAAGTCCTGGAATCAGAGAGGAGCCACAAATTTCCTTCCACCCAGCGTTCCCCCAAGTCTCCCTGATAAAAATGATACTTCACTTGTGTGGGTAGGCCTAGCGCCCGCGACAGGAAATGCCCCAAAACGCAACGTGCACACATCAATTTTTTTTTTTTTTTTTAAAGAAAACAGAGGTGTTTTTTGCAAAGTGCCTACCTGTAGATTTTGGCCTCTAGCTCAGCCGGCAAACCTATGCATTTTTTAAAACTAGAGACCTAGGGGAATCAAAGATGGGGTGATTTGTGGGGCTCTGACCAGGTTTTGTTACCCAGAATCCTTTGCAAACCTCAAATTTGGCTAAAAAAACAAATTTTCCTCACATTTTGGTGACAGAAAGTCCTGGAATCAGAGAGGAGCCACAAATTTCCTTCCACCCAGCGTTCCCCCAAGTCTCCCGATAAAAATGATAACTCACTTGTGTGGGTAGGCCTAGCGCCCGCGACAGGAAATGCCCCAAAACGCAACGTGGACACATCACATTTTTTTCAAGAAAACAGAGGTGTTTTTTGCAAAGTGTCTACCTGTAGATTTTGGCCTCTAGCTCAGCCGGCACCTAGGGAAACCTCCCAAACCTGTGCATTTTTGAAAACAGAGACCTAGGGGAATCCAAGATGGGGTGACTTGTGGGGCTCTGACCAGGTTCTGTTACCCAGAATCCTTTGCATACCTCAACATTTGGCTAAAAAGCACATTTTCCTCACATTTTGGTGAGAGAAAGTCCTGGAATCAGAGAGGAGCCACAAATTTCCTTCCACCCAGCGTTCCCCAAGTCTCCCTGATAAAAATGATACTTCACTTGTGTGGGTAGGCCTAGCGCCCGCGACAGGAAATGCCCCAAAACGCAACGTGCACACATCACATTTTTTTTTAATTTTTTTTTTTTAAAGAAAACAGAGGTGTTTTTTGCAAGTGCCTACCTGTAGATTTTGGCATCTAGCTTAGCCGGCACCTAGGGAAACCTACCAAACCTAAGCATTTTTGAAAACTATAGACCTAGGGGAATCGAAGATGGGGTGACTTGTGGGGCTCTGACCAGGTTCTGTTACCCAGAATCCTTTGCAAACCTCAACATTTGGCTGAAAAAACACATTTTCCTCACATTTTGGTGACAGAAAGTCCTGGAATCAGAGAGGAGCCACAAATTTCCTTCCACCCAGCGTTCCCCCAAGTCTCCCTGATAAAAATCATACTTCACTTGTGTGGGTAGGCCTATCGCCCGCGACAGGAGATGCCCCAAAATGCAACGTGCACACATCACATTTTTTTTAAAGAAAACAGAGGTGTTTTTTTGCAAAGTGCCTACCTGTAGATTTTGGCCTCTAGCTCAGCCGGCACCTAGGGAAACCTACCAAACCTGTGCATTTTTGAAAACCAGAGACCTAGGGGAATCCAACATGGGGTGACTTGTGGGGCTCTGACCAGGTTCTGTTACCCAGAATCCTTTGCAAACCTCAAAATGTGGTTAAAAAAACACATTTTCCTCACATTTTGGTGACAGAAAGTTCTGGAATCAGAGAGGAGCCACAAATTTCCTTCCACCCAGCGTTCCACCAAGTATCCCGATAAAAATGATACCTCACTTGTGTGGGAAGGCTTAACGCCCGTGACAGGAAATGCCCCACAAAGCAACGTGGACATATCACATTTCTTGAAAGAAAACAGAGGTGTTTTTTGCAAAGTGCCTACCTGTAGATTTTGGCCTCTAGCTCAGCCGGCACCTAGGGAAACCTCCCAAACCTATGCATTTTTTAAAACTAGAGACCTAGGGGAATCCAAGATGGGGTGATTTGTGGGGCTCTGACCAGGTTTTGTTACCCAGAATCCTTTGCAAACCTCAAAATTTGGCTTAAAAAACAAATTTTCCTCACATTTTGGTGACAGAAAGTCCTGGAATCAGAGAGGAGCCACAAATTTCCTTCCACCCAGCGTTCCCCCAAGTCTCCCGATAAAAATGATAACTCACTTGTGTGGGTAGGCCTAGCGCCCGCGACAGGAAATGCCCCAAAACGCAACATGGACACATCACATTTTTTTCAAGAAAACAGAGGTGTTTTTTGCAAAGTGCCTACCTGTAGATTTTGGCCTCTAGCTCAGCCGGCACCTAGGGAAACCTCCCAAACCTGTGCATTTTTGAAAACCAGAGACCTAGGGGAATCCACGATGGGGTGACTTGTGGGGCGCTGACCAGGTTCTGTTACCCAGAATCCTTTGCATACCTCAACATTTGGCTAAAAAAACACAATTTCCTCACATTTTGGTGAGAGAAAGTCCTGGAATCAGAGAGGAGCCACAAATTTCCTTCCACCCAGCGTTCCCCCAAGTCTCCCTGATAAAAATGATACTTCACTTGTGTGGGTAGGCCTAGCGCCCGCGACAGAAAATGTCCCAAAAAGCCATGTGCACACATCACATTTTTTTTTAAAGAAAACAGGTGTTTTTTTGCAAAGTGCCTACCTGTAGATTTTGGCCTCTAGCTCAGCCGGCACCTAGGGAAACCTACCAAACTTAAGCATTTTTTAAAACTAGAGACCTAGGGGAATCCAAGATGGGGTGACTTGTGGGGCTTTGACCAGGTTCTGTTACCCAGAATCCTTTGTAAACCTCAAAATGTGGTTAAAAAAACACATTTTCCTCACATTTTGGTGACAGAAAGTTCTGGAATCAGAGAGGACCACAAATTTCCTTCCACCCAGCGTTCCACCAAGTATCCCGATAAAAATGATACCTCACTTGTGTGGGTAGGCTTAACGCCCGCGACAGGAAATGCCCCACAACGCAACGTGGACATATCACATTTTTTTAAAGAAAACAGAGGTGTTTTTTGCAAAGTGCCTACCTGTAGATTTTGGCCTCTAGCTCAGCCGGCACCTGGGGAAACCTACCAAACCTATGCATTTTTAAAAACTAGAGACCTAGGGGAATCAAAGATGGGGTGAGTTGTGGGACTCTGACCAGGTTTTGTTACCCAGAATCCTTTGCAAACCTCAAAATTTGGCTAAAAAAACAAATTTTCCTCACATTTTGGTGACAGAAAGTCCTGGAATCAGAGAGGAGCCACAAATTTCCTCCCACCCAGCGTTCCCCCAAGTCTCCTGATAAAAATGATACCTCACTTGTGTGGGTAGGCCTAGCGCCCGCGACAGGAAATGCCCCAAAACACAACGTGCACACATCACATCTTTTGAAAGAAAACAGAGGTGTTTTTTGCAAAGTGCCTACCTGCAGATTTTGGCCTCTAGCTCAGCCGGCACCTAGGGAAACCTCCCAAACCTGTGCATTTTTTAAAACTAGAGACCTAGGGGAATCCAAGATGCAGTGACTTGTGGGGCTCTGACCAGGTTCTGTTACCCAGAATCCTTTGCAAACCTCAACATTTGGCTAAAAAAACACATTTTCCTCACATTTTGGTGACAGAACGTTGTGGAATCAGAGAGGAGCCACAAATTTCCTTCCACCCAGCGTTTCCCCAAGTCTCCCGATAAAAATGATAACTCACTTGTGTGGGTAGGCCTAGCGCCCGCGACAGGAAATGCCCCAAAACGCAACGTGGACCCATCACGTTTTTTTTCAAGAAAACAGAGGTGTTTTTTGCAAAGTGCCTACCTGTAGATTTTGGTCTCTAGCTCAACCGGCACCTAGGTAAACCTCCCAAACCTGTGCATTTTTGAAAACTAGAGACCTAGGGGAATCCAAGATGGGGTGACTTGTGGGGCTCTGACCAGGTTCTGTTACCCAGAATCCTTTGCATACCTCAACATTTGGCTAAAAAAACAAATTTTCCTCACATTTTGGTGACAGAACGTCCTGGAATCAGAGAGGAGCCACAAATTTCCTTCCACCCAGCGTTCCCCCAAGTCTCCCTCATAAAAATGATACTTCACTTGTGTGGGTAGGCCTAGCGCCCGCGACAGGAAATGCCCCAAAACGCAACGTGCACACATCACATTTTTTTTTTTAAAAAACAGAGGTGTTTTTTGCAAAGTGCCTACCTGTAGATTTTGGCCTCTAGCTCAGCCGGCACCTAGGGCAACCTCCCAAACCTATGCATTTTTGAAAACTAGAGACCTAGGGGAATCCAAGATGGGGTGATTTGTGGGGCTCTGACCAGGTTTTGTTACCCAGAATCCTTTGCAAACCTCAAAATTTGGCTAAAAAAACAAATTTTCCTCACATTTTTGTGACAGAAAGTCCTGGAATCAGAGAGGAGCCACAAATTTCCTTCCACCCAGCGTTCCCCCAAGTCTCCCAATAAAAATGATAACTCACTTGTGTGGGTAGGCCTAGCGCCCGCGACAGGAAATGCCCCAAAACGCAACGTGCACACATCACATTTTTTTCAAGAAAACAGAGGTGTTTTTTTGCAAAGTGCCTACCTGTAGATTTTGGCCTCTAGCTCAGCCGGCACCTAGGGAAACCTACCAAACCTAAGCATTTTTGAAAACTAGAGACCTAGGGGAATACAAGATGGGGTGACTTGTGGGGCTCTGACCAGGTTCTGTTACCCAGAATCCTTTGCAAACCTCAAAATGTGGTTAAAAAAACACATTTTCCTCACATTTTGGTGACAGAAAGTTCTGGAATCAGAGAGGACCACAAATTTCCTTCCACCCAGCGCTCCACCAAGTATCCCGATAAAAATGATACCTCACTTGTGTGGGTAGGCATAACGCCCGCGACAGGAAATGCCCCACAACGCAACGTGGACATATCACATTTTTTGAAAGAAAACAGAGGTGTTTTTTGCAAAGTGCCTACCTGTAGATTTTGGCCTCTAGCTCAGCCGGCACCTGGGGAAACCTACCAAACCTATGCATTTTTGAAAACTAGAGACCTAGGGGAATCAAAGATGGGGTGAGTTGTGGGGCTCTGACCAGGTTTTGTTACCCAGAATCCTTTGCAAACCTCACAATTTGGCTAAAAAAACAAATTTTCCTCACATTTTGGTGACAGAAAGTCCTGAAATCAGAGAGGAGCCACAAATTTCCTTCCACCCAGCGTTTCCCCAAGTCTCCTGATAAAAATGATAACTCACTTGTGTGGGTAGGCCTAGCGCCCGCGACAGGAAATGCCCCAAAACGCAACGTGGACACATCACATTTTTTTCAAGAAAACAGAGGTGTTTTTTGCAAAGTGCCTACCTGTAGATTTTGGTCTCTAGCTCAGCCGGCACCTAGGGAAACCTCCCAAACCTGTGCATTTTTGAAAACTAGAGACCTAGGGGAATCCAAGATGGGGTGACTTGTGGGGCTCTGACCAGGTTCTGTTACCCAGAATCCTTTGCATACCTCAACATTTGGCTAAAAAAACACATTTTCCTCACATTTTGGTGACAGAAAGTCCTGGAATCAGAGAGGAGCGACAAATTTCCTTCAACCCAGCTTTCCCCCAAGTCTCCCGATAAAAATGATACCTCACTTGTGTGGGTAGGCCTAGCGCCCGCAACAGGACATGCCCCAAAACACAACGTGCACACATCACATTTTTTGAAAGAAAACAGAGGTGTTTTTTGCAAAGTGCCTACCTGTAGATTTTGGCCTCTAGCTCAGCCGGCACCTAGGGAAACCTACCAAAGTTGTGCATTTCTGAAAACTAGAGACCTAGCGGAATCCACGATGGGGTGACTTGTGGGACTCTGATCAGGTTTTGTTACCCAGAATCCTTTGCAAACCTCAAAATTTGGCTAAAAAAACAAATTTTCCTCACATTTTGGTGATAAAAAGTCCTGGAATCAGAGAGGAGCCACAAATTTCCTTCCACCCAGCATTCCCCCAAGTCTCCCGATAAAAATGATAACTCACTTGTGTGGGTAGGCCTTGCACCCGCGACAGGAAATGCCCCAAAACGCAACGTGGATACATCACATTTTTTTAAAGAAAACAGAGGTGTTTTTTGCAAAGTGCCTACCTGTAGATTTTGGCCTCTAGCTCAGCCGGCACCTAGGGAAACCTCCCAAACCTGTGCATTTTTTAAAACTAGAGACCTAGGGGAATCCAAGATGGGGTGACTTGTGGGGCTCTGACCAGGTTCTGTTACCCAGAATCCTTTGCAAACCTCAACATTTGGCTAAAAAAACACATTTTCCTCACATTTTGGTGACAGAACGTTCTGGAATCAGAGAGGAGCCACAAATTGCATTCCATCCAGCATTCCCACAAGTCTCCCGATAAAAATGATACCTCACTTGTGTGGGTAGGCCTAGCGCCCGCGACAGGAAATGCCCCAAAATGCAACGTGCACACACATCACATTTTTTGAAAGAAAACAGAGGTGTTTTTTTGCAAAGTGCCTACTTGTAGATTTTGGCCTCTAGCTCAGCCGGCACCTAGGGAAACCTACCAAACCTGTGCATTTCTGAAAACTAGAGACCTAGGGGAATCCAAGATGGGGTGACTTGTGGGGCTCTGACCAGGTTTTGTTACCCAGAATCCTTTGCAAACCTCAAAATTTGGCTTAAAAAACAAATTTTCCTCACATTTTTTAATGACAGGACGTTCTAGAATCAGACAGGAGCCACACATTTCCTCCCACCCAGCGTTCCCCCAAGTCTCCTGATAAAAATGATACCTCACTTGAGTGGGTAGGCCTAGCGCCCGCGACAGGAAATGCCCCAAAACACAATGTGCACACATCACAATTTTTGAAAGAAAACAGAGGTGTTTTTTGCAAAGTGCCTACCTGTAGATTTTGGCCTCTAGCTCAGCCGGCACCTAGGGAAACCTACCAAATGTATACATTTCTGAAAACTAGAGACCTAGGGGAATCCACGATGGGGTGACTTGTGGGGCTCTGACCAGGTTTTGTTACCCAGAATCCTTTGCAAACCTCAAAATTTGGCTACAAAAACAAATTTTCCTCACATTTTGGTGACAGAAAGTCCTGGAATCAGAGAGGAGCCACAAATTTCCTTCCACCCAGCGTTCCCCCAAGTCTCCCGATAAAAATGATAACTCACTTGTGTGGGTAGGCCTAGCGCCCGCAACAGGAAATGCCCCAAAACGCAACGTGGACACATCACATTTTTTTTTTAAAGAAAACAGAGGTGTTTTTTGCAAAGTGCCTGCCTGTAGATTTTGGCCTCTAGCTCAGCCGGCACCTAGGAAAACCTCCCAAACCTGTGCATTTTTGAAAACCAGAGACCTAGGGGAATCCAAGATGGGGTGACTTGTGGGGCTCTGACCAGGTTCTGTTACCCAGAATCCTTTGCATACCTCAACATTTGGCTAAAAAAACACATTTTCCTCACATTTTGGTGACATAACGTCCTGGAATCAGAGAGGAGCCACAAATTTCCTTCCACCCAGCGTTCCCCCAAGTCTCCCTGAAAAAAATGATACTTCACTTGTGTGGGTAGGCCTAGCGCCCGCGACAGGAAATGCCGCAAAACACAACGTGCACACATCACATTTTTTTTTTAAAAAGAAAACAGAGGTGTTTTTTGCAAAGTGCCTACCTGTAGATTTTGGCCTGTAGCTCAGCCGGCACCTAGGGAAACCTACCAAACCTAAGCATTTTTGAAAACTATAGACCTAGGGGAATCGAAGATGGGGTGACTTGTGGGGCTCTGACCAGGTTCTGTTACCCAGAATCCTTTGCAAACCTCAACATTTGGCTAAAAAAACACATTTTCCTCACATTTTGGTGACAGAAAGTCCTGGAATCAGAGAGGAGCCACAAATTTCCTTCAACCCAGCGTTCCCCCAAGTCTCCCTGATAAAAATGATACTTCACTTGTGTGGGTAGGCCTAGCGCCCGCGACAGGAAATGCCCCAAAACGCAACGTGCACACATCACATTTTTTTTTAAAGAAAACAGAGGTGTTTTTTTGCAAAGTGTCTACCTGTAGATTTTGGCCTCTAGCTCAGCCGGCACCTAGGGAAACCTACCAAACCTAAGCATTTTTAAAAACTAGAGACCTAGGGGAATCCAAGATGGGGTGACTTGTGGGGCTCTGACCAGGTTCTGTTACCCAGAATCCTTTGCAAACCTCAAAATGTGGTTAAAAAAACACATTTTCCTCACATTTTGGTGACAGAAAGTTCTGGAATCAGAGAGGAGCCACCAATTTCCTTCCACCCAGCGTTCCACCAAGTATCCCGATAAAAATGATACCTCACTTGTGTGGGTAGGCTTAACGCCCGCGACAGGAAATGCCCCACAACGCAACGTGGACATATCACATTTTTTGAAAGAAAACAGAGGTGTTTTTTGCAAAGTGCCTACCTGTAGATTTTGGCCTCTAGCTCAGCCGGCACCTGGGGAAACCTACCAAACCTATGCATTTTTGAAAACTAGAGACCTAGGAGAATCAAAGATGGGGTGAGTTGTGGGGCTCTGACCAGGTTTTGTTACCCAGAATCCTTTGCAAACCTCAAAATTTGGCTAAAAAAAGAATTTTCCTCACATTTTGGTGACAGAAAGTACTGGAATCAGAGAGGAGCCACAAATTTCCTCCCACCCAGCGTTCCCCCAAGTCTCCTGATAAAAATGATACCTCACTTGTGTGGGTAGGCCTAGCGCCCGCGACAGGAAATGCCCCAAAACACAACGTGCACACATCACATTTTTTTAAAGAAAAAAGAGGTGTTTTTTGCAAAGTGCCTACCTGTAGATTTTGGCCTCTAGCTCAGCCGGCACCTAGGGAAACCTCCCAAACCTGTGCATTTTTGAAAACCAGAGACCTAGGGGAATCCAAGATGGGGTGACTTGTGGGGCTCTGACCAGGTTCTGTTACCCAGAATCCTTTGCATACCTCAACATTTGGCTAAAAAAACACATTTTCCTCACATTTTGGTGAGAGAAAGTCCTGGAATCAGAGAGGAGCCACAAATTACCTTCTACCCAGCGTTCCCCCAAGTCTCCCTGATAAAAATGATACTTCACTTGTGTGGGTAGGCCGAGCACCCGCGACAGGAAATGCCCCAAAACGCAATGTGCACACATCACATTTTTTTTTAAAGAAAACAGAGGTGTTTTTTGCAAAGTGCCTACCTGTAGATTTTGGCCTCTAGCTCAGCCGGCACCTAGGGAAACCTACCAAACCTAAGCATTTTTGAAAACTATAGACCTAGGGGAATCGAAGATGGGGTGACTTGTGGGGCTCTGACCAGGTTCTGTTACCCAGAATCCTTTGCAAACCTCAACATTTGGCTAAAAAAACACATTTTCCTCACATTTTGGTGACAGAAAGTCCTGGAATCAGAGAGGAGCCACAAATTTCCTTCAACCCAGCGTTCCCCCAAGTCTCCCTGATAAAAATGATACTTCACTTGTGTGGGTAGGCCTAGCGCCCGCGACAGGAAATGCCCCAAAACGCAACGTGCACACATCACATTTTTTTAAAGAAAACAGAGGTGTTTTTTTGCAAAGTGCCTACCTGTAGATTTTGGCCTCTAGCTCAGCCGGCACCTAGGGAAACCTACCAAACTTAAGCATTTTTGAAAACTAGAGACCTAGGGGGATCCAAGATGGGGTGACTTGTGGGGCTCTGACCAGGTTCTGTTACCCAGAATCCTTTGCAAACCTCAAAATGTGGTTAAAAAAACACATTTTCCTCACATTTTGGTGACAGAAAGTTCTGGAATCAGAGAGGACCACAAATTTCCTTCCACCCAGCGTTCCACCAAGTATCCCGATAAAAATGATACCTCACTTGTGTGGGTAGGCTTAACGCCCGCGACAGGAAATGCCCCACATCGCAACGTGGACATATCACATTTTTTTAAAGAAAACAGAGGTGTTTTTTGCAAAGTGCCTACCTGTAGATTTTGGCCTCTAGCTCAGCCGGCACCTGGGGAAACCTACCAAACCTATGCATTTTTGAAAACTAGAGACCTAGGGGAATCAAAGATGGGGTGACTTGTGGGGGCTCTGACCAGGTTTTGTTACCCAGAATCCTTTGCAAACCTCAAAATTGGCTAAAAAAACAAATTTTCCTCACATTTTGGTGACAGAAAGTCCTGGAATCAGAGAGGAGCCACAAATTTCCTCCCACCCAGCGTTCCCCCAAGTCTCCTGATAAAAATGATACCTCACTTGTGTGGGTAGGCCTAGCGCCCGCGACAGGAAATGCCCCAAAACACAACGTGCACACATCACATTTTTTGAAAGAAAACAGAGGTGTTTTTTGCAAAGTGCCTACCTGCAGATTTTGGCCTCTAGCTCAGCCGGCACCTAGGGAAACCTCCCAAACCTGTGCATTTTTTAAAACTAGAGACCTAGGGGAATCCAAGATGCGGTGACTTGTGGGGCTCTGACCAGGTTCTGTTACCCAGAATCCTTTGCAAACCTCAACATTTGGCTAAAAAAACACATTTTCCTCACATTTTGGTGACAGAACGTTGTGGAATCAGAGAGGAGCCACAAATTTCCTTCCACCCAGCGTTTCCCCAAGTCTCCCGATAAAAATGATAACTCACTTGTGTGGGTAGGCCTAGCGCCCGGGACAGGAAATGCCCCAAAACGCAACGTGGACACATGACATTTTTTTCAAGGAAACAGAGGTGTTTTTTGCAAAGTGCCTACCTGTAGATTTTGGTCTCTAGCTCAGCCGGCACCTAGGGAAACCTCCCAAACCTGTGCATTTTTTAAAACTAGAGACCTAGGGGAATCCAAGATGGGGTGACTTGTGGGGCTCTGACCAGGTTCTGTTACCCAGAATCCTTTGCATACCTCAACATTTGGCTAAAAAAACACATTTTCCTCACATTTTGGTGACAGAACGTTCTGGAATCAGAGAGGAGCCACAAATTTCCTTCCACCCAGCGTTCCCCCAAGTCTCCCTGATAAAAATGATACTTCACTTGTGTGGGTAGGCCTAGCGCCCGCGACAGGAAATGCCCCAAAACGCAACGTGCACACATCACATTTTTTTTTTTAAAAAAACAGAGGTGTTTTTTGCAAAGTGCCTACCTGTAGATTTTGGCCTCTAGCTCAGCCGGCACCTAGGGAAACCTACCAAACATAAGCATTTTTGAAAACTATAGACCTAGGGGAATCGAAGATGGGGTGACTTGTGGGGCTCTGGCCAGGTTCTGTTACCCAGAATCCTTTGCAAACCTCAACATTTGGCTAAAAAAACACATTTTCCTCACATTTTGGTGACAGAAAGTCCTGGAATCAGAGAGGAGCCACAAATTTCCTTCCACTCAGCATTCCCCCAAGTCTCCCAATAAAAATGATAACTCACTTGTGTGGGTAGGCCTAGCGCCCGCGACAGGAAATGCCCCAAAACGCAACGTGGACACATCAAATTTTTTTAAAGAAAACAGAGGTGTTTTTTGCAAAGTGCCTACCTGTAGATTTTGGCCTCTAGCTCAGCCGGCACCTAGGGAAACCTCCCAAACCTGTGCATTTTTTAAGACTAGAGACCTAGGGGAATCCAAGATGGGGTGACTTGTGGGGCTCTGACCAGGTTTTGTTACGCAGAATCCTTTGCAAACCTCAAAATTTGGATAAAAAAACACATTTTCCTCACATTTTGGTGACAGAAAGTCCTGGAATCAGAGAGGAGCCACAAATTTCCTTCAACCCAGCGTTCCCCCAAGTCTCCCTGATAAAAATGATACTTCACTTGTGTGGGTAGGCCTAGCGCCCGCGACAGGAAATGCCCCAAAACGCAACGTGCACACATCACATTTTTTTAAAGAAAACAGAGGTGTTTTTTGCAAAGTGCCTACCTGTAGATTTTGGCCTCTAGCTCAGCCGGCACCTAGGGAAACCTCCCAAGCCTCTGCATTTTTGAAAAACAGAGACCTAGGGAATCCAAGATGGGGTGACTTGTGGGGCTCTGACCAGGTTCTGTTACCCAGAATCCTTTGCATACCTCAACATTTGGTTTAAAAAAACACATTTTCCTCACATTTTGGTGAGAGAAAGTCCTGGAATCAGAGAGGAGCCACAAATTTCCTTCCACCCAGCGTTCCCCCAAGTCTCCCTGATAAAAATGATACTTCACTTGTGTGGGTAGGCCTAGCGCCCGCGACAGGAAATGCCCCAAAACGCAACGTGCACACATCAATTTTTTTTTTTTTTTTTAAAGAAAACAGAGGTGTTTTTTGCAAAGTGCCTACCTGTAGATTTTGGCCTCTAGCTCAGCCGGCAAACCTATGCATTTTTTAAAACTAGAGACCTAGGGGAATCAAAGATGGGGTGATTTGTGGGGCTCTGACCAGGTTTTGTTACCCAGAATCCTTTGCAAACCTCAAAATTTGGCTAAAAAAACAAATTTTCCTCACATTTTGGTGACAGAAAGTCCTGGAATCAGAGAGGAGCCACAAATTTCCTTCCACCCAGCGTTCCCCCAAGTCTCCCGATAAAAATGATAACTCACTTGTGTGGGTAGGCCTAGCGCCCGCGACAGGAAATGCCCCAAAACGCAACGTGGACACATCACATTTTTTTCAAGAAAACAGAGGTGTTTTTTGCAAAGTGTCTACCTGTAGATTTTGGCCTCTAGCTCAGCCGGCACCTAGGGAAACCTCCCAAACCTGTGCATTTTTGAAAAACAGAGACCTAGGGGAATCCAAGATGGGGTGACTTGTGGGGCTCTGACCAGGTTCTGTTACCCAGAATCCTTTGCATACCTCAACATTTGGCTAAAAAGCACATTTTCCTCACATTTTGGTGAGAGAAAGTCCTGGAATCAGAGAGGAGCCACAAATTTCCTTCCACCCAGCGTTCCCCCAAGTCTCCCTGATAAAAATGATACTTCACTTGTGTGGGTAGGCCTAGCGCCCGCGACAGGAAATGCCCCAAAACGCAACGTGCACACATCACATTTTTTTTTATTTTTTTTTTTTTAAAGAAAACAGAGGTGTTTTTTGCAAAGTGCCTACCTGTAGATTTTGGCATCTAGCTTAGCCGGCACCTAGGGAAACCTACCAAACCTAAGCATTTTTGAAAACTATAGACCTAGGGGAATCGAAGATGGGGTGACTTGTGGGGCTCTGACCAGGTTCTGTTACCCAGAATCCTTTGCAAACCTCAACATTTGGCTGAAAAAACACATTTTCCTCACATTTTGGTGACAGAAAGTCCTGGAATCAGAGAGGAGCCACAAATTTCCTTCCACCCAGCGTTCCCCCAAGTCTCCCTGATAAAAATCATACTTCACTTGTGTGGGTAGGCCTAGCGCCCGCGACAGGAGATGCCCCAAAATGCAACGTGCACACATCACATTTTTTTTAAAGAAAACAGAGGTGTTTTTTTGCAAAGTGCCTACCTGTAGATTTTGGCCTCTAGCTCAGCCGGCACCTAGGGAAACCTACCAAACCTGTGCATTTTTGAAAACCAGAGACCTAGGGGAATCCAACATGGGGTGACTTGTGGGGCTCTGACCAGGTTCTGTTACCCAGAATCCTTTGCAAACCTCAAAATGTGGTTAAAAAAACACATTTTCCTCACATTTTGGTGACAGAAAGTTCTGGAATCAAAGAGGAGCCACAAATTTCCTTCCACCCAGCGTTCCACCAAGTATCCCGATAAAAATGATACCTCACTTGTGTGGGAAGGCTTAACGCCCGTGACAGGAAATGCCCCACAAAGCAACGTGGACATATCACATTTCTTGAAAGAAAACAGAGGTGTTTTTTGCAAAGTGCCTACCTGTAGATTTTGGCCTCTAGCTCAGCCGGCACCTAGGGAAACCTCCCAAACCTATGCATTTTTTAAAACTAGAGACCTAGGGGAATCCAAGATGGGGTGATTTGTGGGGCTCTGACCAGGTTTTGTTACCCAGAATCCTTTGCAAACCTCAAAATTTGGCTTAAAAAACAAATTTTCCTCACATTTTGGTGACAGAAAGTCCTGGAATCAGAGAGGAGCCACAAATTTCCTTCCACCCAGCGTTCCCCCAAGTCTCCCGATAAAAATGATAACTCACTTGTGTGGGTAGGCCTAGCGCCCGCGACAGGAAATGCCCCAAAACGCAACATGGACACATCACATTTTTTTCAAGAAAACAGAGGTGTTTTTTGCAAAGTGCCTACCTGTAGATTTTGGCCTCTAGCTCAGCCGGCACCTAGGGAAACCTCCCAAACCTGTGCATTTTTGAAAACCAGAGACCTAGGGGAATCCACGATGGGGTGACTTGTGGGGCGCTGACCAGGTTCTGTTACCCAGAATCCTTTGCATACCTCAACATTTGGCTAAAAAAACACAATTTCCTCACATTTTGGTGAGAGAAAGTCCTGGAATCAGAGAGGAGCCACAAATTTCCTTCCACCCAGCGTTCCCCCAAGTCTCCCTGATAAAAATGATACTTCACTTGTGTGGGTAGGCCTAGCGCCCGCGACAGAAAATGTCCCAAAAAGCCATGTGCACACATCACATTTTTTTTTAAAGAAAACAGGTGTTTTTTTGCAAAGTGCCTACCTGTAGATTTTGGCCTCTAGCTCAGCCGGCACCTAGGGAAACCTACCAAACTTAAGCATTTTTTAAAACTAGAGACCTAGGGGAATCCAAGATGGGGTGACTTGTGGGGCTCTGACCAGGTTCTGTTACCCAGAATCCTTTGTAAACCTCAAAATGTGGTTAAAAAAACACATTTTCCTCACATTTTGGTGACAGAAAGTTCTGGAATCAGAGAGGACCACAAATTTCCTTCCACCCAGCGTTCCACCAAGTATCCCGATAAAAATGATACCTCACTTGTGTGGGTAGGCTTAACGCCCGCGACAGGAAATGCCCCACAACGCAACGTGGACATATCAAATTTTTTTAAAGAAAACAGAGGTGTTTTTTGCAAAGTGCCTACCTGTAGATTTTGGCCTCTAGCTCAGCCGGCACCTGGGGAAACCTACCAAACCTATGCATTTTTAAAAACTAGAGACCTAGGGGAATCAAAGATGGGGTGAGTTGTGGGACTCTGACCAGGTTTTGTTACCCAGAATCCTTTGCAAACCTCAAAATTTGGCTACAAAAACAAATTTTCCTCACATTTTGGTGACAGAAAGTCCTGGAATCAGAGAGGAGCCACAAATTTCCTCCCACCCAGCGTTCCCCCAAGTCTCCTGATAAAAATGATACCTCACTTGTGTGGGTAGGCCTAGCGCCCGCGACAGGAAATGCCCCAAAACACAACGTGCACACATCACATCTTTTGAAAGAAAACAGAGGTGTTTTTTGCAAAGTGCCTACCTGCAGATTTTGGCCTCTAGCTCAGCCGGCACCTAGGGAAACCTCCCAAACCTGTGCATTTTTTAAAACTAGAGACCTAGGGGAATCCAAGATGCAGTGACTTGTGGGGCTCTGACCAGGTTCTGTTACCCAGAATCCTTTGCAAACCTCAACATTTGGCTAAAAAAACACATTTTCCTCACATTTTGGTGACAGAACGTTGTGGAATCAGAGAGGAGCCACAAATTTCCTTCCACCCAGCGTTTCCCCAAGTCTCCCGATAAAAATGATAACTCACTTGTGTGGGTAGGCCTAGCGCCCGCGACAGGAAATGCCCCAAAACGCAACGTGGACCCATCACATTTTTTTTCAAGAAAACAGAGGTGTTTTTTGCAAAGTGCCTACCTGTAGATTTTGGTCTCTAGCTCAACCGGCACCTAGGTAAACCTCCCAAACCTGTGCATTTTTGAAAACTAGAGACCTAGGGGAATCCAAGATGGGGTGACTTGTGGGGCTCTGACCAGGTTCTGTAACCCAGAATCCTTTGCATACCTCAACATTTGGCTAAAAAAACAAATTTTCCTCACATTTTGGTGACAGAACGTCCTGGAATCAGAGAGGAGCCACAAATTTCCTTCCACCCAGCGTTCCCCCAAGTCTCCCTCATAAAAATGATACTTCACTTGTGTGGGTAGGCCTAGCGCCCGCGACAGGAAATGCCCCAAAATGCAACGTGCACACATCACATTTTTTTTTTTTTTAAAACAGAGGTGTTTTTTGCAAAGTGCCTACCTGTAGATTTTGGCCTCTAGCTCAGCCGGCACCTAGGGCAACCTCCCAAACCTATGCATTTTTGAAAACTAGAGACCTAGGGGAATCCAAGATGGGGTGATTTGTGGGGCTCTGACCAGGTTTTGTTACCCAGAATCCTTTGCAAACCTCAAAATTTGGCTAAAAAAACAAATTTTCCTCACATTTTTGTGACAGAAAGTCCTGGAATCAGAGAGGAGCCACAAATTTCCTTCCACCCAGCGTTCCCCCAAGTCTCCCAATAAAAATGATAACTCACTTGTGTGGGTAGGCCTAGCGCCCGAGACAGGAAATGCCCCAAAACGCAACATGGACACATCACATTTTTTTCAAGAAAACAGAGGTGTTTTTCGCAAAGTGCCTACCTGTAGATTTTGGTCTCTAGCTCAGCCGGCACCTAGGGAAACCTCCCAAACCTGTGCATTTTTGAAAACTAGAGACCTAGGGGAATCCAAGATGGGGTGACTTGTGGGGCTCTGACCAGGTTCTGTTACCCAGAATCCTTTGCAAACCTCAAAATTTGGCTAAAAAAACACATTTTCCTCACATTTTGGTGACAGAAAGTCCTGGAATCAGAGAGGAGCCACACATTTCCTCCCACCCAGCGTTCCCCCAAGTCTCCTGATAAAAATGATACCTCACTTGTGTGGGTAGGCCTAGCGCCCGCGACAGGAAATGACCCAAAACGCAACGTGCACACACATCACATTTTTTGAAAGAAAACAGAGGTGTTTTTTTGCAAAGTGCCTACTTGTAGATTTTGGCCTCTAGCTCAGCCGGCACCTAGGGAAACCTACCAAACCTGTGCATTTCTGAAAACTAGAGACCTAGGGGAATCCAAGATGGGGTGACTTGTGGGGCTCTGACCAAGTTTTGTTACCCAGAATCCTTTGCAAACCTCAAAATTTGGCTTAAAAAACAAATTTTCCACACATTTTTTAATGACAGAACGTTCTAGAATCAGACAGGAGCCACACATTTCCTCCCACCCAGCGTTCCCCCAAGTCTCCTGATAAAAATGATACCTCACTTGTGTGGGTAGGCCTAGCCCCAGCGACAGGAAATGCCCCAAAACACAACGTGCACACATCACATTTTTTGAAAGAAAACAGAGGTGTTTTTTGCAAAGTGCCTACCTGTAGATTTTGGCCTCTAGCTCAGCCGGCACCTAGGGAAACCTCCCAAACCTATGCATTTTTGAAAACTAGAGACCTAGGGGAATCCAAGATGGGGTGATTTGTGGGGCTCTGACCAGGTTGTGTTACCCAGAATCCTTTGCAAACCTCAAAATTTGGCTAAAAAAACAAATTTTCCTCACATTTTTGTGACAGAAAGTCCTGGAATCAGAGAGGAGCCACAAATTTCCTTCCACCCAGCGTTCCCCCAAGTCTCCCAATAAAAATGATAACTCACTTGTGTGGGTAGGCCTAGCGCCCGAGACAGGAAATGCCCCAAAACGCAACATGGACACATCACATTTTTTTCAAGAAAACAGAGGTGTTTTTCGCAAAGTGCCTACCTGTAGATTTTGGTCTCTAGCTCAGCCGGCACCTAGGGAAACCTCCCAAACCTGTGCATTTTTGAAAACTAGAGACCTAGGGGAATCCAAGATGGGGTGACTTGTGGGGCTCTGACCAGGTTCTGTTACCCAGAATCCTTTGCAAACCTCAAAATTTGGCTAAAAAAACACATTTTCCTCACATTTTGGTGACAGAAAGTCCTGGAATCAGAGAGGAGCCACACATTTCCTCCCACCCAGCGTTCCCCCAAGTCTCCTGATAAAAATGATACCTCACTTGTGTGGGTAGGCCTAGCGCCCGCGACAGGAAATGACCCAAAACGCAACGTGCACACACATCACATTTTTTGAAAGAAAACAGAGGTGTTTTTTTGCAAAGTGCCTACTTGTAGATTTTGGCCTCTAGCTCAGCCGGCACCTAGGGAAACCTACCAAACCTGTGCATTTCTGAAAACTAGAGACCTAGGGGAATCCAAGATGGGGTGACTTGTGGGGCTCTGACCAGGTTTTGTTACCCAGAATCCTTTGCAAACCTCAAAATTTGGCTTAAAAAACAAATTTTCCTCACATTTTTTAATGACAGAACGTTCTAGAATCAGACAGGAGCCACACATTTCCTCCCACCCAGCGTTCCCCCAAGTCTCCTGATAAAAATGATACCTCACTTGTGTGGGTAGGCCTAGCCCCAGCGACAGGAAATGCCCCAAAACACAACGTGCACACATCACATTTTTTGAAAGAAAATAGAGGTGTTTTTTGCAAAGTGCCTACCTGTAGATTTTGGCCTCTAGCTCAGCCGGCACCTAGGGAAACCTCCCAAACCTATGCATTTTTGAAAACTAGAGACCTAGGGGAATCCAAGATGGGGTGATTTGTGGGGCTCTGACCAGGATTTGTTACCCAGAATCCTTTGTAAACCTCAAAATTTGGCTAAAAAACAAATTTTCCTCACATTTTGGTGACAGAAAGTCCTGGAATCAGAGAGGAGCCACAAATTTCCTTCCACCCAGCGTTCCCCCAAGTCTCCCAATAAAAATGATAACTCACTTGTGTGGGTAGGCCTAGCGCCCGAGACAGGAAATGCCCCAAAACACAACATGGACACATCACATTTTTTTCAAGAAAACAGAGGTGTTTTTTGCAAAGTGCCTACCTGTAGATTTTGGTCTCTAGCTCAGCCGGCACCTAGGGAAACCTCCCAAACCTGTGCATTTTTGAAAACTAGAGACCTAGGGGAATCCAAGATGGGGTGACTTGTGGGGCTCTAACCAGGTTCTGTTACCCAGAATTCTTTGCATACCTCAACATCTGGCTAAAAAAACACATTTTCCTCACATTTTGGTGACAGAACGTTCTGGAATCAGAGAGGAGCCACAAATTTCCTCCCACCCAGCGTTCCCCCAAGTCTCCTGATAAAAATGATACCTCACTTGTGTGGGTAGGCCTAGCGCCCGCGACAGGAAATGCCCCAAAACACAACGTGCACACATCACATCTTTTGAAAGAAAACAGAGGTGTTTTTTGCAAAGTGCCTACCTGCAGATTTTGGCCTCTAGCTCAGCCGGCACCTAGGGAAACCTCCCAAACCTGTGCATTTTTTAAAACTAGAGACCTAGGGGAATCCAAGATGCAGTGACTTGTGGGGCTCTGACCAGGTTCTGTTACCCAGAATCCTTTGCAAACCTCAACATTTGGCTAAAAAAACACATTTTCCTCACATTTTGGTGACAGAACGTTGTGGAATCAGAGAGGAGCCACAAATTTCCTTCCACCCAGCGTTTCCCCAAGTCTCCCGATAAAAATGATAACTCACTTGTGTGGGTAGGCCTAGCGCCCGCGACAGGAAATGCCCCAAAACGCAACGTGGACACATCACATTTTTTTTTCAAGTAAACAGAGGTGTTTTTTGCAAAGTGCCTACCTGTAGATTTTGGTCTCTAGCTCAACCGGCACCTAGGTAAAACTCCCAAACCTGTGCATTTTTTAAAACTAGAGACCTAGGCGAATCCAAGATGGGGTGACTTGTGGGGCTCTGACCAGGTTCTGTTACCCAGAATCCTTTGCATACCTCAACATTTGGCTAAAAAAACAAATTTTCCTCACATTTTGGTGACAGAACGTCCTGGAATCAGAGAGGAGCCACAAATTTCCTTCCACCCAGCGTTCCCCCAAGTCTCCCTCATAAAAATGATACTTCACTTGTGTGGGTAGGCCTAGCGCCTGCGACAGGAAATGCCCCAAAACGCAACGTGCACACATCACATTTTTTTTTTAAAAAAAACAGAGGTGTTTTTTGCAAAGTGCCTACCTGTAGATTTTGGCCTCTAGCTCAGCCGGCACCTAGGGCAACCTCCCAAACCTATGCATTTTTTAAAACTAGAGACCTAGGGGAATCCAAGATGGGGTGATTTGTGGGGCTCTGACCAGGTTTTGTTACACAGAATCCTTTGCAAACCTCAAAATTTGGCTAAAAAAACAAATTTTCCTCACATTTTGGTGACAGAAAGTCCTGGAATCAGAGAGGAGCCACAAATTTCCTTCCACCCAGCGTTCCCCCAAGTCTCCCAATAAAAATGATAACTCACTTGTGTGGGTAGGCCTAGCGCCCGAGACAGGAAATGCCCCAAAACGCAACATGGACACATCACATTTTTTTCAAGAAAACAGAGGTGTTTTTTGCAAAGTGCCTACCTGTAGATTTTGGTCTCTAGCTCAGCCGGCACCTAGGGAAACCTCCCAAACCTGTGCATTTTTGAAAACTAGAGACCTAGGGGAATCCAAGATGGGGTGACTTGTGGGGCTCTGACCAGGTTCTGTTACCCAGAATCCTTTGCAAACCTCAAAATTTGGCTAAAAAAACACATTTTCCTCACATTTTGGTGACAGAAAGTCCTGGAATCAGAGAGGAGCCACACATTTCCTCCCACCCAGCGTTCCCCCAAGTCTCCTGATAAAAATGATACCTCACTTGTGTGGGTAGGCCTAGCGCCCGCGACAGAAAATGACCCAAAACGCAACGTGCACACACATCACATTTTTTGAAAGAAAACAGAGGTGTTTTTTTGCAAAGTGCCTACTTGTAGATTTTGGCCTCTAGCTCAGCCGGCACCTAGGGAAACCTACCAAACCTGTGCATTTCTGAAAACTAGAGACCTAGGGGAATCCTAGATGGGGTGACTTGTGGGGCTCTGACCAGGTTTTGTTACCCAGAATCCTTTGCAAACCTCAAAATTTGGCTTAAAAAACAAATTTTCCTCACATTTTTTAATGACAGAACGTTCTAGAATCAGACAGGAGCCACACATTTCCTCCCACCCAGCGTTCCCCCAAGTCTCCTGATAAAAATGATACCTCACTTGTGTGGGTAGGCCTAGCGCCAGCGACAGGAAATGCCCCAAAACACAACGTGCACACATCACATTTTTTGAAAGAAAACAGAGGTGTTTTTTGCAAAGTGCCTACCTGTAGATTTTGGTCTCTAGCTCAGCCGGCACCTAGGGAAACCTCCCAAACCTGTGCATTTTTTAAAACTAGAGACCTAGGGGAATCCAAGATGGGGTGACTTGTGGGGCTCTGACCAGGTTCTGTTACCCAGAATCCTTTGCATACCTCAACATTTGGCTAAAAAAACACATTTTCCTCACATTTTGGTGACAGAACGTTCTGGAATCAGAGAGGAGCCACAAATTTCCTTCCACCCAGCGTTCCCCCATGTCTCCCTGATAAAAATGATACTTCACTTGTGTGGGTAGGCCTAGCGCCCGCGACAGGAAATGCCCTACAATGCAACGTGCACACATCATATTTTTTTTTAAAAGAAAACAGAGGTGTTTTTTGCAAAGTGCCTACCTGTAGATTTTGGCCTCTAGCTCAGCCGGCACCTAGGGAAACCTACCAAACCTGAGCATTTTTGAAAACTATAGACCTAGGGGAATCGAAGATGGGGTGACTTGTGGGGCTCTGACCAGGTTTTGTTACCCAGAATCCATGCAAACCTCAAAATTTGGTCTAAAAAAAAAAAATTCCTCACATTTTGGTGACAGAAAGTCCTGGAATCAGAGAGGAGCCACAAATTTCCTTCCACCCAGCGTTCCCCCAAGTCTCCATGATAAAAATGATACTTCACTTGTGTGGGTAGGCCTAGCGCCCGCGACAGGAAATGCCCCAAAACGCAACGTGCACACATCACATTTTTTTTTTTAAAAAAAACAGAGGTGTTTTTTGCAAAGTGCCTACCTGTAGATTTTGGCCTCTAGCTCAGCCGGCACCTAGGGCAACCTCCCAAACCTATGCATTTTTGAAAACTAGAGACCTAGGGGAATCCAAGATGGGGTGATTTGTGGGGCTCTGACCAGGTTTTGTTACCCAGAATCCTTTGCAAACCTCAAAATTTGGCTAAAAGAACACATTTTCCTCACATTTTGGTGAGAGAAAGTCCTGGAATCAGAGAGGAGCCACAAATTTCCTTCCACCCAGCGTTCCCCCAAGTCTCCCTGATAAAAATTATACTTCACTTGTGTGGGTAGGCCGAGCACCCGCGACAGGAAATGCCCCAAAACGCAACGTGCACACATCACTTTTTTTTTTTTTTTTTTTTTTTAAAGAAAACAGAGGTGTTTTTTTGCAAAGTGCCTACCTGTAGATTTTGGCCTCTAGCTCAACCGGCACCTAGGGAAACCTACCAAACCTAAGCATTTTTGAAAATTATAGACCTAGGGGACTCGAAGATGGGGTGACTTGTGGGGCTCTGACCAGGTTCTGTTACCCAGAATCCTTTGCAAACCTCAACATTTGGCTAAAAAAACACATTTTCCTCACATTTTGGTGACAGAAAGTCCTGGAATCAGAGAGGAGCCACAAATTTCCTTCAACCCAGCGTTCCCCCAAGTCTCCCTGATAAAAATGATACTTCACTTGTGAGGGTAGGCCTAGCGCCCGCGACAGGAAATGCCCCAAAACGCAACGTGCACACATCACATTTTTTAAAAGAAAACAGTGGTGTTTTTTTGCAAAGTGCCTACCTGTAGATTTTGGCCTCTAGCTCAGCCGGCACCTAGGGAAACCTACCAAACTTAAGCATTTTTTAAAACTAGAGACCTAGGGGAATCCAAGATGGGGTGACTTGTGGTGCTCTGACCAGGTTCTGTTACCCAGAATCCTTTGCAAACCTCAAAATGTGGTTAAAAAAACACATTTTCCTCACATTTTGGTGACAGAAAGTTCTGGGATCAGAGAGGACCACAAATTTCCTTCCACCCAGCGTTTCCCCAAGTCTCCCGATAAAAATGATAACTCACTTGTGTGGGTAGGCCTAGCGCCCGCGACAGGAAATGCCCCAAAACGCAACGTGGACACATCACATTTTTTTTCAAGAAAACAGAGGTGTTTTTTGCAAAGTGCCTACCTGTAGATTTTGGTCTCTAGCTCAACCGGCACCTAGGTAAACCTCCCAAACCTGTGCATTTTTGAAAACTAGAGACCTAGGGGAATCCAAGATGGGGTGACTTGTGGGGCTCTGACCAGGTTCTGTTACCCAGAATCCTTTGCATACCTCAACATTTGGCTAAAAAAACAAATTTTCCTCACATTTTGGTGACAGAACGTCCTGGAATCAGAGAGGAGCCACAAATTTCCTTCCACCCAGCGTTCCCCCAAGTCTCCCTGATAAAAATGATACTTCACTTGTGTGGGTAGGCCGAGCACCCGCGACAGGAAATGCCCCAAAACGCAACGTGCACACATCACTTTTTTTTTTTTTTTTTTTTTTTAAAGAAAACAGAGGTGTTTTTTTGCAAAGTGCCTACCTGTAGATTTTGGCCTCTAGCTCAACCGGCACCTAGGGAAACCTACCAAACCTAAGCATTTTTGAAAATTATAGACCTAGGGGACTCGAAGATGGGGTGACTTGTGGGGCTCTGACCAGGTTCTGTTACCCAGAATCCTTTGCAAACCTCAACATTTGGCTAAAAAAACACATTTTCCTCACATTTTGGTGACAGAAAGTCCTGGAATCAGAGAGGAGCCACAAATTTCCTTCAACCCAGCGTTCCCCCAAGTCTCCCTGATAAAAATGATACTTCACTTGTGAGGGTAGGCCTAGCGCCCGCGACAGGAAATGCCCCAAAACGCAACGTGCACACATCACATTTTTTAAAAGAAAACAGTGGTGTTTTTTTGCAAAGTGCCTACCTGTAGATTTTGGCCTCTAGCTCAGCCGGCACCTAGGGAAACCTACCAAACTTAAGCATTTTTTAAAACTAGAGACCTAGGGGAATCCAAGATGGGGTGACTTGTGGGGCTCTGACCAGGTTCTGTTACCCAGAATCCTTTGCAAACCTCAAAATGTGGTTAAAAAAACACATTTTCCTCACATTTTGGTGACAGAAAGTTCTGGGATCAGAGAGGACCACAAATTTCCTTCCACCCAGCGTTTCCCCAAGTCTCCCGATAAAAATGATAACTCACTTGTGTGGGTAGGCCTAGCGCCCGCGACAGGAAATGCCCCAAAACGCAACGTGGACACATCACATTTTTTTTCAAGAAAACAGAGGTGTTTTTTGCAAAGTGCCTACCTGTAGATTTTGGCCTCTAGTTCAGCCGGCACCTAGGGCAACCTCCCAAACCTATGCATTTTTGAAAACTAGAGACCTAGGGGAATCCAAGATGGGGTGATTTGTGGGGCTCTGACCAGGTTTTGTTACCCAGAATCCTTTGCAAACCTCAAAATTTGGCTAAAAAAACAAATTTTCCTCACATTTTGGTGACAGAAAGTCCTGGAATCAGAGAGGAGCCACAAATTTCCTTCCACCCAGCGTTCCCCCAAGTCTCCCAATAAAAATGATAACTCACTTGTGTGGGTAGGCCTAGCGCCCGAGACAGGAAATGCCCCAAAACGCAACATGGACACATCACATTTTTTTCAAGAAAACAGAGGTGTTTTTTGCAAAGTGCCTACCTGTAGATTTTGGTCTCTAGCTCAGCCGGCACCTAGGGAAACCTCCCAAACCTGTGCATTTTTGAAAACTAGAGACCTAGGGGAATCCAAGATGGGGTGACTTGTGGGGCTCTGACCAGGTTCTGTTACCCAGAATCCTTTGCAAACCTCAAAATTTGGCTAAAAAAACACATTTTCCTCACATTTTGGTGACAGAAAGTCCTGGAATCAGAGAGGAGCCACACATTTCCTCCCACCCAGAGTTCCCCCAAGTCTCCTGATAAAAATGATACCTCACTTGTGTGGGTAGGCCTAGCGCCCGCGACAGGAAATGACCCAAAACGCAACGTGCACACACATCACATTTTTTGAAAGAAAACAGAGGTGTTTTTTTGCAAAGTGCCTACTTGTAGATTTTGGCCTCTAGCTCAGCCGGCACCTAGGGAAACCTACCAAACCTGTGCATTTCTGAAAACTAGAGACCTAGGGGAATCCAAGATGGGGTGACTTGTGGGGCTCTGACCAGGTTTTGTTACCCAGAATCCTTTGCAAACCTCAAAATTTGGCTTAAAAAACAAATCTTCCTCACATTTTTTAATGACAGAACGTTCTAGAATCAGACAGGAGCCACACATTTCCTCCCACCCAGCGTTCCCCCAAGTCTCCTGATAAAAATGATACCTCACTTGTGTGGGTAGGCCTAGCGCCAGCGACAGGAAATGCCCCAAAACACAACGTGCACACATCACATTTTTTGAAAGAAAACAGAGGTGTTTTTTGCAAAGTGCCTACCTGTAGGTTTTGGCCTCTAGCTCAGCCGGAACCTAGGGCAACCTCCCAAACCTATGCATTTTTGAAAACTAGAGACCTAGGGGAATCCAAGATGGGGTGATTTGTGGGGCTCTGACCAGGTTTTGTTACCCAGAATCCTTTGTAAACCTCAAAATTTGGCTAAAAAAACAAATTTTCCTCACATTTTGGTGACAGAAAGTCCTGGAATCAGAGAGGAGCCACAAATTTCCTTCCACCCAGCGTTCCCCCAAGTCTCCCAATAAAAATGATAACTCACTTGTGTGGGTAGGCCTAGCGCCCGAGACAGGAAATGCCCCAAAACGCAACATGGACACATCACATTTTTTTCAAGAAAACAGAGGTGTTTTTTGCAAAGTGCCTACCTGTAGATTTTGGTCTCTAGCTCAGCCGGCACCTAGGGAAACCTCCCAAACCTGTGCATTTTTGAAAACTAGAGACCTAGGGGAATCCAAGATGGGGTGACTTGTGGGGCTCTGACCAGGTTCTGTTACCCAGAATCCTTTGCAAACCTCAAAATTTGGCTAAAAAAACACATTTTCCTCACATTTTGGTGACAGAAAGTCCTGGAATCAGAGAGGAGCCACACATTTCCTCCCACCCAGCGTTCCCCCAAGTCTCCTGATAAAAATGATACCTCACTTGTGTGGGTAGGCCTAGCGCCCGCGACAGGAAATGCCCCAAAACGCAACGTGCACACACATCACATTTTTTGAAAGAAAACAGAGGTGTTTTTTTGCAAAGTGCCTACTTGTAGATTTTGGCCTCTAGCTCAGCCGGCACCTAGGGAAACCTACCAAACCTGTGCATTTCTGAAAACTAGAGACCTAGGGGAATCCAAGATGGGGTGACTTGTGGGGCTCTGACCAGGTTTTGTTACCCAGAATCCTTTGCAAACCTCAAAATTTGGCTTAAAAAACAAATTTTCCTCACATTTTTTAATGACAGAACGTTCTAGAATCAGACAGGAGCCACACATTTCCTCCCACCCAGCGTTCCCCCAAGTCTCCTGATAAAAATGATACATCACTTGTGTGGGTAGGCCTAGCGCCAGCGACAGGAAATGCCCCAAAACACAACGTGCACACATCACATTTTTTGAAAGAAAACAGAGGTGTTTTTTGCAAAGTGCCTACCTGTAGATTTTGGTCTCTAGCTCAGCCGGCACCTAGGGAAACCTCCCAAACCTGTGCATTTTTGAAAACTAGAGACCTAGGGGAATCCAAGATGGGGTGACTTGTGGGGCTCTGACCAGGTTCTGTTACCCAGAATCCTTTGCATACCTCAACATTTGGCTAAAAAAACACATTTTCCTCACATTTTGGTGACAGAACGTTCTGGAATCAGAGAGGAGCCACAAATTTCCTTCCACCCAGCGTTCCCCCATGTCTCCCTGATAAAAATGATACTTCACTTGTGTGGGTAGGCCTAGCGCCCGCGACAGGAAATGCCCCACAACGCAACGTGCACACATCATATTTTTTTTTTTTTTTAAAGAAAACAGAGGTGTTTTTTGCAAAGTGCCTACCTGTAGATTTTGGCCTCTAGCTCAGCCGGCACCTAGGGAAACCTACCAAACCTGAGCATTTTTGAAAACTATAGACCTAGGGGAATCGAAGATGGGGTGACTTGTGGGGCTCTGACCAGGTTTTGTTACCCAGAATCCTTGCAAACCTCAAAATTTGGTCTAAAAAAAAAAAAAATCCTCACATTTTGGTGACAGAAAGTCCTGGAATCAGAGAGGAGCCACAAATTTCCTTCCACCCAGCGTTCCCCCAAGTCTCCCGATAAAAATGATAACTCACTTGTGTGGGTAGGCCTAGCGCCCGCAACAGGAAATGCCCCAAAACGCAACGTGGACACATCACATTTTTTTAAACAAAACAGAGGTGTTTTTTGCAAAGTGCCTACCTGTAGATTTTGGCCTCTAGCTCAGCCGGCACCTAGGGAAACCTCCCAAACCTGTGCATTTTTGAAAACCAGAGACCTAGGGGAATCCAAGATGGGGTGACTTGTGAGGCTCTGACCAGGTTCTGTTACCCAGAATCCTTTGCATACCTCAACATTTGGCTAAAAAAACACATTTTCCTCACATTTTGGTGAGAGAAAGTCCTGGAATCAGAGAGGAGCCACAAATTTCCTTCCACCCAGCGTTCCCCCAAGTCTCCCTGATAAAAATTATACTTCACTTGTGTGGGTAGGCCGAGCACCCGCGACAGGAAATGCCCCAAAACGCAACGTGCACACATCACTTATTTTTTTTTTTTTTTTAAAGAAAACAGAGGTGTTTTTTTGCAAAGTGCCTACCTGTAGATTTTGGCCTCTAGCTCAGCCGGCACCTAGGGAAACCTACCAAACCTAAGCATTTTTGAAAATTATAGACCTAGGGGACTCGAAGATGTGGTGACTTGTGGGGCTCTGACCAGGTTCTGTTACCCAGAATCCTTTGCAAACCTCAACATTTGGCTAAAAAAACACATTTTCCTCACATTTTGGTGACAGAAAGTCCTGAGAGGAGCCACAAATTTCCTTCAACCCAGCGTTCCCCCAAGTCTCCCTGATAAAAATGATACTTCACTTGTGTGGGTAGGCCTAGCGCCCGCGACAGGAAATGCCCCAAAACGCAACGTGCACACATCACATTTTTTTTTAAAGAAAACAGTGGTGTTTTTTTGCAAAGTGCCTACCTGTAGATTTTGGCCTCTAGCTCAGCCGGCACCTAGGGAAACCTACCAAACTTAAACATTTTTTAAAACTAGAGACCTAGGGGAATCCAAGATGGGGTGACTTGTGGGGCTCTGACCAGGTTCTGTTACCCAGAATCCTTTGCAAACCTCAAAATGTGTTTAAAAAAACACATTTTCCTCACATTTTGGTGACAGAAAGTTCTGGAATCAGAGAGGACCACAAATTTCCTTCCACCCAGCGTTCCACCAAGTATCCCGATAAAAATGATACCTCACTTGTGTGGGTAGGCTTAACGCCCGCGACAGGAAATGCCCCACAACGCAACGTGGACATATCACATTTTTTTAAAGAAAACAGAGGTGTTTTTTGCAAAGTGCCTACCTGTAGATTTTGGCCTGTAGCTCAGCCGGCACCTGGGGAAACCTACCAAACCTATGCATTTTTGAAAACTAGAGACCTAGGGGAATCAAAGATGGGGTGAGTTGTGGGGCTCTGACCAGGTTTTGTTACCCAGAATCCTTTGCATACCTCAAAATTTGGCTAAAAAAACAAATTTTCCTCACATTTTGGTGACAGAAAGTCCTGGAATCAGAGAGGAGCCACAAATTTCCTCCCACCCAGCGTTCCCCCAAGTCTCCTGATAAAAATGATACCTCACTTGTGTGGGTAGGCCTAGCGCCCGCGACAGGAAATGCCCCAAAACACAACGTGCACACATCACATCTTTTGAAAGAAAACAGAGGTGTTTTTTGCAAAGTGCCTACCTGCAGATTTTGGCCTCTAGCTCAGCCGGCACCTAGGGAAACCTCCCAAACCTGTGCATTTTTTAAAACTAGAGACCTAGGGGAATCCAAGATGCAGTGACTTGTGGGGCTCTGACCAGGTTCTGTTACCCAGAATCCTTTGCAAACCTCAACATTTGGCTAAAAAAACACATTTTCCTCACATTTTGGTGACAGAACGTTGTGGAATCAGAGAGGAGCCACAAATTTCCTTCCACCCAGCGTTTCCCCAAGTCTCCCGATAAAAATGATAACTCACTTGTGTGGGTAGGCCTAGCGCCCGCGACAGGAAATGCCCCAAAACGCAACGTGGACACATCACATTTTTTGAAAGAAAACAGAGGTGTTTTTTGCAAAGTGCCTACCTGTAGGTTTTGGCCTCTAGCTCAGCCGGAACCTAGGGCAACCTCCCAAACCTATGCATTTTTGAAAACTAGAGACCTAGGGGAATCCAAGATGGGGTGATTTGTGGGGCTCTGACCAGGTTTTGTTACCCAGAATCCTTTGTAAACCTCAAAATTTGGCTAAAAAAACAAATTTTCCTCACATTTTGGTGACAGAAAGTCCTGGAATCAGAGAGGAGCCACAAATTTCCTTCCACCCAGCGTTCCCCCAAGTCTCCCAATAAAAATGATAACTCACTTGTGTGGGTAGGCCTAGCGCCCGAGACAGGAAATGCCCCAAAACGCAACATGGACACATCACATTTTTTTCAAGAAAACAGAGGTGTTTTTTGCAAAGTGCCTACCTGTAGATTTTGGTCTCTAGCTCAGCCGGCACCTAGGGAAACCTCCCAAACCTGTGCATTTTTGAAAACTAGAGACCTAGGGGAATCCAAGATGGGGTGACTTGTGGGGCTCTGACCAGGTTCTGTTACCCAGAATCCTTTGCAAACCTCAAAATTTGGCTAAAAAAACACATTTTCCTCACATTTTGGTGACAGAAAGTCCTGGAATCAGAGAGGAGCCACACATTTCCTCCCACCCAGCGTTCCCCCAAGTCTCCTGATAAAAATGATACCTCACTTGTGTGGGTAGGCCTAGCGCCCGCGACAGGAAATGCCCCAAAACGCAACGTGCACACACATCACATTTTTTGAAAGAAAACAGAGGTGTTTTTTTGCAAAGTGCCTACTTGTAGATTTTGGCCTCTAGCTCAGCCGGCACCTAGGGAAACCTACCAAACCTGTGCATTTCTGAAAACTAGAGACCTAGGGGAATCCAAGATGGGGTGACTTGTGGGGCTCTGACCAGGTTTTGTTACCCAGAATCCTTTGCAAACCTCAAAATTTGGCTTAAAAAACAAATTTTCCTCACATTTTTTAATGACAGAACGTTCTAGAATCAGACAGGAGCCACACATTTCCTCCCACCCAGCGTTCCCCCAAGTCTCCTGATAAAAATGATACATCACTTGTGTGGGTAGGCCTAGCGCCAGCGACAGGAAATGCCCCAAAACACAACGTGCACACATCACATTTTTTGAAAGAAAACAGAGGTGTTTTTTGCAAAGTGCCTACCTGTAGATTTTGGTCTCTAGCTCAGCCGGCACCTAGGGAAACCTCCCAAACCTGTGCATTTTTGAAAACTAGAGACCTAGGGGAATCCAAGATGGGGTGACTTGTGGGGCTCTGACCAGGTTCTGTTACCCAGAATCCTTTGCATACCTCAACATTTGGCTAAAAAAACACATTTTCCTCACATTTTGGTGACAGAACGTTCTGGAATCAGAGAGGAGCCACAAATTTCCTTCCACCCAGCGTTCCCCCATGTCTCCCTGATAAAAATGATACTTCACTTGTGTGGGTAGGCCTAGCGCCCGCGACAGGAAATGCCCCACAACGCAACGTGCACACATCATATTTTTTTTTTTTTAAAGAAAACAGAGGTGTTTTTTGCAAAGTGCCTACCTGTAGATTTTGGCCTCTAGCTCAGCCGGCACCTAGGGAAACCTACCAAACCTGAGCATTTTTGAAAACTATAGACCTAGGGGAATCGAAGATGGGGTGACTTGTGGGGCTCTGACCAGGTTTTGTTACCCAGAATCCTTGCAAACCTCAAAATTTGGTCTAAAAAAAAAAAAAATCCTCACATTTTGGTGACAGAAAGTCCTGGAATCAGAGAGGAGCCACAAATTTCCTTCCACCCAGCGTTCCCCCAAGTCTCCCGATAAAAATGATAACTCACTTGTGTGGGTAGGCCTAGCGCCCGCAACAGGAAATGCCCCAAAACGCAACGTGGACACATCACATTTTTTTAAACAAAACAGAGGTGTTTTTTGCAAAGTGCCTACCTGTAGATTTTGGCCTCTAGCTCAGCCGGCACCTAGGGAAACCTCCCAAACCTGTGCATTTTTGAAAACCAGAGACCTAGGGGAATCCAAGATGGGGTGACTTGTGAGGCTCTGACCAGGTTCTGTTACCCAGAATCCTTTGCATACCTCAACATTTGGCTAAAAAAACACATTTTCCTCACATTTTGGTGAGAGAAAGTCCTGGAATCAGAGAGGAGCCACAAATTTCCTTCCACCCAGCGTTCCCCCAAGTCTCCCTGATAAAAATTATACTTCACTTGTGTGGGTAGGCCGAGCACCCGCGACAGGAAATGCCCCAAAACGCAACGTGCACACATCACTTATTTATTTTTTTTTTTTTAAAGAAAACAGAGGTGTTTTTTTGCAAAGTGCCTACCTGTAGATTTTGGCCTCTAGCTCAGCCGGCACCTAGGGAAACCTACCAAACCTAAGCATTTTTGAAAATTATAGACCTAGGGGACTCGAAGATGTGGTGACTTGTGGGGCTCTGACCAGGTTCTGTTACCCAGAATCCTTTGCAAACCTCAACATTTGGCTAAAAAAACACATTTTCCTCACATTTTGGTGACAGAAAGTCCTGAGAGGAGCCACAAATTTCCTTCAACCCAGCGTTCCCCCAAGTCTCCCTGATAAAAATGATACTTCACTTGTGTGGGTAGGCCTAGCGCCCGCGACAGGAAATGCCCCAAAACGCAACGTGCACACATCACATTTTTTTTAAAGAAAACAGTGGTGTTTTTTTGCAAAGTGCCTACCTGTAGATTTTGGCCTCTAGCTCAGCCGGCACCTAGGGAAACCTACCAAACTTAAACATTTTTTAAAACTAGAGACCTAGGGGAATCCAAGATGGGGTGACTTGTGGGGCTCTGACCAGGTTCTGTTACCCAGAATCCTTTGCAAACCTCAAAATGTGTTTAAAAAAACACATTTTCCTCACATTTTGGTGACAGAAAGTTCTGGAATCAGAGAGGACCACAAATTTCCTTCCACCCAGCGTTCCACCAAGTATCCCGATAAAAATGATACCTCACTTGTGTGGGTAGGCTTAACGCCCGCGACAGGAAATGCCCCACAACGCAACGTGGACATATCACATTTTTTTAAAGAAAACAGAGGTGTTTTTTGCAAAGTGCCTACCTGTAGATTTTGGCCTGTAGCTCAGCCGGCACCTGGGGAAACCTACCAAACCTATGCATTTTTGAAAACTAGAGACCTAGGGGAATCAAAGATGGGGTGAGTTGTGGGGCTCTGACCAGGTTTTGTTACCCAGAATCCTTTGCATACCTCAAAATTTGGCTAAAAAAACAAATTTTCCTCACATTTTGGTGACAGAAAGTCCTGGAATCAGAGAGGAGCCACAAATTTCCTCCCACCCAGCGTTCCCCCAAGTCTCCTGATAAAAATGATACCTCACTTGTCTGGGTAGGCCTAGCGCCCGCGACAGGAAATGCCCCAAAACACAACGTGCACACATCACATCTTTTGAAAGAAAACAGAGGTGTTTTTTGCAAAGTGCCTACCTGCAGATTTTGGCCTCTAGCTCAGCCGGCACCTAGGGAAACCTCCCAAACCTGTGCATTTTTTAAAACTAGAGACCTAGGGGAATCCAAGATGCAGTGACTTGTGGGGCTCTGACCAGTTCTGTTACCCAGAATCCTTTGCAAACCTCAACATTTGGCTAAAAAAACACATTTTCCTCACATTTTGGTGACAGAACGTTGTGGAATCAGAGAGGAGCCACAAATTTCCTTCCACCCAGCGTTTCCCCAAGTCTCCCGATAAAAATGATAACTCACTTGTGTGGGTAGGCCTAGCGCCTGCGACAGGAAATGCCCCAAAACGCAACGTGGACACATCACATTTTTTTTCAAGAAAACAGAGGTGTTTTTTGCAAAGGGCCTACCTGTAGATTTTGGTCTCTAACTCAACCGGCACCTAGGTAAACCTCCCAAACCTGTGCATTTTTGAAAACTAGAGACCTAGGGGAATCCAAGATGGGGTGACTTGTGGGGCTCTGACCAGGTTCTGTTACCCAGAATCCTTTGCAAACCTCAAAATTTGGCTAAAAAAACACATTTTCCTCACATTTTGGTGACAGAAAGTCCTGGAATCAGAGAGGAGCCACACATTTCCTCCCACCCAGCGTTCCCCCAAGTCTCCTGATAAAAATGATACCTCACTTGTGTGGGTAGGCCTAGCGCCCGCGACAGGAAATGACCCAAAACGCAACGTGCACACACATCACATTTTTTGAAAGAAAACAGAGGTGTTTTTTTGCAAAGTGCCTACTTGTAGATTTTGGCCTCTAGCTCAGCCGGCACCTAGGGAAACCTACCAAACCTGTGCATTTCTGAAAACTAGAGACCTAGGGGAATCCAAGATGGGGTGACTTGTGGGGCTCTGACCAGGTTTTGTTACCCAGAATCCTTTGCAAACCTCAAAATTTGGCTTAAAAAACAAATTTTCCTCACATTTTTTAATGACAGAACGTTCTAGAATCAGACAGGAGCCACACATTTCCTCCCACCCAGCGTTCCCCCAAGTCTCCTGATAAAAATGATACCTCACTTGTGTGGGTAGGCCTAGCGCCAGCGACAGGAAATGCCCCAAAACACAACGTGCACACATCACATTTTTTGAAAGAAAACAGAGGTGTTTTTTGCAAAGTGCCTACCTGTAGGTTTTGGCCTCTAGCTCAGCCGGAACCTAGGGCAACCTCCCAAACCTATGCATTTTTGAAAACTAGAGACCTAGGGGAATCCAAGATGGGGTGATTTGTGGGGCTCTGACCAGGTTTTGTTACCCAGAATCCTTTGTAAACCTCAAAATTTGGCTAAAAAAACAAATTTTCCTCACATTTTGGTGACAGAAAGTCCTGGAATCAGAGAGGAGCCACAAATTTCCTTCCACCCAGCGTTCCCCCAAGTCTCCCAATAAAAATGATAACTCACTTGTGTGGGTAGGCCTAGCGCCCGAGACAGGAAATGCCCCAAAACGCAACATGGACACATCACATTTTTTTCAAGAAAACAGAGGTGTTTTTTGCAAAGTGCCTACCTGTAGATTTTGGTCTCTAGCTCAGCCGGCACCTAGGGAAACCTCCCAAACCTGTGCATTTTTGAAAACTAGAGACCTAGGGGAATCCAAGATGGGGTGACTTGTGGGGCTCTGACCAGGTTCTGTTACCCAGAATCCTTTGCAAACCTCAAAATTTGGCTAAAAAAACACATTTTCCTCACATTTTGGTGACAGAAAGTCCTGGAATCAGAGAGGAGCCACACATTTCCTCCCACCCAGCGTTCCCCCAAGTCTCCTGATAAAAATGATACCTCACTTGTGTGGGTAGGCCTAGCGCCCGCGACAGGAAATGCCCCAAAACGCAACGTGCACACACATCACATTTTTTGAAAGAAAACAGAGGTGTTTTTTTGCAAAGTGCCTACTTGTAGATTTTGGCCTCTAGCTCAGCCGGCACCTAGGGAAACCTACCAAACCTGTGCATTTCTGAAAACTAGAGACCTAGGGGAATCCAAGATGGGGTGACTTGTGGGGCTCTGACCAGGTTTTGTTACCCAGAATCCTTTGCAAACCTCAAAATTTGGCTTAAAAAACAAATTTTCCTCACATTTTTTAATCACAGAACGTTCTAGAATCAGACAGGAGCCACACATTTCCTCCCACCCAGCGTTCCCCCAAGTCTCCTGATAAAAATGATACATCACTTGTGTGGGTAGGCCTAGCGCCAGCGACAGGAAATGCCCCAAAACACAACGTGCACACATCACATTTTTTGAAAGAAAACAGAGGTGTTTTTTGCAAAGTGCCTACCTGTAGATTTTGGTCTCTAGCTCAGCCGGCACCTAGGGAAACCTCCCAAACCTGTGCATTTTTGAAAACTAGAGACCTAGGGGAATCCAAGATGGGGTGACTTGTGGGGCTCTGACCAGGTTCTGTTACCCAGAATCCTTTGCATACCTCAACATTTGGCTAAAAAAACACATTTTCCTCACATTTTGGTGACAGAACGTTCTGGAATCAGAGAGGAGCCACAAATTTCCTTCCACCCAGCGTTCCCCCATGTCTCCCTGATAAAAATGATACTTCACTTGTGTGGGTAGGCCTAGCGCCCGCGACAGGAAATGCCCCACAACGCAACGTGCACACATCATATTTTTTTTTTTTTAAAGAAAACAGAGGTGTTTTTTGCAAAGTGCCTACCTGTAGATTTTGGCCTCTAGCTCAGCCGGCACCTAGGGAAACCTACCAAACCTGAGCATTTTTGAAAACTATAGACCTAGGGGAATCGAAGATGGGGTGACTTGTGGGGCTCTGACCAGGTTTTGTTACCCAGAATCCTTGCAAACCTCAAAATTTGGTCTAAAAAAAAAAAAAATCCTCACATTTTGGTGACAGAAAGTCCTGGAATCAGAGAGGAGCCACAAATTTCCTTCCACCCAGCGTTCCCCCAAGTCTCCCGATAAAAATGATAACTCACTTGTGTGGGTAGGCCTAGCGCCCGCAACAGGAAATGCCCCAAAACGCAACGTGGACACATCACATTTTTTTAAACAAAACAGAGGTGTTTTTTGCAAAGTGCCTACCTGTAGATTTTGGCCTCTAGCTCAGCCGGCACCTAGGGAAACCTCCCAAACCTGTGCATTTTTGAAAACCAGAGACCTAGGGGAATCCAAGATGGGGTGACTTGTGAGGCTCTGACCAGGTTCTGTTACCCAGAATCCTTTGCATACCTCAACATTTGGCTAAAAAAACACATTTTCCTCACATTTTGGTGAGAGAAAGTCCTGGAATCAGAGAGGAGCCACAAATTTCCTTCCACCCAGCGTTCCCCCAAGTCTCCCTGATAAAAATTATACTTCACTTGTGTGGGTAGGCCGAGCACCCGCGACAGGAAATGCCCCAAAACGCAACGTGCACACATCACTTATTTATTTTTTTTTTTTAAAGAAAACAGAGGTGTTTTTTTGCAAAGTGCCTACCTGTAGATTTTGGCCTCTAGCTCAGCCGGCACCTAGGGAAACCTACCAAACCTAAGCATTTTTGAAAATTATAGACCTAGGGGACTCGAAGATGTGGTGACTTGTGGGGCTCTGACCAGGTTCTGTTACCCAGAATCCTTTGCAAACCTCAACATTTGGCTAAAAAAACACATTTTCCTCACATTTTGGTGACAGAAAGTCCTGAGAGGAGCCACAAATTTCCTTCAACCCAGCGTTCCCCCAAGTCTCCCTGATAAAAATGATACTTCACTTGTGTGGGTAGGCCTAGCGCCCGCGACAGGAAATGCCCCAAAACGCAACGTGCACACATCACATTTTTTTTTAAAGAAAACAGTGGTGTTTTTTTGCAAAGTGCCTACCTGTAGATTTTGGCCTCTAGCTCAGCCGGCACCTAGGGAAACCTACCAAACTTAAACATTTTTTAAAACTAGAGACCTAGGGGAATCCAAGATGGGGTGACTTGTGGGGCTCTGACCAGGTTCTGTTACCCAGAATCCTTTGCAAACCTCAAAATGTGTTTAAAAAAACACATTTTCCTCACATTTTGGTGACAGAAAGTTCTGGAATCAGAGAGGACCACAAATTTCCTTCCACCCAGCGTTCCACCAAGTATCCCGATAAAAATGATACCTCACTTGTGTGGGTAGGCTTAACGCCCGCGACAGGAAATGCCCCACAACGCAACGTGGACATATCACATTTTTTTAAAGAAAACAGAGGTGTTTTTTGCAAAGTGCCTACCTGTAGATTTTGGCCTGTAGCTCAGCCGGCACCTGGGGAAACCTACCAAACCTATGCATTTTTGAAAACTAGAGACCTAGGGGAATCAAAGATGGGGTGAGTTGTGGGGCTCTGACCAGGTTTTGTTACCCAGAATCCTTTGCATACCTCAAAATTTGGCTAAAAAAACAAATTTTCCTCACATTTTGGTGACAGAAAGTCCTGGAATCAGAGAGGAGCCACAAATTTCCTCCCACCCAGCGTTCCCCCAAGTCTCCTGATAAAAATGATACCTCACTTGTGTGGGTAGGCCTAGCGCCCGCGACAGGAAATGCCCCAAAACACAACGTGCACACATCACATCTTTTGAAAGAAAACAGAGGTGTTTTTTGCAAAGTGCCTACCTGCAGATTTTGGCCTCTAGCTCAGCCGGCACCTAGGGAAACCTCCCAAACCTGTGCATTTTTTAAAACTAGAGACCTAGGGGAATCCAAGATGCAGTGACTTGTGGGGCTCTGACCAGGTTCTGTTACCCAGAATCCTTTGCAAACCTCAACATTTGGCTAAAAAAACACATTTTCCTCACATTTTGGTGACAGAACGTTGTGGAATCAGAGAGGAGCCACAAATTTCCTTCCACCCAGCGTTTCCCCAAGTCTCCCGATAAAAATGATAACTCACTTGTGTGGGTAGGCCTAGCGCCCGTGACAGGAAATGCCCCAAAACGCAACGTGGACACATCACATTTTTTGAAAGAAAACAGAGGTGTTTTTTGCAAAGTGCCTACCTGTAGGTTTTGGCCTCTAGCTCAGCCGGAACCTAGGGCAACCTCCCAAACCTATGCATTTTTGAAAACTAGAGACCTAGGGGAATCCAAGATGGGGTGATTTGTGGGGCTCTGACCAGGTTTTGTTACCCAGAATCCTTTGTAAACCTCAAAATTTGGCTAAAAAAACAAATTTTCCTCACATTTTGGTGACAGAAAGTCCTGGAATCAGAGAGGAGCCACAAATTTCCTTCCACCCAGCGTTCCCCCAAGTCTCCCAATAAAAATGATAACTCACTTGTGTGGGTAGGCCTAGCGCCCGAGACAGGAAATGCCCCAAAACGCAACATGGACACATCACATTTTTTTCAAGAAAACAGAGGTGTTTTTTGCAAAGTGCCTACCTGTAGATTTTGGTCTCTAGCTCAGCCGGCACCTAGGGAAACCTCCCAAACCTGTGCATTTTTGAAAACTAGAGACCTAGGGGAATCCAAGATGGGGTGACTTGTGGGGCTCTGACCAGGTTCTGTTACCCAGAATCCTTTGCAAACCTCAAAATTTGGCTAAAAAAACACATTTTCCTCACATTTTGGTGACAGAAAGTCCTGGAATCAGAGAGGAGCCACACATTTCCTCCCACCCAGCGTTCCCCCAAGTCTCCTGATAAAAATGATACCTCACTTGTGTGGGTAGGCCTAGCGCCCGCGACAGGAAATGCCCCAAAACGCAACGTGCACACACATCACATTTTTTGAAAGAAAACAGAGGTGTTTTTTTGCAAAGTGCCTACTTGTAGATTTTGGCCTCTAGCTCAGCCGGCACCTAGGGAAACCTACCAAACCTGTGCATTTCTGAAAACTAGAGACCTAGGGGAATCCAAGATGGGGTGACTTGTGGGGCTCTGACCAGGTTTTGTTACCCAGAATCCTTTGCAAACCTCAAAATTTGGCTTAAAAAACAAATTTTCCTCACATTTTTTAATGACAGAACGTTCTAGAATCAGACAGGAGCCACACATTTCCTCCCACCCAGCGTTCCCCCAAGTCTCCTGATAAAAATGATACATCACTTGTGTGGGTAGGCCTAGCGCCAGCGACAGGAAATGCCCCAAAACACAACGTGCACACATCACATTTTTTGAAAGAAAACAGAGGTGTTTTTTGCAAAGTGCCTACCTGTAGATTTTGGTCTCTAGCTCAGCCGGCACCTAGGGAAACCTCCCAAACCTGTGCATTTTTGAAAACTAGAGACCTAGGGGAATCCAAGATGGGGTGACTTGTGGGGCTCTGACCAGGTTCTGTTACCCAGAATCCTTTGCATACCTCAACATTTGGCTAAAAAAACACATTTTCCTTACATTTTGGTGACAGAACGTTCTGGAATCAGAGAGGAGCCACAAATTTCCTTCCACCCAGCGTTCCCCCATGTCTCCCTGATAAAAATGATACTTCACTTGTGTGGGTAGGCCTAGCGCCCGCGACAGGAAATGCCCCACAACGCAACGTGCACACATCATATTTTTTTTTTTTTAAAGAAAACAGAGGTGTTTTTTGCAAAGTGCCTACCTGTAGATTTTGGCCTCTAGCTCAGCCGGCACCTAGGGAAACCTACCAAACCTGAGCATTTTTGAAAACTATAGACCTAGGGGAATCGAAGATGGGGTGACTTGTGGGGCTCTGACCAGGTTTTGTTACCCAGAATCCTTGCAAACCTCAAAATTTGGTCTAAAAAAAAAAAAAAATCCTCACATTTTGGTGACAGAAAGTCCTGGAATCAGAGAGGAGCCACAAATTTCCTTCCACCCAGCGTTCCCCCAAGTCTCCCGATAAAAATGATAACTCACTTGTGTGGGTAGGCCTAGCGCCCGCAACAGGAAATGCCCCAAAACGCAACGTGGACACATCACATTTTTTTAAACAAAACAGAGGTGTTTTTTGCAAAGTGCCTACCTGTAGATTTTGGCCTCTAGCTCAGCCGGCACCTAGGGAAACCTCCCAAACCTGTGCATTTTTGAAAACCAGAGACCTAGGGGAATCCAAGATGGGGTGACTTGTGAGGCTCTGACCAGGTTCTGTTACCCAGAATCCTTTGCATACCTCAACATTTGGCTAAAAAAACACATTTTCCTCACATTTTGGTGAGAGAAAGTCCTGGAATCAGAGAGGAGCCACAAATTTCCTTCCACCCAGCGTTCCCCCAAGTCTCCCTGATAAAAATTATACTTCACTTGTGTGGGTAGGCCGAGCACCCGCGACAGGAAATGCCCCAAAACGCAACGTGCACACATCACTTATTTTTTTTTTTTTTTTAAAGAAAACAGAGGTGTTTTTTTGCAAAGTGCCTACCTGTAGATTTTGGCCTCTAGCTCAGCCGGCACCTAGGGAAACCTACCAAACCTAAGCATTTTTGAAAATTATAGACCTAGGGGACTCGAAGATGTGGTGACTTGTGGGGCTCTGACCAGGTTCTGTTACCCAGAATCCTTTGCAAACCTCAACATTTGGCTAAAAAAACACATTTTCCTCACATTTTGGTGACAGAAAGTCCTGAGAGGAGCCACAAATTTCCTTCAACCCAGCGTTCCCCCAAGTCTCCCTGATAAAAATGATACTTCACTTGTGTGGGTAGGCCTAGCGCCCGCGACAGGAAATGCCCCAAAACGCAACGTGCACACATCACATTTTTTTTAAAGAAAACAGTGGTGTTTTTTTGCAAAGTGCCTACCTGTAGATTTTGGCCTCTAGCTCAGCCGGCACCTAGGGAAACCTACCAAACTTAAACATTTTTTAAAACTAGAGACCTAGGGGAATCCAAGATGGGGTGACTTGTGGGGCTCTGACCAGGTTCTGTTACCCAGAATCCTTTGCAAACCTCAAAATGTGTTTAAAAAAACACATTTTCCTCACATTTTGGTGACAGAAAGTTCTGGAATCAGAGAGGACCACAAATTTCCTTCCACCCAGCGTTCCACCAAGTATCCCGATAAAAATGATACCTCACTTGTGTGGGTAGGCTTAACGCCCGCGACAGGAAATGCCCCACAACGCAACGTGGACATATCACATTTTTTTAAAGAAAACAGAGGTGTTTTTTGCAAAGTGCCTACCTGTAGATTTTGGCCTGTAGCTCAGCCGGCACCTGGGGAAACCTACCAAACCTATGCATTTTTGAAAACTAGAGACCTAGGGGAATCAAAGATGGGGTGAGTTGTGGGGCTCTGACCAGGTTTTGTTACCCAGAATCCTTTGCATACCTCAAAATTTGGCTAAAAAAACAAATTTTCCTCACATTTTGGTGACAGAAAGTCCTGGAATCAGAGAGGAGCCACAAATTTCCTCCCACCCAGCGTTCCCCCAAGTCTCCTGATAAAAATGATACCTCACTTGTCTGGGTAGGCCTAGCGCCCGCGACAGGAAATGCCCCAAAACACAACGTGCACACATCACATCTTTTGAAAGAAAACAGAGGTGTTTTTTGCAAAGTGCCTACCTGCAGATTTTGGCCTCTAGCTCAGCCGGCACCTAGGGAAACCTCCCAAACCTGTGCATTTTTTAAAACTAGAGACCTAGGGGAATCCAAGATGCAGTGACTTGTGGGGCTCTGACCAGGTTCTGTTACCCAGAATCCTTTGCAAACCTCAACATTTGGCTAAAAAAACACATTTTCCTCACATTTTGGTGACAGAACGTTGTGGAATCAGAGAGGAGCCACAAATTTCCTTCCACCCAGCGTTTCCCCAAGTCTCCCGATAAAAATGATAACTCACTTGTGTGGGTAGGCCTAGCGCCCGCGACAGGAAATGCCCCAAAACGCAACGTGGACACATCACATTTTTTTTCAAGAAAACAGAGGTGTTTTTTGCAAAGGGCCTACCTGTAGATTTTGGTCTCTAACTCAACCGGCACCTAGGTAAACCTCCCAAACCTGTGCATTTTTGAAAACTAGAGACCTAGGGGAATCCAAGATGGGGTGACTTGTGGGGCTCTGACCAGGTTCTGTTACCCAGAATCCTTTGCAAACCTCAAAATTTGGCTAAAAAAACACATTTTCCTCACATTTTGGTGACAGAAAGTCCTGGAATCAGAGAGGAGCCACACATTTCCTCCCACCCAGCGTTCCCCCAAGTCTCCTGATAAAAATGATACCTCACTTGTGTGGGTAGGCCTAGCGCCAGCGACAGGAAATGCCCCAAAACACAACGTGCACACATCACATTTTTTGAAAGAAAACAGAGGTGTTTTTTGCAAAGTGCCTACCTGTAGATTTTGGCCTCTAGCTCAGCCGGCACCTAGGGAAACCTCCCAAACCTATGCATTTTTTAAAACTAGAGACCTAGGGGAATCCAAGATGGGGTGATTTGTGGGGCTCTGACCAGGTTTTGTTACCCAGAATCCTTTGCATACCTCAACATTTGGCTAAAAAAACACATTTTCCTCACATTTTGGTGAGAGAAAGTCCTGGAATCAGAGAGGAGCCACAAATTTCCTTCCACCCAGCGTTCCCCCAAGTCTCCCTGATAAAAATTATACTTCACTTGTGTGGGTAGGCCGAGCACCCGCGACAGGAAATGCCCCAAAACGCAACGTGCACACATCACTTTTTTTTTTTTTTTTTTTTTTTTTAAAGAAAACAGAGGTGTTTTTTTGCAAAGTGCCTACCTGTAGATTTTGGCCTCTAGCTCAACCGGCACCTAGGGAAACCTACCAAACCTAAGCATTTTTGAAAATTATAGACCTAGGGGACTCGAAGATGGGGTGACTTGTGGGGCTCTGACCAGGTTCTGTTACCCAGAATCCTTTGCAAACCTCAACATTTGGCTAAAAAAACACATTTTCCTCACATTTTGGTGACAGAAAGTCCTGGAATCAGAGAGGAGCCACAAATTTCCTTTAACCCAGCGTTCCCCCAAGTCTCCCTGATAAAAATGATACTTCACTTGTGAGGGTAGGCCTAGCGCCCGCGACAGGAAATGCCCCAAAACTCAACGTGCACACATCACATTTTTTAAAAGTAAACAGTGGTGTTTTTTTGCAAAGTGCCTACCTGTAGATTTTGGCCTCTAGCTCAGGCGGCACCTAGGGAAACCTACCAAACTTAAGCATTTTTTAAAACTAGAGACCTAGGGGAATCCAAGATGGGGTGACTTGTGGGGCTCTGACCAGGTTCTGTTACCCAGAATCCTTTGCAAACCTCAAAATGTGGTTAAAAAAACACATTTTCCTCACATTTTGGTGACAGAAAGTTCTGGAATCAGAGAGGACCACAAATTTCCTTCCACCCAGCGTTTCCCCAAGTCTCCCGATAAAAATGATAACTCACTTGTGTGGGTAGGCCTAGCGCCCGCGACAGGAAATGCCCCAAAACGCAACGTGGACACATCACATTTTTTATCAAGAAAACAGAGGTGTTTTTTGCAAAGTGCCTACCTGTAGATTTTGGTCTCTAGCTCAACCGGCACCTAGGTAAACCTCCCAAACCTGTGCATTTTTTAAAACTAGAGACCTAGGGGAATCCAAGATGGGGTGACTTGTGGGGCTCTGACCAGGTTCTGTTACCCAGAATCCTTTGCATACCTCAACATTTGGCTAAAAAAACAAATTTTCCTCACATTTTGGTGACAGAACGTCCTGGAATCAGAGAGGAGCCACAAATTTCCTTCCACCCAGTGTTCCCCCAAGTCTCCCTGATAAAAATGATACTTCACTTGTGTGGGTAGGCCTAGCGCCCGCGACAGGAAATGCCCCAAAATGCAACGTGCACACATCACATTTTTTTTTTTTTAAAAACAGAGGTGTTTTTTGCAAAGTGCCTACCTGTAGATTTTGGCCTCTAGCTCAGCCGGCACCTAGGGCAACCTCCCAAACCTATGCATTTTTGAAAACTAGAGACCTAGGGGAATCCAAGATGGGGTGATTTGTGGGGCTCTGACCAGGTTTTGTTACCCAGAATCCTTTGCAAACCTCAAAATTTGGCTAAAAAAACAAATTTTCCTCACATTTTGGTGACAGAAAGTCCTGGAATCAGAGAGGAGCCACAAATTTCCTTCCACCCAGCGTTCCCCCAAGTCTCCCAATAAAAATGATAACTCACTTGTGTGGGTAGGCCTAGCGCCCGAGACAGGAAATGCCCCAAAACGCAACATGGACACAGCACATTTTTTTCAAGAAAACAGAGGTGTTTTTTGCAAAGTGCCTACCTGTAGATTTTGGTCTCTAGCTCAGCCGGCACCTAGGGAAACCTCCCTAACCTGTGCATTTTTTAAAACTAGAGACCTAGGGGAATCCAAGATGGGGTGACTTGTGGGGCTCTGACCAGGTTCTGTTACCCAGAATCCTTTGCAAACCTCAAAATTTGGCTAAAAAAACACATTTTCCTCACATTTTGGTGACAGAAAGTCCTGGAATCAGAGAGGAGCCACACATTTCCTCCCACCCAGCGTTCCCCCAAGTCTCCTGATAAAAATGATACCTCACTTGGGTGGGTAGGCCTAGCGCCCGCGACAGGAAATGACCCAAAACGCAACGTGCACACACATCACATTTTTTGAAAGAAAACAGAGGTGTTTTTTTGCAAAGTGCCTACTTGTAGATTTTGGCCTCTAGCTCAGCCGGCACCTAGGGAAACCTACCAAACCTGTGCATTTCTGAAAACTAGAGACCTAGGGGAATCCAAGATGGGGTGACTTGTGGGGCTCTGACCAGGTTTTGTTACCCAGAATCCTTTGCAAACCTCAAAATTTGGCTTAAAAAACAAATTTTCCTCACATTTTTTAATGACAGAACGTTCTAGAATCAGACAGGAGCCACACATTTCCTCCCACCCAGCGTTCCCCCAAGTCTCCTGATAAAAATGATACCTCACTTGTGTGGGTAGGCCTAGCGCCAGCGACAGGAAATGCCCCAAAACACAACGTGCACACATCACATTTTTTTCAAGAAAACAGAGGTGTTTTTTGCAAAGTGCCTACCTGTAGATTTTGGCCTCTAGCTCAGCCGGAACCTAGGGCAACCTCCCAAACCTATGCATTTTTGAAAACTAGAGACCTAGGGGAATCCAAGATGGGGTGATTTGTGGGGCTCTGACCAGGTTTTGTTACCCAGAATCCTTTGTAAACCTCAAAATTTGGCTAAAAAAACAAATTTTCCTCACATTTTGGTGACAGAAAGTCCTGGAATCAGAGAGGAGCCACAAATTTCCTTCCACCCAGCGTTCCCCCAAGTCTCCCAATAAAAATGATAACTCACTTGTGTGGGTAGGCCTAGCGCCCGAGACAGGAAATGCCCCAAAACGCAACATGGACACATCACATTTTTTTCAAGAAAACAGAGGTGTTTTTTGCAAAGTGCCTACCTGTAGATTTTGGTCTCTAGCTCAGCCGGCACCTAGGGAAACCTCCCAAACCTGTGCATTTTTGAAAACTAGAGACCTAGGGGAATCCAAGATGGGGTGACTTGTGGGGCTCTGACCAGGTTCTGTTACCCAGAATCCTTTGCAAACCTCAAAATTTGGCTAAAAAAACACATTTTCCTCACATTTTGGTGACAGAAAGCCCTGGAATCAGAGAGGAGCCACACATTTCCTCCCACCCAGCGTTCCCCCAAGTCTCCTGATAAAAATGATACCTCACTTGGGTGGGTAGGCCTAGCGCCCGCGACAGGAAATGACCCAAAACGCAACGTGCACACACATCACATTTTTTGAAAGAAAACAGAGGTGTTTTTTTGCAAAGTGCCTACTTGTAGATTTTGGCCTCTAGCTCAGCCGGCACCTAGGGAAACCTACCAAACCTGTGCATTTCTGAAAACTAGAGACCTAGGGGAATCCAAGATGGGGTGACTTGTGGGGCTCTGACCAGGTTTTGTTACCCAGAATCCTTTGCAAACCTCAAAATTTGGCTTAAAAAACAAATTTTCCTCACATTTTTTAATGACAGAACGTTCTAGAATCAGACAGGAGCCACACATTTCCTCCCACCCAGCGTTCCCCCAAGTCTCCTGATAAAAATGATACCTCACTTGTGTGGGTAGGCCTAGCGCCAGCGACAGGAAATGCCCCAAAACACAACGTGCACACATCACATTTTTTTCAAGAAAACAGAGGTGTTTTTTGCAAAGTGCCTACCTGTAGATTTTGGCCTCTAGCTCAGCCGGAACCTAGGGCAACCTCCCAAACCTATGCATTTTTGAAAACTAGAGACCTAGGGGAATCCAAGATGGGGTGATTTGTGGGGCTCTGACCAGGTTTTGTTACCCAGAATCCTTTGTAAACCTCAAAATTTGGCTAAAAAAACAAATTTTCCTCACATTTTGGTGACAGAAAGTCCTGGAATCAGAGAGGAGCCACAAATTTCCTTCCACCCAGCGTTCCCCCAAGTCTCCCAATAAAAATGATAACTCACTTGTGTGGGTAGGCCTAGCGCCCGAGACAGGAAATGCCCCAAAACGCAACATGGACACATCACATTTTTTTCAAGAAAACAGAGGTGTTTTTTGCAAAGTGCCTACCTGTAGATTTTGGTCTCTAGCTCAGCCGGCACCTAGGGAAACCTCCCAAACCTGTGCATTTTTGAAAACTAGAGACCTAGGGGAATCCAAGATGGGGTGACTTGTGGGGCTCTGACCAGGTTCTGTTACCCAGAATCCTTTGCAAACCTCAAAATTTGGCTAAAAAAACACATTTTCCTCACATTTTGGTGACAGAAAGCCCTGGAATCAGAGAGGAGCCACACATTTCCTCCCACCCAGCGTTCCCCCAAGTCTCCTGATAAAAATGATACCTCACTTGTGTGGGTAGGCCTAGCGCCCGCGACAGGAAATGCCCCAAAACGCAACGTGCACACACATCACATTTTTTTAAAGAAAACAGAGGTGTTTTTTTGCAAAGTGCCTACTTGTAGATTTTGGCCTCTAGCTCAGCCGGCACCTAGGGAAACTTACCAAACCTGTGCATTTCTGAAAACTAGAGACCTAGGGGAATCCAAGATGGGGTGACTTGTGGGGCTCTGACCAGGTTCTGTTACCCAGAATCCTTTGCATACCTCAACATTTGGCTAAAAAAACACATTTTCCTCACATTTTGGTGACAGAACGTTCTGGAATCAGAGAGGAGCCACAAATTTCCTTCCACCCAGCGTTCCCCCATGTCTCCCTGATAAAAATGATACTTCACTTGTGTGGGTAGGCCTAGCGCCCGCGACAGGAAATGCCCCACAACGCAACGTGCACACATCATATTTTTTTTTTTTTTAAAGAAAACAGAGGTGTTTTTTGCAAAGTGCCTACCTGTAGATTTTGGCCTCTAGCTCAGCCGGCACCTAGGGAAACCTACCAAACCTGAGCATTTTTGAAAACTATAGACCTAGGGGAATCGAAGATGGGGTGACTTGTGGGGCTCTGACCAGGTTTTGTTACCCAGAATCCTTGCAAACCTCAAAATTTGGTCTAAAAAAAAAAAAAATCCTCACATTTTGGTGACAGAAAGTCCTGGAATCAGAGAGGAGCCACAAATTTCCTTCCACCCAGCGTTCCCCCAAGTCTCCCGATAAAAATGATAACTCACTTGTGTGGGTAGGCCTAGCGCCCGCGACAGGAAATGCCCCAAAACGCAACGTGGACACATCACATTTTTTTAAACAAAACAGAGGTGTTTTTTGCAAAGTGCCTACCTGTAGATTTTGGCCTCTAGCTCAGCCGGCACCTAGGGAAACCTCCCAAACCTGTGCATTTTTGAAAACCAGAGACCTAGGGGAATCCAAGATGGGGTGACTTGTGAGGCTCTGACCAGGTTCTGTTACCCAGAATCCTTTGCATACCTCAACATTTGGCTAAAAAAACACATTTTCCTCACATTTTGGTGAGAGAAAGTCCTGGAATCAGAGAGGAGCCACAAATTTCCTTCCACCCAGCGTTCCCCCAAGTCTCCCTGATAAAAATTATACTTCACTTGTGTGGGTAGGCCGAGCACCCGCGACAGGAAATGCCCCAAAACGCAACGTGCACACATCACTTTTTTTTTTTTTTTTTTTTTTTAAAGAAAACAGAGGTGTTTTTTTGCAAAGTGCCTACCTGTAGATTTTGGCCTCTAGCTCAACCGGCACCTAGGGAAACCTACCAAACCTAAGCATTTTTGAAAATTATAGACCTAGGGGACTCGAAGATGGGGTGACTTGTGGGGCTCTGACCAGGTTCTGTTACCCAGAATCCTTTGCAAACCTCAACATTTGGCTAAAAAAACACATTTTCCTCACATTTTGGTGACAGAAAGTCCTGGAATCAGAGAGGAGCCACAAATGTCCTTCAACCCAGCGTTCCCCCAAGTCTCCCTGATAAAAATGATACTTCACTTGTGAGGGTAGGCCTAGCGCCCGCGACAGGAAATGCCCCAAAACTCAACGTGCACACATCACATTTTTTAAAAGAAAACAGTGATGTTTTTTTGCAAAGTGCCTACCTGTAGATTTTGGCCTCTAGCTCAGGCGGCACCTAGGGAAACCTACCAAACTTAAGCATTTTTTAAAACTAGAGACCTAGGGGAATCCAAGATGGGGTGACTTGTGGGGCTCTGACCAGGTTCTGTTACCCAGAATCCTTTGCAAACCTCAAAATGTGGTTAAAAAAACACATTTTCCTCACATTTTGGTGACAGAAAGTTCTGGAATCAGAGAGGACCACAAATTTCCTTCCACCCAGCGTTTCCCCAAGTCTCCCGATAAAAATGATAACTCACTTGTGTGGGTAGGCCTAGCGCCCGCGACAGGAAATGCCCCAAAACGCAAAGTGGACACATCACATTTTTTTTCAAGAAAACAGAGGTGTTTTTTGCAAAGTGCCTACCTGTAGATTTTGGTCTCTAGCTCAACCGGCACCTAGGTAAACCTCCCAAACCTGTGCATTTTTTAAAACTAGAGACCTAGGGGAATCCAAGATGGGGTGACTTGTGGGGCTCTGACCAGGTTCTGTTACCCAGAATCCTTTGCATACCTCAACATTTGGCTAAAAAAACAAATTTTCCTCACATTTTGGTGACAGAAAGTCCTGGAATCAGAGAGGAGCCACAAATTTCCTTCCACCCAGCGTTCCCCCAAGTCTCCCGATAAAAATGATAACTCACTTGTGTGGGTAGGCCTAGCGCCCGCGACAGGAAATGCCCCAAAACGCAACGTGGACACATCACATTTTTTTAAACAAAACAGAGGTGTTTTTTGCAAAGTGCCTACCTGTAGATTTTGGCCTCTAGCTCAGCCGGCACCTAGGGAAACCTCCCAAACCTGTGCATTTTTGAAAACCAGAGACCTAGGGGAATCCAAGATGGGGTGACTTGTGAGGCTCTGACCAGGTTCTGTTACCCAGAATCCTTTGCATACCTCAACATTTGGCTAAAAAAACACATTTTCCTCACATTTTGGTGAGAGAAAGTCCTGGAATCAGAGAGGAGCCACAAATTTCCTTCCACCCAGCGTTCCCCCAAGTCTCCCTGATAAAAATTATACTTCACTTGTGTGGGTAGGCCGAGCACCCGCGACAGGAAATGCCCCAAAACGCAACGTGCACACATCACTTTTTTTTTTTTTTTTTTTTTAAAGAAAACAGAGGTGTTTTTTTGCAAAGTGCCTACCTGTAGATTTTGGCCTCTAGCTCAACCGGCACCTAGGGAAACCTACCAAACCTAAGCATTTTTGAAAATTATAGACCTAGGGGACTCGAAGATGGGGTGACTTGTGGGGCTCTGACCAGGTTCTGTTACCCAGAATCCTTTGCAAACCTCAACATTTGGCTAAAAAAACACATTTTCCTCACATTTTGGTGACAGAAAGTCCTGGAATCAGAGAGGAGCCACAAATTTCCTTCAACCCAGCGTTCCCCCAAGTCTCCCTGATAAAAATGATACTTCACTTGTGAGGGTAGGCCTAGCGCCCGCGACAGGAAATGCCCCAAAACTCAACGTGCACACATCACATTTTTTAAAAGAAAACAGTGGTGTTTTTTTGCAAAGTGCCTACCTGTAGATTTTGGCCTCTAGCTCAGGCGGCACCTAGGGAAACCTACCAAACTTAAGCATTTTTTAAAACTAGAGACCTAGGGGAATCCAAGATGGGGTGACTTGTGGGGCTCTGACCAGGTTCTGTTACCCAGAATCCTTTGCAAACCTCAAAATGTGGTTAAAAAAACACATTTTCCTCACATTTTGGTGACAGAAAGTTCTGGAATCAGAGAGGACCACAAATTTCCTTCCACCCAGCGTTTCCCCAAGTCTCCCGATAAAAATGATAACTCACTTGTGTGGGTAGGCCTAGCGCCCGCGACAGGAAATGCCCCAAAACGCAAAGTGGACACATCACATTTTTTTTCAAGAAAACAGAGGTGTTTTTTGCAAAGTGCCTACCTGTAGATTTTGGTCTCTAGCTCAACCGGCACCTAGGTAAACCTCCCAAACCTGTGCATTTTTTAAAACTAGAGACCTAGGGGAATCCAAGATGGGGTGACTTGTGGGGCTCTGACCAGGTTCTGTTACCCAGAATCCTTTGCATACCTCAACATTTGGCTAAAAAAACAAATTTTCCTCACATTTTGGTGACAGAACGTCCTGGAATCAGAGAGGAGCCACAAATTTCCTTCCACCCAGCGTTCCCCCAAGTCTCCCTGATAAAAATGATACTTCACTTGTGTGGGTAGGCCTAGCGCCCGCGACAGGAAATGCCCCAAAACGCAACGTGCACACATCACATTTTTTTTAAAAAAAAAACAGAGGTGTTTTTTGCAAAGTGCCTACCTGTAGATTTTGGCCTCTAGCTCAGCCGGCACCTAGGGCAACCTCCCAAACCTATGCATTTTTGAAAACTAGAGACCTAGGGGAATCCAAGATGGGGTGATTTGTGGGGCTCTGACCAGGTTTTGTTACCCAGAATCCTTTGCAAACCTCAAAATTTGGCTAAAAAAACAAATTTTCCTCACATTTTGGTGACAGAAAGTCCTGGAATCAGAGAGGAGCCACAAATTTCCTTCCACCCAGCGTTCCCCCAAGTCTCCCAATAAAAATGATAACTCACTTGTGTGGGTAGGCCTAGCGCCCGAGACAGGAAATGCCCCAAAACGCAACATGGACACATCACATTTTTTTCAAGAAAACAGAGGTGTTTTTTGCAAAGTGCCTACCCGTAGATTTTGGTCTCTAGCTCAGCCGGCACCTAGGGAAACCTCCCAAACCTGTGCATTTTTTAAAACTAGAGACCTAGGGGAATCCAAGATGGGGTGACTTGTGGGGCTCTGACCAGGTTCTGTTACCCAGAATCCTTTGCAAACCTCAAAATTTGGCTAAAAAAACACATTTTCCTCACATTTTGGTGACAGAAAGTCCTGGAATCAGAGAGGAGCCACACATTTCCTCCCACCCAGCGTTCCCCCAAGTCTCCTGATAAAAATGATACCTCACTTGTGTGGGTAGGCCTAGCGCCCGCGACAGGAAATGACCCAAAACGCAACATGCACACACATCACATTTTTTGAAAGAAAACAGAGGTGTTTTTTTGCAAAGTGCCTACTTGTAGATTTTGGCCTCTAGCTCAGCCGGCACCTAGGGAAACCTACCAAACCTGTGCATTTCTGAAAACTAGAGACCTAGGGGAATCCAAGATGGGGTGACTTGTGGGGCTCTGACCAGGTTTTGTTACCCAGAATCCTTTGAAAACCTCAAAATTTGGCTTAAAAAACAAATTTTCCTCACATTTTTTAATGACAGAACGTTCTAGAATCAGACAGGAGCCACACATTTCCTCCCACCCAGCGTTCCCCCAAGTCTCCTGATAAAAATGATACCTCACTTGTGTGGGTAGGCCTAGCGCCAGCGACAGGAAATGCCCCAAAACACAACGTGCACACATCACATTTTTTTCAAGAAAACAGAGGTGTTTTTTGCAAAGTGCCTACCTGTAGATTTTGGCCTCTAGCTCAGCCGGAACCTAGGGCAACCTCCCAAACCTATGCATTTTTGAAAACTAGAGACCTAGGGGAATCCAAGATGGGGTGATTTGTGGGGCTCTGACCAGGTTTTGTTACCCAGAATCCTTTGTAAACCTCAAAATTTGGCTAAAAAAACAAATTTTCCTCACATTTTGGTGACAGAAAGTCCTGGAATCAGAGAGGAGCCACAAATTTCCTCCCACCCAGCGTTCCCCCAAGTCTCCTGATAAAAATGATACCTCACTTGTGTGGGTAGGCCTAGCGCCCGCGACAGGAAATGCCCCAAAACGCAACGTGCACACACATCACATTTTTTTAAAGAAAACAGAGGTGTTTTTTTGCAAAGTGCCTACTTGTAGATTTTGGCCTCTAGCTCAGCCGGCACCTAGGGAAACCTACCAAACCTGTGCATTTCTGAAAACTAGAGACCTAGGGGAATCCAAGATGGGGTGACTTGTGGGGCTCTGACCAGGTTTTGTTACCCAGAATCCTTTGCAAACCTCAAAATTTGGCTTAAAAAACAAATTTTCCTCACATTTTTTAATGACAGAACGTTCTAGAATCAGACAGGAGCCACACATTTCCTCCCACCCAGCGTTCCCCCAAGTCTCCTGATAAAAATGATACCTCACTTGTGTGGGTAGGCCTAGCGCCAGCGACAGGAAATGCCCCAAAACACAACGTGCACACATCACATTTTTTTAAAGAAAACAGAGGTGTTTTTTGCAAAGTGCCTACCTGTAGATTTTGGTCTCTAGCTCAGCCGGCACCTAGGGAAACCTCCCAAACCTGTGCATTTTTGAAAACTAGAGACCTAGGGGAATCCAAGATGGGGTGACTTGTGGGGCTCTGACCAGGTTCTGTTACCCAGAATCCTTTGCATACCTCAACATTTGGCTAAAAAAACACATTTTCCTCACATTTTGGTGACAGAACGTTCTGGAATCAGAGAGGAGCCACAAATTTCCTTCCACCCAGCGTTCCCCCATGTCTCCCTGATAAAAATGATACTTCACTTGTGTGGGTAGGCCTAGCGCCCGCGACAGGAAATGCCCCACAACGCAACGTGCACACATCATATTTTTTTTTTTTTAAAGAAAACAGAGGTGTTTTTTGCAAAGTGCCTACCTGTAGATTTTGGCCTCTAGCTCAGCCGGCACCTAGGGAAACCTACCAAACCTGAGCATTTTTGAAAACTATAGACCTAGGGGAATCGAAGATGGGGTGACTTGTGGGGCTCTGACCAGGTTTTGTTACCCAGAATCCTTGCAAACCTCAAAATTTGGTCTAAAAAAAAAAAAAATCCTCACATTTTGGTGACAGAAAGTCCTGGAATCAGAGAGGAGCCACAAATTTCCTTCCACCCAGCGTTCCCCCAAGTCTCCCGTTAAAAATGTTAACTCACTTGTGTGGGTAGGCCTAGCGCCCGCGACAGGAAATGCCCCAAAACGCAACGTGGACACATCACATTTTTTTAAACAAAACAGAGGTGTTTTTTGCAAAGTGCCTACCTGTAGATTTTGGCCTCTAGCTCAGCCGGCACCTAGGGAAACCTCCCAAACCTGTGCATTTTTGAAAACCAGAGACCTAGGGGAATCCAAGATGGGGTGACTTGTGAGGCTCTGACCAGGTTCTGTTACCCAGAATCCTTTGCATACCTCAACATTTGGCTAAAAAAACACATTTTCCTCACATTTTGGTGAGAGAAAGTCCTGGAATCAGAGAGGAGCCACAAATTTCCTTCCACCCAGCGTTCCCCCAAGTCTCCCTGATAAAAATTATACTTCACTTGTGTGGGTAGGCCGAGCACCCGCGACAGGAAATGCCCCAAAATGCAACGTGCACACATCACTTTTTTTTTTTTTTTTTAAAGAAAACAGAGGTGTTTTTTTGCAAAGTGCCTACCTGTAGATTTTGGCCTCTAGCTCAGCCGGCACCTAGGGAAACCTACCAAACCTAAGCATTTTTGAAAATTATAGACCTAGGGGACTCGAAGATGGGGTGACTTGTGGGGCTCTGACCAGGTTCTGTTACCCAGAATCCTTTGCAAACCTCAACATTTGGCTAAAAAAACACATTTTCCTCACATTTTGGTGACAGAAAGTCCTGAGAGGAGCCACAAATTTCCTTCAACCCAGCGTTCCCCCAAGTCTCCCTGATAAAAATGATACTTCACTTGTGTGGGTAGGCCTAGCGCCCGCGACAGGAAATGCCCCAAAACGCAACGTGCACACATCACATTTTTTTTAAAGAAAACAGTGGTGTTTTTTTGCAAAGTGCCTACCTGTAGATTTTGGCCTCTAGCTCAGCCGGCACCTAGGGAAACCTACCAAACTTAAACATTTTTTAAAACTAGAGACCTAGGGGAATCCAAGATGGGGTGACTTGTGGGGCTCTGACCAGGTTCTGTTACCCAGAATCCTTTGCAAACCTCAAAATGTGTTTAAAAAAACACATTTTCCTCACATTTTGGTGACAGAAAGTTCTGGAATCAGAGAGGACCACAAATTTCCTTCCACCCAGCGTTCCACCAAGTATCCCGATAAAAATGATACCTCACTTGTGTGGGTAGGCTTAACGCCCGCGACAGGAAATGCCCCACAACGCAACGTGGACATATCACATTTTTTTTAAAGAAAACAGAGGTGTTTTTTGCAAAGTGCCTACCTGTAGATTTTGGCCTGTAGCTCAGCCGGCACCTGGGGAAACCTACCAAACCTATGCATTTTTGAAAACTAGAGACCTAGGGGAATCAAAGATGGGGTGAGTTGTGGGTCTCTGACCAGGTTTTGTTACCCAGAATCCTTTGCAAACCTCAAAATTTGGCTAAAAAAACAAATTTTCCTCACATTTTGGTGACAGAAAGTCCTGGAATCAGAGAGGAGCCACAAATTTCCTCCCACCCAGCGTTCCCCCAAGTCTCCTGATAAAAATGATACCTCACTTGTGTGGGTAGGCCTAGCGCCCGCGACAGGAAATGCCCCAAAACACAACGTGCACACATCACATCTTTTGAAAGAAAACAGAGGTGTTTTTTGCAAAGTGCCTACCTGCAGATTTTGGCCTCTAGCTCAGCCGGCACCTAGGGAAACCTCCCAAACCTGTGCATTTTTTAAAACTAGAGACCTAGGGGAATCCAAGATGCAGTGACTTGTGGGGCTCTGACCAGGTTCTGTTACCCAGAATCCTTTGCAAACCTCAACATTTGGCTAAAAAAACACATTTTCCTCACATTTTGGTGACAGAACGTTGTGGAATCAGAGAGGAGCCACAAATTTCCTTCCACCCAGCGTTTCCCCAAGTCTCCTGATAAAAATGATAACTCACTTGTGTGGGTAGGCCTAGCGCCCGCGACAGGAAATGCCCCAAAACGCAACGTGGACACATCACATTTTTTTTCAAGAAAACAGAGGTGTTTTTTGCAAAGGGCCTACCTGTAGATTTTGGTCTCTAGCTCAACCGGCACCTAGGTAAACCTCCCAAACCTGTGCATTTTTGAAAACTAGAGACCTAGGGGAATCCAAGATGGGGTGACTTGTGGGGCTCTGACCAGGTTCTGTTACCCAGAATCCTTTGCATACCTCAACATTTGGCTAAAAAAACACATTTTCCTCACATTTTGGTGAGAGAAAGTCCTGGAATCAGAGAGGAGCCACAAATTTCCTTAAACCCAGCGTTCCCCCAAGTCTCCCTGATAAAAATGATACTTCACTTGTGTGGGTAGGCCTAGCGCCCGCGTCAGGAAATGCCCCAAAACACAACGTGCACACATCACATTTTTTTAAAGAAAACAGAGGTGTTTTTTGCAAAGTGCCTACCTGTAGATTTTGGCCTCTAGCTCAGCCGGCACCTAGGGAAACCTCCCAAACCTATGCATTTTTTAAAACTAGAGACCTAGGGGAATCCAAGAGGGGGTGATTTGTGGGGCTCTGACCAGGTTTTGTTACCCAGAATCCTTTCAAACCTCAAAATTTGGCTAAAAAAACAAATTTTCCTCATATTTTGGTGACAGAAAGTCCTGGAATCAGAGAGGAGCCACAAATTTGCTTCCACCCAGCGTTCCCCCAAGTCTCCCGATAAAAATGATAACTCACTTGTGTGGGTAGGCCTAGCGCCCGCGACAGGAAATGCCCCAAAACGCAACATGGACACATCACTTTTTTTTCAAGAAAACAGAGGTGTTTTTTGCAAAGTGCCTACCTGTAGATTTTGGTCTCTAGCTCAGCCGGCACCTAGGGAAACCTCCCAAACCTGTGCATTTTTGAAAACTAGAGACCTAGGGGAATCCAAGATGGGGTGACTTGTGGGGCTCTGACCAGGTTCTGTTACCCAGAATCCTTTGCATACCTCAACATTTGGCTAAAAAAACACATTTTCCTCACATTTTGGTGACAGAACGTTCTGGAATCAGAGAGGAGCCACAAATTTCCTTCCACCCAGCGTTCCCCCATGTCTCCCTGATAAAAATGATACTTCACTTGTGTGGGTAGGCCTAGCGCCCGCGACAGGAAATGCCCCACAACGCAACGTGCACACATCATATTTTTTTTTTAAAGAAAACAGAGGTATTTTTTGCAAAGTGCCTACCTGTAGATTTTGGCCTCTAGCTCAGCCGGCACCTAGGGAAACCTACCAAACCTGAGCATTTTTGAAAACTATAGACCTAGGGGAATCCAAGATGGGGTGACTTGTGGGGCTCTGACCAGGTTCTGTTACCCAGAATCCTTTGCAAACCTCAAAATGTGGTTAAAAAAACACATTTTCCTCACATTTTGGTGACAGAAAGTTCTGGAATCAGAGAGGACCACAAATGTCCTTCCACCCAGCGTTCCACCAAGTATCCCGATAAAAATGATACCTCACTTGTGTGGGTAGGCTTAACGCCCGCGACAGGAAATGCCCCACAACGCAACGTGGACATATCACATTTTTTTGAAAGAAAACAGAGGTGTTTTTTGCAAAGTGCCTACCTGTAGATTTTGGCCTCTAGCTCAGCCGGCACCTAGGGAAACCTACCAAACCTAAGCATTTTTGAAAACTATAGACCTAGGGGACTCGAAGATGGGGTGACTTGTCGGGCTCTGACCAGGTTCTGTTACCCAGAATCCTTTGCATACCTCAACATTTGGCTAAAAAAACACATTTTCCTCACATTTTGGTGAGAGAAAGTCCTGGAATCAGAGAGGAGCCACAAATTTCCTTCCACCCAGCGTTCCCCCAAGTCTCCCTGATAAAAATGATACTTCACTTGTGTGGGTAGGCCTAGCGCCCGCGACAGGAAATGCCCCAAAACGCAACGTGCACACATCACATTTTTTTTTAAAGAAAACAGAGGTGTTTTTTTGCAAAGTGCCTACCTGTAGATTTTGGCCTCTAGCTCAGCCGGCACCTAGGGAAACCTACCAAACTTAAGCATTTTTTAAAACTAGAGACCTAGGGGAATCCAAGATGGGGTGACTTGTGGGGCTCTGACCAGGTTCTGTTACCCAGAATCCTTTGCACACCTCAACATTTGGCTAAAAAAACACATTTTCCTCACATTTTGGTGACAGAAAGTCCTGGAATCAGAGAGGAGCCACAAATTTCCTTCAACCCAGCGTTCCCCCAAGTCTCCCTGATAAAAATGATACTTCACTTGTGTGGGTAGGCCTAGCGCCCGCGACAGGAAATGCCCCAAAACGCAACGTGCACACATCACATTTTTCTTTAAAGAAAACAGAGGTGTTTTTTTGCAAAGTGCCTACCTGTAGATTTTGGCCTCTAGCTCAGCCGGCACCTAGGGAAACCTACCAAACTTAAGCATTTTTTAAAACTAGAGACCTAGGGGAATCCAAGATGGGGTGACTTGCGGGGCTCTGACCAGGTTCTGTTACCCAGAATCCTTTGCAAACCTCAAAATGTGGTTAAAAAAACACATTTTCCTCACATTTTGGTGACAGAAAGTTCTGGAATCAGAGAGGACCACAAATGTCCTTCCACCCAGCGTTCCACCAAGTATCCCGATAAAAATGATACCTCACTTGTGTGGGTAGGCTTAACGCCCGCAACAGGAAATGCCCCACAACGCAACGTGGACATATCACATTTTTTTAAAGAAAACAGAGGTGTTTTTTGCAAAGTGCCTACCTGTAGATTTTGGCCTCTAGCTCAGCCGGCACCTGGGGAAACCTACCAAACCTATGCATTTTTTAAAACTAGAGACCTAGGGGAATCAAAGATGGGGTGAGTTGTGGGGCTCTGACCAGGTTTTGTTACCCAGAATCCTTTGCAAACCTCAAAATTTGGCTAAAGAAACAAATTTTCCTCACATTTTGGTGACAGAAAGTCCTGGAATCAGAGAGGAGCCACAAATTTCCTCCCACCCAGCGTTTCCCCAAGTCTCCTGATAAAAATGATAACTCACTTGTGTGGGTAGGCCTAGCGCCCGCGACAGGAAATGCCCCAAAACACAACGTGCACACATCACATCTTTTGAAAGAAAACAGAGGTGTTTTTTGCAAAGTGCCTACCTGCAGATTTTGGCCTCTAGCTCAGCCGGCACCTAGGGAAACCTCCCAAACCTGTGCATTTTTTAAAACTAGAGACCTAGGGGAATCCAAGATGCAGTGACTTGTGGGGCTCTGACCAGGTTCTGTTACCCAGAATCCTTTGCAAACCTCAACATTTGGCTAAAAAAACACATTTTCCTCACATTTTGGTGACAGAACGTTGTGGAATCAGAGAGGAGCCACAAATTTCCTTCCACCCAGCGTTTCCCCAAGTCTCCCGATAAAAATGATAACTCACTTGTGTGGGTAGGCCTAGCGCCCGCGACAGGAAATGCCCCAAAACGCAACGTGGACACATCACATTTTTTTTCAAGAAAACAGAGGTGTTTTTTGCAAAGTGCCTACCTGTAGATTTTGGTCTCTAGCTCAATCGGCACCTAGGTAAACCTCCCAAACCTGTGCATTTTTGAAAACTAGAGACCTAGGGGAATCCAAGATGGGGTGACTTGTGGGGCTCTGACCAGGTTCTGTTACCCAGAATCCTTTGCATACCTCAACATTTGGCTAAAAAAACACATTTTCCTCACATTTTGGTGACAGAACGTTCTGGAATCAGAGAGGAGCCACAAATTTCCTTCCACCCAGCTTTCCCCCATGTCTCCCTGATAAAAATGATACTTCACTTGTGTGGGTAGGCCTAGCGCCCGCGACAGGAAATGCCCCACAACGCAACGTGCACACATCATATTTTTTTTTTTTTAAAGAAAACAGAGGTGTTTTTTGCAAAGTGCCTACCTGTAGATTTTGGCCTCTAGCTCAGCCGGCACCTAGGGAAACCTACCAAACCTGAGCATTTTTGAAAACTATAGACCTAGGGGAATCCAAGATGCAGTGACTTGTGGGGCTCTGACCAGGTTCTGTTACCCAGAATCCTTTGCAAACCTCAACATTTGGCTAAAAAAACACATTTTCCTCACATTTTGGTGACAGAACGTTCTGGAATCAGAGAGGAGCCACAAATTTCCTTCCACCCAGCGTTCCCCCAAGTCTCCCGATAAAAATGATAACTCACTTGTGTGGGTAGGCCTAGCGCCCGCAACAGGAAATGCCCCAAAACGCAACGTGGACACATCACATTTTTTTAAAGAAAACAGAGGTGTTTTTTGCAAAGTGCCTACCTGTAGATTTTGGCCTCTAGCTCAGCCGGCACCTAGGGAAACCTCCCAAACCTGTGCATTTTTGAAAACCAGAGACCTAGGGGAATCTAAGATGGGGTGACTTGTGAGGCTCTGACCAGGTTCTGTTACCCAGAATCCTTTGCAAACCTCAACATTTGGCTAAAAAAACACATTTTCCTCACATTTTGGTGAGAGAAAGTCCTGGAATCAGAGAGGAGCCACAAATTTCCTTCCACCCAGCGTTCCCCCAAGTCTCCCTGATAAAAATGATACTTCACTTGTGTGGGTAGGCCAAGCGCCCGCGACAGGAAATGCCCCAAAACGCAACGTGCACACATCAAATTTTTTTTTAAAGAAAACAGAGGTGTTTTTTTGCAAAGTGCCTACCTGTAGATTTTGGCCTCTAGCTCAGCCGGCACCTAGGGAAACCTACCAAACTTAAGCATTTTTTTAAACTAGAGACCTAGGGGAATCCAAGATGGGGTGACTTGTGGGGCTCTGACCAGGTTCTGTTACCCAGAATCCTTTGCAAACCTCAAAATGTGGTTAAAAAAACACATTTTCCTCACATTTTGGTGACAGAAAGTTCTGGAATCAGAGAGGACCACAAATTTCTTTCCACCCAGCGTTCCACCAAGTATCCCGATAAAAATGATACCTCACTTGTGTGGGTAGGCTTAACGCCCGCGACAGGAAATGCCCCACAACGCAACGTGGACATATCACATTTTTTGAAAGAAAACAGAGGTGTTTTTTGCAAAGTGCCTACCTGTAGATTTTGGCCTCTAGCTCAGCCAGCACCTAGGGAAACCTACCAAACCTGAGCATTTTTTAAAACTATAGACCTAGGGGAATCGAAGATGGGGTGACTTGTGGGGCTCTGACCAGGTTTTGTTACCTAGAATCCATGCAAACCTCAAAATTTGGTCTAAAAAAAAAAAAAATCCTCACATTTTGGTGACAGAAAGTCCTGGAATCAGAGAGGAGCCACAAATTTCCTTCCACCCAGCGTTCCCCCAAGTCTCCCGATAAAAATGATAACTCACTTGTGTGGGTAGGCCCAGCGCCCGCGACAGGAAATGCCCCAAAACGCAACGTGGACACATCACATTTTTTTAAAGAAAACAGAGGTGTTTTTTGCAAAGTGCCTACCTGTAGATTTTGGCCTCTAGCTCAGCCGGCACCTAGGGAAACCTCCCAAACCTGTGCATTTTTGAAAACCAGAGACCTAGGGGAATCCAAGATGGGGTGACTTGTGAGGCTTTGACCAGGTTCTGTTACCCAGAATCCTTTGCATACCTCAACATTTGGCTAAAAAAAACACATTTTCCTCACATTTTGGTGACAGAAAGTCCTGGAATCAGAGAGGAGCCACAAATTTCCTTCCACCCAGCGTTCCCCAAGTCTCCCTGATAAAAATGATACTTCACTTGTGTGGGTAGGCCGAGCACCCGCGACAGGAAATGCCCCAAAACGCAACGTGCACACATCACATCACTTTTTTTTTTTTTTTTAAAGAAAACAGAGGTGTTTTTTGCAAAGTGCTTACCTGTAGATTTTGGCCTCTAGCTCAGCCGGCACCTAGGGAAACCTACCAAACCTAAGCATTTTTGAAAACTATAGACCTAGGGGACTCGAAGATGGGGTGACTTGTGGGGCTCTGACCAGGTTCTGTTACTCAGAATCCTTTGCAAACCTCAACATTTGGCTAAAAAAACACATTTTCCTCACATTTGGTGACAGAATGTCCTGAAATCAGAGAGGAGCCACAAATTTCCTTCAACCCAGCGTTCCCCCAAGTCTCCCTGATAAAAATGATACTTCACTTGTGTGGGTAGGCCTAGCGCCCGCGACAGGAAATGCCCCAAAACGCAACGTGCACACATCACATTTTTTTAAAGAAAACAGAGGTGTTTTTTTGCAAAGTGCCTACCTGTAGATTTTGGCCTCTAGCTCAGCCGGCACCTAGGGAAACCTACCAAACTTAAGCATTTTTTAAAACTAGAGACCTAGGGGAATCCAAGATGGGGTGACTTGTGGGGCTCTGACCAGGTTCTGTTACCCATAATCCTTTGCAAACCTCAAAATGTGGTTAAAAAAACACATTTTCCTCACATTTTGGTGACAGAAAGTTCTGGAATCAGAGAGGACCACAAATTTCCTTCCACCCAGCGTTCCACCAAGTATCCCGATAAAAATGACACCTCACATGTGTGGGTAGGCTTAACGCCCGCGACAGGAAATGCCCCACAACGCAACGTGGACATATCACATTTTTTTTAAAGAAAACAGAGGTGTTTTTTGCAAAGTGCCTACCTGTAGATTTTGGCCTCTAGCTCAGCCGGCACCTGGGGAAACCTACCAAACCTATGCATTTTTGAAAACTAGAGACCTAGGGGAATCAAAGATGGGGTGAGTTGTGGGGCTCTGACCAGGTTTTGTTACCCAGAATCCTTTGCAAACCTCAAAATTTGGCTAAAAAACCAAATTTTCCTCACATTTTGGTGACAGAAAGTCCTGGAATCAGAGAGGAGCCACAAATTTCCTCCCACCCAGCGTTCCCCCGAGTCTCCTGATAAAAATGATACCTCACTTGTGTGGGTAGGCCTAGCGCCCGCGACAGGAAATGCCCCAAAACACAACGTGCACACATCACATCTTTTGAAAGAAAACAGAGGTGTTTTTTGCAAAGTGCCTACCTGCAGATTTTGGCCTCTAGCTCAGCCGGCACCTAGGGAAACCTCCCAAACCTGTGCATTTTTTAAAACTAGAGACCTAGGGGAATCCAAGATGCAGTGACTTGTGGGGCTCTGACCAGGTTCTGTTACCCAGAATCCTTTGCAAACCTCAACATTTGGCTAAAAAAAAAATTTTCCTCACATTTTGGTGACAGAACGTTGTGGAATCAGAGAGGAGCCACAAATTTCCTTCCACCCAGCGTTTCCCCAAGTCTCCCGATAAAAATGATAACTCACTTGTGTGGGTAGGCCTAGCGCCCGCGACAGGAAATGCCCCAAAACGCAACGTGGACACATCACATTTTTTTTTCAAGAAAACAGAGGTGTTTTTTGCAAAGTGCCTACCTGTAGATTTTGGTCTCTAGCTCAACCGGCACCTAGGTAAACCTCCCAAACCTGTGCATTTTTGAAAACTAGAGACCTAGGGGAATCCAAGATGGGGTGACTTGTGGGGCTCTGACCAGGTTCTGTTACCCAGAATCCTTTGCATACCTCAACATTTGGCTAAAAAAACAAATTTTCCTCACATTTTGGTGACAGAACGTCCTGGAATCAGAGATGAGCCACAAATTTCCTTCCACCCAGCGTTCCCCCAAGTCTCCCTGATAAAAATGATACTTCACTTGTGTGGGTAGGCCTAGCGCCCGCGACAGGAAATGCCCCAAAACGCAACGTGCACACATCACATTTAAAAAAAAAAAAAACAGAGATGTTTTTTGCAAAGTGGCTACCTGTTGATTTTGGCCTCTAGCTCAGCCGGCACCTAGGGCAACCTCCTAAACCTATGCATTTTTGAAAACTAGAGACCTAGGGGAATCCAAGATGGGGTGATTTGTGGGGCTCTGACCAGGTTTTGTTATCCAGAATCCTTTGCAAACCTCAAAATTTGGCTAAAAAAACAAATTTTCCTCACATTTTGGTGACAGAAAGTCCTGGAATCAGAGAGGAGCCACAAATTTCCTTCCACCCAGCGTTCCCCCAAGTCTCCCAATAAAAATGATAACTCACTTGTGTTGGTAGGCCTAGCGCCCGAGACAGGAAATGCCCCAAAACGCAACATGGACACATCACATTTTTTTCAAGAAAACAGAGGGTTTTTTTGCAAAGTGCCTACCTGTAGATTTTGTTCTCTAGCTCAGCCGGCACCTAGGGAAACCTCCCAAGCCTGTGCATTTTTGAAAACTAGAGACCTAGGGGAATCCAAGATGGGGTGACTTGTGGGGCTCTGACCAGGTTCTGTTACCCAGAATCCTTTGCAAACCTCAAAATTTGGCTAAAAAAACACATTTTCCTCACATTTTGGTGACAGAAAGTCCTGGAATCAGAGAGGAGCCACACATTTCCTCCCACCCAGCGTTCCCCCAAGTCTCCTGATAAAAATGATACCTCACTTGTGTGGGTAGGCCTAGCGCCCGCGACAGGAAATGCCCCAAAACGCAACGTGCACACACATCACATTTTTTGAAAGAAAACAGAGGTGTTTTTTTGCAAAGTGCCTACTTGTAGATTTTGGCCTCTAGCTCAGCCGGCACCTAGGGAAACCTACCAAACCTGTGCATTTCTGAAAACTAGAGACCTAGGGGAATCCAAGATGGGGTGACTTGTGGGGCTCTGACCAGGTTTTGTTACCCAGAATCCTTTGCAAACCTCAAACTTTGGCTTAAAAAACAAATTTTCCTCACATTTTTTAATGACAGAACGTTCTAGAATCAGACAGGAGCCACACATTTCCTCCCACCCAGCGTTCCCCCAAGTCTCCTGATAAAAATGATACCTCACTTGTGTGGGTAGGCCTAGCGCCAGCGACAGGAAATGCCCCAAAACACAACGTGCACACATCACATTTTTTTGAAAGAAAACAGAGGTGTTTTTTGCAAAGTGCCTACCTGTAGATTTTGGCCTCTAGCTCAGCCGGCACCTAGGGAAACTTCCCAAACCTATGCATTTTTTAAAACTAGAGACCTAGGGGAATCCAAGATGGGGTGATTTGTGGGGCTCTGACCAGGTTTTGTTACCCAGAATCCTTTGCAAACCTCAAAATTTGGCTAAAAAAAACAAATTTTCCTCATATTTTGGTGACAGAAAGTCCTGGAATCAGAGAGGAGCCACAAATTTCCTTCCACCCAGCGTTCCCCCAAGTCTCCCGATAAAAATGATAACTCACTTGTGTGGGTAGGCCTAGCGCCCGCGACAGGAAATGCCCCAAAACGCAACATGGACACATCACATTTTTTTCAAGAAAACAGAGGTGTTTTTTGCAAAGTGCCTACCTGTAGATTTTGGCCTCTAGCTCAGCCGGCACCTAGGGAAACCTCCCAAACCTGTGCATTTTTGAAAACCAGAGACCTAGGGGAATCCAAGATGGGGTGACTTGTGGGGCTCTGACCAGGTTCTGTTACCCAGAATCCTTTGCATACCTCAACATTTGGCTAAAAAAACACATTTTCCTCACATTTTGGTGAGAGAAAGTCCTGGAATCAGAGAGGAGCCACAAATTTCCTTCCACCCAGCGTTCCCCCAAGCCTCCCTGATAAAAATGATACTTCACTTGTGTGGGTAGGCCTAGCGCCCGCGACAGGAAATGCCCCAAAACACAACGTGCACACATCACATTTTTTGAAAGAAAACAGAGGTGTTTTTTGCAAAGTGCCTACCTGTAGATTTTGGCCTCTAGCTCAGCCGGCACCTAGGGAAACCTCCCAAACCTATGCATTTTTTAAAACTAGAGACCTAGGGGAATCCAAGAGGGGGTGATTTGTGGGGCTCTGACCAGGTTTTGTTACCCAGAATCCTTTGCAAACCTCAAAATTTGGCTAAAAAAACAAATTTTCCTCATATTTTGGTGACAGAAAGTCCTGGAATCAGAGAGGAGCCACAAATTTCCTTCCACCCAGCGTTCCCCCAAGTCTCCCGATAAAAATGATAACTCACTTGTGTGGGTAGGCCTAGCGCCCGCGACAGGAAATGCCCCAAAACGCAACATGGACACATCACATTTTTTTCAAGAAAACAGAGGTGTTTTTTGCAAAGTGCCTACCTGTAGATTTTGGCCTCTAGCTCAGCAGGCACCTAGGGAAACCTACCAAACTTAAGCATTTTTTTAAACTAGAGACCTAGGGGAATCCAAGATGGGGTGACTTGTGGGGCTCTGACCAGGTTCTGTTACCCAGAATCGTTTGCAAACCTCAAAATGTGGTTAAAAAAACACATTTTCCTCACATTTTGGTGACAGAAAGTTCTGGAATCAGAGAGGACCACAAATTTCCTTCCACCCAGCGTTCCACCAAGTATCCCGATAAAAATGATACCTCACTTGTGTGGGTAGGCTTAATGCCCGCGACAGGAAATGCCCCACAACGCAACGTGGACACATCACATTTTTTTCAAGAAAACAGATGTGTTTTTTGCAAAGTGCCTACCTGTAGATTTTGGCCTCTAGCTCAGCCGGCACCTGGGGAAACCTACCAAACCTATGCATTTTTGAAAACTAGAAACCTAGGGGAATCAAAGATGGGGTGAGTTGTGGGGCTCTGACCAGGTTTTGTTACCCAGAATCCTTTGCAAACCTCAAAATTTGGCTAAAAAAACAAATTTTCCTCACATTTTGGTGACAGAAAGTCCTGGAATCAGAGAGGAGCCACAAATTTCCTCCCACCCAGCGTTCCCCCAAGTCTCCTGATAAAAATGATACCTCACTTGTGTGGGTAGGCCTAGCGCCCGCGACAGGAAATGCCCCAAAACACAACGTGCACACATCACATCTTTTGAAAGAAAACAGAGGTGTTTTTTGCAAAGTGCCTACCTGCAGATTTTGGCCTCTAGCTCAGCCGGCACCTAGGGAAACCTCCCAAACCTGTGCATTTTTTAAAACTAGAGACCTAGGGGAATCCAAGATGCAGTGACTTGTGGGGCTCTGACCAGGTTCTGTTACCCAGAATCCTTTGCAAACCTCAACATTTGGCTAAAAAAACACATTTTCCTCACATTTTGGTGACAGAACGTTGTGGAATCAGAGAGGAGCCACAAATTTCCTTCCACCCAGCGTTTCCCCAAGTCTCCCGATAAAAATGATAACTCACTTGTGTGGGTAGGCCTAGCGCCCGCGACAGGAAATGCCCCAAAACGCAACGTGGACACATCACATTTTTTTTCAAGAAAACAGAGGTGTTTTTTGCAAAGTGCCTACCTGTAGATTTTGGTCTCTAGCTCAACCGGCACCTAGGTAAACCTCCCAAACCTGTGCATTTTTGAAAACTAGAGACCTAGGGGAATCCAAGATGGGGTGACTTGTGGGGCTCTGACCAGGTTCTGTTACCCAGAATCCTTTGCATACCTCAACATTTGGCTAAAAAAACACATTTTCCTCACATTTTGGTGACAGAACGTTCTGGAATCAGAGAGGAGCCACAAATTTCCTTCCACCCAGCGTTCCCCCATGTCTCCCTGATAAAAATGATACTTCACTTGTGTGGGTAGGCCTAGCGCCCGCGACAGGAAATGCCCCACAACGCAACGTGCACACATCATATTTTTTTTTTTAAAGAAAACAGAGGTGTTTTTTGCAAAGTGCCTACCTGTAGATTTTGGCCTCTAGCTCAGCCGGCACCTAGGGAAACCTACCAAACCTGAGCATTTTTGAAAACTATAGACCTAGGGGAATCGAAGATGAGGTGACTTGTGGGGCTCTGACCAGGTTTTGTTACCCAGAATCCATGCAAACCTCAAAATTTGGTCTAAAAAAAAAAAAATCCTCACATTTTGGTGACAGAAAGTCCTGGAACCAGAGAGGAGCCACAAATTTCCTTCCACCCAGCGTTCCCCGAAGTCTCCCGATAAAAATGATAACTCACTTGTGTGGGTAGGCCTACCGCCCGCGACAGGAAATGCCCCAAAACGCAACGTGGACACATCAAATTTTTTTAAAGAAAACAGAGGTGTTTTTTGCAAAGTGCCTACCTGTAGATTTTGGCCTCTAGCTCAGCCGGCACCTAGGGAAACCTCCCAAACCTGTGCATTTTTGAAAACCAGAGACCTAGGGGAATCCAAGATGGGGTGACTTGTGAGGCTCTGACCAGGTTCTGTTACCCAGAATCCTTTGCATACCTCAACATTTGGCTAAAAAAACACATTTTCCTCACATTTTGGTGAGAGAAAGTCCTGGAATCAGAGAGGAGCCACAAATTTTCTTCCACCCAGCGTTCCCCCAAGTCTCCCTGATAAAAATGATACTTCACTTGTGGGTAGGCCGAGCACCCGCGACAGGAAATGCCCCAAAACGCAACGTGCACACATCACTTTAAAAAAAAGAAAAAAAAAGAAAACAGAGGTGTTTTTTGCAAAGTGCCTACCTGTAGATTTTGGCCTCTAGCTCAGCCGGCACCTAGGGAAACCTACCAAACCTAAGCATTTTTGAAAACTATAGACCTAGGGGACTCGAAGATGGGGTGACTTGTGGGGCTCTGACCAGGTTCTGTTACCCAGAATCCTTTGCAAACCTCAACATTTGGCTAAAAAAACACATTTTCCTCACATTTTGGTGACAGAAAGTCCTGGAATCAGAGAGGAGCCACAAATTTCCTTCAACCCAGCGTTCCCCCAAGTCTCCCTGATAAAAATGATACTTCACTTGTGTGGGTAGGCCTAGCGCCCGCGACAGGAAATGCCCCAAAATGCAACGTGCACACATCACATTTTTTTTAAAGAAAACAGAGGTGTTTTTTTGCAAAGTGCCTACCTGTAGATTTTGGCCTCTAGCTCAGCCGGCATCTAGGGAAACCTACCAAACTTAAGCATTTTTTAAAACTAGAGACCTAGGGGAATCCAAGATGGGGTGACTTGTGGGGCTCTGACCAGGTTCTGTTACCCAGAATCCTTTGCAAACCTCAAAATGTGGTTAAAAAAAACACATTTTCCTCACATTTTGGTGACAGAAAGTTCTGGAATCAGAGAGGACCACAAATTTCCTTCCACCCAGCGTTCCACCAAGTATCCCGATAAAAATGATACCTCACTTGTGTGGGTAGGCTTAACGCCCGCGACAGGAAATGACCCAAAACGCAATGTGGACATATCACATTTTTTGAAAGAAAACAGAGGTGTTTTTTGCAAAGTGCCTACCTGTAGATTTTGGCCTCTAGCTCAGCCGGCACCTAGGGAAACTTCCCAAACCTATGCATTTTTTAAAACTAGAGACCTAGGGGAATCCAAGATGGGGTGATTTGTGGGGCTCTGACCAGGTTTTGTTACCCAGAATCCTTTGCAAACCTCAAAATTTGGCTAAAAAAAACAAATTTTCCTCATATTTTGGTGACAGAAAGTCCTGGAATCAGAGAGGAGCCACAAATTTCCTTCCACCCAGCGTTCCCCCAAGTCTCCCGATAAAAATGATAACTCACTTGTGTGGGTAGGCCTAGCGCCCGCGACAGGAAATGCCCCAAAACGCAACATGGACACATCACATTTTTTTCAAGAAAACAGAGGTGTTTTTTGCAAAGTGCCTACCTGTAGATTTTGGCCTCTAGCTCAGCCGGCACCTAGGGAAACCTCCCAAACCTGTGCATTTTTGAAAACCAGAGACCTAGGGGAATCCAAGATGGGGTGACTTGTGGGGCTCTGACCAGGTTCTGTTACCCAGAATCCTTTGCATACCTCAACATTTGGCTAAAAAAACACATTTTCCTCACATTTTGGTGAGAGAAAGTCCTGGAATCAGAGAGGAGCCACAAATTTCCTTCCACCCAGCGTTCCCCCAAGCCTCCCTGATAAAAATGATACTTCACTTGTGTGGGTAGGCCTAGCGCCCGCGACAAGAAATGCCCCAAAACACAACGTGCACACATCACATTTTTTGAAAGAAAACAGAGGTGTTTTTTGCAAAGTGCCTACCTGTAGATTTTGGCCTCTAGCTCAGCCGGCACCTAGGGAAACCTCCCAAACCTATGCATTTTTTAAAACTAGAGACCTAGGGGAATCCAAGAGGGGGTGATTTGTGGGGCTCTGACCAGGTTTTGTTACCCAGAATCCTTTGCAAACCTCAAAATTTGGCTAAAAAAACAAATTTTCCTCATATTTTGGTGACAGAAAGTCCTGGAATCAGAGAGGAGCCACAAATTTCCTTCCACCCAGCGTTCCCCCAAGTCTCCCGATAAAAATGATAACTCACTTGTGTGGGTAGGCCTAGCGCCCGCGACAGGAAATGCCCCAAAACGCAACATGGACACATCACATTTTTTTCAAGAAAACAGAGGTGTTTTTTGCAAAGTGCCTACCTGTAGATTTTGGCCTCTAGCTCAGCAGGCACCTAGGGAAACCTACCAAACTTAAGCATTTTTTTAAACTAGAGACCTAGGGGAATCCAAGATGGGGTGACTTGTGGGGCTCTGACCAGGTTCTGTTACCCAGAATCGTTTGCAAACCTCAAAATGTGGTTAAAAAAACACATTTTCCTCACATTTTGGTGACAGAAAGTTCTGGAATCAGAGAGGACCACAAATTTCCTTCCACCCAGAGTTCCACCAAGTATCCCGATAAAAATGATACCTCACTTGTGTGGGTAGGCTTAATGCCCGCGACAGGAAATGCCCCACAACGCAACGTGGACACATCACATTTTTTTCAAGAAAACAGATGTGTTTTTTGCAAAGTGCCTACCTGTAGATTTTGGCCTCTAGCTCAGCCGGCACCTGGGGAAACCTACCAAACCTATGCATTTTTGAAAACTAGAAACCTAGGGGAATCAAAGATGGGGTGAGTTGTGGGGCTCTGACCAGGTTTTGTTACCCAGAATCCTTTGCAAACCTCAAAATTTGGCTAAAAAAACAAATTTTCCTCACATTTTGGTGACAGAAAGTCCTGGAATCAGAGAGGAGCCACAAATTTCCTCCCACCCAGCGTTCCCCCAAGTCTCCTGATAAAAATGATACCTCACTTGTGTGGGTAGGCCTAGCGCCCGCGACAGGAAATGCCCCAAAACACAACGTGCACACATCACATCTTTTGAAAGAAAACAGAGGTGTTTTTTGCAAAGTGCCTACCTGCAGATTTTGGCCTCTAGCTCAGCCGGCACCTAGGGAAACCTCCCAAACCTGTGCATTTTTTAAAACTAGAGACCTAGGGGAATCCAAGATGCAGTGACTTGTGGGGCTCTGACCAGGTTCTGTTACCCAGAATCCTTTGCAAACCTCAACATTTGGCTAAAAAAACACATTTTCCTCACATTTTGGTGACAGAACGTTGTGGAATCAGAGAGGAGCCACAAATTTCCTTCCACCCAGCGTTTCCCCAAGTCTCCCGATAAAAATGATAACTCACTTGTGTGGGTAGGCCTAGCGCCCGCGACAGGAAATGCCCCAAAACGCAACGTGGACACATCACATTTTTTTTCAAGAAAACAGAGGTGTTTTTTGCAAAGTGCCTACCTGTAGATTTTGGTCTCTAGCTCAACCGGCACCTAGGTAAACCTCCCAAACCTGTGCATTTTTGAAAACTAGAGACCTAGGGGAATCCAAGATGGGGTGACTTGTGGGGCTCTGACCAGGTTCTGTTACCCAGAATCCTTTGCATACCTCAACATTTGGCTAAAAAAACACATTTTCCTCACATTTTGGTGACAGAACGTTCTGGAATCAGAGAGGAGCCACAAATTTCCTTCCACCCAGCGTTCCCCCATGTCTCCCTGATAAAAATGATACTTCACTTGTGTGGGTAGGCCTAGCGCCCGCGACAGGAAATGCCCCACAACGCAACGTGCACACATCATATTTTTTTTTTTAAAGAAAACAGAGGTGTTTTTTGCAAAGTGCCTACCTGTAGATTTTGGCCTCTAGCTCAGCCGGCACCTAGGGAAACCTACCAAACCTGAGCATTTTTGAAAACTATAGACCTAGGGGAATCGAAGATGAGGTGACTTGTGGGGCTCTGACCAGGTTTTGTTACCCAGAATCCATGCAAACCTCAAAATTTGGTCTAAAAAAAAAAAAATCCTCACATTTTGGTGACAGAAAGTCCTGGAATCAGAGAGGAGCCACAAATTTCCTTCCACCCAGCGTTCCCCGAAGTCTCCCGATAAAAATGATAACTCACTTGTGTGGGTAGGCCTACCGCCCGCGACAGGAAATGCCCCAAAACGCAACGTGGACACATCAAATTTTTTTAAAGAAAACAGAGGTGTTTTTTGCAAAGTGCCTACCTGTAGATTTTGGCCTCTAGCTCAGCCGGCACCTAGGGAAACCTCCCAAACCTGTGCATTTTTGAAAACCAGAGACCTAGGGGAATCCAAGATGGGGTGACTTGTGAGGCTCTGACCAGGTTCTGTTACCCAGAATCCTTTGCATACCTCAACATTTGGCTAAAAAAACACATTTTCCTCACATTTTGGTGAGAGAAAGTCCTGGAATCAGAGAGGAGCCACAAATTTTCTTCCACCCAGCGTTCCCCCAAGTCTCCCTGATAAAAATGATACTTCACTTGTGGGTAGGCCGAGCACCCGCGACAGGAAATGCCCCAAAACGCAACGTGCACACATCACTTTTAAAAAAAGAAAAAAAAAGAAAACAGAGGTGTTTTTTGCAAAGTGCCTACCTGTAGATTTTGGCCTCTAGCTCAGCCGGCACCTAGGGAAACCTACCAAACCTAAGCATTTTTGAAAACTATAGACCTAGGGGACTCGAAGATGGGGTGACTTGTGGGGCTCTGACCAGGTTCTGTTACCCAGAATCCTTTGCAAACCTCAACATTTGGCTAAAAAAACACATTTTCCTCACATTTTGGTGACAGAAAGTCCTGGAATCAGAGAGGAGCCACAAATTTCCTTCAACCCAGCGTTCCCCCAAGTCTCCCTGATAAAAATGATACTTCACTTGTGTGGGTAGGCCTAGCGCCCGCGACAGGAAATGCCCCAAAATGCAACGTGCACACATCACATTTTTTTTAAAGAAAACAGAGGTGTTTTTTTGCAAAGTGCCTACCTGTAGATTTTGGCCTCTAGCTCAGCCGGCATCTAGGGAAACCTACCAAACTTAAGCATTTTTTAAAACTAGAGACCTAGGGGAATCCAAGATGGGGTGACTTGTGGGGCTCTGACCAGGTTCTGTTACCCAGAATCCTTTGCAAACCTCAAAATGTGGTTAAAAAAAACACATTTTCCTCACATTTTGGTGACAGAAAGTTCTGGAATCAGAGAGGACCACAAATTTCCTTCCACCCAGCGTTCCACCAAGTATCCCGATAAAAATGATACCTCACTTGTGTGGGTAGGCTTAACGCCCGCGACAGGAAATGACCCAAAACGCAATGTGGACATATCACATTTTTTGAAAGAAAACAGAGGTGTTTTTTGCAAAGTGCCTACCTGTAGATTTTGGCCTCTAACTCAGCCGGCACCTGGGGAAACCTACCAAACCTATGCATTTTTGAAAACTAGAGACCTAGGGGAATCAAAGATGGGGTGAGTTGTGGGGCTCTGACCAGGTTTTGTTACCCAGAATCCTTTGCAAACCTCAAAATTTGGCTAAAAAAACAAATTTTCCTCACATTTTGGTGACAGAAAGTCCTGGAATCAGAGAGGAGCCACAAATTTCCTCCCACCCAGCGTTCCCCCAAGTCTCCTGATAAAAATGATACCTCACTTGTGTGGGTAGGCCTAGCGCCCGCGACAGGAAATGCCCCAAAACACAACGTGCACACATCACATCTTTTGAAAGAAAACAGAGGTGATTTTTGCAAAGTGCCTACCTGCAGATTTTGGCCTCTAGCTCAGCCGGCACCTAGGGAAACCTCCCAAACCTGTGCATTTTTTAAAACTAGAGACCTAGGGGAATCCAAGATGCAGTGACTTGTGGGGCTCTGACCAGGTTCTGTTACCCAGAATCCTTTGCAAACCTCAACATTTGGCTAAAAAAACACATTTTCCTCACATTTTGGTGACAGAACGTTGTGGAATCAGAGAGGAGCCACAAATTTCCTTCCACCCAGCGTTTCCCCAAGTCTCCCGATAAAAATGATAACTCACTTGTGTGGGTAGGCCTAGCGCCCGCGACAGGAAATGCCCCAAAACGCAAGGTGCACACATCAAATTTTTTTTAAAAAAAACAGAGGTGTTTTTTGCAAAGTGCCTACCTGTAGATTTTGACCTCTAGCTCAGCCGGCACCTAGGGCAACCTCCCAAACCTATGCATTTTTGAAAACTAGAGACCTAGGGGAATCCAAGATGGGGTGATTTGTGGGGTCTGGCCAGGTTTTGTTACCCAGAATCCTTTGCAAACCTCAAAATTTGGCTAAAAAAACAAATTTTCCTCACATTTTGGTGACAGAAAGTCCTGGAATCAGAGAGGAGCCACAAATTTCCTTCCACCCAGCATTCCCCCAAGTCTCCCAATAAAAATGATAACTCACTTGTGTGGGTAGGCCTAGCGCCCGCGACAGGAAATGCCCCAAAACGCAACATGGACACATCACATTTTTTTCAAGAAAACAGAGGTGTTTTTTGCAAAGTGCCTACCTGTAGATTTTGGTCTCTAGCTCAGCCGGCACCTAGGGAAACCTCCCAAACCTGTGCATTTTTGAAAACTAGAGACCTAGGGGAATCCAAGATGGGGTGACTTGTGGGGCTCTGACCAGGTTCTGTTACCCAGAATCCTTTGCAAACCTCAAAATTTGGCTTAAAAAACAAATTTTCCTCACATTTTTTAATGACAGAACGTTCTAGAATCAGACAGGAGCCACACATTTCCTCCCACCCAGCGTTCCCCCAAGTCTCCTGATAAAAATGATACCTCACTTGTGTGGGTAGGCCTAGCGCCAGCGACAGGAAATGCCCCAAAACACAACGTGCACACATCACATTTTTTGAAATGAAAACAGAGGTGTTTTTTGCAAAGTGCCTACCTGTAGATTTTGGCCTCTAGCTCAGCCGGCACCTAGGGAAACCTCCCGAACCTATGCATTTTTTAAAACAAGAGACCTAGGGGAATCCAAGATGGGGTGATTTGTGGGGCTCTGACCAGGTTTTGTTACCCAGAATCCTTTGAAAACCTCAAAATTTGGCTAAAAAAACAAATTTTCCTCACATTTTGGTGACAGAAAGTCCTGGAATCAGAGAGGAGCCACAAATTTCCTTCCACCCAGCGTTCCCCCAAGTCTCCCGATCAAAATGATAACTCACTTGTGTGGGTAGGCCTAGCGCCCGCGACAGGAAATGCCCCAAAACGTAACATGGACACATCACATTTTTTTCAAGAAAACAGAGGTGTTTTTTGCAAAGTGCCTACCTGTAGATTTTGGCCTCTAGCTCAGCCGGCACCTAGGGAAACCTCCCAAACCTGTGCATTTTTGAAAACCAGAGACCTAGGGGAATCCAAGATGGGGTGACTTGTGGGGCTCTGACCAGGTTCTGTTACCCAGAATCCTTTGCATATCTCAACATTTGGCTAAAAAAACACATTTTCCTCACATTTTGGTGAGAGAAAGTCCTGGAATCAGAGAGGAGCCACAAATTTCCTTCCACCCAGCGTTCCCCCAAGTCTCCCTGATAAAAATGATACTTCACTTGTGTGGGTAGGCCTAGCGCCCGCGACAGGAAATGCCCCAAAACGCAACGTGCACACATCAATTTTTTTTTTAAAGAAAACAGAGGTGTTTTTTGCAAAGTGCCTACCTGTAGATTTTGGCCTCTAGCTCAGCCGGCAAACCTATGCATTTTTTAAAACTAGAGACCTAGGGGAATCCAAGATGGGGTGATTTGTGGGGCTCTGACCAGGTTTTGTTACCCAGAATCCTTTGCAAACCTCAAAATTTGGCTGAAAAAACAAATTTTCCTCACATTTTGGTGACAGAAAGTCCTGCAATCAGAGAGGAGCCACAAATTTCCTTCCACCCAGCGTTCCCCCAAGTCTCCCGATAAAAATGATAACTCACTTGTGTGGGTAGGCCTAGCGCCCGCGACAGGAAATGCCCCAAAACGCAACGTGGACACATCACATTTTTTAAAAGAAAACAGAGGTGTTTTTTTCAAAGTGCCTACCTGTAGATTTTGGCCTCTAGCTCAGCCGGCACCTAGGGAAACCTCCCAAACCTATGCATTTTTTAAAACTAGAGACCTAGGGGAAGCCAAGATGGGGTGATTTGTGGGGCTCTGACCAGGTTTTGTTACCCAGAATCCTTTGCAAACCTCAAAATTTGGCTAAAAAAACAAATTTTCCTCACATTTTGGTGACAGAAAGTCCTGGAATCAGAGAGGAGCCACAAATTTCCTTCCACCCAGCGTTCCCCCAAGTCTCCCGATAAAAATGATAACTCACTTGTGTGGGTAGGCCTAGCGCCCGCGACAGGAAATGCCCCTAAACGCAACATGGACACATCACATTTTTTTCAAGAAAACAGAGGTGTTTTTTGCAAAGTGCCTACCTGTAGATTTTGGCCTCTAGCTCAGCCGGCACCTAGGGAAACCTCCCAAACCTGTGCATTTTTGAAAAATAGAGACCTAGGGGAATCCAAGATGGGGTGACTTGTGGGGCTCTGACCAGGTTCTGTTACCCAGAATCCTTTGCATACCTCAACATTTGGCTAAAAAGCACATTTTCCTCACATTTTGGTGAGAGAAAGTCCTGGAATCAGAGAGGAGCCACAAATTTCCTTCCACCCAGCGTTCCCCCAAGTCTCCCTGATAAAAATGATACTTCACTTGTGTGGGTAGGCCTAGCGCCCGCGACAGGAAATGCCCCAAAACGCAACGTGCACACATCACATTTTTTTTTTTTTTTTTTTTAAAGAAAACAGAGGTGTTTTTTGCAAAGTGCCTACCTGTAGATTTTGGCCTCTAGCTCAGCCGGCACCTAGGGAAACCTACCAAACCTAAGCATTTTTTAAAACTATAGACCTAGGGGAATCGAAGATGGGGTGACTTGTGGGGCTCTGACCAGGTTCTGTTACCCAGAATCCTTTGCAAACCTCAACATTTGGCTGAAAAAACACATTTTCCTCACATTTTGGTGACAGAAAGTCCTGGAATCAGAGAGGAGCCACAAATTTCCTTCAACCCAGCGTTCCCCCAAGTCTCCCTGATAAAAATGATACTTCACTTGTGTGGGTAGGCCTAGCGCCCGCGACAGGAGATGCCCCAAAATGCAACGTGCACACATAACATTTTTTTTTAAAGAAAACAGAGGTGTTTTTTTGCAAAGTGCCTACCTGTAGATTTTGGCCTCTAGCTCAGCCAGCACCTGGGGAAACCTACCAAACCTGTGCATTTTTGAAAACCAGAGACCTAGGGGAATCCAACATGGGGTGACTTGTGGGGCTCTGACCAGGTTCTGTTACCCAGAATCCTTTGCAAACCTCAAAATGTGGTTAAAAAAACACATTTTCCTCACATTTTGGTGACAGAAAGTTCTGGAATCAGAGAGGAGCCACAAATTTCCTTCCACCCAGCGTTCAACCAAGTATCCCGATAAAAATGATACCTCACTTGTGTGGGTAGGCTTAACGCCCGTGACAGGAAATGCCCCACAAAGCAACGTGGACATATCACATTTTTTGAAAGAAAACAGAGGTGTTTTTTGCAAAGTGCCTACCTGTAGATTTTGGCCTCTAGCTCAGCCGGCACCAAGGGAAACCTCCCAAACCTATGCATTTTTTAAAACTAGAGACCTAGGGGAATCCAAAATGGGGTGATTTGTGGGGCTCTGACCAGGTTTTGTTACCCAGAATCCTTTGCAAACCTCAAAATTTGGCTAAAAAAACAAATTTTCCTCACATTTTGGTGACAGAAAGTCCTGGAATCAGAGAGGAGCCACAAATTTCCTTCCACCCAGCGTTCCCCCAAGTCTCCCGATAAAAATGATAACTCACTTGTGTGGGTAGGCCTAGCGCCCGCGACAGGAAATGCCCCAAAACGCAACATGGACACATCACATTTTTTTCAAAAAAACAGAGGTGTTTTTTGCAAAGTGCGTACCTGTAGATTTTGGCCTCTAGCTCAGCCGGCACCTAGGGAAACCTCCCAAACCTGTGCATTTTTGAAAACTAGAGACCTAGGGGAATCCAAGATGGGGTGACTTGTGGGGCTCTGACCAGGTTCTGTTACCCAGAATCCTTTGCATACCTCAACATTTGGCTAAAAAAACACATTTTCCTCACATTTTGGTGAGAGAAAGTCCTGGAATCAGAGAGGAGCCACAAATTTCCTTCCACCCAGCGTTCCCCCAAGTCTCCCTGATAAAAATGATACTTCACTTGTGTGGGTAGGCCTAGCGCCCGCGACAGGAAATGCCCCAAAATGCAACGTGCACACATCACATTTTTTTTTAAAGAAAACAGAGTTGTTTTTGGCAAAGTGCCTACCTGTAGATTTTGGCCTCTAGCTCAGCCGGCACCTAGGGAAACCTACCAAACCTAAGCATTTTTTAAAACTATAGACCTCGGGGAATCAAAGATGGGGTGACTTGTGGGGCTCTGACCAGGTTCTGTTACCCAGAATCCTTTGCAAACCTCAACATTTGGCTAAAAAAACACATTTTCCTCAGATTTTGGTGACAGAAAGTCCTGGAATCAGAGAGGAGCCACAAATTTCCTTCAACCCAGCATTCCCCCAAGTCTCCCTGATAAAAATGATACTTCACTTGTGTGGGTAGGCCTAGCGCCCGCGACAGGAAATGCCCCAAAACGCAATGTGCACACATCACATTTTTTTTTTAAAGAAAACAGGTGTTTTTTTGCAAAGTGCCTACCTGTAGATTTTGGCCTCTAGCTCAGCCGGCACCTAGGGAAACCTACCAAACCTAAGCATTTTTGAAAACTAGAGACCTAGGGGAATCCAACATGGGGTGACTTGTGGGGCTCTGACCAGGTTCTGTTACCCAGAATCCTTTGCAAACCTCAAAATGTGGTTAAAAAACACACATTTTCCTCACATTTTGGTGACAGAAAGTTCTGGAATCAGAGAGGAGCCACAAATTTCCTTCCACCCAGCGTTCCACCAAGTATCCCGATAAAAATGATACCTCACTTGTGTGGGTAGGCTTAACGCCCGTGACAGGAAATGCCCCACAACGCAACGTGGACATATCACATTTTTTGAAAGAAAACAGAGGTGTTTTTTGCAAAGTGCCTACCTGTAGATTTTGGCCTCTAGCTCAGCCGGCACCTAGGGAAACCTCCCAAACCTATGCATTTTTTAAAACTAGAGACCTAGGGGAATCCAAGATGGGGTGATTTGTGGGGCTCTGACCAGGTTGTGTTACCCAGAATCCTTTGCAAACCTCAAAATTTGGCTAAAAAAACAAATTTTCCTCACATTTTGGTGACAGAAAGTCCTGGAATCAGAGAGGAGCCACAAATTTCCTTCCACCCAGCGTTCCCCCAAGTCTCCCAATAAAAATGATAACTCACTTGTGTGGGTAGGCCTAGCGCCCGCGACAGGAAATGCCCCAAAACGCAACATGGACACATCACATTTTTTTTTCAAGAAAACAGGTGTTTTTTGCAAAGTGCCTACCTGTAGATTTTGGTCTCTAGCTCAGCCGGCACCTAGGGAAACCTCCCAAACCTGTGCATTTTTGAAAACCAGAGACCTAGGGGAATCCAAGATGGGGTGACTTGTGGGGCTCTGACCAGGTTCTGTTACCCAGAATCCTTTGCGTACCTCAACATTTGGCTAAAAAAACACATTTTCCTCACATTTTGGTGACAGAACGTTCTGGAATCAGAGAGGAGCCACAAATTTCCTTCCACCCAGCGTTCCCCCATGTCTCCCTGATAAAAATGATACTTCACTTGTGTGGGTAGGCCTAGCGCCCGCGACAGGAAATGCCCCACAATGCAATGTGCACACATCATTTTTTTTTTTTTTTTTTTTTTTTAAAGAAAACAGAGGTGTTTTTTGCAAAGTGCCTACCTGTAGATTTTGGCCTCTAGCTCAGCCGGCACCTAGGGAAACCTACCAAACCTGAGCATTTTTGAAAACTATAGACCTAGGGGAATCGAAGATGGGGTGACTTGTGGGGCTCTGACCAGGTTTTGTTACCCAGAATCCATGCAAACCTCAAAATTTGGTCTAAAAAAAAAAAAATTCCTCACATTTTGGTGACAGAAAGTGCTGGAATCAGAGAGGAGCCACAAATTTCCTTCCACCCAGCGTTCCCCCAAGTCTCCCTGATAAAAATGATACTTCACTTGTGTGGGTAGGCCTAGCGCCCGCGACAGGAAATGCCCCAAAACGCAACGTGGACACATCACATTTTTTTTTAAAGAAAACAGAGGTGTTTTTTGCAAAGTGCCTACCTGTAGATTTTGGCCTCTAGCTCAGCCGGCACCTAGGGAAACCTCCCAAACCTGTGCATTTTTGAAAACCAGAGACCTAGGGGAATCCAAGATGGGGTGACTTGTGAGGCTCTGACCAGGTTCTGTTACCCAGAATCCTTTGCATACCTCAACATTTGGCTAAAAAAACACATTTTCCTCACATTTTGGTGAGAGAAAGTCCTAGAATCAGAGAGGAGCCACAAATTTCCTTCCACCCAGCGTTCCCCCAAGTCTCCCTGATAAAAATGATACTTCACTTGTGTGGGTAGGCCGAGCACCCGCGACAGGAAATGCCCCAAAACGCAATGTGCACACATCACTTTTTTTTTTTTTTTTTTAAAGAAAACAGAGGTGTTTTTTGCAAAGTGCCTACCTGTAGATTTTGGCCTCTAGCTCAGCCGGCACCTAGGGAAACCTACCAAACCTAAGCATTTTTGAAAACTATAGACCTAGGGGAATCGAAGATGGGGTGACTTGTGGGGCTCTGACCAGGTTCTGTTACCCAGAATCCTTTGCAAACCTCAACATTTGGCTAAAAAAACAAATTTTCCTCACATTTTGGTGACAGAAAGTCCTGGAATCAGAGAGGAGCCACAAATTTCCTTCAACCCAGCGTTCCCCCAAGTCTCCCTGATAAAAATGATACTTCACTTGTGTGGGTAGGCCTAGCGCCCGCGACAGGAAATGCCCCAAAACGCAACGTGCACACATCACATTTTTTTAAAGAAAACAGAGGTGTTTTTTTGCAAAGTGCCTACCTGTAGATTTTGGCCTCTAGCTCAGCCGGCACCTAGGGAAACCTACCAAACTTAAGCATTTTTTAAAACTAGAGACCTAGGGGAATCCAAGATGGGGTGACTTGTGAGGCTCTGACCAGGTTCTGTTACCCAGAATCCTTTGCATACCTCAACATTTGGCTAAAAAAACACATTTTCCTCACATTTTGGTGAGAGAAAGTCCTAGAATCAGAGAGGAGCCACAAATTTCCTTCCACCCAGCGTTCCCCCAAGTCTCCCTGATAAAAATGATACTTCACTTGTGTGGGTAGGCCGAGCACCCGCGACAGGAAATGCCCCAAAACGCAATGTGCACACATCACTTTTTTTTTTTTTTTTTAAAAGAAAACAGAGGTGTTTTTTGCAAAGTGCCTACCTGTAGATTTTGGCCTCTAGCTCAGCCGGCACCTAGGGAAACCTACCAAACCTAAGCATTTTTGAAAACTATAGACCTAGGGGAATCGAAGATGGGGTGACTTGTGGGGCTCTGACCAGGTTCTGTTACCCAGAATCCTTTGCCAACCTCAACATTTGGCTAAAAAAACAAATTTTCCTCACATTTTGGTGACAGAAAGTCCTGGAATCAGAGAGGAGCCACAAATTTCCTTCAACCCAGCGTTCCCCCAAGTCTCCCTGATAAAAATGATACTTCACTTGTGTGGGTAGGCCTAGCGCCCGCGACAGGAAATGCCCCAAAACGCAACGTGCACACATCACATTTTTTTAAAGAAAACAGAGGTGTTTTTTTGCAAAGTGCCTACCTGTAGATTTTGGCCTCTGGCTCAGCCGGCACCTAGGGAAACCTACCAAACTTAAGCATTTTTTAAAACTAGAGACCTAGGGGAATCCAAGATGGGGTGACTTGTGGGGCTCTGACCAGGTTCTGTTACCCAGAATCCTTTGCAAACCTCAAAATGTGGTTAAAAAAACACATTTTCCTCACATTTTGGTGACAGAAAGTTCTGGAATCAGAGAGGACCACAAATTTCCTTCCACCCAGCGTTCCACCAAGTATCCCGATAAAAATGATACCTCACTTGTGTGGGTAGGCTTAACGCCCGCGACAGGAAATGCCCCACAACGCAACGTGGACATATCACATTTTTTGAAAGAAAACAGAGGTGTTTTTTGCAAAGTGCCTACCTGTAGATTTTGGCCTCTAGCTCAGCTGGCACCTGGGGAAACCTACCAAACCTATGCATTTTTGAAAACTAGAGACTTAGGGGAATCAAAGATGGGGTGAGTTGTGGGGCTCTGACCAGGTTTTGTTACCCAGAATCCTTTGCAAACCTCAAAATTTGGCTAAAAAAACAAATTTTCCTCACATTTTGGTGACAGAAAGTCCTGGAATCAGAGAGGAGCCACAAATTTCCTCCCACCCAGGGTTCCCCCAAGTCTCCTGATAAAAATGATACCTCACTTGTGTGGGTAGGCCTAGCGCCCGCGACAGGAAATGCCCCAAAACACAACGTGCACACATCACATCTTTTGAAAGAAAACAGAGGTGTTTTTTGCAAAGTGCCTACCTGTAGATTTTGGCCTCTAGCTCAGCCGGCACCTAGGGAAACCTCCCAAACCTGTGCATTTTTGAAAACCAGAGACCTAGGGGAATCCAAGATGGGGTGACTTGTGAGGCTCTGACCAGGTTCTGTTACCCAGAATCCTTTGCATACCTCAACATTTGGCTAAAAAAACACATTTTCCTCACATTTTGGTGAGAGAAAGTCCTAGAATCAGAGAGGAGCCACAAATTTCCTTCCACCCAGCGTTCCCCCAAGTCTCCCTGATAAAAATGATACTTCACTTGTGTGGGTAGGCCGAGCACCCGCGACAGGAAATGCCCCAAAACGCAATGTGCACACATCACTTTTTTTTTTTTTTTTTTTTTTTAAAGAAAACAGAGGTGTTTTTTGCAAAGTGCCTACCTGTAGATTTTGGCCTCTAGCTCAGCCGGCACCTAGGGAAACCTACCAAACCTAAGCATTTTTGAAAACTATAGACCTAGGGGAATCGAAGATGGGGTGACTTGTGGGGCTCTGACCAGGTTCTGTTACCCAGAATCCTTTGCAAACCTCAACATTTGGCTAAAAAAACACATTTTCCTCACATTTTGGTGACAGAAAGTCCTGGAATCAGAGAGGAGCCACAAATTTCCTTCAACCCAGCGTTCCCCCAAGTCTCCCTGATAAAAATGATACTTCACTTGTGTGGGTAGGCCTAGCGCCCGCGACAGGAAATGCCCCAAAACGCAACGTGCACACATCACATTTTTTTAAAGAAAACAGAGGTGTTTTTTTGCAAAGTGCCTACCTGTAGATTTTGGCCTCTAGCTCAGCCGGCACCTAGGGAAACCTAGCAAACTTAAGCATTTTTTAAAACTAGAGACCTAGGGGAATCCAAGATGGGGTGACTTGTGGGGCTCTGACCAGGTTCTGTTACCCAGAATCCTTTGCAAACCTCAAAATGTGGTTAAAAAAACACATTTTCCTCACATTTTGGTGACAGAAAGTTCTGGAATCAGAGAGGACCACAAATTTCCTTCCACCCAGCGTTCCACCAAGTATCCCGATAAAAATGATACCTCACTTGTGTGGGTAGGCTTAACGCCCGCGACAGGAAATGCCCCACAACGCAACGTGGACATATCACATTTTTTTAAAGAAAACAGAGGTGTTTTTTGCAAAGTGCCTACCTGTAGATTTTGGCCTCTAGCTCAGCCGGCACCTGGGGAAACCTACCAAAACTATGCATTTTTGAAAACTAGAGACTTAGGGGAATCAAAGATGGGGTGAGTTGTGGGGCTCTGACCAGGTTTTGTTACCCAGAATCCTTTGCAAACCTCAAAATTTGGCTAAAAAAACAAATTTTCCTCACATTTTGGTGACAGAAAGTCCTGGAATCAGAGAGGAGCCACAAATTTCCTCCCACCCAGCGTTCCCCCAAGTCTCCTGATAAAAATGATACCTCACTTGTGTGGGTAGGCCTAGCGCCCGCGACAGGAAATGCCCCAAAACACAACGTGCACACATCACATCTTTTGAAAGAAAACAGAGGTGTTTTTTGCAAAGTGCCTACCTGTAGATTTTGGCCTCTAGCTCAGCCGGCACCTAGGGAAACCTACCAAACCTGAGCATTTTTGAAAACTATAGACCTAGGGGAATCGAAGATGGGGTGACTTGTGGGGCTCTGACCAGGTTTTGTTACCCAGAATCCATGCAAAACTCAAAATTTGGCTAATAAAAAGAAAAAATTCCTCACATTTTGGTGACAGAAAGTCCTGGAATCAGAGAGGAGCCACAAATTTCCTCCCACCCAGCGTTTCCCCAAGTATCCCGATAAAAATGATACCTCACTTGTGTGGGTAGGCTTAACGCCCGCGACAGGAAATGCCCCACAACGCAACGTGGACATATCACATTTTTTGAAAGAAAACAGTGGTGTTTTTTGCAAAGTGCCTACCTGTAGATTTTGGCCTCTAGCTCAGCCGGCACCTGGGGAAACCTACCAAACCTATGCATTTTTGAAAACTAGAGACCTAGGGGAATCAAAGATGGGGTGAGTTGTGGGGCTCTGACCAGGTTTTGTTACCCAGAATCCTTTGCAAACCTCAAAATTTGGCTAAAAAAACAAATTTTCCTCACATTTTGGTGACAGAAAGTCCTGGAATCAGAGAGGAGCCACAAATTTCCTCCCACCCAGCGTTCCCCCAAGTCTCCTGATAAAAATGATACCTCACTTGTGTGGGTAGGCCTAGCGCCCGCGACAGGAAATGCCCCAAAACACAACGTGCACACATCACATCTTTTGAAAGAAAACAGAGGTGTTTTTTGCAAAGTGCCTACCTGCAGATTTTGGCCTCTAGCTCAGCCGGCACCTAGGGAAACCTCCCAAATCTGTGCATTTTTTAAAACTAGAGACCTAGGGGAATCCAAGATGCAGTGACTTGTGGGGCTCTGACCAGGTTCTGTTACCCAGAATCCTTTGCAAACCTCAACATTTGGCTAAAAAAACACATTTTCCTCACATTTTGGTGACAGAACGTTGTGGAATCAGAGAGGAGCCACAAATTTCCTTCCACCCAGCGTTTCCCCAAGTCTCCCGATAAAAATGATAACTCACTTGTGTGGGTAGGCCTAGCGCCCGCGACAGGAAATGCCCCAAAATGCAACGTGTACACATCACATTTTTTTTCAAGAAAACAGAGGTGTTTTTTGCAAAGTGCCTACTTGTAGATTTTGGTCTCTAGCTCAACCGGCACCTAGGTAAACCTCCCAAACCTGTGCATTTTTGAAAACCAGAGACCTAGGGGAATCCAAGATGGGGTGACTTGTGGGGCTCTGACCAGGTTCTGTTACCCAGAATCCTTTGCATACCTCAACATTTGGCTAAAAAAACAAATTTTCCTCACATTTTGGTGACAGAACGTCCTGGAATCAGAGAGGAGCCACAAATTTCCTTCCACCCAGCGTTCCCCCAAGTCTCCCTGATAAAAATGATACTTCACTTGTGTGGGTAGGCCTAGCGCCCGCGACAGGAAATGCCCCAAAACGCAACGTGCACACATCACATTTTTTTTTTTTAAAAACAGAGGTGTTTTTTGCAAAGTGTCTACCTGTAGATTTTGGCCTCTAGCTCAGCCGGCACCTAGGGCAACCTCCCAAACCTATGCATTTTTGAAAACTAGAGACCTAGGGGAATCCAAGATGGTGTGATTTGTGGGGCTCTGACCAGGTTTTGTTACCCAGAATCCTTTGCAAACCTCAAAATTTGGCTAAAAAAACAAATTTTCCTCACATTTTGGTGACAGAAAGTCCTGGAATCAGAGAGGAGCCACAAATTTCCTTCCACCCAGCGTTCCCCCAAGTCTCCCAATAAAAATGATAACTCACTTGTGTGGGTAGGCCTAGCGCCCGCGACAGGAAATGCCCCAAAACGCAACCTGGACACATCACATTTTTTTCAAGAAAACAGAGGTGTTTTTTGCAAAGTGCCTACCTGTAGATTTTGGTCTCTAGCTCAGCCGGCACCTAGGGAAACCTCCCAAACCTGTGCATTTTTTAAAACTAGAGACCTAGGGGAATCCAAGATGGGGTGACTTGTGGGGCTCTGACCAGGTTCTGTTACCCAGAATCCTTTGCATACCTCAACATTTGACTAAAAAAACACATTTTCCTCACATTTTGGTGACAGAACGTTCTGGAATCAGAGAGGAGCCACAAATGTCCTTCCACCCAGCGTTCCCCAAGTCTCCCTGATAAAAATGATACTTCACTTGTGTGGGTAGGCCTAGCGCCCGCGACAGGAAATGCCCCACAACGCAACGTGCACACATCATTTTTTTTTTTTTTTTTTAAAGAAAACAGAGGTGTTTTTTGCAAAGTGCCTACCTGTAGATTTTGGCCTCTAGCTCAGCCGGCACCTAGGGAAACCTACCAAACCTGAGCATTTTTGAAAACTATAGATCTAGGGGAATCGAAGATCTGGTGACTTGTGGGGCTCTGACCAGGTTTTGTTACCCAGAATCCATGCAAACCTCAAAATTTGGTCTAAAAAAAAAAAAATTCCTCACATTTTGGTGACAGAAAGTCCTGGAATCAGAGAGGAGCCACAAATTTCCTTCCACCCAGCGTTCCCCCAAGTCTCCCGATAAAAATGATAACTCACTTGTGTGGGTAGGCCTAGCGCCCGCGACAGGAAATGCCCCAAAACGCAACGTGGACACATCACATTTTTTTAAAGAAAACAGAGGTGTTTTTTGCAAAGTGCCTACCTGTAGATTTTGGCCTCTAGCTCAGCCGGCACCTAGGGAAACCTCCCAAACCTGTGCATTTTTGAAAACCAGAGACCTAGGGGAATCCAAGATGGGGTGACTTGTGAGGCTCTGACCAGGTTCTGTTACCCAGAATCCTTTGCATACCTCAACATTTGGCTAAAAAAACACATTTTCCTCACATTTTGGTGACAGAAAGTCCTGGAATCAGAGAGGAGCCACAAATTTCCTTCAACCCAGCGTTCCCCCAAGTCTCCCTGATAAAAATGATACTTCACTTGTGTGGGTAGGCTGAGCACCCGCGACAGGAAATGCCCCAAAACGCAACGTGCACACATCACTTTTTTTTTTTTTTTTTCTTTTTTTTTTTTAAAGAAAACAGGTGTTTTTTGCAAAGTGCCTACCTGTAGATTTTGGCCTCTAGCTCAGCCGGCACCTAGGGAAACCTACCAAACCTAAGCATTTTTGAAAACTATAGACCTAGGGGACTCGAAGATGGGGTGACTTGTGGGACTCTGACCAGGTTCTGTTACCCAGAATCCTTTGCAAACCTCAACATTTGGCTAAAAAAACACATTTTCCTCACATTTTGGTGACAGAAAGTCCTGGAATCAGAGAGGAGCCACAAATTTCCTTCAACCCAGCGTTCCCCCAAGTCTCCCTGATAAAAATGATACTTCACTTGTGTGGGTAGGCCTAGCGCCCGCGACAGGAAATGCCCCAAAACGCAACGTGCACACATCACATTTTTTTAAAGAAAACAGAGGTGTTTTTTTGCAAAGTGCCTACCTGTAGATTTTGGCCTCTAGCTCAGCCGGCACCTAGGGAAACCTACCAAACTTAAGCATTTTTTAAAACTAGAGACCTAGGGGAATCCAAGATGGGGTGACTTGTGGGGCTCTGACCAGGTTCTGTTACCCAGAATCCTTTGCAAACCTCAAAATGTGGTTAAAAAAACAAATTTTCCTCACATTTTGGTGACAGAAGTTCTGGAATCAGAGAGGACCACAAATTTCCTTCCACCCACCGTTCCACCAAGTATCCCGATAAAAATGATACCTCACTTGTGTGGGTAGGCTTAACGCCCGCGACAGGAAATGCCCCACAACGCAACGTGGACATATCACATTTTTTGAAAGAAAACAGAGGTGTTTTTTGCAAAGTGCCTACCTGTAGATTTTGGCCTCTAGCTCAGCCGGCACCTGGGGAAACCTACCAAACCTATGCATTTTTGAAAACTAGAGACCTAGGGGAATCAAAGATGGGGTGAGTTGTGGGGCTCTGACCAGGTTTTGTTACCCAGAATCCTTTGCAAACCTCAAAATTTGGCTAAAAAAACAAATTTTCCTCACATTTTGGTGACAGAAAGTCCTGGAATCAGAGAGGAGCCACAAATTTCCTCCCACCCAGCGTTCCCCCAAGTCTCCTGATAAAAATGATACCTCACTTGTGTGGGTAGGCCTAGCGCCCGCGACAGGAAATGCCCCAAAACACAACGTGCACACATCACATCTTTTGAAAGAAAACAGAGGTGTTTTTTGCAAAGTGCCTACCTGCAGATTTTGGCCTCTAGCTCAGCCGGCACCTAGGGAAACCTCCCAAACCTGTGCATTTTTTAAAACTAGAGACCTAGGGGAATCCAAGATGCAGTGATTTGTGGGGCTCTGACCAGGTTCTGTTACCCAGAATCCTTTGCATACCTCAACATTTGGCTAAAAAAACAAATTTTCCTCACATTTTGGTGACAGAACGTCCTGGAATCAGAGAGGAGCCACAAATTTCCTTCCACCCAGCGTTCCCCCAAGTCTCCCTGATAAAAATGATACTTCACTTGTGTGGGTAGGCCTAGCGCCCGCGACAGGGAATGCCCCAAAACGCAACGTGCACACATCACATTTTTTTTTTTTTTTTAAACAGAGGTGTTTTTTGCAAAGTGCCTACCTGTAGATTTTGGCCTCTAGCTCAGCCGGCACCTAGGGCAACCTCCCAAACCTATGCATTTTTGAAAACTAGAGACCTAGGGGAATCCAAGATGGGGTGATTTGTGGGGCTCTGACCAGGTTTTCTTACCCAGAATCCTTTGCAAACCTCAAAATTTGGCTAAAAAAACAATTTTTCCTCACATTTTGGTGACAGAAAGTCCTGGAATCAGAGAGGAGCCACAAATTTCCTTCCACCCAGCGTTCCCCCAAGTCTCCCAATAAAAATGATAACTCACTTGTGTGGGTAGGCCTAGCGCCCGCGACAGGAAATTCCCCAAAACGCAACATGGACACATCACATTTTTTTCAAGAAAACAGAGGTGTTTTTTGCAAAGTGCCTACCTGTAGATTTTGGTCTCTAGCTCAGCCGGCACCTAGGGAAACCTCCCAAACCTGTGCATTTTTGAAAACTAGAGACCTAGGGGAATCCAAGATGGGGTGACTTGTGGGGCTCTGACCAGGTTCTGTTACCCAGAATCCTTTGCATACCTCAACATTTGGCTAAAAAAACACATTTTCCTCACATTTTGGTGACAGAACGTTCTGGAATCAGAGAGGAGCCACAAATGTCCTTCCACCCAGCGTTCCCCAAGTCTCCCTGATAAAAATGATACGTCACTTGTGTGGGTAGGCCTAGCGCCCGCGACAGGAAATGCCCCACAACGCAACGTGCACACATCATTTTTTTTTTTTTTTTTTTTAAAGAAAACAGAGGTGTTTTTTGCAAAGTGCCTACCTGTAGATTTTGGCCTCTAGCTCAGCCGGCACCTAGGGAAACCTACCAAACCTGAGCATTTTTGAAAACTATAGATCTAGGGGAATCGAAGATCTGGTGACTTGTGGGGCTCTGACCAGGTTTTGTTACCCAGAATCCATGCAAACCTCAAAATTTGGTCTAAAAAAAAAAAATTCCTCACATTTTGGTGACAGAAAGTCCTGGAATCAGAGAGGAGCCACAAATTTCCTTCCACCCAGCGTTCCCCCAAGTCTCCCGATAAAAATGATAACTCACTTGTGTGGGTAGGCCTAGCGCCCGCGACAGGAAATGCCCCAAAACGCAACGTGGACACATCACATTTTTTTAAAGAAAACAGAGGTGTTTTTTGCAAAGTGCCTACCTGTAGATTTTGGCCTCTAGCTCAGCCGGCACCTAGGGAAACCTCCCAAACCTGTGCATTTTTGAAAACCAGAGACCTAGGGGAATCCAAGATGGGGTGACTTGTGAGGCTCTGACCAGGTTCTGTTACCCAGAATCCTTTGCATACCTCAACATTTGGCTAAAAAAACACATTTTCCTCACATTTTGGTGACAGAAAGTCCTAGAATCAGAGAGGAGCCACAAATTTCCTTCAACCCAGCGTTCCCCCAAGTCTCCCTGATAAAAATGATACTTCACTTGTGTGGGTAGGCTGAGCACCCGCGACAGGAAATGCCCCGAAACGCAACGTGCACACATCACTTTTTTTTTTTTTTTTTTTTTTTTTTTTTAAAGAAAACAGGTGTTTTTTGCAAAGTGCCTACCTGTAGATTTTGGCCTCTAGCTCAGCCGGCACCTAGGGAAACCTACCAAACCTAAGCATTTTTGAAAACTAGAGACCTAGGGGACTCGAAGATGGGGTGACTTGTGGGACTCTGACCAGGTTCTGTTACCCAGAATCCTTTGCAAACCTCAACATTTGGCTAAAAAAACACATTTTCCTCACATTTTGGTGACAGAAAGTCCTGGAATCAGAGAGGAGCCACAAATTTCCTTCAACCCAGCGTTCCCCCAAGTCTCCCTGATAAAAATGATACTTCACTTGTGTGGGTAGGCCTAGCGCCCGCGACAGGAAATGCCCCAAAACGCAACGTGGACACATCACATTTTTTTTAAAGAAAACAGAGGTGTTTTTTGCAAAGTGCCTACCTGTAGATTTTGGCCTCTAGCTCAGCCGGCACCTAGGGAAACCTCCCAAACCTGTGCATTTTTTAAAACCAGAGACCTAGGGGAATCCAAGATGGGGTGACTTGTGAGGCTCTGACCAGGTTCTGTTACCCAGAATCCTTTGCATACCTCAACATTTGGCTAAAAAAACACATTTTACTCACATTTTGGTGACAGAAAGTTCTGGAATCTGAGAGGAGGGTCAAATTTCCTTCCACCCAGCGTTCCCCCAAGTCTCCCTGATAAAAATGATACTTCACTTGTGTGGGTAGGCCTAGCGCCCGCGACAGGAAATGCCCCAAAACGCAACGTGGACACATCACATTTTTTTTAAAGAAAACAGAGGTGTTTTTTGCAAAGTGCCTACCTGTAGATTTTGGCCTCTAGCTCAGCCGGCACCTAGGGAAACCTCCCAAACCTGTGCATTTTTTAAAACCAGAGACCTAGGGGAATCCAAGATGGGGTGACTTGTGAGGCTCTGACCAGGTTCTGTTACCCAGAATCCTTTGCATACCTCAACATTTGGCTAAAAAAACACATTTTCCTCACATTTTGGTGAGAGAAAGTCCTAGAATCAGAGAGGAGCCACAAATTTCCTTCCACCCAGCGTTCCCCCAAGTCTCCCTGATAAAAATGATACTTCACTTGTGTGGGTAGGCCGAGCACCCGCGACAGGAAATGCCCCAAAACGCAATGTGCACACATCACTTTTTTTTTTTTTTTTTTTTAAAGAAAACAGAGGTGTTTTTTGCAAAGTGCCTACCTGTAGATTTTGGCCTCTAGCTCAGCCGGCACCTAGGGAAACCTACCAAACCTAAGCATTTTTGAAAACTATAGACCTAGGGGAATCGAAGATGGGGTGACTTGTGGGGCTCTGACCAGGTTCTGTTACCCAGAATCCTTTGCAAACCTCAACATTTGGCTAAAAAAACAAATTTTCCTCACATTTTGGTGACAGAAAGTCCTGGAATCAGAGAGGAGCCACAAATTTCCTTCAACCCAGCGTTCCCCCAAGTCTCCCTGATAAAAATGATACTTCACTTGTGTGGGTAGGCCTAGCGCCCGCGACAGGAAATGCCCCAAAACGCAACGTGCACACATCACATTTTTTTAAAGAAAACAGAGGTGTTTTTTTGCAAAGTGCCTACCTGTAGATTTTGGCCTCTAGCTCAGCCGGCACCTAGGGAAACCTACCAAACTTAAGCATTTTTTAAAACTAGAGACCTAGGGGAATCCAAGATGGGGTGACTTGTGGGGCTCTGACCAGGTTCTGTTACCCAGAATCTTTTGCAAACCTCAAAATGTGGTTAAAAAAACACATTTTCCTCACATTTTGGTGACAGAAAGTTCTGGAATCAGAGAGGACCACAAATTTCCTTCCACCCAGCGTTCCACCAAGTATCCCGATAAAAATGATACCTCACTTGTGTGGGTAGGCTTAACGCCCGCGACAGGAAATGCCCCACAACGCAACGTGGACATATCACATTTTTTGAAAGAAAACAGAGGTGTTTTTTGCAAAGTGCCTACCTGTAGATTTTGGCCTCTAGCTCAGCTGGCACCTGGGGAAACCTACCAAACCTATGCATTTTTGAAAACTAGAGACTTAGGGGAATCAAAGATGGGGTGAGTTGTGGGGCTCTGACCAGGTTTTGTTACCCAGAATCCTTTGCAAACCTCAAAATTTGGCTAAAAAAAAAAATTTTCCTCACATTTTGGTGACAGAAAGTCCTGGAATCAGAGAGGAGCCACAAATTTCCTCCCACCCAGGGTTCCCCCAAGTCTCCTGATAAAAATGATACCTCACTTGTGTGGGTAGGCCTAGCGCCCGCGACAGGAAATGCCCCAAAACACAACGTGCACACATCACATCTTTTGCAAGAAAACAGAGGTGTTTTTTGCAAAGTGCCTACCTGTAGATTTTGGCCTCTAGCTCAGCCGGCACCTAGGGAAACCTCCCAAACCTGTGCATTTTTGAAAACCAGAGACCTAGGGGAATCCAAGATGGGGTGACTTGTGAGGCTCTGACCAGGTTCTGTTACCCAGAATCCTTTGCATACCTCAACATTTGGCTAAAAAAACACATTTTCCTCACATTTTGGTGAGAGAAAGTCCTAGAATCAGAGAGGAGCCACAAATTTCCTTCCACCCAGCGTTCCCCCAAGTCTCCCTGATAAAAATGATACTTCACTTGTGTGGGTAGGCCGAGCACCCGCGACAGGAAATGCCCCAAAACGCAATGTGCACACATCACTTTTTTTTTTTTTTTTTTTTTTTTAAAGAAAACAGAGGTGTTTTTTGCAAAGTGCCTACCTGTAGATTTTGGCCTCTAGCTCAGCCGGCACCTAGGGAAACCTACCAAACCTAAGCATTTTTGAAAACTATAGACCTAGGGGAATCGAAGATGGGGTGACTTGTGGGGCTGTGACCAGGTTCTGTTACCCAGAATCCTTTGCAAACCTCAACATTTGGCTAAAAAAACACATTTTCCTCACATTTTGGTGACTTAAAGTCCTGGAATCAGAGAGGAGCCACAAATTTCCTTCAACCCAGCGTTCCCCCAAGTCTCCCTGATAAAAATGATACTTCACTTGTGTGGGTAGGCCTAGCGCCCGCGACAGGAAATGCCCCAAAACGCAACGTGCACACATCACATTTTTTTAAAGAAAACAGAGGTGTTTTTTTGCAAAGTGCCTACCTGTAGATTTTGGCCTCTAGCTCAGCCGGCACCTAGGGAAACCTAGCAAACTTAAGCATTTTTTAAAACTAGAGACCTAGGGGAATCCAAGATGGGGTGACTTGTGGGGCTCTGACCAGGTTCTGTTACCCAGAATCCTTTGCAAACCTCAAAATGTGGTTAAAAAAACACATTTTCCTCACATTTTGGTGACAGAAAGTCCTGGAATCAGAGAGGAGCCACAAATTTCCTCCCACCCAGCGTTCCCCCAAGTCTCCTGATAAAAATGATACCTCACTTGTGTGGGTAGGCCTAGCGCCCGCGACAGGAAATGCCCCAAAACACAACGTGCACACATCACATCTTTTGAAAGAAAACAGAGGTGTTTTTTGCAAAGTGCCTACCTGTAGATTTTGGCCTCTAGCTCAGCCGGCACCTAGGGAAACCTACCAAACCTGAGCATTTTTGAAAACTATAGACCTAGGGGAATCGAAGATGGGGTGACTTGTGGGGCTCTGACCAGGTTTTGTTACCCAGAATCCATGCAAACCTCAAAATTTGGCTAATAAAAAGAAAAAATTCCTCACATTTTGGTGACAGAAAGTCCTGGAATCAGAGAGGAGCCACAAATTTCCTCCCACCCAGCGTTTCCCCAAGTATCCCGATAAAAATGATACCTCACTTGTGTGGGTAGGCTTAACGCCCGCGACAGGAAATGCCCCACAACGCAACGTGGACATATCACATTTTTTGAAAGAAAACAGTGGTGTTTTTTGCAAAGTGCCTACCTGTAGATTTTGGCCTCTAGCTCAGCCGGCACCTGGGGAAACCTACCAAACCTATGCATTTTTGAAAACTAGAGACCTAGGGGAATCAAAGATGGGGTGAGTTGTGGGGCTCTGACCAGGTTTTGTTACCCAGAATCCTTTGCAAACCTCAAAATTTGGCTAAAAAAACAAATTTTCCTCACATTTTGGTGACAGAAAGTCCTGGAATCAGAGAGGAGCCACAAATTTCCTCCCACCCAGCGTTCCCCCAAGTCTCCTGATAAAAATGATACCTCACTTGTGTGGGTAGGCCTAGCGCCCGCGACAGGAAATGCCCCAAAACACAACGTGCACACATCACATCTTTTGAAAGAAAACAGAGGTGTTTTTTGCAAAGTGCCTACCTGCAGATTTTGGCCTCTAGCTCAGCCGGCACCTAGGGAAACCTCCCAAATCTGTGCATTTTTTAAAACTAGAGACCTAGGGGAATCCAAGATGCAGTGACTTGTGGGGCTCTGACCAGGTTCTGTTACCCAGAATCCTTTGCAAACCTCAACATTTGGCTAAAAAAACACATTTTCCTCACATTTTGGTGACAGAACGTTGTGGAATCAGAGAGGAGCCACAAATTTCCTTCCACCCAGCGTTTCCCCAAGTCTCCCGATAAAAATGATAACTCACTTGTGTGGGTAGGCCTAGCGCCCGCGACAGGAAATGCCCCAAAATGTAACGTGGACACATCACATTTTTTTTCAAGAAAACAGAGGTGTTTTTTGCAAAGTGCCTACTTGTAGATTTTGGTTTCTAGCTCAACCGGCACCTAGGTAAACCTCCCAAACCTGTGCATTTTTGAAAACCAGAGACCTAGGGGAATCCAAGATGGGGTGACTTGTGGGGCTCTGACCAGGTTCTGTTACCCAGAATCCTTTGCATACCTCAACATTTGGCTAAAAAAACAAATTTTCCTCACATTTTGGTGACAGAACGTCCTGGAATCAGAGAGGAGCCACAAATTTCCTTCCACCCAGCGTTCCCCCAAGTCTCCCTGATAAAAATGATACTTCACTTGTGTGGGTAGGCCTAGCGCCCGTGACAGGAAATGCCCCAAAACGCAACGTGCACACATCACATTTTTTTTTTTTAAAAACAGAGGTGTTTTTTGCAAAGTGCCTACCTGTAGATTTTGGCCTCTAGCTCAGCCGGCACCTAGGGCAACCTCCCAAACCTATGCATTTTTGAAAACTAGAGACCTAGGGGAATCCAAGATGGTGTGATTTGTGGGGCTCTGACCAGGTTTTGTTACCCAGAATCCTTTGCAAACCTCAAAATTTGGCTAAAAAAACAAATTTTCCTCACATTTTGGTGACAGAAAGTCCTGGAATCAGAGAGGAGCCACAAATTTCCTTCCACCCAGCGTTCCCCCAAGTCTCCCAATAAAAATGATAACTCACTTGTGTGGGTAGGCCTAGCGCCCGCGACAGGAAATGCCCCAAAACGCAACCTGGACACATCACATTTTTTTCAAGAAAACAGAGGTGTTTTTTGCAAAGTGCCTACCTGTAGATTTTGGTCTCTAGCTCAGCCGGCACCTAGGGAAACCTCCCAAACCTGTGCATTTTTTAAAACTAGAGACCTAGGGGAATCCAAGATGGGGTGACTTGTGGGGCTCTGACCAGGTTCTGTTACCCAGAATCCTTTGCATACCTCAACATTTGACTAAAAAAACACATTTTCCTCACATTTTGGTGACAGAACGTTCTGGAATCAGAGAGGAGCCACAAATGTCCTTCCACCCAGCGTTCCCCAAGTCTCCCTGATAAAAATGATACTTCACTTGTGTGGGTAGGCCTAGCGCCCGCGACAGGAAATGCCCCACAACGCAACGTGCACACATCATATTTTTTTTTTTTTTTTTCTTTTTTTTTTTAAAGAAAACAGAGGTGTTTTTTGCAAAGTGCCTACCTGTAGATTTTGGCCTCTAGCTCAGCCGGCACCTAGGGAAACCTACCAAACCTGAGCATTTTTGAAAACTATAGATCTAGGGGAATCGAAGATCTGGTGACTTGTGGGGCTCTGACCAGGTTTTGTTACCCAGAATCCATGCAAACCTCAAAATTTGGTCTAAAAAAAAAAAAATTCCTCACATTTTGGTGACAGAAAGTCCTGGAATCAGAGAGGAGCCACAAATTTCCTTCCACCCAGCGTTCCCCCAAGTCTCCCGATAAAAATGATAACTCACTTGTGTGGGTAGGCCTAGCGCCCGCGACAGGAAATGCCCCAAAACGCAACGTGGACACATCACATTTTTTTAAAGAAAACAGAGGTGTTTTTTGCAAAGTGCCTACCTGTAGATTTTGGCCTCTAGCTCAGCCGGCACCTAGGGAAACCTCCCAAACCTGTGCATTTTTGAAAACCAGAGACCTAGGGGAATCCAAGATGGGGTGACTTGTGAGGCTCTGACCAGGTTCTGTTACCCAGAATCCTTTGCATACCTCAACATTTGGCTAAAAAAACACATTTTCCTCACATTTTGGTGACAGAAAGTCCTGGAATCAGAGAGGAGCCACAAATTTCCTTCAACCCAGCGTTCCCCCAAGTCTCCCTGATAAAAATGATACTTCACTTGTGTGGGTAGGCTGAGCACCCGCGACAGGAAATGCCCCAAAACGCAACGTGCACACATCACTTTTTTTTTTTTTTTTTCTTTTTTTTTTTTTAAAGAAAACAGGTGTTTTTTGCAAAGTGCCTACCTGTAGATTTTGGCCTCTAGCTCAGCCGGCACCTAGGGAAACCTACCAAACCTAAGCATTTTTGAAAACTATAGACCTAGGGGACTCGAAGATGGGGTGACTTGTGGGACTCTGACCAGGTTCTGTTACCCAGAATCCTTTGCAAACCTCAACATTTGGCTAAAAAAACACATTTTCCTCACATTTTGGTGACAGAAAGTCCTGGAATCAGAGAGGAGCCACAAATTTCCTTCAACCCAGCGTTCCCCCAAGTCTCCCTGATAAAAATGATACTTCACTTGTGTGGGTAGGCCTAGCGCCCGCGACAGGAAATGCCCCAAAACGCAACGTGCACACATCACATTTTTTTAAAGAAAACAGAGGTGTTTTTTTGCAAAGTGCCTACCTGTAGATTTTGGCCTCTAGCTCAGCCGGCACCTAGGGAAACCTACCAAACTTAAGCATTTTTTTAAACTAGAGACCTAGGGGAATCCAAGATGGGGTGACTTGTGGGGCTCTGACCAGGTTCTGTTACCCAGAATCCTTTGCAAACCTCAAAATGTGGTTAAAAAAACAAATTTTCCTCACATTTTGGTGACAGAAGTTCTGGAATCAGAGAGGACCACAAATTTCCTTCCACCCACCGTTCCACCAAGTATCCCGATAAAAATGATACCTCACTTGTGTGGGTAGGCTTAACGCCCGCGACAGGAAATGCCCCACAACGCAACGTGGATATATCACATTTTTTGAAAGAAAACAGAGGTGTTTTTTGCAAAGTGCCTACCTGTAGATTTTGGCCTCTAGCTCAGCCGGCACCTGGGGAAACCTACCAAACCTATGCATTTTTGAAAACTAGAGACCTAGGGGAATCAAAGATGGGGTGAGTTGTGGGGCTCTGACCAGGTTTTGTTACCCAGAATCCTTTGCAAACCTCAAAATTTGGCTAAAAAAACAAATTTTCCTCACATTTTGGTGACAGAAAGTCCTGGAATCAGAGAGGAGCCACAAATTTCCTCCCACCCAGCGTTCCCCCAAGTCTCCTGATAAAAATGATACCTCACTTGTGTGGGTAGGCCTAGCGCCCGCGACAGGAAATGCCCCAAAACACAACGTGCACACATCACATCTTTTGAAAGAAAACAGAGGTGTTTTTTGCAAAGTGCCTACCTGCAGATTTTGGCCTCTAGCTCAGCCGGCACCTAGGGAAACCTCCCAAACCTGTGCATTTTTTAAAACTAGAGACCTAGGGGAATCCAAGATGCAGTGATTTGTGGGGCTCTGACCAGGTTCTGTTACCCAGAATCCTTTGCAAACCTCAACATTTGGCTAAAAAAACACATTTTCCTCACATTTTGGTGACAGAACGTTGTGGAATCAGAGAGGAGCCACAAATTTCCTTCCACCCAGCGTTTCCCCAAGTCTCCCGATAAAAATGATAACTCACTTGTGTGGGTAGGCCTAGCGCCCGCGACAGGAAATGCCCCAAAACGCAACGTGGACACATCACATTTTTTTTTCAAGAAAACAGAGGTGTTTTTTGCAAAGTGCCTACCTGTAGATTTTGGTCTCTAGCTCAACTGGCACCTAGGTAAACCTCCCAAACCTGTGCATTTTTTAAAACTAGAGACCTAGGGGAATCCAAGATGGGGTGACTTGTGGGGCTCTGACCAGGTTCTGTTACCCAGAATCCTTTGCATACCTCAACATTTGGCTAAAAAAACAAATTTTCCTCACATTTTGGTGACAGAACGTCCTGGAATCAGAGAGGAGCCACAAATTTCCTTCCACCCAGCGTTCCCCCAAGTCTCCCTGATAAAAATGATACTTCACTTGTGTGGGTAGGCCTAGCGCCCGCGACAGGGAATGCCCCAAAACGCAACGTGCACACATCACATTTTTTTTTTTTAAACAGAGGTGTTTTTTGCAAAGTGCCTACCTGTAGATTTTGGCCTCTAGCTCAGCCGGCACCTAGGGCAACCTCCCAAACCTATGCATTTTTGAAAACTAGAGACCTAGGGGAATCCAAGATGGGGTGATTTGTGGGGCTCTGACCAGGTTTTCTTACCCAGAATCCTTTGCAAACCTCAAAATTTGGCTAAAAAAACAATTTTTCCTCACATTTTGGTGACAGAAAGTCCTGGAATCAGAGAGGAGCCACAAATTTCCTTCCACCCAGCGTTCCCCCAAGTCTCCCAATAAAAATGATAACTCACTTGTGTGGGTAGGCCTAGCGCCCGCGACAGGAAATTCCCCAAAACGCAACATGGACACATCACATTTTTTTCAAGAAAACAGAGGTGTTTTTTGCAAAGTGCCTACCTGTAGATTTTGGTCTCTAGCTCAGCCGGCACCTAGGGAAACCTCCCAAACCTGTGCATTTTTGAAAACTAGAGACCTAGGGGAATCCAAGATGGGGTGACTTGTGGGGCTCTGACCAGGTTCTGTTACCCAGAATCCTTTGCATACCTCAACATTTGGCTAAAAAAACACATTTTCCTCACATTTTGGTGACAGAACGTTCTGGAATCAGAGAGGAGCCACAAATGTCCTTCCACCCAGCGTTCCCCAAGTCTCCCTGATAAAAATGATACGTCACTTGTGTGGGTAGGCCTAGCGCCCGCGACAGGAAATGCCCCACAACGCAACGTGCACACATCATTTTTTTTTTTTTTTTTTTTTTAAAGAAAACAGAGGTGTTTTTTGCAAAGTGCCTACCTGTAGATTTTGGCCTCTAGCTCAGCCGGCACCTAGGGAAACCTACCAAACCTGAGCATTTTTGAAAACTATAGATCTAGGGGAATCGAAGATCTGGTGACTTGTGGGGCTCTGACCAGGTTTTGTTACCCAGAATCCATGCAAACCTCAAAATTTGGTCTAAAAAAAAAAAATTCCTCACATTTTGGTGACAGAAAGTCCTGGAATCAGAGAGGAGCCACAAATTTCCTTCCACCCAGCGTTCCCCCAAGTCTCCCGATAAAAATGATAACTCACTTGTGTGGGTAGGCCTAGCGCCCGCGACAGGAAATGCCCCAAAACGCAACGTGGACACATCACATTTTTTTAAAGAAAACAGAGGTGTTTTTTGCAAAGTGCCTACCTGTAGATTTTGGCCTCTAGCTCAGCCGGCACCTAGGGAAACCTCCCAAACCTGTGCATTTTTGAAAACCAGAGACCTAGGGGAATCCAAGATGTGGTGACTTGTGAGGCTCTGACCAGGTTCTGTTACCCAGAATCCTTTGCATACCTCAACATTTGGCTAAAAAAACACATTTTCCTCACATTTTGGTGACAGAAAGTCCTGGAATCAGAGAGGAGCCACAAATTTCCTTCAACCCAGCGTTCCCCCAAGTCTCCCTGATAAAAATGATACTTCACTTGTGTGGGTAGGCTGAGCACCCGCGACAGGAAATGCCCCGAAACGCAACGTGCACACATCACTTTTTTTTTTTTTTTTTTTTTTTTTTTTTTTTATAAAGAAAACAGGTGTTTTTTGCAAAGTGCCTACCTGTAGATTTTGGCCTCTAGCTCAGCCGGCACCTAGGGAAACCTACCAAACCTAAGCATTTTTGAAAACTAGAGACCTAGGGGACTCGAAGATGGGGTGACTTGTGGGACTCTGACCAGGTTCTGTTACCCAGAATCCTTTGCAAACCTCAACATTTGGCTAAAAAAACACATTTTCCTCACATTTTGGTGACAGAAAGTCCTGGAATCAGAGAGGAGCCACAAATTTCCTTCAACCCAGCGTTCCCCCAAGTCTCCCTGATAAAAATGATACTTCACTTGTGTGGGTAGGCCTAGCGCCCGCGACAGGAAATGCCCCAAAACGCAACGTGCACACATCACATTTTTTTAAAGAAAACAGAGGTGTTTTTTTGCAAAGTGCCTACCTGTAGATTTTGGCCTCTAGCTCAGCCGGCACCTAGGGAAACCTACCAAACTTAAGCATTTTTTAAAACTAGAGACCTAGGGGAATCCAAGATGGGGTGACTTGTGGGGCTCTGACCAGGTTCTGTTACCCAGAATCCTTTGCAAACCTCAAAATGTGGTTAAAAAAACAAATTTTCCTCACATTTTGGTGACAGAAAGTTCTGGAATCAGAGAGGACCACAAATTTCCTTCCACCCACCGTTCCACCAAGTATCCCGATAAAAATGATACCTCACTTGTGTGGGTAGGCTTAACGCCCGCGACAGGAAATGCCCCACAACGCAACGTGGACATATCACATTTTTTGAAAGAAAACAGAGGTGTTTTTTGCAAAGTGCCTACCTGTAGATTTTGGCCTCTAGCTCAGCCGGCACCTGGGGAAACCTACCAAACCTATGCATTTTTGAAAACTAGAGACCTAGGGGAATCAAAGATGGGGTGAGTTGTGGGGCTCTGACCAGGTTTTATTACCCAGAATCCTTTGCAAACCTCAAAATTTGGCTAAAAAAACAAATTTTCCTCACATTTTGGTGACAGAAAGTCCTGGAATCAGAGAGGAGCCACAAATTTCCTCCCACCCAGCGTTCCCCCAAGTCTCCTGATAAAAATGATACCTCACTTGTGTGGGTAGGCCTAGCGCCCGCGACAGGAAATGCCCCAAAACACAACGTGCACACATCACATCTTTTGAAAGAAAACAGAGGTGTTTTTTGCAAAGTGCCTACCTGCAGATTTTGGCCTCTAGCTCAGCCGGCACCTAGGGAAACCTCCCAAACCTGTGCATTTTTTAAAACTAGAGACCTAGGGGAATCCAAGATGCAGTGATTTGTTGGGCTCTGACCAGGTTCTGTTACCCAGAATCCTTTGCAAACCTCAACATTTGGCTAAAAAAACACATTTTCCTCACATTTTGGTGACAGAACGTTGTGGAATCAGAGAGGAGCCACAAATTTCCTTCCACCCAGCGTTTCCCCAAGTCTCCCGATAAAAATGATAACTCACTTGAGTGGGTAGGCCTAGCGCCCGCGACAGGAAATGCCCCCAAAACGCAACGTGGACACATCACATTTTTTTTCAAGAAAACAGAGGTGTTTTTTGCAAAGTGCCTACCTGTAGATTTTGGTCTCTAGCTTAGCCGGCACCTAGGGAAACCTCCCAAACCTGTGCATTTTTTAAAACTAGAGACCTAGGGGAATCCAAGATGCAGTGATTTGTGGGGCTCTGACCAGGTTCTGTTACCCAGAATCCTTTGCAAACCTCAACATTTGGCTAAAAAAACACATTTTCCTCACATTTTGGTGACAGAACGTTGTGGAATCAGAGAGGAGCCACAAATTTCCTTCCACCCACCGTTCCACCAAGTATCCCGATAAAAATGATACCTCACTTGTGTGGGTAGGCTTAACGCCCGCGACAGGAAATGCCCCACAATGCAACGTGGACATATCACATTTTTTGAAAGAAAACAGAGGTGTTTTTTGCAAAGTGCCTACCTGTAGATTTTGGCCTCTAGCTCAGCCGGCACCTGGGGAAACCTACCAAACCTATGCATTTTTGAAAACTAGAGACCTAGGGGAATCAAAGATGGGGTGAGTTGTGGGGCTCTGACCAGGTTTTATTACCCAGAATCCTTTGCAAACCTCAAAATTTGGCTAAAAAAACAAATTTTCCTCACATTTTGGTGACAGAAAGTCCTGGAATCAGAGAGGAGCCACAAATTTCCTCCCACCCAGCGTTCCCCCAAGTCTCCTGATAAAAATGATACCTCACTTGTGTGGGTAGGCCTAGCGCCCGCGACAGGAAATGCCCCAAAACACAACGTGCACACATCACATCTTTTGAAAGAAAACAGAGGTGTTTTTTGCAAAGTGCCTACCTGCAGATTTTGGCCTCTAGCTCAGCCGGCACCTAGGGAAACCTCCCAAACCTGTGCATTTTTTAAAACTAGAGACCTAGGGGAATCCAAGATGCAGTGATTTGTGGGGCTCTGACCAGGTTCTGTTACCCAGAATCCTTTGCAAACCTCAACATTTGGCTAAAAAAACACATTTTCCTCACATTTTGGTGACAGAACGTTGTGGAATCAGAGAGGAGCCACAAATTTCCTTCCACCCAGCGTTTCCCCAAGTCTCCCGATAAAAATGATAACTCACTTGTGTGGGTAGGCCTAGCGCCCGCAACAGGAAATGCCCCAAAACGCAACGTGGACACATCACATTTTTTTTTCAAGAAAACAGAGGTGTTTTTTGCAAAGTGCCTACCTGTAGATTTTGGTCTCTAGCTCAACTGGCACCTAGGTAAACCTCCCAAACCTGTGCATTTTTTAAAACTAGAGACCTAGGGGAATCCAAGATGGGGTGACTTGTGGGGCTCTGACCAGGTTCTGTTACCCAGAATCCTTTGCATACCTCAACATTTGGCTAAAAAAACAAATTTTCCTCACATTTTGGTGACAGAACGTCCTGGAATCAGAGAGGAGCCACAAATTTCCTTCCACCCAGCGTTCCCCCAAGTCTCCCTGATAAAAATGATACTTCACTTGTGTGGGTAGGCCTAGCGCCCGCGACAGGGAATGCCCCAAAACGCAACGTGCACACATCACATTTTTTTTTTTTTTTTTAAAACAGAGGTGTTTTTTGCAAAGTGCCTACCTGTAGATTTTGGCCTCTAGCTCAGCCGGCACCTAGGGCAACCTCCCAAACCTATGCATTTTTGAAAACTAGAGACCTAGGGGAATCCAAGATGGGGTGATTTGTGGGGCTCTGACCAGGTTTTGTTACCCAGAATCCTTTGCAAACCTCAAAATTTGGCTAAAAAAACAAATTTTCCTCACATTTTGGTGACAGAAAGTCCTGGAATCAGAGAGGAGCCACAAATTTCCTTCCACCCAGCGTTCCCCCAAGTCTCCCAATAAAAATGATAACTCACTTGTGTGGGTAGGCCTAGCGCCCGCGACAGGAAATGCCCCAAAACGCAACATGGACACATCACATTTTTTTCAAGAAAACAGAGGTGTTTTTTGCAAAGTGCCTACCTGTAGATTTTGGTCTCTAGCTCAGCCGGCACCTAGGGAAACCTCCCAAACCTGTGCATTTTTTAAAACTAGAGACCTAGGGGAATCCAAGATGCAGTGATTTGTGGGGCACTGACCAGGTTCTGTTACCCAGAATCCTTTGCAAACCTCAACATTTGGCTAAAAAAACACATTTTCCTCACATTTTGGTGACAGAACGTTGTGGAATCAGAGAGGAGCCACAAATTTCCTTCCACCCACCGTTCCACCAAGTATCCCGATAAAAATGATACCTCACTTGTGTGGGTAGGCTTAACGCCCGCGACAGGAAATGCCCCACAACGCAACGTGGACATATCACATTTTTTGAAAGAAAACAGAGGTGTTTTTTGCAAAGTGCCTACCTGTAGATTTTGGCCTCTAGCTCAGCCGGCACCTGGGGAAACCTACCAAACCTATGCATTTTTGAAAACTAGAGACCTAGGGGAATCAAAGATGGGGTGAGTTGTGGGGCTCTGACCAGGTTTTATTACCCAGAATCCTTTGCAAACCTCAAAATTTGGCTAAAAAAACAAATTTTCCTCACATTTTGGTGACAGAAAGTCCTGGAATCAGAGAGGAGCCACAAATTTCCTCCCACCCAGCGTTCCCCCAAGTCTCCTGATAAAAATGATACCTCACTTGTGTGGGTAGGCCTAGCGCCCGCGACAGGAAATGCCCCAAAACACAACGTGCACACATCACATCTTTTGAAAGAAAACAGAGGTGTTTTTTGCAAAGTGCCTACCTGCAGATTTTGGCCTCTAGCTCAGCCGGCACCTAGGGAAACCTCCCAAACCTGTGCATTTTTTAAAACTAGAGACCTAGGGGAATCAAAGATGCAGTGATTTGTGGGGCTCTGACCAGGTTCTGTTACCCAGAATCCTTTGCAAACCTCAACATTTGGCTAAAAAAACACATTTTCCTCACATTTTGGTGACAGAACGTTGTGGAATCAGAGAGGAGCCACAAATTTCCTTCCACCCAGCGTTTCCCCAAGTCTCCCGATAAAAATGATAACTCACTTGTGTGGGTAGGCCTAGCGCCCGCGACAGGAAATGCCCCAAAACGCAACGTGGACACATCACATTTTTTTTCAAGAAAACAGAGGTGTTTTTTGCAAAGTGCCTACCTGTAGATTTTGGTCTCTAGCTCAACTGGCACCTAGGTAAACCTCCCAAACCTGTGCATTTTTTAAAACTAGAGACCTAGGGGAATCCAAGATGGGGTGACTTGTGGGGCTCTGACCAGGTTCTGTTACCCAGAATCCTTTGCATACCTCAACATTTGGCTAAAAAAACAAATTTTCCTCACATTTTGGTGACAGAACGTCCTGGAATCAGAGAGGAGCCACAAATTTCCTTCCACCCAGCGTTCCCCCAAGTCTCCCTGATAAAAATGATACTTCACTTGTGTGGGTAGGCCTAGCGCCCGCGACAGGGAATGCCCCAAAACGCAATGTGCACACATCACATTTTTTTTTTTTTTTTAAAACAGAGGTGTTTTTTGCAAAGTGCCTACCTGTAGATTTTGGCCTCTAGCTCAGCCGGCACCTAGGGCAACCTCCCAAACCTATGCATTTTTGAAAACTAGAGACCTAGGGGAATCCAAGATGGGGTGATTTGTGGGGCTCTGACCAGGTTTTGTTACCCAGAATCCTTTGCAAACCTCAAAATTTGGCTAAAAAAACAAATTTTCCTCACATTTTGGTGACTGAAAGTCCTGGAATCAGAGAGGAGCCACAAATTTCCTTCCACCCAGCGTTCCCCCAAGTCTCCCAATAAAAATGATAACTCACTTGTGTGGGTAGGCCTAGCGCCCGCGACAGGAAATGCCCCAAAACGCAACATGGACACATCACATTTTTTTCAAGAAAACAGAGGTGTTTTTTGCAAAGTGCCTACCTGTAGATTTTGGTCTCTAGCTCAGCCGGCACCTAGGGAAACCTCCCAAACCTGTGCATTTTTTAAAACTAGAGACCTAGGGGAATCCAAGATGGGGTGACTTGTGGGGCTCTGACCAGGTTCTGTTACCCAGAATCCTTTGCATACCTCAACATTTGGCTAAAAAAACACATTTTCCTCACATTTTGGTGACAGAACGTTCTGGAATCAGAGAGGAGCCACAAATTTCCTTCCACCCAGCGTTCCCCCAAGTCTCCCTGATAAAAATGATACTTCACTTGTGTGGGTAGGCCTAGCGCCCGCGACAGGAAATGCCCCACAATGCAACGTGCACACATCATATATATATTTTTTTTTTTTTAAAAGAAAACAGAGGTGTTTTTCGCAAAGTGCCTACTTGTAGATTTTGGCCTCTAGCTCAGCCGGCACCTAGGGAAACCTACCAAACCTGAGCATTTTTGAAAACTATAGACCTAGGGGAATCGAAGATGGGGTGACTTGTGGGGCTCTGACCAGGTTTTGTTACCCAGAATCCATGCAAACCTCAAAATTTGGCTAAAAAAAAGAAAAAATTCCTCACATTTTGGTGACAGAAAGTCCTGGAATCAGAGAGGAGCCACAAATTTCCTCCCACCCGGCGTTCCCCCTAGTATCCCGATAAAAATGATACCTCACTTGTGTGGGTAGGCTTAACGCCCGCGACAGGAAATGCCCCACAATGCAACGTGGACATATCACATTTTTTTAAAGAAAACAGAGGTGTATTTTGCAAAGTGCCTACCTGTAGATTTTGGCCTCTAGCTCAGCCGGCACCTGGGGAAACCTACCAAACCAATGCATTTTTGAAAACTAGAGACCTAGGGGAATCAAAGATGGGGTGAGTTGTGGGGCTCTGACCAGGTTTTGTTACCCAGAATCCTTTGCAAACCTCAAAATTTGGCTAAAAAAACAAATTTTCCTCACATTTTGGTGACAGAAAGTCCTGGAATCAGAGAGGAGACACAAATTTCCTCCCACCCAGCGTTCCCCCAAGTCTCCTGATAAAAATGATACCTCACTTGTGTGGGTAGGCCTAGCGCCCGCGACAGGAAATGCCCCAAAACACAACGTGCACACATCACATCTTTTGAAAGAAAACAGAGGTGTTTTTTGCAAAGTGCCTACCTGCAGATTTTGGCCTCTAGCTCAGCCGACACCTAGGGAAACCTCCCAAACCTGTGCATTTTTTAAAACTAGAGACCTAGGGGAATCCAAGATGCAGTGACTTGTGGGGCTCTGACCAGGTTCTGTTACCCAGAATCCTTTGCAAACCTCAACATTTGGCTAAAAAAACACATTTTCCTCACATTTTGGTGACAGAACGTTGTGGAATCAGAGAGGAGCCACAAATTTCCTTCCACCCAGCGTTTCCCCAAGTCTCCCGATAAAAATGATAACTCACTTGTGTGGGTAGGCCTAGCGCCCGCGACAGGAAATGCCCCAAAACGCAACGTGGACACATCACATTTTTTTCAAGAAAACAGAGGTGTTTTTTGCAAAGTGCCTACCTGTAGATTTTGGTCTCTAGCTCAACTGGCACCTAGGTAAATGTTGGACTTTTGCTTATGCAGGGTCATCCCCAGTCTTTTTGCCTCCTGCCTCCTAATTTTTTCGGACCTGTTGCTGTTGGCTTTTCAACTCTGAGCACTTTACCACTGCTAACCAGTGCTAAAGTGCATATGCTCTCCTGTTTAAATTGTATGTAAGTGGTTTATCCATGATTGGCATATTTGATTTACTAGTAAGTCCCTAGTAAGGTGCACTAGAGGTGCCAGGGCCTGTAAATCAAATGCTACTAGTGGGCCTGCAGCACTGGTTGTGCCACCCACATAAGTAGCTCTGTAATCATGTCTCAGACCTGCCACTGCAGTGTCTGTATGTGTATTCTTACACTGTAAATTCGACTTGACAAGTGTACCCACTTGCCAGGCCTAAACCTTCCCTTTTCTTACATGTAAGGCACCCCTAAGGTAGGCCCTAGGTAGCCCCAAGGGCAGGGTGCAGTGTATGGATAAGGTAGGACATATAGTAATGTGGTTTATATGTCCTGACAGTGAAATACTGCCAATTTCGTTTTCACTGTTGCAAGGTCTGTCTCTCTCTCATAGGATAATATGGGGGCTACCTTTAAATATGATTAAAGTGTAGATTCCCCTAGAGAGTAGATGGACATGTGGAGTTTGGGATCCCTGAACTCACAATTTAAAAATACATCTTTTAGTAAAGTTGATTTTGAGATTGTGAGTTTGGAAATGCCACTTTTAGAAAGTGAGCATTTTCTTGCTTAAACCATTCTGTGACTCTGCCTGGTTTGTGGATTCCCTGTCTGGGTCAGTTTGACAGTTGGGTTGTTTTTCACCTCACACCAGACAGTGACACAAAGGGAGCTGGGGTGTGATCTGCATTTCCTGATTAGCCATCTCTGCTAGGAGGGAGGGGTGGAGTGGTCACTCTCATCTGAAAGGACTGTGCCTGCCTCTGACAATGCTGTCTCCAGCCCCCTGGTGTGTGTCTGAGGCCTTGCCTGGGCAAGGCAGGATTTCACAAGAAGGTGTGAGTCCCCTTTGAAGGAAGGTGACTTCAAAGACTAAAATGGGTATAAGAAGGGCACCCAAACTTACAAACTTTAGAAACACTTCTGGAATCAAGAGGAACCTCTGCCTGGAGAAGAGCTGATCGCTGAGGAACAAGTGCTGCCCTGCCTGTGACTGTGCTTTGTGGAGCTTTCCTGCAGTGCTGCTTCTGCCTGAGTAAGAGGGCAAAGACTGGACTTTGTGTGCCTTCCATCTTGAAGAAGAAATCTCCAAGGGCTTGATGTAGAGCTTGCCTCCTGTTATTGAAGTCTCAGGGATAGCAAAGACTTCTTCCTGCCAGCACCTGGAGTCTCTGGAGAGACCCCTACTCTGCTCTGTGGTGCCCTTCCAGTTCCTGGGACCCTGAAAGGAGAGGCTGGCAGCCTAAGGACAAAAATACACGCACCGAGCACCGTGCGGAGAAAAGATCGACGCGAATCCGATCGCGGCTGAGAAAACGACGCGACGCCGGTTCCGCAGCTGAGAAACGACGCCGCAGGAAACGCGACCGAAAAACCGACGCCCGGAGCAGGAGAAACGACGCGCAGCATCGCTGACGGAGGCTGAGAGATCGCACCCTGCGCCGCGGGACTTTCGGATCGTCGTGTGGCTGGCTTTTTCAACGCGCACCGCCGGGCCGAGTTGTTTTCGACGCACACAGCCGTGCAGGGTTACTTTCGACGCACACCGCCCGTGCGGGGTTATTTTTGACGCAAACCAGGTACATTTACACGCTAGCAGCGCTAGTGTGTTGTTACAACTACCTAAAGACTCTTTTTATTTTAAACCTTTAAAAAATCATAACTTGACTTGTGTATGTTGGATTTTTGTCGTTTTGGTCTTGTTTTGTCTAGATAAATATTTCCTATTTTTCTAAACTGGTGTTGTGTCATTTTGTAGTGTTTTCATTAAGTTACTGTGTGTGTTGGTACAAATACTTTACGCCCAGCACTCTGAGGTTAAGCCTACTGCTCTGCCAAGCTACCAAGGGGGTAAGCAGGGGTTAGCTGAGGGTGATTCTCTTTTATCCTAACTAGAGTGAGGGTCCTTGCTTGAACAGGGGGTAACCTGACTGTCAACCAAAGACCCCATTTCTAACAGTAAACCTCCCAAACCTGTGCATTTTTGAAAACTAGAGACCTAGGGGAATCCAAGATGGGGTGACTTGTGGGGCTCTGACCAGGTTCTGTTACCCAGAATCCTTTGCATACCTCAACATTTGGCTAAAAAAACAAATTTTCCTCACATTTTGGTGACAGAACGTCCTGGAATCAGAGAGGAGCCACAAATTTCCTTCCACCCAGCGTTCCCCCAAGTCTCCCTGATAAAAATGATACTTCACTTGTGTGGGTAGGCCTAGCGCCCGCGACAGGAAATGCCCCAAAACGCAACGTGCACACATCACATTTTTTTTTTTTAAAAACAGAGGTGTTTTTTGCAAAGTGCCTACCTGTAGATTTTGGCCTCTAGCTCAGCCGGCACCTAGGGCAACCTCCCAAACCTATGCATTTTTGAAAACTAGAGACCTAGGGGAATCCAAGATGGGGTGATTTTTGGGGCTCTGACCAGGTTTTGTTACCCAGAATCCTTTGCAAACCTCAAAATTTGGCTAAAAAAACAAATTTTCCTCACATTTTGGTGACAGAAAGTCCTGGAATCAGAGAGGAGCCACAAATTTCCTTCCACCCAGCGTTCCCCAAAGTCTCCCAATAAAAATGATAACTCACTTGTGTGGGTAGGCCTAGCGCCCGCGACAGGAAATGCCCCAAAACGCAACATGGACACATCACATTTTTTTCAAGAAAACAGAGGTGTTTTTTGCAAAGTGCCTACCTGTAGATTTTGGCCTCTAGCTCAGCCGGCACCTAGGGAAACCTCCCAAACCTGTGCATTTTTGAAAACTAGAGACCTAGGGGAATCCAAGATGGGGTGACTTGTGGGGCTCTGACCAGGTTCTCTTACCCAGAATCCTTTGCATACCTCAACATTTGGCTAAAAAAACACATTTTCCTCACATTTTGGTGACAGAACGTTCTGGAATCAGAGAGGAGCCACAAATTTCCTTCCACCCAGCGTTCCCCCAAGTCTCCCTGATAAAAATGATACTTCACTTGTGTGGGTAGGCCTAGCGCCCGCGACAGGAAATGCCCCACAACGCAACGTGCACACATCATATTTTTTTTTTTTAAAGAAAACAGAGGTGTTTTTTGCAAAGTGCCTACCTGTAGATTTTGGCCTCTAGCTCAGCCGGCACCTAGGGAAACCTACCAAACCTGAGCATTTTTGAAAACTATAGACCTAGGGGAATCGAAGATGGGGTGACTTGTGGGGCTCTGACCAGGTTTTGTTACCCAGAATCCATGCAAACCTCAAAATTTGGCTAAAAAAAAGAAAAAATTCCTCACATTTTGGTGACAGAAAGTCCTGGAATCAGAGAGGAGCCACAAATTTCCTTCCACCCAGCGTTCCCCCAAGTCTCCCGATAAAAATGATAACTCACTTGTGTGGGTAGGCCTAGCGCCCGCGACAGGAAATGCCCCAAAACGCAACGTGCACACATCACATTTTTTTTTTTTAAAAACAGAGGTGTTTTTTGCAAAGTGCCTACCTGTAGATTTTGGCCTCTAGCTCAGCCGGCACCTAGGGAAACCTACCAAACATAAGCATTTTTGAAAACTATAGACCTAGGGGAATCGAAGATGGGGTGACTTGTGGGGCTCTGGCCAGGTTCTGTTACCCAGAATCCTTTGCAAACCTCAACATTTGGCTAAAAAAAAACACATTTTCCTCAAATTTTGGTGAGAGAAAGTCCTGGAATCAGAGAGGAGCCACAAATTTCCTTCCACCCAGCGTTCCCCCAAGTCTCCCTGATAAAAATGATACTTCACTTGTGTGGGTAGGCCGAGCACCCGCGACAGGAAATGCCCCAAAACGCAATGTGCACACATCACATTTTTTTTAAAGAAAACAGAGGTGTTTTTTTGCAAAGTGCCTACCTGTAGATTTTGGCCTCTAGCTCAGCCGGCACCTAGGGAAACCTACCAAACTTAAGCATTTTTTAAAACTAGAGACCTAGGGGAATCCAAGATGGGGTGACTTGTGGGGCTCTGACCAGGTTCTGTTACCCAGAATCCTTTGCAAACCTCAAAATGTGGTTAAAAAAACACATTTTCCTCACATTTTGGTGACAGAAAGTTCTGGAATCAGAGAGGACCACAAATTTCCTTCCACCCAGCGTTCCACCAAGTATCCCGATAAAAATGATACCTCACTTGTGTGGGTAGGCTTAACGCCCGCGACAGGAAATGCCCCACAACGCAACGTGGACATATCACATTTTTTGAAAGAAAACAGAGGTGTTTTTTGCAAAGTGCCTACCTGCAGATTTTGGCCTCTAGCTCAGCCGGCACCTAGGGAAACCTCCCAAACCTGTGCATTTTTTAAAACTAGAGACCTAGGGGAATCCAAGATGCGGTGACTTGTGGGGCTCTGACCAGGTTCTGTTACCCAGAATCCTTTGCAAACCTCAACATTTGGCTAAAAAAACACATTTTCCTCACATTTTGGTGACAGAACGTTGTGGAATCAGAGAGGAGCCACAAATTTCCTTCCGCCCAGCGTTTCCCCAAGTCTCCCGATAAAAATGATAACTCACTTGTGTGGGTAGGCCTAGCGCCCGCGACAGGAAATGCCCCAAAACGCAACGTGGACACATCACATTTTTTTTCAAGAAAACAGAGGTGTTTTTTGCAAAGTGCCTACCTGTAGATTTTGGTCTCTAGCTCAGCCGGCACCTAGGGAAACCTCCCAAACCTGTGCATTTTTTAAAACTAGAGACCTAGGGGAATCCAAGATGGGGTGACTTGTGGGGCTCTGACCAGGTTCTGTTACCCAGAATCCTTTGCATACCTCAACATTTGGCTAAAAAAACACATTTTCCTCACATTTTGGTGACATAACGTCCTGGAATCAGAGAGGAGCCACAAATTTCCTTCCACCCAGCGTTCCCCCAAGTCTCCCTGATAAAAATGATACTTCACTTGTGTGGGTAGGCCTAGCGCCCGCGACAAGAAATGCCCCAAAACGCAACGTGCACACATCACATTTTTTTTAAAAAAAACAGAGGTGTTTTTTGCAAAGTGCCTACCTGTAGATTTTGGCTTCTAGCTCAGCCGGCACCTAGGGAAACCTAGCAAACATAAGCATTTTTTAAAACTATAGACCTAGGGGAATCGAAGATGGGGTGACTTGTGGGGCTCTGGCCAGGTTCTGTTACCCAGAATCCTTTGCAAACCTCAACATTTGGCTAAAAAAAAAAACATTTTCCTCACATTTTGGTGACAGAAAGTCCTGGAATCAGAGAGGAGCCACAAATTTCCTTCCACTCAGCATTCCCCCAAGTCTCCCGATAAAAATGATAATTCACTTGTGTGGGTAGGCCTAGCGCCCGCGACAGGAAATGCCCCAAAACGCAACGTGGACACATCACATTTTTTTCAAGAAAACAGAGGAGTTTTTTGCAAAGTGCCTACCTGTAGATTTTGGCCTCTAGCTCAGCCGGCACCTAGGGAAACCTCCCAAACCTGTGTATTTCTGAAACCTAGAGACCTAGGGGAATCCAAGATGGGGTGACTTGTGGGGCTCTGACCAGGTTCTGTTACCCAGAATCCTTTGCAAAACTCAAAATTTGGCTAAAAAAACACATTTTCCTCACATTTTGGTGACAGAAAGTCCTGGAATCAGAGAGGAGCCACACATTTCCTCCCACCCAGCGTTCCCCCAAGTCTCCTGATAAAAATGATACCTCACTTGTGTGGGTAGGCCTAGCGCCAGCGACAGGAAATGCCCCAAAACACAACGTGCACACATCACATTTTTTGAAAGAAAACAGAGGTGTTTTTTGCAAAGTGCCTACCTGTAGATTTTGGCCTCTAGCTCAGCCGGCACCTAGGGAAACCTACCAAAGTTGTGCATTTCTGAAAACTAGAGACCTAGGGGAATCCACGATGGGATGACTTGTGGGGCTCTGACCAGGTTTTGTTACCCAGAATCCATGCAAACCTCAAAATTTGGCTAAAAAAACAAATTTTCCTCACATTTTGCTGACAGAAAGTCCTGGAATCAGAGAGGAGCCACAAATTTCCTTCAACCCAGCGTTCCCCCAAGTCTCCCGATAAAAATGATAACTCACTTGTGTGGGTAGGCCTAGCGCCTGCGACAGGAAATGCCCCAAAACGCAACGTGGACACATCACATTTTTTTCAAGAAAACAGAGGTGTTTTTTGCAAAATGCCTACCTGTAGATTTTGGCCTCTAGCTCAGCCGGCACCTATGGAAACCTACCAAACATAAGCATTTTTTAAAACTATAGACCTAGGGGAATCGAAGATGGGGTGACTTGTGGGGCTCTGGCCAGGTTCTGTTACCCAGAATCCTTTGCAAACCTCAACATTTGGCTAAAAAAAAACACATTTTCCTCACATTTTGGTGACAGAAAGTCCTGGAATCAGAGAGGAGCCACAAATTTCCTTCCACTCAGCATTCCCCCAAGTCTCCCTATAGACCTAGAGGAATCGAAGATGGGGTGACTTGTGGGGCTCTGGCCAGGTTCTGTTACCCAGAATCCTTTGCAAACCTCAACATTTGGCTAAAAAAAACACATTTTCCTCACATTTTGGTGACAGAAAGTCCTGGAATCAGAGAGGAGCCACAAATTTCCTTCCACTCAGCATTCCCCCAAGTCTCCCGATAAAAATGATAACTCACTTGTGTGGGTAGGCCTAGCGCCCGCGACAGGAAATGCCCCAAAACGCAACGTGGACACATCACATTTTTTTCAAGAAAACAGAGGTGTTTTTTGCAAAGTGCCTACCTGTAGATTTTAGCCTCTAGCTCAGCCGGCACCTAGGGAAACCTCCCAAACCTGTGTATTTTTTAAAACTAGAGACCTAGGGGAATCCAGGATGGGGTGACTTGTGGGGCTCTGACCAGGTTCTGTTACCCAGAATCCTTTGCAAAACTCAAAATTTGGCTAAAAAAACACATTTTCCTCACATTTTGGTGACAGAAAGTCCTGGAATCAGAGAGGAGCCACACATTTCCTCCCACCCAGCGTTCCCCCAAGTCTCCTGATAAAAATGATCCCTCACTTGTGTGGGTAGGCCTAGCGCCCGCGACAGGAAATGCCCCAAAACGCAACGTGCACACACATCACATTTTTTGAAAGAAAACAGAGGTGTTTTTTTGCAAAGTGCCTACTTGTAGATTTTGGCCTCTAGCTCAGCCTGCAGCTAGGGAAACCTACCAAACCTGTGCATTTCTGAAAACTAGAGACCTAGGGGAATCCAAGATGGGGTGACTTGTGGGGCTCTGACCAGGTTTTGTTACCCAGAATCCTTTGCAAACCTCAAAATTTGGCTAAAAAAACAAATTTTCCTCACATTTTTTAATGACAGAACGTTCTAGAATCAGACAGGAGCCACACATTTCCTCCCACCCAGCGTTCCCCCAAGTCTCCTCATAAAAATGATACCTCACTTGTGTGGGTAGGCCTAGCGCCAGCGACAGGAAATGCCCCAAAACACAACGTGCACACATCACATCTTTTGAAAGAAAACAGAGGTGTTTTTTGCAAAGTGCCTACCTGCAGATTTTGGCCTCTAGCTCAGCCGGCACCTAGGGAAACCTCCCAAACCTGTGCATTTTTTAAAACTAGAGACCTAGGGGAATCCAAGATGCAGTGACTTGTGGGGCTCTGACCAGGTTCTGTTACCCAGAATCCTTTGCAAACCTCAACATTTGGCTAAAAAAACACATTTTCCTCACATTTTGGTGACAGAACGTTGTGGAATCAGAGAGGAGCCACAAATTTCCTTCCACCCAGCGTTTCCCCAAGTCTCCCGATAAAAATGATAACTCACTTGTGTGGGTAGGCCTAGCGCCCGAGACAGGAAATGCCCCAAAACGCAACGTGGACACATCACATTTTTTTCAAGAAAACAGAGGTGTTTTTTGCAAAGTGCCTACCTGTAGATTTTGGTCTCTAGCTCAACTGGCACCTAGGTAAACCTCCCAAACCTGTGCATTTTTGAAAACTAGAGACCTAGGGGAATCCCAGATGGGGTGACTTGTGGGGCTCTGACCAGGTTCTGTTACCCAGAATCCTTTGCATACCTCAACATTTGGCTAAAAAAACAAATTTTCCTCACATTTTGGTGACAGAACGTCCTGGAATCAGAGAGGAGCCACAAATTTCCTTCCACCCAGCGTTCCCCCAAGTCTCCCTGATAAAAATGATACTTCACTTGTGTGGGTAGGCCTAGCGCCCGCGACAGGAAATGCCCCAAAACGCAACGTGCACACATCACATTTTTTTTTTTTAAAACAGAGGTGTTTTTTGCAAAGTGCCTACCTGTAGATTTTGGCCTCTAGCTCAGCCGGCACCTAGAGCAACCTCCCAAACCTATGCATTTTTGAAAACTAGAGACCTAGGGGAATCCAAGATGGGGTTATTTGTGGGGCTCTGACCAGGTTTTGTTACCTAGAATCCTTTGCAAACCTCAAAATTTGGCTAAAAAAACAAATTTTCCTCACATTTTGGTGACAGAAAGTCCTGGAATCAGAGAGGAGCCACAAATTTCCTTCCACCCAGCGTTCCCCCAAGTCTCCCAATAAAAATGATAACTCACTTGTGTGGGTAGGCCTGGCGCCCGCGACAGGAAATGCCCCAAAACGCAACATGGACACATCACATTTTTTTCAAGAAAACAGAGGTGTTTTTTGCAAAGTGCCTACCTGTAGATTTTGGTCTCTAGCTCAGCCGGCACCTAGGGAAACCTCCCAAACCTGTGCATTTTTTAAAACTAGAGACCTAGGGGAATCCAAGATGGGGTGACTTGTGGGGCTCTGACCAGGTTCTGTTACCCAGAATCCTTTGCATACCTCAACATTTGGCTAAAAAAACACATTTTCCTCACATTTTGGTGACAGAACGTTCTGGAATCAGAGAGGAGCCACAAATTTCCTTCCACCCAGCGTTCCCCCAAGTCTCCCTGATAAAAATGATACTTCACTTGTGTGGGTAGGCCTAGCGCCCGCGACAGGAAATGCCCCACGATGCAACGTGCACACATCATATTTTTTTTTTTTTTTTTTTTAAAGAAAACAGAGGTGTTTTTTGCAAAGTGCCTACCTGTAGATTTTGGCTTCTAGCTCAGCCGGCACCTAGGGAAACCTACCAAACCTGAGCATTTATGAAAACTAGAGACCTAGGGGAATCGAAGATGGGGTGACTTGTGGGGCTCTGACCAGGTTTTGTTACCCAGAATCCATGCAAACCTGAAAATTTGGCTAAAAAAAAGAAAAAATTCCTCACATTTTGGTGACAGAAAGTCCTGGAATCAGAGAGGAGCCACAAATTTCCTTCCACCCAGCGTTCCCCCAAGTCTCCCGATAAAAATGATAACTCACTTGTGTGGGTAGGCCTAGCGCCCGCGACAGGAAATGCCCCAAAACGCAACGTGGACACATCACATTTTTTTAAAGAAAACAGAGGTGTTTTTTGCAAAGTGCCTACCTGTAGATTTTGGCCTCTAGCTCAGCCGGCACCTAGGGAAACCTCCCAAACCTGTGCATTTTTGAAAACCAGAGACCTAGGGGAATCCAAGATGGGGTGACTTGTGGGGCTCTGACCAGGTTCTGTTACCCAGAATCCTTTGCATACCTCAACATTTGGCTAAAAAAACACATTTTCCTCACATTTTGGTGAGAGAAAGTCCTGGAATCAGAGAGAAGCCACAAATTTCCTTCCACCCAGCGTTCCCCCAAGTCTCCCTGATAAAAATGATACTTCACTTGTGTGGGTAGGCCGAGCACCCACGACAGGAAATGCCCCAAAACGCAATGTGCACACATCACATTTTTTTTTAAAGAAAACAGAGGTGTTTTTTTGCAAAGTGCCTACCTGTAGATTTTGGCCTCTAGCTCAGCCGGCACCTAGGGAAACCTACCAAACTTAAGCATTTTTGAAAACTAGAGACCTAGGGGAATCCAAGATGGGGTGACTTGTGGGGCTCTGACCAGGTTCTGTTACCCAGAATCCTTTGCAAACCTCAAAATGTGGTTAAAAAAACACATTTTCCTCACATTTTGGTGAGAGAAAGTCCTGGAATCAGAGAGGACCACAAATTTCCTTCCACCCAGCGTTCCACCAAGTATCCCGATAAAAATGATACCTCACTTGTGTGGGTAGGCTTAACGCCCGCGACAGGAAATGCCCCACAACGCAACGTGGACATATCACATTTTTTTAAAGAAAACAGAGGTGTTTTTTGCAAAGTGCCTACCTGCAGATTTTGGCCTCTAGCTCAGCCGGCACCTAGGGAAACCTCCCAAACCTATGCATCTTTTAAAACTAGAGACCTAGGGGAATCCAAGATGCGGTGACTTGTGGGGCTCTGACCAGGTTCTGTTACCCAGAATCCTTTGCAAACCTCAACATTTGGCTAAAAAAACACATTTTCCTCACATTTTGGTGACAGAACTTTATGGAATCAGAGAGGAGCCACAAATTTCCTTCCACCCAGCGTTTCCCCAAGTCTCCCGATAAAAATGATAACTCACTTGTGTGGGTAGGCCTAGCGCCCGCGACAGGAAATGCCCCAAAACGCAACGTGGACACATCACATTTTTTTTCAAGAAAACAGAGGTGTTTTTTGCAAAGTGCCTACCTGTAGATTTTGGTCTCTAGCTCAGCCGGCACCTAGGGAAACCTCCCAAACCTGTGCATTTTTGAAAACTAGAGACCTAGGGGAATCCAAGATGGGGTGACTTGTGGGGCTCTGACAAGGTTCTGTTACCCAGAATCCTTTGCATACCTCAACATTTGGCTAAAAAAACACATTTTCCTCACATTTTGGTGACATAACCTTCTGGAATCAGAGAGGAGCCACAAATTTCCTTCCACCCAGCGTTCCCCCAAGTCTTCCTGATAAAAATGATACTTCACTTGTGTGGGTAGGCCTAGCGCCCGCGACAGGAAATGCCCCAAAACGCAACGTGCACACATCACATTTTTTTTTTTTAAAAACAGAGGTGTTTTTTGCAAAGTGCCTACCTGTAGATTTTGGCCTCTAGCTCAGCCGGCACCTAGGGAAACCTACCAAACATAAGCATTTTTGAAAACTATAGACCTAGGGGAATCGAAGATGGGGTGACTTGTGGGGCTCTGGCCAGGTTCTGTTACCCAGAATCCTTTGCAAACCTCAACATTTGGCTAAAAAAAAACACATTTTCCTCACATTTTGGTGAGAGAAACTCCTGGAATCAGAGAGGAGCCACAAATTTCCTTCCACCCAGCGTTCCCCCAAGTCTCCCTGATAAAAATGATACTTCACTTGTGTGGGTAGGCCGAGCACCCGCGACAGGAAATGCCCCAAAACGCAACGTGCACACATCACATTTTTTTAAAGAAAACAGAGGTGTTTTTTTGCAAAGTGCCTACCTGTAGATTTTGGCCTCTAGCTCAGCCGGCACCTAGGGAAACCTACCAAACTTAAGCATTTTTGAAAACTAGAGACCTAGGGGAATCCAAGATGGGGTGACTTGTGGGGCTCTGACCAGGTTCTGTTACCCAGAATCCTTTGCAAACCTCAAAATGTGGTTAAAAAAACACATTTTCCTCACATTTTGGTGACAGAAAGTTCTGGAATCAGAGAGGACCACAAATTTCCTTCCACCCAGCGTTCCACCAAGTATCCCGATAAAAATGATACCTCACTTGTGTGGGTAGGCTTAACGCCCGCGACAGGAAATGCCCCACAACGCAACGTGGACATATCACATTTTTTGAAAGAAAACAGAGGTGTTTTTTGCAAAGTGCCTACCTGCAGATTTTGGCCTCTAGCTCAGCCGGCACCTAGGGAAACCTCCCAAACCTGTGCATTTTTTAAAACTAGAGACCTAGGGGAATCCAAGATGCGGTGACTTGTGGGGCTCTGACCAGGTTCTGTTACCCAGAATCCTTTGCAAACCTCAACATTTGGCTAAAAAAACACATTTTCCTCACATTTTGGTGACAGAACGTTGTGGAATCAGAGAGGAGCCACAAATTTCCTTCCACCCAGCGTTTCCCCAAGTCTCCCGATAAAAATGATAACTCACTTGTGTGGGTAGGCCTAGCGCCCGCGACAGGAAATGCCCCAAAACGCAACGTGGACACATCACATTTTTTTCAAGAAAACAGAGGTGTTTTTTGCAAAGTACCTACCTGTAGATTTTGGTCTCTAGCTCAGCCGGCACCTAGGGAAACCTCCCAAACCTGTGCATTTTTCAAAACTAGAGACCTAGGGGAATCCAAGAGGGGGTGACTTGTGGGGCTCTGACCAGGTTCTGTTACCCAGAATCCTTTGCATACCTCAACATTTGGCTAAAAAAACACATTTTCCTCACATTTTGGTGACATAACGTCCTGGAATCAGAGAGGAGCCACAAATTTCCTTCCACCCAGCGTTCCCCTAAGTCTCCCTGATAAAAATGATACTTCACTTGTGTGGGTAGGCCTAGCGCGCTGCGACAAGAAATGCCCCAAAACGCAACGTGCACACATCACATTTTTTTTAAAAAAAAACAGAGGTGTTTTTTGCAAAGTGCCTACCTGTAGATTTTGGCCTCTAGCTCAGCCGGCACCTAGGGAAACCTAGCAAACATAAGCATTTTTTAAAACTATAGACCTAGGGGAATCGAAGATGGGGTGACTTGTGGGGCTCTGGCCAGGTTCTGTTACCCAGAATCCTTTGCAAACCTCAACATTTGGCTAAAAAAAAAACATTTTCCTCACATTTTGGTGACAGAAAGTCCTGGAATCAGAGAGGAGCCACAAATTTCCTTCCACACAGCATTCCCCCAAGTCTCCCGATAAAAATGATAATTCACTTGTGTGGGTTGGCCTAGCGCCCGCGACAGGAAATGCCCCAAAACGCAACGTGGACACATCACATTTTTTTCAAGAAAACAGAGGAGTTTTTTGCAAAGTGCCTACCTGTAGATTTTGGCCTCTAGCTCAGCCGGCACCTAGGGAAACCTCCCAAACCTGTGTATTTCTGAAAACTAGAGACCTAGGGGAATCCAAGATGGGGTGACTTGTGGGGCTCTGACCAGGTTCTGTTACCCAGAATCCTTTGCAAAACTCAAAATTTGGCTAAAAAAACACATTTTCCTCACATTTTGGTGACAGAAAGTCCTGGAATCAGAGAGGAGCCACACATTTCCTCCCACCCAGCGTTCCCCCAAGTCTCCTGATAAAAATGATACCTCACTTGTGTGGGTAGGCCTAGCGCCCGCGACAGGAAATGCCCCAAAACGCAACGTGCACACACATCACATTTTTTTAAAGAAAACAGAGGTGTTTTTTTGCAAAGTGCCTACTTGTAGATTTTGGCCTCTAGCTCAGCCGGCAGCTAGGGAAACCTACCAAACCTGTGCATTTCTGAAAACTAGAGACCGAGGGGAATCCAAGATGGGGTGACTTGTGGGGCTCTGACCAGGTTTTGTTACCCAGAATCCTTTACAAACCTCAAAATTTGGCTTAAAAAACAAATTTTCCTCATATTTTTTAATGACAGAACGTTCTAGAATCAGACAGGAGCCACACATTTCCTCCCACCCAGCGTTCCCCCAAGTCTCCTGATAAAAATGATACCTCACTTGTGTGGGTAGGCCTAGCGCCAGCGACAGGAAATGCCCCAAAACACAACGTGCACACATCACATTTTTTGAAAGAAAACAGAGGTGTTTTTTGCAAAGTGCCTACCTGTAGATTTTGGCCTCTAGCTCAGCCGGCACCTAGGGAAACCTACCAAAGTTGTGCATTTCTGAAAACTAGAGACCTAGGGGAATCCACGATGGGGTGACTTGTGGGGCTCTGACCAGGTTTTGTTACCCAGAATCCATGCAAACCTCAAAATTTGGCTAAAAAAACACATTTTCCTCACATTTTGCTGACAGAAAGTCCTGGAATCAGAGAGGAGCCACAAATTTCCTTCAACCCAGCGTTCCCCCAAGTCTCCCGATAAAAATGATAACTCACTTGTGTGGGTAGGCCTAGCGCCTGCGACAGGAAATGCCCCAAAACGCAACGTGGACACATCACATTTTTTTCAAGAAAACAGAGGTGTTTTTTGCAAAATGCCTACCTGTAGATTTTGGCCTCTAGCTCAGCCGGCACCTAAGGAAACCTCCCAAACCTGTGCATTTTTTAAAACTAGAGACCTAGGGGAATCCAAGATGGGGTGACTTGTGGGGCTCTGACCAGGTTCTGTTACCCAGAATCCTTTGCAAACCTCAAAATTTGGCTAAAAAAACACATTTTCCTCACATTTTGGTGACAGAAAGTCCTGGAATCAGAGAGGAGCCACAAATTTCTTTCCACCCAGCGTTCCCCCAAGTCTCCCTGATAAAAATGATACTTCACTTGTGTGGGAATTCCTGGCGCCCGCGACAGGAAATGCCCCAAAACGCAATGTGCACATATCACATTTAAAAAAAAAAAAAACAGAGGTGTTTTTTGCAAAGTGCCTACCTGTAGATTTTGGCCTCTAGCTCAGCCGGCACCTAGGGAAACCTACCAAACATAAGCATTTTTTAAAACTATAGACCTAGGGGAATCGAAGATGGGGTGACTTGTGGGGCTCTGGCCAGGTTCTGTTACCCAGAATCCTTTGCAAACCTCAACATTTGGCTAAAAAAAAACACATTTTCCTCACATTTTGGTGACAGAAAGTCCTGGAATCAGAGAGGAGCCACAAATTTCCTTCCACTCAGCATTCCCCCAAGTCTCCCTATAGACCTAGGGGAATCGAAGATGGGGTGACTTGTGGGGCTCTGGCCAGGTTCTGTTACCCAGAATCCTTTGCAAACCTCAACATTTGGCTAAAAAAAAACACATTTTCCTCACATTTTGGTGACAGAAAGTCCTGGAATCAGAGAGGAGCCACAAATTTCCTTCCACTCAGCATTCCCCCAAGTCTCCCGATAAAAATGATAACTCACTTGTGTGGGTAGGCCTAGCGCCCGCGACAGGAAATGCCCCAAAACGCAACGTGGACACATCACATTTTTTTCAAGAAAACAGAGGTGTTTTTTGCAAAGTGCCTACCTGTAGATTTTAGCCTCTAGCTCAGCCGGCACCTAGGGAAACCTCCCAAACCTGTGTATTTCTGAAAACTAGAGACCTAGGGGAATCCACGATGGGGTGACTTGTGGGGCTCTGACCAGGTTTTGTTACCCAGAATCCATGCAAACCTCAAAATTTGGCTAAAAAAACACATTTTCCTCACATTTTGCTGACAGAAAGTCCTGGAATCAGAGAGGAGCCACAAATTTCCTTCAACCCAGCGTTCCCCCAAGTCTCCCGATAAAAATGATAACTCACTTGTGTGGGTAGGCCTAGCGCCTGCGACAGGAAATGCCCCAAAACGCAACGTGGACACATCACATTTTTTTCAAGAAAACAGAGGTGTTTTTTGCAAAATGCCTACCTGTAGATTTTGGCCTCTAGCTCAGCCGGCACCTAAGGAAACCTCCCAAACCTGTGCATTTTTTAAAACTAGAGACCTAGGGGAATCCAAGATGGGGTGACTTGTGGGGCTCTGACCAGGTTCTGTTACCCAGAATCCTTTGCAAACCTCAAAATTTGGCTAAAAAAACACATTTTCCTCACATTTTGGTGACAGAAAGTCCTGGAATCAGAGAGGAGCCACAAATTTCCTTCCACCCAGCGTTCCCCCAAGTCTCCCTGATAAAAATGATACTTCACTTGTGTGGGAATTCCTGGCGCCCGCGACAGGAAATGCCCCAAAACGCAATGTGCACATATCACATTTAAAAAAAAAAAAAACAGAGGTGTTTTTTGCAAAGTGCCTACCTGTAGATTTTGGCCTCTAGCTCAGCCGGCACCTATGGAAACCTACCAAACATAAGCATTTTTTAAAACTATAGACCTAGGGGAATCGAAGATGGGGTGACTTGTGGGGCTCTGGCCAGGTTCTGTTACCCAGAATCCTTTGCAAACCTCAACATTTGGCTAAAAAAAAACACATTTTCCTCACATTTTGGTGACAGAAAGTCCTGGAATCAGAGAGGAGCCACAAATTTCCTTCCACTCAGCATTCCCCCAAGTCTCCCTATAGACCTAGGGGAATCGAAGATGGGGTGACTTGTGGGGCTCTGGCCAGGTTCTGTTACCCAGAATCCTTTGCAAACCTCAAAATTTGGCTTAAAAAACAAATTTTCCTCACATTTTTTAATGACAGAACGTTCTAGAATCAGACAGGAGCCACACATTTCCTCCCACCCAGCGTTCCCCCAAGTCTCCTCATAAAAATGATACCTCACTTGTGTGGGTAGGCGTAGCCCCAGCGACAGGAAATGCCCCAAAACACAACGTGCACACATCACATCTTTTGAAAGAAAACAGAGGTGTTTTTTGCAAAGTGCCTACCTGCAGATTTTGGCCTCTAGCTCAGCCGGCACCTAGGGAAACCTCCCAAACCTGTGCATTTTTTAAAACTAGAGACCTAGGGGAATCCAAGATGCAGTGACTTGTGGGGCTCTGACCAGGTTCTGTTACCCAGAATCCTTTGCAAACCTCAACATTTGGCTAAAAAAACACATTTTCCTCACATTTTGGTGACAGAACGTTGTGGAATCAGAGAGGAGCCACAAATTTCCTTCCACCCAGCGTTTCCCCAAGTCTCCCGATAAAAATGATAACTCACTTGTGTGGGTAGGCCTAGCGCCCGCGACAGGAAATGCCCCAAAACGCAACGTGGACACATCACATTTTTTTCAAGAAAACAGAGGTGTTTTTTGCAAAGTGCCTACCTGTAGATTTTGGTCTCTAGCTCAACTGGCACCTAGGTAAACCTCCCAAACCTGTGCATTTTTGAAAACTAGAGACCTAGGGGAATCCCAGATGGGGTGACTTGTGGGGCTCTGACCAGGTTCTGTTACCCAGAATCCTTTGCATACCTCAACATTTGGCTAAAAAAACAAATTTTCCTCACATTTTGGTGACAGAACGTCCTGGAATCAGAGAGGAGCCACACATTTCCTTCCACCCAGCGTTCCCCCAAGTCTCCCTGATAAAAATGATACTTCACTTGTGTGGGTAGGCCTAGCGCCCGCGACAGGAAATGCCCCAAAACGCAACGTGCACACATCACATTTTTTTTTTTAAAAACAGAGGTGTTTTTTGCAAAGTGCCTACCTGTAGATTTTGGCCTCTAGCTCAGCCGGCACCTAGAGCAACCTCCCAAACCTATGCATTTTTGAAAACTAGAGACCTAGGGGAATCCAAGATGGGGTGATTTGTGGGGCTCTGACCAGGTTTTGTTACCTAGAATCCTTTGCAAACCTCAAAATTTGGCTAAAAAAACAAATTTTCCTCACATTTTGGTGACAGAAAGTCCTGGAATCAGAGAGGAGCCACAAATTTCCTTCCACCCAGCGTTCCCCCAAGTCTCCCAATAAAAATGATAACTCACTTGTGTGGGTAGGCCTAGCGCCCGCGACAGGAAATGCCCCAAAACGCAACATGGACACATCACATTTTTTTCAAGAAAACAGAGGTGTTTTTTGCAAAGTGCCTACCTGTAGATTTTGGTCTCTAGCTCAGCCGGCACCTAGGGAAACCTCCCAAACCTGTGCATTTTTTAAAACTAGAGACCTAGGGGAATCCAAGATGGGGTGACTTGTGGGGCTCTGACCAGGTTCTGTTACCCAGAATCCTTTGCATACCTCAACATTTGGCTAAAAAAACACATTTTCCTCACATTTTGGTGACAGAACGTTCTGGAATCAGAGAGGAGCCACAAATTTCCTTCCACCCAGCGTTCCCCCAAGTCTCCCTGATAAAAATGATACTTCACTTGTGTGGGTAGGCCTAGCGCCCGCGACAAGAAATGCCCCAAAACGCAACGTGCACACATCACATTTTTTTTAAAAAAAACAGAGGTGTTTTTTGCAAAGTGCCTACCTGTAGATTTTGGCCTCTAGCTCAGCCGGCACAAAGGGAAACCTAGCAAACATAAGCATTTTTTAAAACTATAGACCTAGGGGAATCGAAGATGGGGTGACTTGTGGGGCTCTGGCCAGGTTCTGTTACCCAGAATCCTTTGCAAATCTCAACATTTGGCTAAAAAAAAAAACATTTTCCTCACATTTTGGTGACAGAAAGTCCTGGAATCAGAGAGGAGCCACAAATTTCCTTCCACTCAGCATTCCCCCAAGTCTCCCGATAAAAATGATAATTCACTTGTGTGGGTAGGCCTAGCGCCCGCGACAGGAAATGCCCCAAAACGCAACGTGGACACATCACATTTTTTTCAAGAAAACAGAGGAGTTTTTTGCAAAGTGCCTACCTGTAGATTTTGGCCTCTAGCTCAGCCGGCACCTAGGGAAACCTCCCAAACCTGTGTATTTCTGAAAACTAGAGACCTAGGGGAATCCAAGATGGGGTGACTTGTGGGGCTCTGACCAGGTTCTGTTACCCAGAATCCTTTGCAAAACTCAAAATTTGGCTAAAAAAACACATTTTCCTCACATTTTGGTGACAGAAAGTCCTGGAATCAGAGAGGAGCCACACATTTCCTCCCACCCAGCGTTCCCCCAAGTCTCCTGATAAAAATGATCCCTCACTTGTGTGGGTAGGCCTAGCGCCCGCGACAGGAAATGCCCCAAAACGCAACGTGCACACACATCACATTTTTTTAAAGAAAACAGAGGTGTTTTTTTGCAAAGTGCCTACTTGTAGATTTTGGCCTCTAGCTCAGCCGGCAGCTAGGGAAACCTACCAAACCTGTGCATTTCTGAAAACTAGAGACCTAGGGGAATCCAAGATGGGGTGACTTGTGGGGCTCTGACCAGGTTTTGTTACCCAGAATCCTTTACAAACCTCAAAATTTGGCTTAAAAAACAAATTTTCCTCATATTTTTTAATGACAGAACGTTCTAGAATCAGACAGGAGCCACACATTTCCTCCCACCCAGCGTTCCCCCAAGTCTCCTGATAAAAATGATACCTCACTTGTGTGGGTAGGCCTAGCGCCAGCGACAGCAAATGCCCCAAAACACAACGTGCACACATCACATTTTTTGAAAGAAAACAGAGGTGTTTTTTGCAAAGTGCCTACCTGTAGATTTTGGCCTCTAGCTCAGCCGGCACCTAGGGAAACCTACCAAAGTTGTGCATTTCTGAAAACTAGAGACCTAGGGGAATCCACGATGGGGTGACTTGTGGGGCTCTGACCAGGTTTTGTTACCCAGAATCCATGCAAACCTCAAAATTTGGCTAAAAAAACACATTTTCCTCACATTTTGCTGACAGAAAGTCCTGGAATCAGAGAGGAGCCACAAATTTCCTTCAACCCAGCGTTCCCCCAAGTCTCCCGATAAAAATGATAACTCACTTGTGTGGGTAGGCCTAGCGCCTGCGACAGGAAATGCCCCAAAACGCAACGTGGACACATCACATTTTTTTCAAGAAAACAGAGGTGTTTTTTGCAAAATGCCTACCTGTAGATTTTGGCCTCTAGCTCAGCCGGCACCTAGGGAAACCTCCCAAACCTGTGCATTTTTTAAAACTAGAGACCTAGGGGAATCCAAGATGGGGTGACTTGTGGGGCTCTGACCAGGTTCTGTTACCCAGAATCCTTTGCAAACCTCAAAATTTGGCTAAAAAAACACATTTTCCTCACATTTTGGTGACAGAAAGTCCTGGAATCAGAGAGGAGCCACAAATTTCCTTCCACCCAGCGTTCCCCCAAGTCTCCCTGATAAAAATGATACTTCACTTGTGTGGGAATTCCTGGCGCCCGCGACAGGAAATGCCCCAAAACGCAATGTGCACATATCACATTTAAAAAAAAAAAAAAACAGAGGTGTTTTTTGCAAAGTGCCTACCTGTAGATTTTGGCCTCTAGCTCAGCCGGCACCTAGGGAAACCTACCAAACATAAGCATTTTTTAAAACTATAGACCTAGGGGAATCGAAGATGGGGTGACTTGTGGGGCTCTGGCCAGGTTCTGTTACCCAGAATCCTTTGCAAACCTCAACATTTGGCTAAAAAAAAACACATTTTCCTCACATTTTGGTGACAGAAAGTCCTGGAATCAGAGAGGAGCCACAAATTTACTTCCACTCAGCATTCCCCCAAGTCTCCCTATAGACCTAGGGGAATCGAAGATGGGGTGACTTGTGGGGCTCTGGCCAGGTTCTGTTACCCAGAATCCTTTGCAAACCTCAACATTTGGCTAAAAAAAAACACATTTTCCTCACATTTTGGTGACAGAAAGTCCTGGAATCAGAGAGGAGCCACAAATTTCCTTCCACTCAGCATTCCCCCAAGTCTCCCGATAAAAATGATAACTCACTTGTGTGGGTAGGCCTAGCGCCCGCGACAGGAAATGCCCCAAAACGCAACGTGGACACATCACATTTTTTTCAAGAAAACAGAGGTGTTTTTTGCAAAGTGCCTACCTGTAGATTTTAGCCTCTAGCTCAGCCGGCACCTAGGGAAACCTCCCAAACCTGTGTATTTTTGAAAACTAGAGACCTAGGGGAATCCAGGATGGGGTGACTTGTGGGGCTCTGACCAGGTTCTGTTACCCAGAATCCTTTGCAAAACTCAAAATTTGGCTAAAAAAACACATTTTCCTCACATTTTGGTGACAGAAGTCCTGGAATCAGAGAGGAGCCACACATTTCCTCCCACCCAGCGTTCCCCCAAGTCTCCTGATAAAAATGATCCCTCACTTGTGTGGGTAGGCCTAGCGCCCGCGACAGGAAATGCCCCAAAACGCAACGTGCACACACATCACATTTTTTGAAAGAAAACAGAGGTGTTTTTTTGCAAAGTGCCTACTTGTAGATTTCGGCCTCTAGCTCAGCCTGCAGCTAGGGAAACCTACCAAACCTGTGCATTTCTGAAAACTAGAGACCTAGGGGAATCCAAGATGGGGTGACTTGTGGGGCTCTGACCAGGTTTTGTTACCCAGAATCCTTTGCAAACCTCAAAATTTGGCTTAAAAAACAAATTTTCCTCACATTTTTTAATGACAGAACGTTCTAGAATCAGACAGGAGCCACACATTTCCTCCCACCCAGCGTTCCCCCAAGTCTCCTCATAAAAATGATACCTCACTTGTGTGGGTAGGCCTAGCGCCAGCGACAGGAAATGCCCCAAAACACAACGTGCACACATCACATCTTTTGAAAGAAAACAGAGGTGTTTTTTGCAAAGTGCCTACCTGCAGATTTTGGCCTCTAGCTCAGCCGGCACCTAGGGAAACCTCCCAAACCTGTGCATTTTTTTAAACTAGAGACCTAGGGGAATCCAAGATGCAGTGACTTGTGGGGCTCTGACCAGGTTCTGTTACCCAGAATCCTTTGCAAACCTCAACATTTGGCTAAAAAAACACATTTTCCTCACATTTTGGTGACAGAACGTTGTGGAATCAGAGAGGAGCCACAAATTTCCTTCCACCCAGCGTTTCCCCAAGTCTCCCGATAAAAATGATAACTCACTTGTGTGGGTAGGCCTAGCGCCCGCGACAGGAAATGCCCCAAAACGCAACGTGGACACATCACATTTTTTTCAAGAAAACAGAGGTGTTTTTTGCAAAGTGCCTACCTGTAGATTTTGGTCTCTAGCTCAACTGGCACCTAGGTAAACCTCCCAAACCTGTGCATTTTTGAAAACTAGAGACCTAGGGGAATCCCAGATGGGGTGACTTGTGGGGCTCTGACCAGGTTCTGTTACCCAGAATCCTTTGCATACCTCAACATTTGGCTAAAAAAACAAATTTTCCTCACATTTTGGTGACAGAACGTCCTGGAATCAGAGAGGAGCCACAAATTTCCTTCCACCCAGCGTTCCCCCAAGTCTCCCTGATAAAAATGATACTTCACTTGTGTGGGTAGGCCTAGCGCCCGCGACAGGAAATGCCCCAAAACGCAACGTGCACACATCACATTTTTTTTTTAAAAAACAGAGGTGTTTTTTGCAAAGTGCCTACCTGTAGATTTTGGCCTCTAGCTCAGCCGGCACCTAGAGCAACCTCCCAAACCTATGCATTTTTGAAAACTAGAGACCTAGGGGAATCCAAGATGGGGTGATTTGTGGGGCTCTGACCAGGTTTTGTTACCTAGAATCCTTTGCAAACCTCAAAATTTGGCTAAAAAAACAAATTTTCCTCACATTTTGGTGACAGAAAGTCCTGGAATCAGAGAGGAGCCACAAATTTCCTTCCACCCAGCGTTCCCCAAAGTCTCCCAATAAAAATGATAACTCACTTGTGTGGGTAGGCCTAGCGCCCGCAACAGGAAATGCCCCAAAACGCAACATGGACACATCACATTTTTTTCAAGAAAACAGAGGTGTTTTTTGCAAAGTGCCTACCTGTAGATTTTGGTCTCTAGCTCAGCCGGCACCTAGGGAAACCTCCCAAGCCTGTGCATTTTTTAAAACTAGAGACCTAGGGGAATCCAAGATGGGGTGACTTGTGGGGCTCTGACCAGGTTCTGTTACCCAGAATCCTTTGCATACCTCAACATTTGGCTAAAAAAACACATTTTCCTCACATTTTGGTGACAGAACGTTCTGGAATCAGAGAGGAGCCACAAATTTCCTTCCACCCAGCGTTCCCCCAAGTCTCCCTGATAAAAATGATACTTCACTTGTGTGGGTAGGCCTAGCGCCCGCGACAGGAAATGCCCCACAATGCAACGTGCACACATCATATTTTTTTTTTTTTTTTTTTAAAGAAAACAGAGGTGTTTTTTGCAAAGTGCCTACCTGTAGATTTTGGCCTCTAGCTCAGCCGGCACCTAGGGAAACCTACCAAACCTGAGCATTTATGAAAACTAGAGACCTAGGGGAATCGAAGATGGGGTGACTTGTGGGGCTCTGACCAGGTTTTGTTACCCAGAATCCATGCAAACCTCAAAATTTGGCTAAAAAAAAGAAAAAATTCCTCACATTTTGGTGACAGAAAGTCCTGGAATCAGAGAGGAGCCACAAATTTCCTTCCACCCAGCGTTCCCCCAAGTCTCCCGATAAAAATGATAACTCACTTGTGTGGGTAGGCCTAGCGCCCGCGACAGGAAATGCCCCAAAACGCAACGTGGACACATCACATTTTTTTCAAGAAAACAGAGGTGTTTTTTGCAAAGTGCCTACCTGTAGATTTTGGTCTCTAGCTCAGAAGGCACCTAGGGAAACCTCCCAAACCTGTGCATTTTTGAAAACTAGAGACCTAGGGGAATCCAAGATGGGGTGACTTGTGGGGCTCTGACCAGGTTCTGTTACCCAGAATCCTTTGCATACCTCAACATTTGGCTAAAAAAACACATTTTCCTCACATTTTGGTGACATAACGTCCTGGAATCAGAGAGGAGCCACAAATTTCCTTCCACCCAGCGTTCCCCCAAGTCTCCCTGATAAAAATGATACTTCACTTGTGTGGGTAGGCCTAGCGCCCGCGACAGGAAATGCCCCAAAACGCAACGTGCACACATCACATTAAAAAAAAAAAAAAAAACAGAGGTGTTTTTTGCAAAGTGCCTACCTGTAGATTTTGGCCTCTAGCTCAGCCGGCACCTAGGGAAACCTAGCAAACATAAGCATTTTTGAAAACTATAGACCTAGGGGAATCGAAGATGGGGTGACTTGTGGGGCTCTGGCCAGGTTCTGTTACCCAGAATCCTTTGCAAACCTCAACATTTGGCTAAAAAAAAACACATTTTCCTCACATTTTGGTGACAGAAAGTCCTGGAATCAGAGAGGAGCCACAAATTTCCTTCCACTCAGCATTCCCCCAAGTCTCCCGATAAAAATTATAACTCACTTGTGTGGGTAGGCCTAGCGCCCGCGACAGGAAATGCCCCAAAACGCAACGTGGACACATCACATTTTTTTCAAGAAAACAGAGGTGTTTTTTGCAAAGTGCCCACCTGTAGATTTTGGCCTCTAGCTCAGCCGGCACCTAGGGAAACCTCCCAAACCTGTGTTTTTTTGAAAACTAGAGACCTAGGGGAATCCAAGATGGGGTGACTTGTGGGGCTCTGACCAGGTTCTGTTACCCAGAATCCTTACCAAAACTCAAAATTTGGCTAAAAAAACACATTTTCCTCACATTTTGGTGACAGAAAGTCCTGGAATCAGAGAGGAGCCACACATTTCCTCCCACCCAGCGTTCCCCCAAGTCTCTTGATAAAAATGATACCTCACTTGTGTGGGTAGGCCTAGCGCCCGCGACAGGAAATGCCCCAAAACGCAACGTGCACACACATCACATTTTTTGAAAGAAAACAGAGGTGTTTTTTTGCAAAGTGCCTACTTGTAGATTTTGGCCTCTAGCTCAGCCGGCAGCTAGGGAAACCTACCAAACCTGTGCATTTCTGAAAACTAGAGACCTAGGGGAATCCAAGATGGGGTGACTTGTGGGGCTCTGACCAGGTTTTGTTACCCAGAATCCTTTGCAAACCTCAAAATTTGGCTTAAAAAACAAATTTTCCTCATATTTTTTAATGACAGAACGTTCTAGAATCAGACAGGAGCCACACATTTCCTCCCACCCAGCGTTCCCTCAAGTCTCCTGATAAAAATGATACATCACTTGTGTGGGTAGGCCTAGCGCCAGCGACAGGAAATGCCCCAAAACACAACGTGCACACATCACATTTTTTGAAAGAAAACAGAGGTGTTTTTTGCAAAGTGCCTACCTGTAGATTTTGGCCTCTAGCTCAGCCGGCACCTAGGGAAACCTACCAAAGTTGTGCATTTCTGAAAACTAGAGACCTAGGGGAATCCACGATGGGGTGACTTGTGGGGCTCTGACCAGGTTTTGTTACCCAGAATCCATGCAAACCTCCAAATTTGGATAAAAAAACACATTTTCCTCACATTTTGCTGACAGAAAGTCCTGGAATCAGAGAGGAGCCACATATTTCCTTCAACCCAGCGTTCCCCCAAGTCTCCCGATAAAAATGATAACTCACTTGTGTGGGTAGGCCTAGCGCCTGCGACAGGAAATGCCCCAAAACGCAACGTGGACACATCACATTTTTTTCAAGAAAACAGAGGTGTTTTTTGCAAAATGCCTACCTGTAGATTTTGGCCTCTAGCTCAGCCGGCACCTAGGGAAACCTCCCAAACCTGTGCATTTTTTAAAACTAGAGACCTAGGGGAATCCAAGATGGGGTGACTTGTGGGGCTCTGACCAGGTTCTGTTACCCAGAATCCTTTGCAAACCTCAAAATTTGGCTAAAAAAACACATTTTCCTCACATTTTGGTGACAGAAAGTCCTGGAATCAGAGAGGAGCCACAAATTTCCTTCCACCCAGCGTTCCCCCAAGTCTCCCTGATAAAAATGATACTTCACTTGTGTGGGAATTCCTGGCGCCCGCGACAGGAAATGCCCCAAAACGCAACGTGCACACATCACATTTTTTTTAAAAAAAAACAGAGGTGTTTTTTGCAAAGTGCCTACCTGTAGATTTTGGCCTCTAGCTCAGCCGGCACCTAGGGAAACCTACCAAACATAAGCATTTTTGAAAACTATAGACCTAGGGGAATCGAAGATGGGGTGACTTGTGGGGCTCTGGCCAGGTTCTGTTACCCAGAATCCTTTGCAAACCTCAACATTTGGCTAAAAAAAAACACATTTTCCTCACATTTTGGTGACAGAAAGTCCTGGAATCAGAGAGGAGCCACAAATTTCCGTCCACTCAGCATTCCCCCAAGTCTCCCGATAAAAATGATAACTCACTTGTGTGGGTAGGCCTAGCGCCCGCGACAGGAAATGCCCCAAAACGCAACGTGGACACATCACATTTTTTTCAAGAAAACAGAGGTGTTTTTTGCAAAGTGCCTACCTGTAGATTTTGGCCTCTAGCTCAGCCGGCACCTAGGGAAACCTCCCAAACCTGTGTATTTTTGAAAACTAGAGACCTAGGGGAATCCAGGATGGGGTGACTTGTGGGGCTCTGACCAGGTTCTGTTACCCAGAATCCTTTGCAAAACTCAAAATTTGGCTAAAAAAACACATTTTCCCCACATTTTGGTGACAGAAAGTCCTGGAATCAGAGAGGAGCCACACATTTCCTCCCACCCAGCGTTCCCCCAAGTCTCCTGATAAAAATGATACCTCACTTGTGTGGGTAGGCCTAGCGCCCGCGACAGGAAATGCCCCAAAAAGCAACGTGCACACACATCACATTTTTTGAAAGAAAACAGAGGTGTTTTTTTGCAAAGTGCCTACTTGTAGATATTGGCCTCTAGCTCAGCCTGCAGCTAGGGAAACCTACCAAACCTGTGCATTTCTGAAAACTAGAGACCTAGGGGAATCCAAGATGGGGTGACTTGTGGGGCTCTGACCAGGTTTTGTTACCCAGAATCCTTTGGAAACCTCAAAATTTGGCTTAAAAAACAAATTTTCCTCACATTTTTTAATGACAGAACGTTCTAGAATCAGACAGGAGCCACACATTTCCTCCCACCCAGCGTTCCCCCAAGTCTCCTCATAAAAATTATACCTCACTTGTGTGGGTAGGCCTAGCGCCAGCGACAGGAAATGCCCCAAAACACAACGTGCACACATCACATTTTTTTAAAGAAAACAGAGGTGTTTTTTGCAAAGAGCCTACCTGTAGATTTTGGCCTCTAGCTCAGCCGGCACCTAGGGAAACCTACCAAAGTTGTGCATTTCTGAAAACTAGAGACCTAGGGGAATCCACGATGGGGTGACTTGTGGGGCTCTGACCAGGTTTTGTTACCCAGAATCCATGCAAACCTCAAAATTTGGCTCAAAAAACACATTTTCCTCACATTTTGCTGACAGAAAGTCCTGGAATCAGAGAGGAGCCACAAATTTCCTTCAACCCAGCGTTCCCCCAAGTCTCCCGATAAAAATGATAACTCACTTGTGTGGGTAGGCCTAGCGCCTGCGACAGAAAATGCCCCAAAACGCAACGTGGACACATCACATTTTTTTCAAGAAAACAGAGGTGTTTTTGCAAAGTGCCTACCTGTAGATTTTGGCCTCTAGCTCAGCCGGCACCTAGGGAAACCTCCCAAACCTGTGCATTTTTGAAAACTAGAGACCTAGGGGAATCCAAGATGGGGTGACTTGTGGGGCTCTGACCAGGTTCTGTTACCCAGAATCCTTTGCAAACCTCAAAATTTGGCTAAAAAAACACATTTTCCTCACATTTTGGTGACAGAAAGTCCTGGAATCAGAGAGAAGCCACACACTTCCTCCCACCCAGCGTTCCCCCAAGTCTCCTGATAAAAATGATACCTCACTTGTGTGGGTAGGCCTAGCGCCCGCGACAGGAAATGCCCCAAAACACAACGTGCACACATCACATTTTTTGAAAGAAAACAGAGGTGTTTTTTGCAAAGTGCCTACCTGTAGATTTTGGCCTCTAGCTCAGCCGGCACCTAGGGAAACCTCCCAAACCTGTGCATTTTTTTAAACTAGAGACCTAGGGGAATCCAAGATGGGGTGACTTGTGGGGCTCTGACCAGGTTCTGTTACCCAGAATCCTTTGCAAACCTCAACATTTGGCTAAAAAAACACATTTTCCTTACATTTTGGTGACAGAACGTTCTGGAATCTGAGAGGAGTTACAAATTGCATTCCACCCAGCGTTCCCCCCAATTCTCCCGATCAAAATGATACCTCACTTGTGTGGGTAGGCCTAGCGCCCGCGACAGGAAATGCCCCAAAACGCAACGTGCACACACATCACATTTTTTGAAAGAAAACAGAGTTTTTTTTTCCAAAGTGCCTACTTGTAGATTTTGGCCTCTAGCTCAGCCGGCACCTAGGGAAACCTACCAAACCTGTGCATTTCTGAAAACTAGAGACCTAGGGGAATCCAAGATGGGATGACTTGTGGGGCTCTGACCAGGTTTTGTTACTCAGAATCCTTTGCAAACCTCAAAATTTGGCTAAAAAAACACATTTTCCTCACATTTTGGTGAAAGAAAGTCCTGGAATCAGAGAGGAGCCACAAATTTCCTTCCACCCAGCGTTCCCCCAAGTCTCCCGATAAAAATGATAACTCACTTGTGTGGGTAGGCATAGCGCCCGCGACAGGAAATGCCCCAAAACACAACGTGGACACATCACATTTTTCTAAAGAAAACAGAGGTGTTTTTTGCAAAGTGCCTATCTGTAGATTTTGGCCTCTAGCTCAGCCGGCACCTAGGGAAACCTCCCAAACCTGTGCATTTTTGAAAACCAGAGACCTAGGGGAATCCAAGATGGGGTGACTTGTGGGGCTCTGACCAGGTTCTGTTACCCAGAATCCTTTGCAAACCTCAAAATTTGGCTAAAAAAACACATTTTCCTCACATTTTGGTGACAGAAAGTCCTGGAATCAGAGAGGAGCCACACACTTCCTCCCACCCAGCGTTCCCCCAAGTCTCCTGATAAAAATGATACCTCACTTGTGTGGGTAGGCCTAGCGCCCACGACAGGAAATGCCCCAAAACACAACGTGCACACATGACATTTTTTGAAAGAAAACAGAGGTGTTTTTTGCAAAGTGCCTACCTGTAGATTTTGGCCTCTAGCTCAGCCGGCACCTAGGGAAACCTCCCAAACCTGTGCATTTTTTTAAACTAGAGACCTAGGGGAATCCAAGATGGGGTGACTTGTGGGGCTCTGACCAGGTTCTGTTACCCAGAATCCTTTGCAAACCTCAACATTTGGCTAAAAAAACACATTTTCCTCACATTTTGGTGACAGAACGTTCTGGAATCAGAGAGGAGCTACAAATTGCATTCCACCCAGCGTTCCCCCAATTCTCCCGATCAAAATGATACCTCACTTGTGTGGGTAGGCCTAGCGCGCGCGACAGGAAATGCCCCAAAATGCAACGTGCACACACATCACATTTTTTTAAAGAAAACAGAGGTTTTTTTTCCAAAGTGCCTACTTGTAGATTTTGGCCTCTAGCTCAGCCGGCACCTAGGGAAACCTACCAAACCTGTGCATTTCTGAAAACTAGAGACCTAGGGGAATCCAAGATGGGATGACTTGTGGGGCTCTGACCAGGTTTTGTTACTCAGAATCCTTTGCAAACCTCAAAATTTGGCTAAAAAAACACATTTTCCTCACATTTTGGTGACAGAAAGTCCTGGAATCAGAGAGGAGCCACAAATTTCCTTCCACCCAGCGTTCCCCCAAGTCTCCCGATAAAAATGATAACTCACTTGTGTGGGTAGGCATAGCGCCCGCGACAGGAAATGCCCCAAAACACAACGTGGACACATCACATTTTTTTAAAGAAAACAGAGGTGTTTTTTGCAAAGTGCCTATCTGTAGATTTTGGCCTCTAGCTCAGCCGGCACCTAGGGAAACCTCCCAAACCTGTGCATTTTTGAAAACCAGAGACCTAGGGGTATCCAAGATGGGGTGACTTGTGGGGCTCTGACCAGGTTCTGTTACCCAGAATCCTTTGCAAACCTCAAAATTTGGCTAAAAAAACACATTTTCCTCACATTTTGGTGACAGAAAGTCCTGGAATCAGAGAGGAGCCACACACTTCCTCCCACCCAGCGTTCCCCCAAGTCTCCTGATAAAAATGATACCTCACTTGTGTGGGTAGGCCTAGCGCCCGCGACAGGAAATGCCCCAAAACACAACGTGCACACATCACATTTTTTGAAAGAAAACAGAGGTGTTTTTTGCAAAGTGCCTACCTGTAGATTTTGGCCTCTAGCTCAGCCGGCACCTAGGGAAACCTCCCAAACCTGTGCATTTTTTTAAACTAGAGACCTAGGGCAATCCAAAATGGGGTGACTTGTGGGGCTCTGACCAGGTTCTGTTACCCAGAATCCTTTGCAAACCTCAACATTTGGCTAAAAAAACACACATTTTCCTCACATTTTGGTGACAGAACGTTCTGGAATCAGAGAGGAGCTACAAATTGCATTCCACCCAGCGTTCCCCCAATTCTCCCGATCAAAATGATACCTCACTTGTGTGGGTAGGCCTAGCGCCCGCGACAGGAAATGCCCCAAAACGCAACGTGCACACACATCACATTTTTTGAAAGAAAACAGAGGTTTTTTTTCCAAAGTGCCTACTTGTAGATTTTGGCCTCTAGCTCAGCCGGCACCTAGGGAAACCTACCAAACCTGTGCATTTCTGAAAATTAGAGACCTAGGGGAATCCAAGATGGGGTGACTTGTGGGGCTCTGACCAGGTTTTGTTACTCAGAATCCTTTGCAAACCTCAAAATTTGGCTAAAAAAACAAATTTTCCTCACATTTTGGTGACAGAAAGTCCTGGAATCAGAGAGGAGCCACAAATTTCCTTCCACCCAGCGTTCCCCCAAGTCTCCAGATAAAAATGATAACTCACTTGTGTGGGTAGGCCTAGCGCCCGTGACAGGAAATGCCCCAAAACACAACGTGGACACATCACATTTTTTTAATGAAAACAGAGGTGTTTTTTGCAAAGTGCCTATCTGTAGATTTTGGCCTCTAGCTCAGCCGGCACCTAGGGAAACCTCCCAAACCTGTGCATTTTTGAAAACCAGAGACCTAGGGGAATCCAAGATTGGGTGACTTGTGGGGCTCTGACTAGGTTCTGTTACCCAGAATCCTTTGCATACCTCAACATTTGGCTAAAAAAACACATTTTCCTCACATTTTGGTGAGAGAAAGTCCTGGAATCAGAGAGGAGCCACGAATTTCCTTCCACCCAGCGATCCCCCAAGTCTCCCTGATAAAAATGATACTTCACTTGTGTGGGTAGGCCTAGCGCCCGCGACAGGAAATGCCCCAAAACGCAACGTGCACACATCACATTTTTTTTTTTTTTTTTTTAAAGAAAACAGGTGTTTTTTGCAAAGTGCCTACCTGTAGATTTTGGCCTCTAGCTCAGCCGGCACCTAGGGAAACCTACCAAACCTAAGCATTTTTGAAAACTATAGACCTAGGGGAATCGAAAATGGGGTGACTTGTGGGGTTCTGACCAGGTTCTGTTACCCAGAATCCTTTGCAAACCTCAACATTTGGCTGAAAAAACACATTTTCCTCACATTTTGGTGACAGAAAGTCCTGGAATCAGAGAGGAGCAACAAATTTCCTTCAACCCAGCGTTCCCCCAATTCTCCCTGATAAAAATGATACTTCACTTGTGTGGGTTGGCCTAGCGCCCGCAACAGGAAATGCCCCAAAACGCAACGTGCACACATCACATTTTTTTTTAAAGAAAACAGAGGTGTTTTTTTGCAAAGTGCCTATCTGTAGATTTTGGCCTCTAGCTCAGCCGGCACCTAAGGAAATCTACCAAACCTAAGCATTTTTGAAAACTAGAGACCTAGGGGAATCCAACATGGGGTGACTTGTGGGGCTCTGACCAGGTTCTGTTACCCAGAATCCTTTGCAAAACTCAAAATGTGGTTAAAAAAACACATTTTCCTCACATTTTGGTGACAGAAAGTTCTGGAATCAGAGAGGAGCCACAAATTTCCTTCCACCCAGCGTTCCACCAAGTATCCCGATAAAAATGATAACTCACTTGTGTGGGTAGGCCTAGCGCCCGCGACAGGAAATGCCCCAAAACGCAACATGGACACATCACATTTTTTTCAAGAAAACAGAGGTGTTTTTTGCAAAGTGCTTACCTGTAGATTTTGGCCTCTAGCTCAGCCTGCACCTAGGGAAACCTCCCAAACCTGTGCATTTTTGAAAAACAGAGATCTAGGGGAATCCAAGATGGGGTGACTTTTGGGGCTCTGACCAGGTTCTGTTACCCAGAATCCTTTGCATACCTCAACATTTGGCTAAAAAAACACATTTTCCTCACATTTTGGTGAGAGAAAGTCCTGGAATCAGAGAGGAGCCACAAATTTCCTTCAACCCAGCGTTCCCCCAAGTCTCCCTGATAAAAATGATACTTCACTTGTGTGGGTAGGCCTAGTGCCCGCGACAGGAAATGCCCCAAAACGCAACGTGCACACATCACATTTTTTTTTAAAGAAAACAGAGGTGTTTTTTGCAAAGTGCCTACCTGTAGATTTTGGCCTCTAGCTCAGCCGGCACCTAGGGAAACCTACCAAACCTAAGCATTTTTGAAAACTATAGACCTAGGGGAATTGAAGATGGGGTGACTTGTGGGGCTCTGACCAGGTTCTGTTACCCAGAATCCTTTGCAAACCTCAACATTTGGCAAAAAAAACCTAGGGAAACCTCCCAAACCTGTGCATTTTTGAAAACCAGAGACCTAGGGGAATCCAACATGGGGTGACTTGTGGGGCTCTGACCAGGTTCTGTTACCCAGAATCCTTTGCAAACCTCAAAATGTGGTTAAAAAAACACATTTTCCTCACATTTTGGTGACAGAAAGTTCTGGAATCAGAGAGGAGCCACAAATTTCCTTCCACCCAGCGTTCCACCAAGTATCCTGATAAAAATGATACTTCACTTGTGTGGGTAGGCTTAACGCCCGCGACAGGAAATGCCCCACAACGCAACGTGGACATATCACATTTTTTTTTAAAGAAAACAGAGGTGTTTTTTTGCAAAGTGCCTACCTGTAGATTTTGGCCTCTAGCTCAGCCGGCACCTGGGGAAACCTACCAAACCTATGCATTTTTGAAAACTAGAGACCTAGGGGAATCAAAGATGGGGTGAGTTGTAGGGCTCTGACCAGGTTTTGTTACCCAGAATCCTTTGCAAACCTCAAAATTTGGCTAAAAAAACAAATTTTCCTCACATTTTGGTGACAGAAAGTTCTGGAATCAGAGAGGAGCCACAAATTTCCTTCCACCCAGCGTTCCACCAAGTATCCTGATAAAAATGATACCTCACTTGTGTGGGTAGGCTTAACGCCCGCGACAGGAAATGCCCCAAAACACAACGTGCACACATCACATTTTTTGAAAGAAAACAGAGGTGTTTTTTGCAAAGTGCCTACCTGTAGATTTTGGCGTCTAGCTCAGCCGGCACCTAGGGAAACCTACCAAAGTTGTGCATTTCTGAAAACTAGAGACCTAGCGGAATCCACGATGGGGTGACTTGTGGGACTCTGATCAGGTTTTGTTACCCAGAATCCTTTGCAAACCTCAAAATTTGGCTAAAAAACAAATTTTCCTCACATTTTGGTGACAGAAAGTCCTGGAATCAGAGAGGAGCCACAAATTTCCTTCCACCCAGCATTCCCCCAAGTCTCCCGATAAAAATGATAACTCACTTGTGTGGGTAGGCCTTGCACCCGCGACAGGAAATGCCCCAAAACGCAACGTGGACACATCACATTTTTTTAAAGAAAACAGAGGTGTTTTTTGCAAAGTGCCTACCTGTAGATTTTGGCCTCTAGCTCAGCCGGCACCTAGGGAAACCTCCCAAACCTGTGCATTTTTTAAAACTAGAGACCTAGGGGAATCCAAGATGGGGTGACTTGTGGGGCTCTGACCAGGTTCTGTTACCCAGAATCCTTTGCAAACCTCAACATTTGGCTAAAAAAACACATTTTCCTCACATTTTGGTGACAGAACGTTCTGGAATCAGAGAGGAGCCACAAATTGCATTCCACCCAGCGTTCCCCCAAGTCTCCCGATAAAAATGATACCTCACTTGTGTGGGTAGGCCTAGCGCCCGTGACAGGAAATGCCCCAAAACGCAACGTGCACACACATCACATTTTTTGAAAGAAAACAGAGGTGTTTTTTTGCAAAGTGCCTACTTGTAGATTTTGGCCTCTAGCTCAGCCGGCACCTAGGGAAACCTACCAAACCTGTGCATTTCTGAAAACTAGAGACCTAGGGGAATCCAAGATGGGGTGACTTGTGGGTCTCTGACCAGGTTTTGTTACCCAGAATCCTTTGCAAACCTCAAAATTTGGCTTAAAAAACAAATTTTCCTCACGTTTTTTAATGACAGAACGTTCTAGAATCAGACAGGAGCCACACATTTCCTCCCACCCAGCGTTCCCCCAAGTCTCCTGATAAAAATGATACCTCACTTGTGTGGGTAGGCCTAGCGCCCGCGACAGGAAATGCCCCAAAACGCAACGTGCACACATCACATTTTTTTTTTTTAAAAACAGAGGTGTTTTTTGCAAAGTGCCTACCTGTAGATTTTGGCCTCTAGCTCAGCCGGCACCTAGGGAAACCTACCAAACATAAGCATTTTTGAAAACTATAGACCTAGGGGAATCGAAGATGGGGTGACTTGTGGGGCTCTGGCCAGGTTCTGTTACCCAGAATCCTTTGCAAACCTCAACATTTGGCTAAAAAAAAACACATTTTCCTCACATTTTGGTGAGAGAAAGTCCTGGAATCAGAGAGGAGCCACAAATTTCCTTCCACCCAGCGTTCCCCCAAGTCTCCCGATAAAAATGATAACTCACTTGTGTGGGTAGGCATAGCGCCCGCGACAGGAAATGCCCCAAAACACAACGTGGACACATCACATTTTTCTAAAGAAAACAGAGGTGTTTTTTGCAAAGTGCCTATCTGTAGATTTTGGCCTCTAGCTCAGCCGGCACCTAGGGAAACCTCCCAAACCTGTGCATTTTTGAAAACCAGAGACCTAGGGGAATCCAAGATGGGGTGACTTGTGGGGCTCTGACCAGGTTTTGTTACCCAGAATCCTTTGCAAACCTCAAAATTTGGCTAAAAAAACACATTTTCCTCACATTTTGGTGACAGAAAGTCCTGGAATCAGAGAGGAGCCACACACTTCCTCCCACCCAGCGTTCCCCCAAGTCTCCTGATAAAAATGATACCTCACTTGTGTGGGTAGGCCTAGCGCCCACGACAGGAAATGCCCCAAAACACAACGTGCACACATGACATTTTTTGAAAGAAAACAGAGGTGTTTTTTGCAAAGTGCCTACCTGTAGATTTTGGCCTCTAGCTCAGCCGGCACCTAGGGAAACCTCCCAAACCTGTGCATTTTTTTAAACTAGAGACCTAGGGGAATCCAAGATGGGGTGACTTGTGGGGCTCTGACCAGGTTCTGTTACCCAGAATCCTTTGCAAACCTCAACATTTGGCTAAAAAAACACATTTTCCTCACATTTTGGTGACAGAACGTTCTGGAATCAGAGAGGAGCTACAAATTGCATTCCACCCAGCGTTCCCCCAATTCTCCCGATCAAAATGATACCTCACTTGTGTGGGTAGGCCTAGCGCGCGCGACAGGAAATGCCCCAAAATGCAACGTGCACACACATCACATTTTTTTAAAGAAAACAGAGGTTTTTTTTCCAAAGTGCCTACTTGTAGATTTTGGCCTCTAGCTCAGCCGGCACCTAGGGAAACCTACCAAACCTGTGCATTTCTGAAAACTAGAGACCTAGGGGAATCCAAGATGGGATGACTTGTGGGGCTCTGACCAGGTTTTGTTACTCAGAATCCTTTGCAAACCTCAAAATTTGGCTAAAAAAACACATTTTCCTCACATTTTGGTGACAGAAAGTCCTGGAATCAGAGAGGAGCCACAAATTTCCTTCCACCCAGCGTTCCCCCAAGTCTCCCGATAAAAATGATAACTCACTTGTGTGGGTAGGCATAGCGCCCGCGACAGGAAATGCCCCAAAACACAACGTGGACACATCACATTTTTTTAAAGAAAACAGAGGTGTTTTTTGCAAAGTGCCTATCTGTAGATTTTGGCCTCTAGCTCAGCCGGCACCTAGGGAAACCTCCCAAACCTGTGCATTTTTGAAAACCAGAGACCTAGGGGTATCCAAGATGGGGTGACTTGTGGGGCTCTGACCAGGTTCTGTTACCCAGAATCCTTTGCAAACCTCAAAATTTGGCTAAAAAAACACATTTTCCTCACATTTTGGTGACAGAAAGTCCTGGAATCAGAGAGGAGCCACACACTTCCTCCCACCCAGCGTTCCCCCAAGTCTCCTGATAAAAATGATACCTCACTTGTGTGGGTAGGCCTAGCGCCCGCGACAGGAAATGCCCCAAAACACAACGTGCACACATCACATTTTTTGAAAGAAAACAGAGGTGTTTTTTGCAAAGTGCCTACCTGTAGATTTTGGCCTCTAGCTCAGCCGGCACCTAGGGAAACCTCCCAAACCTGTGCATTTTTTTAAACTAGAGACCTAGGGCAATCCAAAATGGGGTGACTTGTGGGGCTCTGACCAGGTTCTGTTACCCAGAATCCTTTGCAAACCTCAACATTTGGCTAAAAAAACACACATTTTCCTCACATTTTGGTGACAGAACGTTCTGGAATCAGAGAGGAGCTACAAATTGCATTCCACCCAGCGTTCCCCCAATTCTCCCGATCAAAATGATACCTCACTTGTGTGGGTAGGCCTAGCGCCCGCGACAGGAAATGCCCCAAAACGCAACGTGCACACACATCACATTTTTTGAAAGAAAACAGAGGTTTTTTTTCCAAAGTGCCTACTTGTAGATTTTGGCCTCTAGCTCAGCCGGCACCTAGGGAAACCTACCAAACCTGTGCATTTCTGAAAATTAGAGACCTAGGGGAATCCAAGATGGGGTGACTTGTGGGGCTCTGACCAGGTTTTGTTACTCAGAATCCTTTGCAAACCTCAAAATTTGGCTAAAAAAACAAATTTTCCTCACATTTTGGTGACAGAAAGTCCTGGAATCAGAGAGGAGCCACAAATTTCCTTCCACCCAGCGTTCCCCCAAGTCTCCAGATAAAAATGATAACTCACTTGTGTGGGTAGGCCTAGCGCCCGTGACAGGAAATGCCCCAAAACACAACGTGGACACATCACATTTTTTTAATGAAAACAGAGGTGTTTTTTGCAAAGTGCCTATCTGTAGATTTTGGCCTCTAGCTCAGCCGGCACCTAGGGAAACCTCCCAAACCTGTGCATTTTTGAAAACCAGAGACCTAGGGGAATCCAAGATTGGGTGACTTGTGGGGCTCTGACTAGGTTCTGTTACCCAGAATCCTTTGCATACCTCAACATTTGGCTAAAAAAACACATTTTCCTCACATTTTGGTGAGAGAAAGTCCTGGAATCAGAGAGGAGCCACGAATTTCCTTCCACCCAGCGATCCCCCAAGTCTCCCTGATAAAAATGATACTTCACTTGTGTGGGTAGGCCTAGCGCCCGCGACAGGAAATGCCCCAAAACGCAACGTGCACACATCACATTTTTTTTTTTTTTTTTTTAAAGAAAACAGGTGTTTTTTGCAAAGTGCCTACCTGTAGATTTTGGCCTCTAGCTCAGCCGGCACCTAGGGAAACCTACCAAACCTAAGCATTTTTGAAAACTATAGACCTAGGGGAATCGAAAATGGGGTGACTTGTGGGGTTCTGACCAGGTTCTGTTACCCAGAATCCTTTGCAAACCTCAACATTTGGCTGAAAAAACACATTTTCCTCACATTTTGGTGACAGAAAGTCCTGGAATCAGAGAGGAGCAACAAATTTCCTTCAACCCAGCGTTCCCCCAATTCTCCCTGATAAAAATGATACTTCACTTGTGTGGGTTGGCCTAGCGCCCGCAACAGGAAATGCCCCAAAACGCAACGTGCACACATCACATTTTTTTTTAAAGAAAACAGAGGTGTTTTTTTGCAAAGTGCCTATCTGTAGATTTTGGCCTCTAGCTCAGCCGGCACCTAAGGAAATCTACCAAACCTAAGCATTTTTGAAAACTAGAGACCTAGGGGAATCCAACATGGGGTGACTTGTGGGGCTCTGACCAGGTTCTGTTACCCAGAATCCTTTGCAAAACTCAAAATGTGGTTAAAAAAACACATTTTCCTCACATTTTGGTGACAGAAAGTTCTGGAATCAGAGAGGAGCCACAAATTTCCTTCCACCCAGCGTTCCACCAAGTATCCCGATAAAAATGATAACTCACTTGTGTGGGTAGGCCTAGCGCCCGCGACAGGAAATGCCCCAAAACGCAACATGGACACATCACATTTTTTTCAAGAAAACAGAGGTGTTTTTTGCAAAGTGCTTACCTGTAGATTTTGGCCTCTAGCTCAGCCGGCACCTAGGGAAACCTCCCAAACCTGTGCATTTTTGAAAAACAGAGATCTAGGGGAATCCAAGATGGGGTGACTTTTGGGGCTCTGACCAGGTTCTGTTACCCAGAATCCTTTGCATACCTCAACATTTGGCTAAAAAAACACATTTTCCTCACATTTTGGTGAGAGAAAGTCCTGGAATCAGAGAGGAGCCACAAATTTCCTTCAACCCAGCGTTCCCCCAAGTCTCCCTGATAAAAATGATACTTCACTTGTGTGGGTAGGCCTAGTGCCCGCGACAGGAAATGCCCCAAAACGCAACGTGCACACATCACATTTTTTTTTAAAGAAAACAGAGGTGTTTTTTGCAAAGTGCCTACCTGTAGATTTTGGCCTCTAGCTCAGCCGGCACCTAGGGAAACCTACCAAACCTAAGCATTTTTGAAAACTATAGACCTAGGGGAATTGAAGATGGGGTGACTTGTGGGGCTCTGACCAGGTTCTGTTACCCAGAATCCTTTGCAAACCTCAACATTTGGCAAAAAAAACCTAGGGAAACCTCCCAAACCTGTGCATTTTTGAAAACCAGAGACCTAGGGGAATCCAACATGGGGTGACTTGTGGGGCTCTGACCAGGTTCTGTTACCCAGAATCCTTTGCAAACCTCAAAATGTGGTTAAAAAAACACATTTTCCTCACATTTTGGTGACAGAAAGTTCTGGAATCAGAGAGGAGCCACAAATTTCCTTCCACCCAGCGTTCCACCAAGTATCCTGATAAAAATGATACTTCACTTGTGTGGGTAGGCTTAACGCCCGCGACAGGAAATGCCCCACAACGCAACGTGGACATATCACATTTTTTTTAAAGAAAACAGAGGTGTTTTTTTGCAAAGTGCCTACCTGTAGATTTTGGCCTCTAGCTCAGCCGGCACCTGGGGAAACCTACCAAACCTATGCATTTTTGAAAACTAGAGACCTAGGGGAATCAAAGATGGGGTGAGTTGTAGGGCTCTGACCAGGTTTTGTTACCCAGAATCCTTTGCAAACCTCAAAATTTGGCTAAAAAAACAAATTTTCCTCACATTTTGGTGACAGAAAGTTCTGGAATCAGAGAGGAGCCACAAATTTCCTTCCACCCAGCGTTCCACCAAGTATCCTGATAAAAATGATACCTCACTTGTGTGGGTAGGCTTAACGCCCGCGACAGGAAATGCCCCAAAACACAACGTGCACACATCACATTTTTTGAAAGAAAACAGAGGTGTTTTTTGCAAAGTGCCTACCTGTAGATTTTGGCGTCTAGCTCAGCCGGCACCTAGGGAAACCTACCAAAGTTGTGCATTTCTGAAAACTAGAGACCTAGCGGAATCCACGATGGGGTGACTTGTGGGACTCTGATCAGGTTTTGTTACCCAGAATCCTTTGCAAACCTCAAAATTTGGCTAAAAAACAAATTTTCCTCACATTTTGGTGACAGAAAGTCCTGGAATCAGAGAGGAGCCACAAATTTCCTTCCACCCAGCATTCCCCCAAGTCTCCCGATAAAAATGATAACTCACTTGTGTGGGTAGGCCTTGCACCCGCGACAGGAAATGCCCCAAAACGCAACGTGGACACATCACATTTTTTTAAAGAAAACAGAGGTGTTTTTTGCAAAGTGCCTACCTGTAGATTTTGGCCTCTAGCTCAGCCGGCACCTAGGGAAACCTCCCAAACCTGTGCATTTTTTAAAACTAGAGACCTAGGGGAATCCAAGATGGGGTGACTTGTGGGGCTCTGACCAGGTTCTGTTACCCAGAATCCTTTGCAAACCTCAACATTTGGCTAAAAAAACACATTTTCCTCACATTTTGGTGACAGAACGTTCTGGAATCAGAGAGGAGCCACAAATTGCATTCCACCCAGCGTTCCCCCAAGTCTCCCGATAAAAATGATACCTCACTTGTGTGGGTAGGCCTAGCGCCCGTGACAGGAAATGCCCCAAAACGCAACGTGCACACACATCACATTTTTTGAAAGAAAACAGAGGTGTTTTTTTGCAAAGTGCCTACTTGTAGATTTTGGCCTCTAGCTCAGCCGGCACCTAGGGAAACCTACCAAACCTGTGCATTTCTGAAAACTAGAGACCTAGGGGAATCCAAGATGGGGTGACTTGTGGGTCTCTGACCAGGTTTTGTTACCCAGAATCCTTTGCAAACCTCAAAATTTGGCTTAAAAAACAAATTTTCCTCACGTTTTTTAATGACAGAACGTTCTAGAATCAGACAGGAGCCACACATTTCCTCCCACCCAGCGTTCCCCCAAGTCTCCTGATAAAAATGATACCTCACTTGTGTGGGTAGGCCTAGCGCCCGCGACAGGAAATGCCCCAAAACGCAACGTGCACACATCACATTTTTTTTTTAAAAAAACAGAGGTGTTTTTTGCAAAGTGCCTACCTGTAGATTTTGGCCTCTAGCTCAGCCGGCACCTAGGGAAACCTACCAAACATAAGCATTTTTGAAAACTATAGACCTAGGGGAATCGAAGATGGGGTGACTTGTGGGGCTCTGGCCAGGTTCTGTTACCCAGAATCCTTTGCAAACCTCAACATTTGGCTAAAAAAAAACACATTTTCCTCACATTTTGGTGAGAGAAAGTCCTGGAATCAGAGAGGAGCCACAAATTTCCTTCCACCCAGCGTTCCCCCAAGTCTCCCTGATAAAAATGATACTTCACTTGTGTGGGTAGGCCGAGCACCCGCGACAGGAAATGCCCCAAAACGCAACGTGCACACATCACATTTTTTTAAAGAAAACAGAGGTGTTTTTTTGCAAAGTGCCTACCTGTAGATTTTGGCCTCTAGCTCAGCCGGCACCTAGGGAAACCTACCAAACTTAAGCATTTTTTAAAACTAGAGACCTAGGGGAATCCAAGATGGGGTGACTTGTGGGGCTCTGACCAGGTTCTGTTACCCAGAATCCTTTGCAAACCTCAAAATGTGGTTAAAAAAACACATTTTCCTCACATTTTGGTGACAGAAAGTTCTGGAATCAGAGAGGAGCCACAAATTTCCTTCCACTCAGCATTCCCCCAAGTCTCCCGATAAAAATGATAATTCACTTGTGTGGGTAGGCCTAGCGCCCGCGACAGGAAATGCCCCAAAACGCAACGTGGACACATCACATTTTTTTCAAGAAAACAGAGGAGTTTTTTGCAAAGTGCCTACCTGTAGATTTTGGCCTCTAGCTCAGCCGGCACCTAGGGAAACCTCCCAAACCTGTGTATTTCTGAAAACTAGAGACCTAGGGGAATCCAAGATGGGGTGACTTGTGGGGCTCTGACCAGGTTCTGTTACCCAGAATCCTTTGCAAAACTCAAAATTTGGCTAAAAAAACACATTTTCCTCACATTTTGGTGACAGAAAGTCCTGGAATCAGAGAGGAGCCACACATTTCCTCCCACCCAGCGTTCCCCCAAGTCTCCTGATAAAAATGATACCTCACTTGTGTGGGTAGGCCTAGCGCCCGCGACAGGAAATGCCCCAAAACGCAACGTGCACACACATCACATTTTTTTAAAGAAAACAGAGGTGTTTTTTTGCAAAGTGCCTACTTGTAGATTTTGGCCTCTAGCTCAGCCGGCAGCTAGGGAAACCTACCAAACCTGTGCATTTCTGAAAACTAGAGACCTAGGGGAAATCCAAGATGGGATGACTTGTGGGGCTCTGACCAGGTTTTGTTACCCAGAATCCTTTACAAACCTCAAAATTTGGCTTAAAAAACAAATTTTCCTCATATTTTTTAATGACAGAACGTTCTAGAATCAGACAGGAGCCACACATTTCCTCCCACCCAGCGTTCCCCCCAAGTCTCCTGATAAAAATGATACCTCACTTGTGTGGGTAGGCCTAGCGCCAGCGACAGGAAATGCCCCAAAACACAACGTGCACACATCACATTTTTTGAAAGAAAACAGAGGTGTTTTTTGCAAAGTGCCTACCTGTAGATTTTGGCCTCTAGCTCAGCCGGCACCTAGGGAAACCTACCAAAGTTGTGCATTTCTGAAAACTAGAGACCTAGGGGAATCCACGATGGGGTGACTTGTGGGGCTCTGACCAGGTTTTGTTACCCAGAATCCATGCAAACCTCAAAATTTGGCTAAAAAAACACATTTTCCTCACATTTTGCTGACAGAAAGTCCTGGAATCAGAGAGGAGCCACAAATTTCCTTCAACCCAGCGTTCCCCCAAGTCTCCCGATAAAAATGATAACTCACTTGTGTGGGTAGGCCTAGCGCCTGCGACAGGAAATGCCCCAAAACGCAACGTGGACACATCACATTTTTTTCAAGAAAACAGAGGTGTTTTTTGCAAAATGCCTACCTGTAGATTTTGGCCTCTAGCTCAGCCGGCACCTAGGGAAACCTACCAAACATAAGCATTTTTTAAAACTATAGACCTAGGGGAATCGAAGATGGGGTGACTTGTGGGGCTCTGGCCAGGTTCTGTTACCCAGAATCCTTTGCAAACCTCAACATTTGGCTAAAAAAAAACACATTTTCCTCACATTTTGGTGACAGAAAGTCCTGGAATCAGAGAGGAGCCACAAATTTCCTTCCACTCAGCATTCCCCCAAGTCTCCCTATAGACCTAGAGGAATCGAAGATGGGGTGACTTGTGGGGCTCTGGCCAGGTTCTGTTACCCAGAATCCTTTGCAAACCTCAACATTTGGCTAAAAAAAAACACATTTTCCTCACATTTTGGTGACAGAAAGTCCTGGAATCAGAGAGGAGCCACAAATTTCCTTCCACTCAGCATTCCCCCAAGTCTCCCGATAAAAATGATAACTCACTTGTGTGGGTAGGCCTAGCGCCCGCGACAGGAAATGCCCCAAAACGCAACATGGACACATCACATTTTTTTCAAGAAAACAGAGGTGTTTTTTGCAAAGTGCCTACCTGTAGATTTTAGCCTCTAGCTCAGCCGGCACCTAGGGAAACCTCCCAAACCTGTGTATTTTTTAAAACTAGAGACCTAGGGGAATCCAGGATGGGGTGACTTGTGGGGCTCTGACCAGGTTCTGTTACCCAGAATCCTTTGCAAAACTCAAAATTTGGCTAAAAAAACACATTTTCCTCACATTTTGGTGACAGAAAGTCCTGGAATCAGAGAGGAGCCACACATTTCCTCCCACCCAGCGTTCCCCCAAGTCTCCTGATAAAAATGATCCCTCACTTGTGTGGGTAGGCCTAGCGCCCGCGACAGGAAATGCCCCAAAACGCAACGTGCACACACATCACATTTTTTGAAAGAAAACAGAGGTGTTTTTTTGCAAAGTGCCTACTTGTAGATTTTGGCCTCTAGCTCAGCCTGCAGCTAGGGAAACCTACCAAACCTGTGCATTTCTGAAAACTAGAGACCTAGGGGAATCCAAGATGGGGTGACTTGTGGGGCTCTGACCAGGTTTTGTTACCCAGAATCCTTTGCAAACCTCAAAATTTGGCTTAAAAAACAAATTTTCCTCACATTTTTTAATGACAGAACGTTCTAGAATCAGACAGGAGCCACACATTTCCTCCCACCCAGCGTTCCCCCAAGTCTCCTCATAAAAATGATACCTCACTTGTGTGGGTAGGCCTAGCGCCAGCGACAGGAAATGCCCCAAAACACAACGTGCACACATCACATCTTTTGAAAGAAAACAGAGGTGTTTTTTGCAAAGTGCCTACCTGCAGATTTTGGCCTCTAGCTCAGCCGGCACCTAGGGAAACCTCCCAAACCTGTGCATTTTTTAAAACTAGAGACCTAGGGGAATCCAAGATGCAGTGACTTGTGGGGCTCTGACCAGGTTCTGTTACCCAGAATCCTTTGCAAACCTCAACATTTGGCTAAAAAAACACATTTTCCTCACATTTTGGTGACAGAACGTTGTGGAATCAGAGAGGAGCCACAAATTTCCTTCCACCCAGCGTTTCCCCAAGTCTCCCGATAAAAATGATAACTCACTTGTGTGGGTAGGCCTAGCGCCCGAGACAGGAAATGCCCCAAAACGCAACGTGGACACATCACATTTTTTTCAAGAAAACAGAGGTGTTTTTTGCAAAGTGCCTACCTGTAGATTTTGGTCTCTAGCTCAACTGGCACCTAGGTAAACCTCCCAAACCTGTGCATTTTTGAAAACTAGAGACCTAGGGGAATCCCAGATGGGGTGACTTGTGGGGCTCTGACCAGGTTCTGTTACCCAGAATCCTTTGCATACCTCAACATTTGGCTAAAAAAACAAATTTTCCTCACATTTTGGTGACAGAACGTCCTGGAATCAGAGAGGAGCCACAAATTTCCTTCCACCCAGCGTTCCCCCAAGTCTCCCTGATAAAAATGATACTTCACTTGTGTGGGTAGGCCTAGCGCCCGCGACAGGAAATGCCCCAAAACGCAACGTGCACACATCACTTTTTTTTTTTAAAAAACAGAGGTGTTTTTTGCAAAGTGCCTACCTGTAGATTTTGGCCTCTAGCTCAGCCGGCACCTAGAGCAACCTCCCAAATCTATGCATTTTTGAAAACTAGAGACCTAGGGGAATCCAAGATGGGGTGATTTGTGGGACTCTGACCAGGTTTTGTTACCTAGAATCCTTTGCAAACCTCAAAATTTGGCTAAAAAAACAAATTTTCCTCACATTTTGGTGACAGAAAGTCCTGGAATCAGAGAGGAGCCACAAATTTCCTTCCACCCAGCGTTCCCCCAAGTCTCCCAATAAAAATGATAACTCACTTGTGTGGGTAGGCCTAGCGCCCGCGACAGGAAATGCCCCAAAACGCAACATGGACACATCACATTTTTTTCAAGAAAACAGAGGTGTTTTTTGCAAAGTGCCTACCTGTAGATTTTGGTCTCTAGCTCAGCCGGCACCTAGGGAAACCTCCCAAACCTGTGCATTTTTTAAAACTAGAGACCTAGGGGAATCCAAGATGGGGTGACTTGTGGGGCTCTGACCAGGTTCTGTTACCCAGAATCCTTTGCATACCTCAACATTTGGCTAAAAAAACACATTTTCCTCACATTTTGGTGACAGAATGTTCTGGAATCAGAGAGGAGCCACAAATTTCCTTCCACCCAGCGTTCCCCCAAGTCTCCCTGATAAAAATGATACTTCACTTGTGTGGGTAGGCCTAGCGCCCGCGACAGGAAATGCCCCACGATGCAACGTGCACACATCATATTTTTTTTTTTTTAAAGAAAACAGAGGTGTTTTTTGCAAAGTGCCTACCTGTAGATTTTGGCTTCTAGTTCAGCCGGCACCTAGGGAAACCTACCAAACCTGAGCATTTATGAAAACTAGAGACCTAGGGGAATCGAAGATGGGGTGACTTGTGGGGCTCTGACCAGGTTTTAATACCCAGAATCCATGCAAACCTGAAAATTTGGCTAAAAAAAAGAAAAAATTCCTCACATTTTGGTGACAGAAAGTCCTGGAATCAGAGAGGAGCCACAAATTTCCTTCCACCCAGCGTTCCCCCAAGTCTCCCGATAAAAATGATAACTCACTTGTGTGGGTAGGCCTAGCGCCCGCGACAGGAAATGCCCCAAAACGCAACGTGGACACATCACATTTTTTTAAAGAAAACAGAGGTGTTTTTTGCAAAGTGCCTACCTGTAGATTTTGGCCTCTAGCTCAGCCGGCACCTAGGGAAACCTCCCAAACCTGTGCATTTTTGAAAACCAGAGACCTAGGGGAATCCAAGATGGGGTGACTTGTGGGGCTCTGACCAGGTTCTGTTACCCAGAATCCTTTGCATACCTCAACATTTGGCTAAAAAAACACATTTTCCTCACATTTTGGTGAGAGAAAGTCCTGGAATCAGAGAGAAGCCACAAATTTCCTTCCACCCAGCGTTCCCCCAAGTCTCCCTGATAAAAATGATACTTCACTTGTGTGGGTAGGCCGAGCACCCGCGACTGGAAATGCCCCAAAACGCAATGTGCACACATCACATTTTTTTTTAAAGAAAACAGAGGTGTTTTTTTGCAAAGTGCCTACCTGTAGATTTTGGCCTCTAGCTCAGCCGGCACCTAGGGAAACCTACCAAACTTAAGCATTTTTGAAAACTAGAGACCTAGGGGAATCCAAGATGGGGTGACTTGTGGGGCTCTGACCAGGTTCTGTTACCGAGAATCCTTTGCAAACCTCAAAATGTGGTTAAAAAAACACATTTTCCTCACATTTTGGTGACAGAAAGTTCTGGAATCAGAGAGGACCACAAATTTCCTTCCACCCAGCGTTCCACCAAGTATCCCGATAAAAATGATACCTCACTTGTGTGGGTAGGCTTAACGCCCGCGACAGGAAATGCCCCACAACGCAACGTGGACATATCACATTTTTTTAAAGAAAACAGAGGTGTTTTTTGCAAAGTGCCTACCTGCAGATTTTGGCCTCTAGCTCAGCCGGCACCTAGGGAAACCTCCCAAACCTGTGCATCTTTTAAAACTAGAGACCTAGGGGAATCCAAGATGCGGTGACTTGTGGGGCTCTGACCAGGTTCTGTTACCCAGAATCCTTTGCAAACCTCAACATTTGGCTAAAAAAACACATTTTCCTCACATTTTGGTGACAGAACTTTGTGGAATCAGAGAGGAGCCACAAATTTCCTTCCACCCAGCGTTTCCCCAAGTCTCCCGATAAAAATGATAACTCACTTGTGTGGGTAGGCCTAGCGCCCGCGACAGGAAATGCCCCAAAACGCAACGTGGACACATCACATTTTTTTCAAGAAAACAGAGGTGTTTTTTGCAAAGTGCCTACCTGTAGATTTTGGTCTCTAGCTCAGCCGGCACCTAGGGAAACCTCCCAAACCTGTGCATTTTTGAAAACTAGAGACCTAGGGGAATCCAAGATGGGGTGACTTGTGGGGCTCTGACAAGGTTCTGTTACCCAGAATCCTTTGCATACCTCAACATTTGGCTAAAAAAACTCATTTTCCTCACATTTTGGTGACATAACGTTCTGGAATCAGAGAGGAGCCACAAATTTCCTTCCACCCAGCGTTCCCCCAAGTCTCCCTGATAAAAATGATACTTCACTTGTGTGGGTAGGCCTAGCGCCCGCGACAGGAAATGCCCCAAAACGCAACGTGCACACATCACATTTTTTTTTTTTTAAAACAGAGGTGTTTTTTGCAAAGTGCCTACCTGTAGATTTTGGCCTCTAGCTCAGCCGGCACCTAGGGAAACCTACCAAACATAAGCATTTTTGAAAACTATAGACCTAGGGGAATCGAAGATGGGGTGACTTGTGGGGCTCTGGCCAGGTTCTGTTACCCAGAATCCTTTGCAAACCTCAACATTTGGCTAAAAAAAAACACATTTTCCTCACATTTTGGTGAGAGAAACTCCTGGAATCAGAGAGGAGCCTCAAATTTCCTTCCACCCAGCGTTCCCCCAAGTCTCCCTGATAAAAATGATACTTCACTTGTGTGGGTAGGCCGAGCACCCGCGACAGGAAATGCCCCAAAACGCAACGTGCACACATCACATTTTTTTAAAGAAAACAGAGGTGTTTTTTTGCAAAGTGCCTACCTGTAGATTTTGGCCTCTAGCTCAGCCGGCACCTAGGGAAACCTACCAAACTTAAGCATTTTTGAAAACTAGAGACCTAGGGGAATCCAAGATGGGGTGACTTGTGGGGCTCTGACCAGGTTCTGTTACCCAGAATCCTTTGCAAACCTCAAAATGTGGTTAAAAAAACACATTTTCCTCACATTTTGGTGACAGAAAGTTCTGGAATCAGAGAGGACCACAAATTTCCTTCCACCCAGCGTTCCACCAAGTATCCCGATAAAAATGATACCTCACTTGTGTGGGTAGGCTTAACGCCCGCGACAGGAAATGCCCCACAACGCAACGTGGACATATCACATTTTTTGAAAGAAAACAGAGGTGTTTTTTGCAAAGTGCCTACCTGCAGATTTTGGCCTCTAGCTCAGCCGGCACCTAGGGAAACCTCCCAAACCTGTGCATTTTTTAAAACTAGAGACCTAGGGGAATCCAAGATGCGGTGACTTGTGGGGCTCTGACCAGGTTCTGTTACCCAGAATCCTTTGCAAACCTCAACATTTGGCTAAAAAAACACATTTTCCTCACATTTTGGTGACAGAACGTTGTGGAATCAGAGAGGAGCCACAAATTTCCTTCCACCCAGCGTTTCCCCAAGTCTCCCGATAAAAATGATAACTCACTTGTGTGGGTAGGCCTAGCGCCCGCGACAGGAAATGCCCCAAAACGCAACGTGGACACATCACATTTTTTTTCAAGAAAACAGAGGTGTTTTTTGCAAAGTACCTACCTGTAGATTTTGGTCTCTAGCTCAGCCGGCACCTAGGGAAACCTCCCAAACCTGTGCATTTTTTAAAACTAGAGACCTAGGGGAATCCAAGAGGGGGTGACTTGTGGGGCTCTGACCAGGTTCTGTTACCCAGAATCCTTTGCATACCTCAACATTTGGCTAAAAAAACACATTTTCCTCACATTTTGGTGACATAACGTCCTGGAATCAGAGAGGAGCCACAAATTTCCTTCCACCCAGCGTTCCCCTAAGTCTCCCTGATAAAAATGATACTTCACTTGTGTGGGTAGGCCTAGCGCCCGCGACAAGAAATGCCCCAAAACGCAACGTGCACACATCACATTTTTTTTAAAAAAAAACAGAGGTGTTTTTTGCAAAGTGCCTACCTGTAGATTTTGGCCTCTAGCTCAGCCGGCACCTAGGGAAACCTAGCAAACATAAGCATTTTTTAAAACTATAGACCTAGGGGAATCGAAGATGGGGTGACTTGTGGGGCTCTGGCCAGGTTCTGTTACCCAGAATCCTTTGCAAACCTCAACATTTGGCTAAAAAAAAAACATTTTCCTCACATTTTGGTGACAGAAAGTCCTGGAATCAGAGAGGAGCCACAAATTTCCTTCCACTCAGCATTCCCCCAAGTCTCCCGATAAAAATGATAATTCACTTGTGTGGGTAGGCCTAGCGCCCGCGACAGGAAATGCCCCAAAACGCAACGTGGACACATCACATTTTTTTCAAGAAAACAGAGGAGTTTTTTGCAAAGTGCCTACCTGTAGATTTTGGCCTCTAGCTCAGCCGGCACCTAGGGAAACCTCCCAAACCTGTGTATTTCTGAAAACTAGAGACCTAGGGGAATCCAAGATGGGGTGACTTGTGGGGCTCTGACCAGGTTCTGTTACCCAGAATCCTTTGCAAAACTCAAAATTTGGCTAAAAAAACACATTTTCCTCACATTTTGGTGACAGAAAGTCCTGGAATCAGAGAGGAGCCACACATTTCCTCCCACCCAGCGTTCCCCCAAGTCTCCTGATAAAAATGATACCTCACTTGTGTGGGTAGGCCTAGCGCCCGCGACAGGAAATGCCCCAAAACGCAACGTGCACACACATCACATTTTTTTAAAGAAAACAGAGGTGTTTTTTTGCAAAGTGCCTACTTGTAGATTTTGGCCTCTAGCTCAGCCGGCAGCTAGGGAAACCTACCAAACCTGTGCATTTCTGAAAACTAGAGACCTAGGGGAATCCAAGATGGGGTGACTTGTGGGGCTCTGACCAGGTTTTGTTACCCAGAATCCTTTACAAACCTCAAAATTTGGCTTAAAAAACAAATTTTCCTCATATTTTTTAATGACAGAACGTTCTAGAATCAGACAGGAGCCACACATTTCCTCCCACCCAGCGTTCCCCCAAGTCTCCTGATAAAAATGATACCTCACTTGTGTGGGTAGGCCTAGCGCCAGCGACAGGAAATGCCCCAAAACACAACGTGCACACATCACATTTTTTGAAAGAAAACAGAGGTGTTTTTTGCAAAGTGCCTACCTGTAGATTTTGGCCTCTAGCTCAGCCGGCACCTAGGGAAACCTCCCAAACCTGTGCATTTTTTAAAACTAGAGACCTAGGGGAATCCAAGATGGGGTGACTTGTGGGGCTCTGACCAGGTTCTGTTACCCAGAATCCTTTGCAAACCTCAAAATTTGGCTAAAAAAACTCATTTTCCTCACATTTTGGTGACAGAAAGTCCTGGAATCAGAGAGGAGCCACAAATTTCCTTCCACCCAGCGTTCCCCCAAGTCTCCCTGATAAAAATGATACTTCACTTGTGTGGGAATTCCTGGCGCCCGCGACAGGAAATGCCCCAAAACGCAATGTGCACATATCACATTTAAAAAAAAAAACAACAGAGGTGTTTTTTGCAAAGTGCCTACCTGTAGATTTTGGCCTCTAGCTCAGCCGGCACCTAGGGAAACCTACCAAACATAAGCATTTTTTAAAACTATAGACCTAGGGGAATCGAAGATGGGGTGACTTGTGGGGCTCTGGCCAGGTTCTGTTACCCAGAATCCTTTGCAAACCTCAACATTTGGCTAAAAAAAAAAACATTTTCCTCACATTTTGGTGACAGAAAGTCCTGGAATCAGAGAGGAGCCACAAATTTCCTTCCACTCAGCATTCCCCCAAGTCTCCCTATAGACCTAGGGGAATCGAAGATGGGGTGACTTGTGGGGCTCTGGCCAGGTTCTGTTACCCAGAATCCTTTGCAAACCTCAACATTTGGCTAAAAAAAAACACATTTTCCTCACATTTTGGTGACAGAAAGTCCTGGAATCAGAGAGGAGCCACAAATTTCCTTCCACTCAGCATTCCCCCAAGTCTCCCGATAAAAATGATAACTCACTTGTGTGGGTAGGCCTAGCGCCCGCGACAGGAAATGCCCCAAAACGCAACGTGGACACATCACATTTTTTTCAAGAAAACAGAGGTGTTTTTTGCAAAGTGCCTACCTGTAGATTTTAGCCTCTAGCTCAGCCGGCACCTAGGGAAACCTCCCAAACCTGTGTATTTTTGAAAACTAGAGACTTAGGGGAATCCAGGATGGGGTGACTGGTGGGGCTCTGACCAGGTTCTGTTACCCAGAATCCTTTGCAAAACTCAAAATTTGGCTAAAAAAACACATTTTCCTCACATTTTGGTGACAGAAAGTCCTGGAATCAGAGAGGAGCCACACATTTCCTCCCACCCAGCGTTCCCCCAAGTCTCCTGATAAAAATGATCCCTCACTTGTGTGGGTAGGCCTAGCGCCCGCAACAGGAAATGCCCCAAAACGCAACGTGCACACACATCACATTTTTTGAAAGAAAACAGAGGTGTTTTTTTGCAAAGTGCCTACTTGTAGATTTTGGCCTCTAGCTCAGCCTGCAGCTAGGGAAACCTACCAAACCTGTGCATTTCTGAAAACTAGAGACCTAGGGGAATCCAAGATGGGGTGACTTGTGGGGTTCTGACCAGGTTTTGTTACCCAGAATCCTTTGCAAACCTCAAAATTTGGCTTAAAAAACAAATTTTCCTCACATTTTTTAATGACAGAACGTTCTAGAATCAGACAGGAGCCACACATTTCGTCCCACCCAGCGTTCCCCCAAGTCTCCTCATAAAAATGATACCTCACTTGTGTGGGTAGGCGTAGCGCCAGCGACAGGAAATGCCCCAAAACACAACGTGCACACATCACATCTTTTGAAAGAAAACAGAGGTGTTTTTTGCAAAGTGCCTACCTGCAGATTTTGGCCTCTAGCTCAGCCGGCACCTAGGGAAACCTCCCAAACCTGTGCATTTTTTAAAACTAGAGACCTAGGGGAATCCAAGATGCAGTGACTTGTGGGGCTCTGACCAGGTTCTGTTACCCAGAATCCTTTGCAAACCTCAACATTTGGCTAAAAAAACACATTTTCCTCACATTTTGGTGACAGAACGTTGTGGAATCAGAGAGGAGCCACAAATTTCCTTCCACCCAGCGTTTCCCCAAGTCTCCCGATAAAAATGATAACTCACTTGTGTGGGTAGGCCTAGCGCCCGCGACAGGAAATGCCCCAAAACGCAACGTGGACACATCACATTTTTTTCAAGAAAACAGAGGTGTTTTTTGCAAAGTGCCTACCTGTAGATTTTGGTCTCTAGCTCAACTGGCACCTAGGTAAACCTCCCAAACCTGTGCATTTTTGAAAACTAGAGACCTAGGGGAATCCCAGATGGGGTGACTTGTGGGGCTCTGACCAGGTTCTGTTACCCAGAATCCTTTGCATACCTCAACATTTGGCTAAAAAAACAAATTTTCCTCACATTTTGGTGACAGAACGTCCTGGAATCAGAGAGGAGCCACACATTTCCTTCCACCCAGCGTTCCCCCAAGTCTCCCTGATAAAAATGATACTTCACTTGTGTGGGTAGGCCTAGCGCCCGCGACAGGAAATGCCCCAAAACGCAACGTGCACACATCACATTTTTTTTTTTAAAAACAGAGGTGTTTTTTGCAAAGTGCCTACCTGTAGATTTTGGCCTCTAGCTCAGCCGGCACCTAGAGCAACCTCCCAAACCTATGCATTTTTGAAAACTAGAGACCTAGGGGAATCCAAGATGGGGTGATTTGTGGGGCTCTGACCAGGTTTTGTTACCTAGAATCCTTTGCAAACCTCAAAATTTGGCTAAAAAAACAAATTTTCCTCACATTTTGGTGACAGAAAGTCCTGGAATCAGAGAGGAGACACAAATTTCCTTCCACCCAGCGTTCCCCCAAGTCTCCCAATAAAAATGATAACTCACTTGTGTGGGTAGGCCTAGCGCCCGCGACAGGAAATGCCCCAAAACGCAACATGGACACATCACATTTTTTTCAAGAAAACAGAGGTGTTTTTTGCAAAGTGCCTACCTGTAGATTTTGGTCTCTAGCTCAGCCGGCACCTAGGGAAACCTCCCAAACCTGTGCATTTTTTAAAACTAGAGACCTAGGGGAATCCAAGATGGGGTGACTTGTGGGGCTCTGACCAGGTTCTGTTACCCAGAATCCTTTGCATACCTCAACATTTGGCTAAAAAAACACATTTTCCTCACATTTTGGTGACAGAACGTTCTGGAATCAGAGAGGAGCCACAAATTTCCTTCCACCCAGCGTTCCCCCAAGTCTCCCTGATAAAAATGATACTTCACTTGTGTGGGTAGGCCTAGCGCCCGCGACAAGAAATGCCCCAAAACGCAACGTGCACACATCACATTTTTTAAAAAAAAAAACAGAGGTGTTTTTTGCAAAGTGCCTACCTGTAGATTTTGGCCTCTAGCTCAGCCGGCACCTAGGGAAACCTAGCAAACATAAGCATTTTTTAAAACTATAGACCTAGGGGAATCGAAGATGGGGTGACTTGTGGGGCTCTGGCCAGGTTCTGTTACCCAGAATCCTTTGCAAATCTCAACATTTGGCTAAAAAAAAAAACATTTTCCTCACATTTTGGTGACAGAAAGTCCTGGAATCAGAGAGGAGCCACAAATTTCCTTCCACTCAGCATTCCCCCAAGTCTCCCGATAAAAATGATAATTCACTTGTGTGGGTAGGCCTAGCGCCCGCGACAGGAAATGCCCCAAAACGCAACGTGGACACATCACATTTTTTTCAAGAAAACAGAGGAGTTTTTTGCAAAGTGCCTACCTGTAGATTTTGGCCTCTAGCTCAGCCGGCACCTAGGGAAACCTCCCAAACCTGTGTATTTCTGAAAACTAGAGACCTAGGGGAATCCAAGATGGGGTGACTTGTGGGGCTCTGACCAGGTTCTGTTACCCAGAATCCTTTGCAAAACTCAAAATTTGGCTAAAAAAACACATTTTCCTCACATTTTGGTGACAGAAAGTCCTGGAATCAGAGAGGAGCCACACATTTCCTCCCACCCAGCGTTCCCCCAAGTCTCCTGATAAAAATGATACCTCACTTGTGTGGGTAGGCCTAGCGCCCGCGACAGGAAATGCCCCAAAACGCAACGTGCACACACATCACATTTTTTTAAAGAAAACAGAGGTGTTTTTTTGCAAAGTGCCTACTTGTAGATTTTGGCCTCTAGCTCAGCCGGCAGCTAGGGAAACCTACCAAACCTGTGCATTTCTGAAAACTAGAGACCTAGGGGAATCCAAGATGGGGTGACTTGTGGGGCTCTGACCAGGTTTTGTTACCCAGAATCCTTTACAAACCTCAAAATTTGGCTTAAAAAACAAATTTTCCTCATATTTTTTAATGACAGAACGTTCTAGAATCAGACAGGAGCCACACATTTCCTCCCACCCAGCGTTCCCCCAAGTCTCCTGATAAAAATGATACCTCACTTGTGTGGGTAGGCCTAGCGCCAGCGACAGGAAATGCCCCAAAACACAACGTGCACACATCACATTTTTTGAAAGAAAACAGAGGTGTTTTTTGCAAAGTGCCTACCTGTAGATTTTGGCCTCTAGCTCAGCCGGCACCTAGGGAAACCTACCAAAGTTGTGCATTTCTGAAAACTAGAGACCTAGGGGAATCCACGATGGGGTGACTTGTGGGGCTCTGACCAGGTTTTGTTACCCAGAATCCATGCAAACCTCAAAATTTGGCTAAAAAAACACATTTTCCTCACATTTTGCTGACAGAAAGTCCTGGAATCAGAGAGGAGCCACAAATTTCCTTCAACCCAGCGTTCCCCCAAGTCTCCCGATAAAAATGATAACTCACTTGTGTGGGTAGGCCTAGCGCCTGCGACAGGAAATGCCCCAAAACGCAACGTGGACACATCACATTTTTTTCAAGAAAACAGAGGTGTTTTTTGCAAAATGCCTACCTGTAGATTTTGGCCTCTAGCTCAGCCGGCACCTAGGGAAACCTCCCAAACCTGTGCATTTTTTAAAACTAGAGACCTAGGGGAATCCAAGATGGGGTGACTTGTGGGGCTCTGACCAGGTTCTGTTACCCAGAATCCTTTGCAAACCTCAAAATTTGGCTAAAAAAACACATTTTCCTCACATTTTGGTGACAGAAAGTCCTGGAATCAGAGAGGAGCCACAAATTTCCTTCCACCCAGCGTTCCCCCAAGTCTCCCTGATAAAAATGATACTTCACTTGTGTGGGAATTCCTGGCGCCCGCGACAGGAAATGCCCCAAAACGCAATGTGCACATATCACATTTAAAAAAAAAAAAAAAACAGAGGTGTTTTTTGCAAAGTGCCTACCTGTAGATTTTGGCCTCTAGCTCAGCCGGCACCTAGGGAAACCTACCAAACATAAGCATTTTTTAAAACTATAGACCTAGGGGAATCGAAGATGGGGTGACTTGTGGGGCTCTGGCCAGGTTCTGTTACCCAGAATCCTTTGCAAACCTCAACATTTGGCTAAAAAAAAACACATTTTCCTCACATTTTGGTGACAGAAAGTCCTGGAATCAGAGAGGAGCCACAAATTTCCTTCCACTCAGCATTCCCCCAAGTCTCCCTATAGACCTAGGGGAATCGAAGATGGGGTGACTTGTGGGGCTCTGGCCAGGTTCTGTTACCCAGAATCCTTTGCAAACCTCAACATTTGGCTAAAAAAAAAAACATTTTCCTCACATTTTGGTGACAGAAAGTCCTGGAATCAGAGAGGAGCCACAAATTTCCTTCCACTCAGCATTCCCCCAAGTCTCCTGATAAAAATGATAACTCACTTGTGTGGGTAGGCCTAGCGCCCGCGACAGGAAATGCCCCAAAACGCAACGTGGACACATCACATTTTTTTCAAGAAAACAGAGGTGTTTTTTGCAAAGTGCCTACCTGTAGATTTTAGCCTCTAGCTCAGCCGGCACCTAGGGAAACCTCCCAAACCTGTGTATTTTTGAAAACTAGAGACCTAGGGGAATCCAGGATGGGGTGACTTGTGGGGCTCTGACCAGGTTCTGTTACCCAGAATCCTTTGCAAAACTCAAAATTTGGCTAAAAAAAAACATTTTCCTCACATTTTGGTGACAGAAGTCCTGGAATCAGAGAGGAGCCACACATTTCCTCCCACCCAGCGTTCCCCCAAGTCTCCTGATAAAAATGATCCCTCACTTGTGTGGGTAGGCCTAGCGCCCGCGACAGGAAATGCCCCAAAACGCAACGTGCACACACATCACATTTTTTGAAAGAAAACAGAGGTGTTTTTTTGCAAAGTGCCTACTTGTAGATTTCGGCCTCTAGCTCAGCCTGCAGCTAGGGAAACCTACCAAACCTGTGCATTTCTGAAAACTAGAGACCTAGGGGAATCCAAGATAGGGTGACTTGTGGGGCTCTGACCAGGTTTTGTTACCCAGAATCCTTTGCAAACCTCAAAATTTGGCTTAAAAAACAAATTTTCCTCACATTTTTTAATGACAGAACGTTCTAGAATCAGACAGGAGCCACACATTTCCTCCCACCCAGCGTTCCCCCAAGTCTCCTCATAAAAACGATACCTCACTTGTGTGGGTAGGCCTAGCGCCAGCGACAGGAAATGCCCCAAAACACAACGTGCACACATCACATCTTTTGAAAGAAAACAGAGGTGTTTTTTGCAAAGTGCCTACCTGCAGATTTTGGCCTCCAGCTCAGCCGGCACCTAGGGAAACCTCCCAAACCTGTGCATTTTTTAAAACTAGAGACCTAGGGGAATCCAAGATGCAGTGACTTGTGGGGCTCTGACCAGGTTCTGTTACCCAGAATCCTTTGCAAACCTCAACATTTGGCTAAAAAAACACATTTTCCTCACATTTTGGTGACAGAACGTTGTGGAATCAGAGAGGAGCCACAAATTTCCTTCCACCCAGCGTTTCCCCAAGTCTCCCGATAAAAATGATAACTCACTTGTGTGGGTAGGCCTAGCGCCCGCGACAGGAAATGCCCCAAAACGCAACGTGGACACATCACATTTTTTTCAAGAAAACAGAGGTGTTTTTTGCAAAGTGCCTACCTGTAGATTTTGGTCTCTAGCTCAGCAGGCACCTAGGTAAACCTCCCAAACCTGTGCATTTTTGAAAACTAGAGACCGAGGGGAATCCCAGATGGGGTGACTTGTGGGGCTCTGACCAGGTTCTGTTACCCAGAATCCTTTGCATACCTCAACATTTGGCTAAAAAAACAAATTTTCCTCACATTTTGGTGACAGAACGTCCTGGAATCAGAGAGGAGCCACAAATTTCCTTCCACCCAGCGTTCCCCCAAGTCTCCCTGATAAAAATGATACTTCACTTGTGTGGGTAGGCCTAGCGCCCGCGACAGGAAATGCCCCAAAACGCAACGTGCACACATCACATTTTTTTTTTTTAAAACAGAGGTGTTTTTTGCAAAGTGCCTACCTGTAGATTTTGGCCTCTAGCTCAGCCGGCACCTAGAGCAACCTCCCAAACCTATGCATTTTTGAAAACTAGAGACCTAGGGGAATCCAAGATGGGGTGATTTGTGGGGCTCTGACCAGGTTTTGTTACCTAGAATCCTTTGCAAACCTCAAAATTTGGCTAAAAAATCAAATTTTCCTCACATTTTGGTGACAGAAAGTCCTGGAATCAGAGAGGAGCCACAAATTTCCTTCCACCCAGCGTTCCCCCAAGTCTCCCAATAAAAATGATAACTCACTTGTGTGGGTAGGCCTAGCGCCCGCGACAGGAAATGCCCCAAAACGCAACATGGACACATCACATTTTTTTCAAGAAAACAGAGGTGTTTTTTGCAAAGTGCCTACCTGTAGATTTTGGTCTCTAGCTCAGCCGGCACCTAGGGAAACCTCCCAAACCTGTGCATTTTTTAAAACTAGAGACCTAGGGGAATCCAAGATGGGGTGACTTGTGGGGCTCTGACCAGGTTCTGTTACCCAGAATCCTTTGCATACCTCAACATTTGGCTAAAAAAACACATTTTCCTCACATTTTGGTGACAGAACGTTCTGGAATCAGAGAGGAGCCACAAATTTCCTTCCACCCAGCGTTCCCCCAAGTCTCCCTGATAAAAATGATACTTCACTTGTGTGGGTAGGCCTAGCGCCCGCGACAGGAAATGCCCCACAATGCAACGTGCACACATCATATATTTTTTTTTTTTTTTTTTAAAGAAAACAGAGGTGTTCTTTGCAAAGTGCCTACCTGTAGATTTTGGCCTCTAGCTCAGCCGGCACCTAGGGAAACCTACCAAACCTGAGCATTTATGAAAACTAGAGACCTAGGGGAATCGAAGATGGGGTGACTTGTGGGGCTCTGACCAGGTTTTGTTACCCAGAATCCATGCAAACCTCAAAATTTGGCTAAAAAAAAGAAAAAATTCCTCACATTTTGGTGACAGAAAGTCCTGGAATCAGAGAGGAGCCACAAATTTTCTTCCACCCAGCGTTCCCCCAAGTCTCCCGATAAAAATGATAACTCACTTGTGTGGGTAGGCCTAGCGCCCGCGACAGGAAATGCCCCAAAACGCAACGTGGACACATCACATTTTTTTCAAGAAAACAGAGGTGTTTTTTGCAAAGTGCCTACCTGTAGATTTTGGTCTCTAGCTCAGCAGGCACCTAGGGAAACCTCCCAAACCTGTGCATTTTTGAAAACTAGAGACCTAGGGGAATCCAAGATGGGGTGACTTGTGGGGCTCTGACCAGGTTCTGTTACCCAGAATCCTTTGCATACCTCAACATTTGGCTAAAAAAACACATTTTCCTCACATTTTGGTGACATAACGTCCTGGAATCAGAGAGGAGCCACAAATTTCCTTCCACCCAGCGTTCCCCCAAGTCTCCCTGATAAAAATGATACTTCACTTGTGTGGGTAGGCCTAGCGCCTGCGACAGGAAATGCCCCAAAACGCAACGTGCACACATCACATTTAAAAAAAAAAAAAAAAAAAAACAACAGAGGTTTTTTTTGCAAAGTGCCTACCTGTAGATTTTGGCCTCTAGCTCAGCCGGCACCTAGGGAAACCTAGCAAACATAAGCATTTTTGAAAACTATAGACCTAGGGGAATCGAAGATGGGGTGACTTGTGGGGCTCTGGCCAGGTTCTGTTACCCAGAATCCCTTGCAAACCTCAACATTTGGCTAAAAAAAAACACATTTTCCTCACATTTTGGTGACAGAAAGTCCTGGAATCAGAGAGGAGCCACAAATTTCCTTCCACTCAGCATTCCCCCAAGTCTCCCGATAAAAATGATAACTCACTTGTGTGGGTAGGCCTAGCGCCCGCGACAGGAAATGCCCCAAAACGCAACGTGGACACATCACATTTTTTTCAAGAAAACAGAGGTGTTTTTTGCAAAGTGCCCACCTGTAGATTTTGGCCTCTAGCTCAGCCGGCACCTAGGGAAACCTCCCAAACCTGTGTTTTTTTTAAAACTAGAGACCTAGGGGAATCCAAGATGGGGTGACTTGTGGGGCTCTGACCAGGTTCTGTTACCCAGAATCCTTTCCAAAACTCAAAATTTGGCTAAAAAAACACATTTTCCTCACATTTTGGTGACAGAAAGTCCTGGAATCAGAGAGGAGCCACACATTTCCTCCCACCCAGCGTTCCCCCAAGTCTCTTGATAAAAATGATACCTCACTTGTGTGGGTAGGCCTAGCGCCCGCGACAGGAAATGCCCCAAAACGCAACGTGCACACACATCACATTTTTTGAAAGAAAACAGAGGTGTTTTTTTGCAAAGTGCCTACTTGTAGATTTTGGCCTCTAGCTCAGCCGGCAGCTAGGGAAACCTACCAAACCTGTGCATTTCTGAAAACTAGAGACCTAGGGGAATCCAAGATGGGGTGACTTGTGGGGCTCTGACCAGGTTTTGTTACCCAGAATCCTTTGCAAACCTCAAAATTTGGCTTAAAAAACAAATTTTCCTCATATTTTTTAATGACAGAACGTTCTAGAATCAGACAGGAGCCACACATTTCCTCCCACCCAGCGTTCCCTCAAGTCTCCTGATAAAAATGATACATCACTTGTGTGGGTAGGCCTAGCGCCAGCGACAGGAAATGCCCCAAAACACAACGTGCACACATCACATTTTTTGAAAGAAAACAGAGGTGTTTTTTGCAAAGTGCCTACCTGTAGATTTTGGCCTCTAGCTCAGCCGGCACCTAGGGAAACCTACCAAAGTTGTGCATTTCTGAAAACTAGAGACCTAGGGGAATCCACGATGGGGTGACTTGTGGGGCTCTGACCAGGTTTTGTTACCCAGAATCCATGCAAACCTCCAAATTTGGATAAAAAAACACATTTTCCTCACATTTTGCTGACAGAAAGTCCTGGAATCAGAGAGGAGCCACAAATTTCCTTCAACCCAGCGTTCCCCCAAGTCTCCCGATAAAAATGATAACTCACTTGTGTGGGTAGGCCTAGCGCCTGCGACAGGAAATGCCCCAAAACGCAACGTGGACACATCACATTTTTTTCAAGAAAACAGAGGTGTTTTTTGCAAAGTGCCTACCTGTAGATTTTGGCCTCTAGCTCAGCCGGCACCTAGGGAAACCTACCAAACATAAGCATTTTTGAAAACTATAGACCTAGGGGAATCGAAGATGGGGTGACTTGTGGGGCTCTGGCCAGGTTCTGTTACCCAGAATCCTTTGCAAACCTCAACATTTGGCTAAAAAAAAACACATTTTCCTCACATTTTGGTGACAGAAAGTCCTGGAATCAGAGAGGAGCCACAAATTTCCTTCCACTCAGCATTCCCCCAAGTCTCCCGATAAAAATGATAACTCACTTGTGTGGGTAGGCCTAGCGCCCGCGACAGGAAATGCCCCAAAACGCAACGTGGACACATCACATTTTTTTCAAGAAAACAGAGGTGTTTTTTGCAAAGTGCCTACCTGTAGATTTTGGCCTCTAGCTCAGCCGGCACCTAGGGAAACCTCCCAAACCTGTGTATTTTTGAAAACTAGAGACCTAGGGGAATCCAGGATGGGGTGACTTGTGGGGCTCTGACCAGGTTCTGTTACCCAGAATCCTTTGCAAAACTCAAAATTTGGCTAAAAAAACACATTTTCCTCACATTTTGGTGACAGAAAGTCCTGGAATCAGAGAGGAGCCACACATTTCCTCCCACCCAGCGTTCCCCCAAGTCTCCTGATAAAAATGATACCTCACTTGTGTGGGTAGGCCTAGCGCCCGCGACAGGAAATGCCCCAAAAAGCAACGTGCACACACATCACATTTTTTGAAAGAAAACAGAGGTGTTTTTTTGCAAAGTGCCTACTTGTAGATATTGGCCTCTAGCTCAGCCTGCAGCTAGGGAAACCTACCAAACCTGTGCATTTCTGAAAACTAGAGACCTAGGGGAATCCAAGATGGGGTGACTTGTGGGGCTCTGACCAGGTTTTGTTACCCAGAATCCTTTGGAAACCTCAAAATTTGGCTTAAAAAACAAATTTTCCTCACATTTTTTAATGACAGAACGTTCTAGAATCAGACAGGAGCCACACATTTCCTCCCACCCAGCGTTCCCCCAAGTCTCCTCATAAAAATTATACCTCACTTGTGTGGGTAGGCCTAGCGCCAGCGACAGGAAATGCCCCAAAACACAACGTGCACACATCACATTTTTTTAAAGAAAACAGAGGTGTTTTTTGCAAAGAGCCTACCTGTAGATTTTGGCCTCTAGCTCAGCCGGCACCTAGGGAAACCTACCAAAGTTGTGCATTTCTGAAAACTAGAGACCTAGGGGAATCCACGATGGGGTGACTTGTGGGGCTCTGACCAGGTTTTGTTACCCAGAATCCATGCAAACCTCAAAATTTGGCTCAAAAAACACATTTTCCTCACATTTTGCTGACAGAAAGTCCTGGAATCAGAGAGGAGCCACAAATTTCCTTCAACCCAGCGTTCCCCCAAGTCTCCCGATAAAAATGATAACTCACTTGTGTGGGTAGGCCTAGCGCCTGCGACAGAAAATGCCCCAAAACGCAACGTGGACACATCAAATTTTTTTCAAGAAAACAGAGGTGTTTTTGCAAAGTGCCTACCTGTAGATTTTGGCCTCTAGCTCAGCCGGCACCTAGGGAAACCTCCCAAACCTGTGCATTTTTGAAAACTAGAGACCTAGGGGAATCCAAGATGGGGTGACTTGTGGGGCTCTGACCAGGTTCTGTTACCCAGAATCCTTTGCAAACCTCAAAATTTGGCTAAAAAAACACATTTTCCTCACATTTTGGTGACAGAAAGTCCTGGAATCAGAGAGGAGCCACACACTTCCTCCCACCCAGCGTTCCCCCAAGTCTCCTGATAAAAATGATACCTCACTTGTGTGGGTAGGCCTAGCGCCCGCGACAGGAAATGCCCCAAAACACAACGTGCACACATCACATTTTTTGAAAGAAAACAGAGGTTTTTTTTCCAAAGTGCCTACTTGTAGATTTTGGCCTCTAGCTCAGCCGGCACCTAGGGAAACCTACCAAACCTGTGCATTTCTGAAAACTAGAGACCTAGGGGAATCCAAGATGGGGTGACTTGTGGGGCTCTGACCAGGTTTTGTTACCCAGAATCCTTTGGAAACCTCAAAATTTGGCTTAAAAAACAAATTTTCCTCACATTTTTTAATGACAGAACGTTCTAGAATCAGACAGGAGCCACACATTTCCTCCCACCCAGCGTTCCCCCAAGTCTCCTCATAAAAATTATACCTCACTTGTGTGGGTAGGCCTAGCGCCAGCGACAGGAAATGCCCCAAAACACAACGTGCACACATCACATTTTTTTAAAGAAAACAGAGGTGTTTTTTGCAAAGAGCCTACCTGTAGATTTTGGCCTCTAGCTCAGCCGGCACCTAGGGAAACCTACCAAAGTTGTGCATTTCTGAAAACTAGAGACCTAGGGGAATCCACGATGGGGTGACTTGTGGGGCTCAGACCAGGTTTTGTTACCCAGAATCCATGCAAACCTCAAAATTTGGCTCAAAAAACACATTTTCCTCACATTTTGCTGACAGAAAGTCCTGGAATCAGAGAGGAGCCACAAATTTCCTTCAACCCAGCGTTCCCCCAAGTCTCCCGATAAAAATGATAACTCACTTGTGTGGGTAGGCCTAGCGCCTGCGACAGAAAATGCCCCAAAACGCAACGTGGACACATCACATTTTTTTCAAGAAAACAGAGGTGTTTTTGCAAAGTGCCTACCTGTAGATTTTGGCCTCTAGCTCAGCCGGCACCTAGGGAAACCTCCCAAACCTGTGCATTTTTGAAAACTAGAGACCTAGGGGAATCCAAGATGGGGTGACTTGTGGGGCTCTGACCAGGTTCTGTTACCCAGAATCCTTTGCAAACCTCAAAATTTGGCTAAAAAAACACATTTTCCTCACATTTTGGTGACAGAAAGTCCTGGAATCAGAGAGGAGCCACACACTTCCTCCCACCCAGCGTTCCCCCAAGTCTCCTGATAAAAATGATACCTCACTTGTGTGGGTAGGCCTAGCGCCCGCGACAGGAAATGCCCCAAAACACAACGTGCACACATCACATTTTTTGAAAGAAAACAGAGGTGTTTTTTACAAAGTGCCTACCTGTAGATTTTGGCCTCTAGCTCAGCCGGCACCTAGGGAAACCTCCCAAACCTGTGCATTTTTTTAAACTAGAGACCTAGGGGAATCCAAGATGGGGTGACTTGTGGGGCTCTGACCAGGTTCTGTTACCCAGAATCCTTTGCAAACCTCAACATTTGGCTAAAAAAACACATTTTCCTCACATTTTGGTGACAGAACGTTCTGGAATCTGAGAGGAGTTACAAATTGCATTCCACCCAGCGTTCCCCCAATTCTCCCGATCAAAATGATACCTCACTTGTGTGGGTAGGCCTAGCGCCCGCGACAGGAAATGCCCCAAAACGCAACGTGCACACACATCACATTTTTTGAAAGAAAACAGAGGTTTTTTTTCCAAAGTGCCTACTTGTAGATTTTGGCCTCTAGCTCAGCCGGCACCTAGGGAAACCTACCAAACCTGTGCATTTCTGAAAACTAGAGACCTAGGGGAATCCAAGATGGGATGACTTGTGGGGCTCTGACCAGGTTTTGTTACTCAGAATCCTTTGCAAACCTCAAAATTTGGCTAAAAAAACACATTTTCCTCACATTTTGGTGACAGAAAGTCCTGGAATCAGAGAGGAGCCACAAATTTCCTTCCACCCAGCGTTCCCCCAAGTCTCCCGATAAAAATGATAACTCACTTGTGTGGGTAGGCATAGCGCCCGCGACAGGAAATGCCCCAAAACACAACGTGGACACATCACATTTTTCTAAAGAAAACAGAGGTGTTTTTTGCAAAGTGCCTATCTGTAGATTTTGGCCTCTAGCTCAGCCGGCACCTAGGGAAACCTCCCAAACCTGTGCATTTTTGAAAACCAGAGACCTAGGGGAATCCAAGATGGGGTGACTTGTGGGGCTCTGACCAGGTTCTGTTACCCAGAATCCTTTGCAAACCTCAAAATTTGGCTAAAAAAACACATTTTCCTCACATTTTGGTGACAGAAAGTCCTGGAATCAGAGAGGAGCCACACACTTCCTCCCACCCAGCGTTCCCCCAAGTCTCCTGATAAAAATGATACCTCACTTGTGTGGGTAGGCCTAGCGCCCGCGACAGGAAATGCCCCAAAACACAACGTGCACACATGACATTTTTTGAAAGAAAACAGAGGTGTTTTTTGCAAAGTGCCTACCTGTAGATTTTGGCCTCTAGCTCAGCCGGCACCTAGGGAAACCTCCCAAACCTGTGCATTTTTTTAAACTAGAGACCTAGGGGAATCCAAGATGGGGTGACTTGTGGGGCTCTGACCAGGTTCTGTTACCCAGAATCCTTTGCAAACCTCAACATTTGGCTAAAAAAACACATTTTCCTCACATTTTGGTGACAGAACGTTCTGGAATCAGAGAGGAGCTACAAATTGCATTCCACCCAGCGTTCCCCCAATTCTCCCGATCAAAATGATACCTCACTTGTGTGGGTAGGCCTAGCGCCCGCGACAGGAAATGCCCCAAAATGCAACGTGCACACACATCACATTTTTTGAAAGAAAACAGAGGTTTTTTTTCCAAAGTGCCTACTTGTAGATTTTGGCCTCTAGCTCAGCCGGCACCTAGGGAAACCTACCAAACCTGTGCATTTCTGAAAACTAGAGACCTAGGGGAATCCAAGATGGGATGACTTGTGGGGCTCTGACCAGGTTTTGTTACTCAGAATCCTTTGCAAACCTCAAAATTTGGCTAAAAAAACACATTTTCCTCACATTTTGGTGACAGAAAGTCCTGGAATCAGAGAGGAGCCACAAATTTCCTTCCACCCAGCGTTCCCCCAAGTCTCCCGATAAAAATGATAACTCACTTGTGTGGGTAGGCATAGCGCCCGCGACAGGAAATGCCCCAAAACACAACGTGGACACATCACATTTTTTTAAAGAAAACAGAGGTGTTTTTTGCAAAGTGCCTATCTGTAGATTTTGGCCTCTAGCTCAGCCGGCACCTAGGGAAACCTCCCAAACCTGTGCATTTTTGAAAACCAGAGACCTAGGGGAATCCAAGATGGGGTGACTTGTGGGGCTCTGACCAGGTTCTGTTACCCAGAATCCTTTGCAAACCTCAAAATTTGGCTAAAAAAACACATTTTCCTCACATTTTGGTGACAGAAAGTCCTGGAATCAGAGAGGAGCCACACACTTCCTCCCACCCAGCGTTCCCCCAAGTCTCCTGATAAAAATGATACCTCACTTGTGTGGGTAGGCCTAGCGCCCGCGACAGGAAATGCCCCAAAACACAACGTGCACACATCACATTTTTTGAAAGAAAACAGAGGTGTTTTTTGCAAAGTGCCTACCTGTAGATTTTGGCCTCTAGCTCAGCCGGCACCTAGGGAAACCTCCCAAACCTGTGCATTTTTTTAAACTAGAGACCTAGGGGAATCCAAGATGGGGTGACTTGTGGGGCTCTGACCAGGTTCTGTTACCCAGAATCCTTTGCAAACCTCAACATTTGGCTAAAAAAACACACATTTTCCTCACATTTTGGTGACAGAACGTTCTGGAATCAGAGAGGAGCTACAAATTGCATTCCACCCAGCGTTCCCCCAATTCTCCCGATCAAAATGATACCTCACTTGTGTGGGTAGGCCTAGCGCCCGCGACAGGAAATGCCCCAAAATGCAACGTGCACACACATCACATTTTTTGAAAGAAAACAGAGGTTTTTTTTCCAAAGTGCCTACTTGTAGATTTTGGCCTCTAGCTCAGCCGGCACCTAGGGAAACCTACCAAACCTGTGCATTTCTGAAAATTAGAGACCTAGGGGAATCCAAGATGGGGTGACTTGTGGGGCTCTGACCAGGTTTTGTTACTCAGAATCCTTTGCAAACCTCAAAATTTGGCTAAAAAAACAAATTTTCCTCACATTTTGGTGACAGAAAGTCCTGGAATCAGAGAGGAGCCACAAATTTCCTTCCACCCAGCGTTCCCCCAAGTCTCCAGATAAAAATGATAACTCACTTGTGTGGGTAGGCCTAGCGCCCGTGACAGGAAATGCCCCAAAACACAACGTGGACACATCACATTTTTTTAATGAAAACAGAGGTGTTTTTTGCAAAGTGCCTATCTGTAGATTTTGGCCTCTAGCTCAGCCGGCACCTAGGGAAACCTCCCAAACCTGTGCATTTTTGAAAACCAGAGACCTAGGGGAATCCAAGATTGGGTGACTTGTGGGGCTCTGACTAGGTTCTGTTACCCAGAATCCTTTGCATACCTCAACATTTGGCTAAAAAAACACATTTTCCTCACATTTTGGTGAGAGAAAGTCCTGGAATCAGAGAGGAGCCACGAATTTCCTTCCACCCAGCGATCCCCCAAGTCTCCCTGATAAAAATGATACTTCACTTGTGTGGGTAGGCCTAGCGCCCGCGACAGGAAATGCCCCAAAACGCAACGTGCACACATCACATTTTTTTTTTTTTTTTTTTTTTTTTTTTAAAGAAAACAGGTGTTTTTTGCAAAGTGCCTACCTGTAGATTTTGGCCTCTAGCTCAGCCGGCACCTAGGGAAACCTACCAAACCTAAGCATTTTTGAAAACTATAGACCTAGGGGAATCGAAAATGGGGTGACTTGTGGGGCTCTGACCAGGTTCTGTTACCCAGAATCCTTTGCAAACCTCAACATTTGGCTGAAAAAACACATTTTCCTCACATTTTGGTGACAGAAAGTCCTGGAATCAGAGAGGAGCAACAAATTTCCTTCAACCCAGCGTTCCCCCAATTCTCCCTGATAAAAATGATACTTCACTTGTGTGGGTAGGCCTAGCGCCCGCAACAGGAAATGCCCCAAAACGCAACGTGCACACATCACATTTTTTTTTAAAGAAAACAGAGGTGTTTTTTTGCAAAGTGCCTATCTGTAGATTTTGGCCTCTAGCTCAGCTGGCACCTAAGGAAATCTACCAAACCTAAGCATTTTTGAAAACTAGAGACCTAGGGGAATCCAACATGGGGTGACTTGTGGGGCTCTGACCAGGTTCTGTTACCCAGAATCCTTTGCAAAACTCAAAATGTGGTTAAAAAAACACATTTTCCTCACATTTTGGTGACAGAAAGTTCTGGAATCAGAGAGGAGCCACAAATTTCCTTCCACCCAGCGTTCCACCAAGTATCCCGATAAAAATGATAACTCACTTGTGTGGGTAGGCCTAGCGCCCGCGACAGGAAATGCCCCAAAACGCAACATGGACACATCACATTTTTTTCAAGAAAACAGAGGTGTTTTTTGCAAAGTGCTTACCTGTAGATTTTGGCCTCTAGCTCAGCCGGCACCTAGGGAAACCTCCCAAACCTGTGCATTTTTGAAAAACAGAGATCTAGGGGAATCCAATATGGGGTGACTTGTGGGGCTCTGACCAGGTTCTGTTACCCAGAATCCTTTGCATACCTCAACATTTGGCTAAAAAAACACATTTTCCTCACATTTTGGTGAGAGAAAGTCCTGGAATCAGAGAGGAGCCACAAATTTCCTTCAACCCAGCGTTCCCCCAAGTCTCCCTGATAAAAATGATACTTCACTTGTGTGGGTAGGCCTAGTGGCCGCGACAGGAAATGCACCAAAACGCAACGTGCACACATCACATTTTTTTTTTAAAGAAAACAGAGGTGTTTTTTGCAAAGTGCCTACCTGTAGATTTTGGCCTCTAGCTCAGCCGGCACCTAGGGAAACCTACCAAACCTAAGCATTTTTTAAAACTATAGACCTAGGGGAATTGAAGATGGGGTGACTTGTGGGGCTCTGACCAGGTTCTGTTACCCAGAATCCTTTGCAAACCTCAACATTTGGCAAAAAAAACCTAGTGAAACCTCCCAAACCTGTGCATTTTTGAAAACCAGAGACCTAGGGGAATCCAACATGGGGTGACTTGTGGGGCTCTGACCAGGTTCTGTTACCCAGAATCCTTTGCAAACCTCAAAATGTGGTTAAAAAAACACATTTTCCTCACATTTTGGTGACAGAAAGTTCTGGAATCAGAGAGGAGCCACAAATTTCCTTCCACCCAGCGTTCCACCAAGTATCCTGATAAAAATGATACTTCACTTGTGTGGGTAGGCTTAACGCCCGCGACAGGAAATGCCCCACAACGCAACGTGGACATATCACATTTTTTTTTAAAGAAAACAGAGGTGTTTTTTGCAAAGTGCCTACCTGTAGATTTTGGCCTCTAGCTCAGCCGGCACCTAGGGAAACCTACCAAACCTAAGCATTTTTGAAAACTATAGACCTAGGGGAATCGAAAATGGGGTGACTTTTGGGGCTCTGACCAGGTTCTGTTACCCAGAATCCTTTGCAAACCTCAACATTTGGCTGAAAAAACACATTTTCCTCACTTTTTGGTGACAGAAAGTCCTGGAATCAGAGAGGAGCAACAAATTTCCTTCAACCCAGCGTTCCCCCAATTCTCCCTGATAAAAATGATACTTCACTTGTGTGGGTAGGCCTAGCGCCCGCAACAGGAAATGCCCCAAAACGCAACGTGCACACATCACATTTTTTTTTAAAGAAAACAGAGGTGTTTTTTTGCAAAGTGCCTATCTGTAGATTTTGGCCTCTAGCTCAGCCGGCACCTAAGGAAATCTACCAAACCTAAGCATTTTTGAAAACTAGAGACCTAGGGGAATCCAACATGGGGTGACTTGTGGGGCTCTGACCAGGTTCTGTTACCCAGAATCCTTTGCAAAACTCAAAATGTGGTTAAAAAAACACATTTTCCTCACATTTTGGTGACAGAAAGTTCTGGAATCAGAGAGGAGCCACAAATTTCCTTCCACCCAGCGTTCCACCAAGTATCCCGATAAAAATGATAACTCACTTGTGTGGGTAGGCCTAGCGCCCGCGACAGGAAATGCCCCAAAACGCAACATGGACACATCACATTTTTTTCAAGAAAACAGAGGTGTTTTTTGCAAAGTGCTTACCTGTAGATTTTGGCCTCTAGCTCAGCCGGCACCTAGGGAAACCTCCCAAACCTGTGCATTTTTGAAAAACAGAGATCTAGGGGAATCCAAGATGGGGTGACTTGTGGGGCTCTGACCAGGTTCTGTTACCCAGAATCCTTTGCATACCTCAACATTTGGCTAAAAAAACACATTTTCCTCACATTTTGGTGAGAGAAAGTCCTGGAATCAGAGAGGAGCCACAAATTTCCTTCAACCCAGCATTCCCCCAAGTCTCCCTGATAAAAATGATACTTCACTTGTGTGGGTAGGCCTAGTGGCCGCGACAGGAAATGCACCAAAACGCAACGTGCACACATCACATTTTTTTTTTAAAGAAAACAGAGGTGTTTTTTGCAAAGTGCCTACCTGTAGATTTTGGCCTCTAGCTCAGCCGGCACCTAGGGAAACCTACCAAACCTAAGCATTTTTGAAAACTATAGACCTAGGGGAATTGAAGATGGGGTGACTTGTGGGGCTCTGACCAGGTTCTGTTACCCAGAATCCTTTGCAAACCTCAACATTTGGCAAAAAAAACCTAGTGAAACCTCCCAAACCTGTGCATTTTTGAAAACCAGAGACCTAGGGGAATCCAAGATGGGGTGACTTGTGGGGCTCTGACCAGGTTCTGTTACCCAGAATCCTTTGCAAACCTCAAAATGTGGTTAAAAAAACACATTTTCCTCACATTTTGGTGACAGAAAGTTCTGGAATCAGAGAGGAGCCACAAATTTCCTTCCACCCAGCGTTCCACCAAGTATCCTGATAAAAATGATACTTCACTTGTGTGGGTAGGCTTAACGCCCGTGACAGGAAATGCCCCACAACGCAACGTGGACATATCACATTTTTTTTAAAGAAAACAGAGGTGTTTTTTTGCAAAGTGCCTACCTGTAGATTTTGGCCTCTAGCTCAGCCGGCACCTGGGGAAACCTACCAAACCTATGCATTTTTGAAAACTAGAGACCTAGGGGAATCACAGATGGGGTGAGTTGTAGGGCTCTGACCAGGTTTTGTTACCCAGAATCCTTTGCAAACCTCAAAATTTGGCTAAAAAAACACATTTTCCTCACATTTTGGTGACAGAAAGTTCTGGAATCAGAGAGGAGCCACAAATTTCCTTCCACCCAGCGTTCCACCAAGTATCCTGATAAAAATGATACCTCACTTGTGTGGGTAGGCTTAACGCCCGCGACAGGAAATGCCCCAAAACACAACGTGCACACATCACATTTTTTGAAAGAAAACAGAGGTGTTTTTTGCAAAGTGCCTACCTGTAGATTTTGGCGTCTAGCTCAGCCGGCACCTAGGGAAACCTACCAAAGTTGTGCATTTCTGAAAACTAGAGACCTAGCGGAATCCACGATGGGGTGACTTGTGGGACTCTGATCAGGTTTTGTTACCCAGAATCCTTTGCAAACCTCAAAATTTGGTTAAAAAACAAATTTTCCTCACATTTTGGTGACAGAAAGTCCTGGAATCAGAGAGGAGCCACAAATTTCCTTCCACCCTGCATTCCCCCAAGTCTCCCGATAAAAATGATAACTCACTTGTGTGGGTAGGCCTTGCACCCGCGACAGGAAATGCCCCAAAACGCAACGTGGACACATCACATTTTTTTTAAAGAAAACAGAGGTGTTTTTTGCAAAGTGCCTACCTGTAGATTTTGGCCTCTAGCTCAGCCGGCACCTAGGGAAACCTCCCAAACCTGTGCATTTTTTAAAACTAGAGACCTAGGGGAATCCAAGATGGGGTGACTTGTGGGGCTCTGACCAGGTTCTGTTACCCAGAATCCTTTGCAAACCTCAACATTTGGCTAAAAAAACACATTTTCCTCACATTTTGGTGACAGAACGTTCTGGAATCAGAGAGGAGCCACAAATTGCATTCCACCCAGCGTTCCCCCAAGTCTCCCGATAAAAATGATACCTCACTTGTGTGGGTAGGCCTAGCGCCCGTGACAGGAAATGCCCCAAAACGCAACGTGCACACAACACATTTTTGGAAAGAAAACAGAGGTGTTTTTTTGCAAAGTGCCTACTTGTAGATTTTGGCCTCTAGCTCAGCCGGCACCTAGGGAAACCTACCAAACCTGTGCATTTCTGAAAACTAGAGACCTAGGGGAATCCAAGATGGGGTGACTTGTGGGTCTCTGACCAGGTTTTGTTACCCAGAATCCTTTGCAAACCTCAAAATTTGGCTTAAAAAACAAATTTTCCTCACGTTTTTTAATGACAGAACGTTCTAGAATCAGACAGGAGCCACACATTTCCTCCCACCCAGCGTTCCCCCAAGTCTCCTGATAAAAATGATACCTCACTTGTGTGGGTAGGCCTAGCGCCCGCGACAGGAAATGCCCCAAAACGCAACGTGCACACACATCACATTTTTTGAAAGAAAACAGAGGTGTTTTTTTGCAAAGTGCCTACCTGTAGATTTTGGCCTCTAGCTCAGCCGGCACCTAGGGAAACCTACCAAATGTATGCATTTCTGAAAACTAGAGACCTAGGGGAATCCACGATGGGGTGACTTGTGGGGCTCTGACCAGGTTTTGTTACCCAGAATCCTTTGCAAACCTCAAAATTTGGCTAAAAAAACAAATTTTCCTCAAATTTTGGTGACAGAAAGTCCTGGAATCAGAGTGGAGCCACAAATTTCCTTCCACCCAGCGTTCCCCCAAGTCTCCCGATAAAAATGATAACTCACTTGTGTGGGTAGGCCTAGCGCCCGCAACAGGAAATGCCCCAAAACGCAACGTGGACACATCACATTTTTTTTAAAGAAAACAGAGGTGTTTTTTGCAAAGTGCCTACCTGTAGATTTTGGCCTCTAGCTCAGCCGGCACCTAGGGAAACCTCCCAAACCTATGCATTGTTTAAAACTAGAGACCTAAGGGGATCCAAGATGGGGTGACTTGTGGGGCTCTGACCAGGTTTTGTTACCCAGAATCCTTTGCAAACCTCAAAATTTGGCTAAAAAAACAAATTTTCTTCACATTTTGGTGACAGAAAGTCCTGGAATCAGAGAGGAGCCACAAATTTCCTTCCACCCAGCGTTCCCCCAAGTCTCCCGATAAAAATGATAACTCACTTGTGTGGGTAGGCCTAGCGCCCGCGACAGGAAATGCCCCAAAACGCAACGTGGACACATCAAATTTTTTTCAAGAAAACAGAGGTGTTTTTTGCAAAGTGCCTACCTGTAGATTTTGGCCTCTAGCTCAGCCGGCACCTAGGGAAACCTCCCAAACCTGTGCATTTTTCAAAACCAGAGACCTAGGGGAATCCAAGATGGGGTGACTTGTGGGGCTCTGACCAGGTTCTGTTACCCAGAATCCTTTGCATACCTCAACATTTGGCTAAAAAAACAAATTTTCCTCACATTTTGGTGAGAGAAAGTCCTGGAATCAGAGAGGAGCCACAAATTTCCTTCCACCTAGCGTTCCCCCAAGTCTCCCGATAAAAATGATAACTCACTTGTGTGGGTAGGCCTAGCGCCCGCAACAGGATATGCCCCAAAACGCAACGTGGACACATCACATTTTTTGAAAGAAAACAGAGGTGTTTTTTGCAAAGTGCCTACCTGTAGATTTTGGCCTCTAGCTCAGCCGGCACCTAGGGAAACCTCCCAAACCAATGCATTTTTTTAAACTAGAGACCTAGGGGAATCCAAGATGGGGTGACTTGTGGGGCTCTGACCAGGTTTTGTTACCCAGAATCCTTTGCAAACCTCAAATTTTGGCTAAAAAAACAAATTTTCTTCACATTTTGGTGACAGAAAGTCCTGGAATCAGAGAGGAGCCACAAATTTCCTTCCACCCAGCGTTCCCCCAAGTCTCCCGATAAAAATGATAACTCCCTTGTGTGGGTAGGCCTAGCGCCCGCAACAGGAAGTGCCCCAAAACGCAACGTGGACACATCACATTTTTTTCAAGAAAACAGAGGTGTTTTTTGCAAAGTGCCTACCTGTAGATTTTGGCCTCTAGCTCAGCCGGCACCTAGGGAAACCTCCCAAACCTGTGCATTTTTGAAAACCAGAGACCTAGGGGAATCCAAGATGGGGTGACTTGTGGGGCTCTGACCAGGTTCTGTTACCCAGAATCCTTTGCATACCTCAACATTTGGCTAAAAAAACACATTTTCCTCACATTTTGGTGAGAGAAAGTCCTGGAATCAGAGAGGAGCCACAAATTTCCTTCCACCCAGCGTTCCCCCAAGTCTCCCTGATAAAAATGATACTTCACTTGTGTGGGTAGGCCTAGCGCCCGCGACAGGAAGTGCCGCAAAACACAACGTGCACACATCACATTTTTTTTTTTTTTTAAAGAAAACAGAGGTGTTTTTTGCAAAGTGCCTACCTGTAGATTTTGGCCTCTAGCTCAGCAGGCACCTAGGGAAACCTACCAAACCTAAGCATTTTTGAAAACTATAGACCTAGGGGAATCGAAGATGGGGTGACTTGTGGGGCTCTGACCAGGTTCTGTTACCCAGAATCCTTTGCAAACCTCAACATTTGGCTACAAAAACACATTTTCCTCACATTTTGGTGACAGAAAGTCCTGGAATCAGAGAGGAGCCACAAATTTCCTTCAACCCAGCGTTCCCCCAAGTCTCCCTGATAAAAATGATACTTCACTTGTGTGGGTAGGCCTAGCGCCCGCGACAGGAAATGCCCCAAAACGCAACGTGCACACATCACATTTTTTTTAAAGAAAACAGAGGTGTTTTTTTGCAAAGTGCCTACCTGTAGATTTTGGCCTCTAGCTCAGCCGGCACCTAGGGAAACCTACCAAACCTAAGCCTTTTTGAAAACTAGAGACCTAGGGGAATCCAAGATGGGGTGACTTGTGGGGCTCTGACCAGGTTCTGTTACCCAGAATCCTTTGCAAACCTCAAAATGTGGTTAAAAAAACACATTTTCCTCACATTTTGGTGACAGAAAGTTCTGGAATCAGAGAGGAGCCACAAATTTCCTTCCACCCAGCGTTCCACCAAGTATCCCGATAAAAATGATACCTCACTTGTGTGGGTAGGCTTAACACCCGCGACAGGAAATGCCCCACAACGCAACGTGGACATATCACATTTTTTTAAAGAAAACAGAGGTGTTTTTTGCAAAGTGCCTACCTGTAGATTTTGGCCTCTAGCTCAGCCGGCCCCTGGGGAAACCTACCAAACCTATGCATTTTTGAAAACTAGAGACCTAGGAGAATCAAAGATGGGGTGAGTTGTGGGGCTCTGACCAGGTTTTGTTACCCAGAATCGTTTGCAAACCTCAAAATTTGGCTAAAAAAACAAATTTTCCTCACATTTTGGTGACAGAAAGTACTGGAATCAGAGAGGAGCCACAAATTTCCTCCCACCCAGCGTTCCCCCAAGTCTCCTGATAAAAATGATACCTCACTTGTGTGGGTAGGCCTAGCGCCCGCGACAGGAAATGCCTCAAAACACAACGTGCACACATCACATTTTTTTAAAGAAAACAGAGGTGTTTTTTGCAAAGTGCCTACCTGCAGATTTTGGCCTCTAGCTCAGCCGGCACCTATGGAAACCTCCCAAACCTGTGCATTTTTGAAAACTAGAGACCTAGGGGAATCCAAGATGGGGTGACTTGTGGGGCTCTGACCAGGTTCTGTTACCCAGAATCCTTTGCATACCTCAACATTTGGCTAAAAAAATACATTTTCCTCACATTTTGGTGACAGAACGTTCTGGAATCAGAGAGGAGCCACAAATTTCCTTCCACCCAGCGTTTCCCCAAGTCTCCCGATAAAAATGATAACTCACTTTTGTGGGTAGGCCTAGCGCCCGCGACAGGAAATGCCCCCAAACGCAACGTGGACACATCACATTTTTTTTCAAGAAAACAGAGGTATTTTTTGGAAAGTGCCTACCTGTAGATTTTGGCCTCTAGCTCAGCCGGCACCTAGGGAAACCTCCCAAACCTGTGCATTTTTTAAAACTAGAGACCTAGGGGAATCCAAGATGGGGTGACTTGTGGGGCTCTGACCAGGTTCTGTTACCCAGAATCCTTTGCATACCTCAACATTTGGCTAAAAAAACACATTTTCCTCACATTTTGGTGACAGAACGTCTGGAATCAGAGAGGAGCCACAAATTTCCTTCCACCCAGCATTCCCCCAAGTCTCCCTGATAAAAATGATACTTCACTTGTGTGGGTAGGCCTAGCGCCCGCGACAGGAAATGCCCCACAACGCAACGTGCACACATCACATTTTCTTTTAAAGAAAACAGAGGTGTTTTTTGCAATGTGCCTACCTGTAGATTTTGGCCTCTAGCTCAGCGGGCACCTAGGGAAACCTACCAAACCTGAGCATTTTTGAAAACTATAGACCTAGGGGAATCGGAGATGGTGTGACTTGTGGGGCTCTGACCAGGTTTTGTTACCCAGAATCCATGCAAACCTCAAAATTTGGCTAAAAAAAAAAAATTCCTCACATTTTGGTGACAGAAAGTCCTGGAATCAGAGAGGAGCCACAAATTTCCTTCCACCCAGCGTTCCCCCAAGTCTCCCGATAAAAATGATAACTCACTTGTGTGGGTAGGCCTAGCGCCCGCGACAGGAAACGCCCCAAAACACAACGTGCACACATCACATTTTTTAAAAGAAAACATAAGTGTTTTTTGCAAAATGCCTACCTGTAGATTTTGGCCTCTAGCTCAGCCGGCACCTAGGGAAACCTCCCAAACCTGTGCATTTTTTAAAACCAGAGACCTGGGGGAATCCAAGATGGGGTGACTTGTGGGGCTCTGACCAGGTTCTGTTACCCAGAATCCTTTGCATACCTCAACATTTGGCTAAAAAAACACATTTTCCTCACATTTTGGTGAGAGAAAGTCCTGGAATCAGAGAGGAGCCACAAATTTCCTTCCACCCAGCGTTCCCCCAAGTCTCCCTGATAAAAATGATACTTCACTTGTGTGGGTAGGCCGAGCACCCGCGACAGGAAATGCCCCACAATGCAATGTGCACACATCACATTTTCTTTTAAAGAAAACAGAGGTGTTTTTTGCAAAGTGCCTACCTGTAGATTTTGGCCTCTAGCTCAGCGGGCACCTAGGGAAACCTACCAAACCTGAGCATTTTTGAAAATTATAGATCTAGGGGAATCGAAGATGGTGTGACTTGTGGGGCTCTGACCAGGTTTTGTTACCCAGAATCCATGCAAACCTCAAAATTTGGCAAAAAAAAAAAAATTCCTCACATTTTGGTGACAGAAAGTCCTGGAATCAGAGAGGAGCCACAAATTTCCTTCCACCCAGCGTTCCCCCAAGTCTCCCGATAAAAATGATAACTCACTTGTGTGGGTAGGCCTAGCGCCCGCGACAGGAAATGCCCCAAAACGCAACGTGCACACATCACTTTTTTTTAAAAAAGAAAACAGAGGTGTTTTTTGCAAAGTGCCTACCTTTAGATTTTGGCCTCTAGCTCCGCCGGCACCTAGGGAAACCTACCAAACCTAAGCATTTTTGAAAACTATAGACCTAGGGGAATCGAAGATGGGGTGACTTGTGGGGCTCTGACCAGGGTCTGTTACCCAGAATCCTTTGCAAACCTCAACATTTGGCTAAAAAAACACATTTTCCTCACATTTTGGTGACAGAAAGTCCTGGAATCAGAGAGGAGCCACAAATTTCCTTCAACCCAGCGTTCCCCCAAGTCTCCCTGATAAAAATGATACTTCACTTGTGTGGGTAGGCCTAGCGCCCGCGACAGGAAATGCCCCAAAACGCAACGTGCACACATCACATTTTTTTTTAAAGAAAACAGAGGTGTTTTTTTGCAAAGTGCCTTCCTGTAGATTTTGGCCTCTAGCTCAGCCGGCACCTAGGGAAACCTACCAAACCTAAGCATTTTTGAAAACTAGAGACCTAGGGGAATCCAAGATGGGGTGACTTGTGGGGCTCTGACCAGGTTCTGTTACCCAGAATCCTTTGTAAACCTCAAAATGTGGTTAAAAAAACACATTTTCCTCACATTTTGGTGACAGAAAGTTCTGGAATCAGAGAGGACCACAAATTTCCATCCACCCAGCGTTCCACCAAGTATCCGGATAAAAATGATACCTCACTTGTGTGGGTAGGCTTAACGCCCGCGACAGGAAATGCCCCACAACGCAACGTGGACATATCACATTTTTTGAAAGAAAACAGAGGTGTTTTTTGCAAAGTGCCTACCTGTAGATTTTGGCCTCTAGCTCAGCCGGCACCTGGGGAAACCTACCAAACCTATGCATTTTTGAAAACTAGAGACCTAGGGGAATCAAAGATGGGGTGAGTTGTGGGCCTCTGACCAGGTTTTGTTACCCAGAATCCTTTGCAAACCTCAAAATTTGGCTAAAAAAACAAATTTTCCTCACATTTTGGTGACAGAAAGTCCTGGAATCAGAGAGGAGCCACAAATTTCCTCCCACCCAGCGTTCCCCCAAGTCTCCTGATAAAAATGATACCTCACTTGTGTGGGTAGGCCTAGCGCCCGCGACAGGAAATGCCCCAAAACACAACGTGCACTCATCACATTTTTTGAAAGAAAACAGAGGTGTTTTTTGCAAAGTGCCTACCTGCAGATTTTGGCCTCTACCTCAGCCGGCACCTAGGGAAACCTCCCAAACCTGTGCATTTTTGAAAACCAGAGACCTAGGGGAATCCAAGATGGGGTGACTTGTGGGGCTCTGACCAGGTTCTGTTACCCAGAATCCTTTGCAAACCTCAAAATTTGGCTAAAAAAACACATTTTCCCCACATTTTGGTGACAGAAAGTCCTGGAATCAGAGAGGAGCCACACACTTCCTCCCACCCAGCGTTCCCCCAAGTCTCCTGATAAAAATGATATCTCACTTGTGTGGGTAGGCCTAGCGCCCGCGACAGGAAATGCCCCAAAACACAACGTGCACACATGACATTTTTTGAAAGAAAACAGAGGTGTTTTTTGCAAAGTGCCTACCTGTAGATTTTGGCCTCTAGCTCAGCCGGCACCTAGGGAAACCTCCCAAACCTGTGCATTTTTTTAAACTAGAGACCTAGGGGAATCCAAGATGGGGTGACTTGTGGGGCTCTGACCAGGTTCTGTTACCCAGAATCCTTTGCAAACCTCAACATTTGGCTAAAAAAACACATTTTCCTCACATTTTGGTGACAGAACGTTCTGGAATCAGAGAGGAGCTACAAATTGCATTCCACCCAGCGTTCCCCCAATTCTCCCGATCAAAATGATACCTCACTTGTGTGGGTAGGCCTAGCGCCCGCGACAGGAAATGCCCCAAAATGCAACGTGCACACACATCACATTTTTTGAAAGAAAACAGAGGTTTTTTTTCCAAAGTGCCTACTTGTAGATTTTGGCCTCTAGCTCAGCCGGCACCTAGGGAAACCTACCAAACCTGTGCATTTCTGAAAACTAGAGACCTAGGGGAATCCAAGATGGGATGACTTGTGGGGCTCTGACCAGGTTTTGTTACTCAGAATCCTTTGCAAACCTCAAAATTTGGCTAAAAAAACACATTTTCCTCACATTTTGGTGACAGAAAGTCCTGGAATCAGAGAGGAGCCACAAATTTCCTTCCACCCAGCGTTCCCCCAAGTCTCCCGATAAAAATGATAACTCACTTGTGTGGGTAGGCATAGCGCCCGCGACAGGAAATGCCCCAAAACACAACGTGGACACATCACATTTTTTTAAAGAAAACAGAGGTGTTTTTTGCAAAGTGCATATCTGTAGATTTTGGCCTCTAGCTCAGCCGGCACCTAGGGAAACCTCCCAAACCTGTGCATTTTTGAAAACCAGAGACCTAGGGGAATCCAAGATGGGGTGACTTGTGGGGCTCTGACCAGGTTCTGTTACCCAGAATCCTTTGCAAACCTCAAAATTTGGCTAAAAAAACACATTTTCCTCACATTTTGGTGACAGAAAGTCCTGGAATCAGAGAGGAGCCACACACTTCCTCCCACCCAGCGTTCCCCCAAGTCTCCTGATAAAAATGATACCTCACTTGTGTGGGTAGGCCTAGCGCCCGCGACAGGAAATGCCCCAAAACACAACGTGCACACATCACATTTTTTGAAAGAAAACAGAGGTGTTTTTTGCAAAGTGCCTACCTGTAGATTTTGGCCTCTAGCTCAGCCGGCACCTAGGGAAACCTCCCAAACCTGTGCATTTTTTTAAACTAGAGACCTAGGGGAATCCAAGATGGGGTGACTTGTGGGGCTCTGACCAGGTTCTGTTACCCAGAATCCTTTGCAAACCTCAACATTTGGCTAAAAAAACACACATTTTCCTCACATTTTGGTGACAGAACGTTCTGGAATCAGAGAGGAGCTACAAATTGCATTCCACCCAGCGTTCCCCCAATTCTCCCGATCAAAATGATACCTCACTTGTGTGGGTAGGCCTAGCGCCCGCGACAGGAAATGCCCCAAAACGCAACGTGCACACACATCACATTTTTTGAAAGAAAACAGAGGTTTTTTTTCCAAAGTGCCTACTTGTAGATTTTGGCCTCTAGCTCAGCCGGCACCTAGGGAAACCTACCAAACCTGTGCATTTCTGAAAATTAGAGACCTAGGGGAATCCAAGATGGGGTGACTTGTGGGGCTCTGACCAGGTTTTGTTACTCAGAATCCTTTGCAAACCTCAAAATTTGGCTAAAAAAACAAATTTTCCTCACATTTTGGTGACAGAAAGTCCTGGAATCAGAGAGGAGCCACAAATTTCCTTCCACCCAGCGTTCCCCCAAGTCTCCAGATAAAAATGATAACTCACTTGTGTGGGTAGGCCTAGCGCCCGTGACAGGAAATGCCCCAAAACACAACGTGGACACATCACATTTTTTTAATGAAAACAGAGGTGTTTTTTGCAAAGTGCCTATCTGTAGATTTTGGCCTCTAGCTCAGCCGGCACCTAGGGAAACCTCCCAAACCTGTGCATTTTTGAAAACCAGAGACCTAGGGGAATCCAAGATTGGGTGACTTGTGGGGCTCTGACTAGGTTCTGTTACCCAGAATCCTTTGCATACCTCAACATTTGGCTAAAAAAACACATTTTCCTCACATTTTGGTGAGAGAAAGTCCTGGAATCAGAGAGGAGCCACGAATTTCCTTCCACCCAGCGATCCCCCAAGTCTCCCTGATAAAAATGATACTTCACTTGTGTGGGTAGGCCTAGCGCCCGCGACAGGAAATGCCCCAAAACGCAACGTGCACACATCACATTTGTTTTTTTTTTTTTTTTTTAAAGAAAACAGGTGTTTTTTGCAAAGTGCCTACCTGTAGATTTTGGCCTCTAGCTCAGCCGGCACCTAGGGAAACCTACCAAACCTAAGCATTTTTGAAAACTATAGACCTAGGGGAATCGAAGATGGGGTGACTTGTGGGGCTCTGACCAGGTTCTGTTACCCAGAATCCTTTGCAAACCTCAACATTTGGCTGAAAAAACACATTTTCCTCACATTTTGGTGACAGAAAGTCCTGGAATCAGAGAGGAGCAACAAATTTCCTTCAACCCAGCGTTCCCCCAATTCTCCCTGATAAAAATGATACTTCACTTGTGTGGGTAGGCCTAGCGCCCGCAACAGGAAATGCCCCAAAACGCAACGTGCACACATCACATTTTTTTTTAAAGAAAACAGAGGTGTTTTTTTGCAAAGTGCCTACCTGTAGATTTTGGCCTCTAGCTCAGCCGGCACCTAGGGAAATCTACCAAACCTAAGCATTTTTGAAAACTAGAGACCTAGGGGAATCCAACATGGGGTGACTTGTGGGGCTCTGACCAGGTTCTGTTACCCAGAATCCTTTGCAAAACTCAAAATGTGGTTAAAAAAACACATTTTCCTCACATTTTGGTGACAGAAAGTTCTGGAATCAGAGAGGAGCCACAAATTTCCTTCCACCCAGCGTTCCACCAAGTATCCCGATAAAAATGATACCTCACTTGTGTGGGTAGGCTTAACGCCCGTGACAGGAAATGCCCCACAACGCAACGTGGACATATCACATTTTTTTTTAAAGAAAACAGAGGTGTTTTTTGCAAAGTGCCTACCTGTAGATTTTGGCCTCTAGCTCAGCCGGCACCTAGGGAAACCTACCAAACCTGTGCATTTTTTTAAACTAGAGACCTAGGGGAATCCAAGATGGGGTGATTTGTGGGGCTCTGACCAGGTTTTGTTACCCAGAATCCTTTGCAAACCTCAAAATTTGGCTGAAAAAAACAAATTTTCCTCACATTTTGGTGGCAGAAAGTCCTGGAATCAGAGAGGAGCCACAAATTTCCTTCCACCCAGCGTTCCCCCAAGTCTCCCGATAAAAATGATAACTCACTTGTGTGGGTAGGCCTAGCGCCCGCGACAGGAAATGCCCCAAAACGCAACATGGACACATCACATATTTTTCAAGAAAACAGAGGTGTTTTTTGCAAAGTGCCTACCTGTAGATTTTGGCCTCTAGCTCAGCCGGCACCTAGGGAAACCTCCCAAACCTGTGCATTTTTGAAAACCAGAGACCTAGGGGAATCCAAGATGGGGTGACTTGTGGGGCTCTGACCAGGTTTTGTTACCCAGAATCCTTTGCAAACCTCAAAATTTGGCTAAAAAAACAAATTTTCCTCACATTTTGGTGACAGAAAGTCCTGGAATCAGAGAGGAGCCACAAATTTCCTTCCACCCAGCGTTCCCCCAAGTCTCCCGATAAAAATGATAACTCACTTGTGTGGGTAGGCCTAGCGCCCGCGACAGGAAATGCCCCAAAACGCAACGTGGACACATCAAATTTTTTTCAATAAAACAGAGGTGTTTTTTGCAAAGTGCCTACCTGTAGATTTTGGCCTCTAGCTCAGCCGGCACCTAGGGAAACCTCCCAAACCTGTGCATTTTTGAAAACCAGAGACCTAGGGGAATCCAAGATGGGGTGACTTGTGGGGCTCTGACCAGGTTCTGTTACCCAGAATCCTTTGCATACCTCAACATTTGGCTAAAAAAACACATTTTCCTCACATTTATGTGAGAGAAAGTCCTGGAATCAGAGAGGAGCCACAAATTTCCTTCCACCCAGCGTTCCCCCAAGTCTCCCGATAAAAATGATAACTCACTTGTGTGGGTAGGCCTAGCGCCCGCAACAGGAAATGCCCCAAAACGCAACGTGGACACATCACATTTTTTGAAAGAAAACAGAGGTGTTTTTTGCAAAGTGCCTACCTGTAGATTTTGGCCTCTAGCTCAGCCGGCACCTAGGGAAACCTCCCAAACCAATGCATTTTTTTAAACTAGAGACCTAGGGGAATCCAAGATGGGGTGATTTGTGGGGCTCTGACCAGGTTTTGTTACCCAGAATCCTTTGCAAACCTCAAAATTTGGCTGAAAAAAACAAATTTTCCTCACATTTTGGTGGCAGAAAGTCCTGGAATCAGAGAGGAGCCACAAATTTCCTTCCACCCAGCGTTCCCCCAAGTCTCCCGATAAAAATGATAACTCACTTGTGTGGGTAGGCCTAGCGCCCGCGACAGGAAATGCCCCAAAACGCAACATGGACACATCACATATTTTTCAAGAAAACAGAGGTGTTTTTTGCAAAGTGCCTACCTGTAGATTTTGGCCTCTAGCTCAGCCGGCACCTAGGGAAACCTCCCAAACCTGTGCATTTTTGAAAACCAGAGACCTAGGGGAATCCAAGATGGGGTGACTTGTGGGGCTCTGACCAGGTTTTGTTACCCAGAATCCTTTGCAAACCTCAAAATTTGGCTAAAAAAACAAATTTTCCTCACATTTTGGTGACAGAAAGTCCTGGAATCAGAGAGGAGCCACAAATTTCCTTCCACCCAGCGTTCCCCCAAGTCTCCCGATAAAAATGATAACTCACTTGTGTGGGTAGGCCTAGCGCCCGCGACAGGAAATGCCCCAAAACGCAACGTGGACACATCAAATTTTTTTCAATAAAACAGAGGTGTTTTTTGCAAAGTGCCTACCTGTAGATTTTGGCCTCTAGCTCAGCCGGCACCTAGGGAAACCTCCCAAACCTGTGCATTTTTGAAAACCAGAGACCTAGGGGAATCCAAGATGGGGTGACTTGTGGGGCTCTGACCAGGTTCTGTTACCCAGAATCCTTTGCATACCTCAACATTTGGCTAAAAAAACACATTTTCCTCACATTTATGTGAGAGAAAGTCCTGGAATCAGAGAGGAGCCACAAATTTCCTTCCACCCAGCGTTCCCCCAAGTCTCCCGATAAAAATGATAACTCACTTGTGTGGGTAGGCCTAGCGCCCGCAACAGGAAATGCCCCAAAACGCAACGTGGACACATCACATTTTTTGAAAGAAAACAGAGGTGTTTTTTGCAAAGTGCCTACCTGTAGATTTTGGCCTCTAGCTCAGCCGGCACCTAGGGAAACCTACCAAACCTAAGCATTTTTGAAAACTATAGACCTAGGGGAATCGAAGATGGGGTGACTTGTGGGGCTCTGACCAGGTTTTGTTACCCAGAATCCTTTGCAAACCTCAAAATTTGGCTAAAAAAACAAATTTTCTTCACATTTTGGTGACAGAAAGTCCTGGAATCAGAGAGGAGCCACAAATTTCCTTCCACCCAGCGTTCCCCCAAGTCTCCCGATAAAAATGATAACTCCCTTGTGTGGGTAGGCCTAGCGCCCGCAACAGGAAATGCCCCAAAACGCAACATGGACACATCACATTTTTTTCAAGAAAACAGAGGTGTTTTTTGCAAAGTGCCTACCTGTAGATTTTGGCCTCTAGCTCAGCCGGCACCTAGGGAAACCTCCCAAACCTGTGCATTTTTGAAAACCAGAGACCTAGGGGAATCCAAGATGGGGTGACTTGTGGGGCTCTGACCAGGTTCTGTTACCCAGAATCCTTTGCAAACCTCAACATTTGGCTACAAAAACACATTTTCCTCACATTTTGGTGACAGAAAGTCCTGGAATCAGAGAGGAGCCACAAATTTCCTTCAACCCAGCGTTCCCCCAAGTCTCCCTGATAAAAATGATACTTCACTTGTGTGGGTAGGCCTAGCGCCCGCGACAGGAAATGCCCCAAAACGCAACGTGCACACATCACATTTTTTTAAAGAAAACAGAGGTGTTTTTTTGCAAAGTGCCTACCTGTAGATTTTGGCCTCTAGCTCAGCCGGCACCTAGGGAAACCTACCAAACCTAAGCATTTTTGAAAACTAGAGACCTAGGGGAATCCAAGATGGGGTGACTTGTGGGGCTCAGACCAGGTTCTGTTACCCAGAATCCTTTGCAAACCTCAAAATGTGGTTAAAAAAACACATTTTCCTCACATTTTGGTGACAGAAAGTTCTGGAATCAGAGAGGAGCCACAAATTTCCTTCCACCCAGCGTTCCACCAAGTATCCCGATAAAAATGATACCTCACTTGTGTGGGTAGGCTTAACACCCGCGACAGGAAATGCCCCACAACGCAACGTGGACATATCACATTTTTTTAAAGAAAACAGAGGTGTTTTTTGCAAAGTGCCTACCTGTAGATTTTGGCCTCTAGCTCAGCCGGCACCTGGGGAAACCTACCAAACCTATGCATTTTTGAAAACTAGAGACCTAGGAGAATCAAAGATGGGGTGAGTTGTGGGGCTCTGACCAGGTTTTGTTACCCAGAATCGTTTGCAAACCTCAAAATTTGGCTAAAAAAACAAATTTTCCTCACATTTTGGTGACAGAAAGTACTGGAATCAGAGAGGAGCCACAAATTTCCTCCCACCCAGCGTTCCCCCAAGTCTCCTGATAAAAATGATACCTCACTTGTGTGGGTAGGCCTAGCGCCCGCGACAGGAAATGCCTCAAAACACAACGTGCACACATTACATTTTTTTAAAGAAAACAGAGGTGTTTTTTGCAAAGTGCCTACCTGCAGATTTTGGCCTCTAGCTCAGCCGGCACCTATGGAAACCTCCCAAACCTGTGCATTTTTGAAAACTAGAGACCTAGGGGAATCCAAGATGGGGTGACTTGTGGGGCTCTGACCAGGTTCTGTTACCCAGAATCCTTTGCATACCTCAACATTTGGCTAAAAAAATACATTTTCCTCATATTTTGGTGACAGAACGTTCTGGAATCAGAGAGGAGCCACAAATTTCCTTCCACCCAGCGTTTCCCCAAGTCTCCCGATAAAAATGATAACTCACTTTTGTGGGTAGGCCTAGCGCCCGCGACAGGAAATGCCCCCAAACGCAACGTGCACACATCACATTTTTTTTCAAGAAAACAGAGGTATTTTTTGGAAAGTGCCTACCTGTAGATTTTGGCCTCTAGCTCAGCCGGCACCTAGGGAAACCTCCCAAACCTGTGCATTTTTGAAAACTAGAGACCTAGGGGAATCCAAGATGGGGTGACTTGTGGGGCTCTGACCAGGTTCTGTTACCCAGAATCCTTTGCATACCTCAACATTTGGCTAAAAAAACACATTTTCCTCACATTTTGGTGACAGAACGTTCTGGAATCAGAGAGGAGCCACAAATTTCCTTCCACCCAGCATTCCCCCAAGTCTCCCTGATAAAAATGATACTTCACTTGTGTGGGTAGGCCTAGCGCCCGCGACAGGAAATGCCCCACAACGCAACGTGCACACATCACATTTTCTTTTAAAGAAAACAGAGGTGTTTTTTGCAAAGTGCCTACCTGTAGATTTTGGCCTCTAGCTCAGCGGGCACCTAGGGAAACCTACCAAACCTGAGCATTTTTGAAAACTATAGACCTAGGGGAATCGAAGATGGTGTGACTTGTGGGGCTCTGACCAGGTTTTGTTACCCAGAATCCATGCAAACCTCAAAATTTGGCTAAAAAAAAAAAATTCCTCACATTTTGGTGACAGAAAGTCCTGGAATCAGAGAGGAGCCACAAATTTCCTTCCACCCAGCGTTCCCCCAAGTCTCCCAATAAAAATGATAACTCACTTGTGTGGGTAGGCCTAGCGCCCGCGACAGGAAACGCCCCAAAACGCAACGTGCACACATCACATTTTTTAAAAGAAAACAGAAGTGTTTTTTGCAAAATGCCTACCTGTAGATTTTGGCCTCTAGCTCAGCCGGCACCTAGGGAAACCTCCCAAACCTGTGCATTTTTGAAAACCAGAGACCTGGGGGAATCCAAGATGGGGTGACTTGTGGGGCTCTGACCAGGTTCTGTTACCCAGAATCCTTTGCATACCTCAACATTTGGCTAAAAAAACACATTTTCCTCACATTTTGGTGAGAGAAAGTCCTGGAATCAGAGAGGAGCCACAAATTTCCTTCCACCCAGCGTTCCCCCAAGTCTCCCTGATAAAAATGATACTTCACTTGTGTGGGTAGGCCGAGCACCCGCGACAGGAAATGCTCCACAATGCAACGTGCACACATCACATTTTCTTTTTAAAGAAAACAGAGGTGTTTTTTGCAAAGTGCCTACCTGTGGATTTTGGCCTCTAGCTCAGCGGGCACCTAGGGAAACCTACCAAACCTGAGCATTTTTGAAAATTATAGATCTAGGGGAATCGAAGATGGTGTGACTTGTGGGGCTCTGACCAGGTTTTGTTACCCAGAATCCATGCAAACCTCAAAATTTGGCAAAAAAAAAAAAATTCCTCACATTTTGGTGACAGAAAGTCCTGGAATCAGAGAGGAGCCACAAATTTCCTTCCACCCAGCGTTCCCCCAAGTCTCCCGATAAAAATGATAACTCACTTGTGTGGGTAGGCCTAGCGCCCGCGACAGGAAATGCCCCAAAACGCAACGTGCACACATCACTTTTTTTTAAAAAAGAAAACAGAGGTGTTTTTTGCAAAGTGCCTACCTTTAGATTTTGGCCTCTAGCTCCGCCGGCACCTAGGGAAACCTACCAAACCTAAGCATTTTTGAAAACTATAGACCTAGGGGAATCGAAGATGGGGTGACTTGTGGGGCTCTGACCAGGGTCTGTTACCCAGAATCCTTTGCAAACCTCAACATTTGGCTAAAAAAACACATTTTCCTCACATTTTGGTGACAGAAAGTCCTGGAATCAGAGAGGAGCCACAAATTTCCTTCAACCCAGCGTTCCCCCAAGTCTCCCTGATAAAAATGATACTTCACTTGTGTGGGTAGGCCTAGCGCCCGCGACAGGAAATGCCCCAAAACGCAACGTGCACACATCACATTTTTTTTTAAAGAAAACAGAGGTGTTTTTTTGCAAAGTGCCTTCCTGTAGATTTTGGCCTCTAGCTCAGCCGGCACCTAGGGAAACCTACCAAACCTAAGCATTTTTGAAAACTAGAGACCTAGGGGAATCCAAGATGGGGTGACTTGTGGGGCTCTGACCAGGTTCTGTTACCCAGAATCCTTTGTAAACCTCAAAATGTGGTTAAAAAAACACATTTGCCTCACATTTTGGTGACAGAAAGTTCTGGAATCAGAGAGGACCACAAATTTCCATCCACCCAGCGTTCCACCAAGTATCCGGATAAAAATTATACCTCACTTGTGTGGGTAGGCTTAACGCCTGCGACAGGAAATGCCCCACAACGCAACGTGGACATATCACATTTTTTGAAAGAAAACAGAGGTGTTTTTTGCAAAGTGCCTACCTGTAGATTTTGGCCTCTAGCTCAGCCGGCACCTGGGGAAACCTACCAAACCTATGCATTTTTGAAAACTAGAGACCTAGGGGAATCAAAGATGGGGTGAGTTGTGGGCCTCTGACCAGGTTTTGTTACCCAGAATCCTTTGCAAACCTCAAAATTTGGCTAAAAAAACAAATTTTCCTCACATTTTGGTGACAGAAAGTCCTGGAATCAGAGAGGAGCCACAAATTTCCTCCCACCCAGCGTTCCCCCAAGTCTCCTGATAAAAATGATACCTCACTTGTGTGGGTAGGCCTAGCGCCCGCGACAGGAAATGCCCCAAAACACAACGTGCACTCATCACATTTTTTGAAAGAAAACAGAGGTGTTTTTTGCAAAGTGCCTACCTGCAGATTTTGGCCTCTACCTCAGCCGGCACCTAGGGAAACCTCCCAAACCTGTGCATTTTTGAAAACCAGAGACCTAGGGGAATCCAAGATGGGGTGACTTGTGGGGCTCTGACCAGGTTCTGTTACCCAGAATCCTTTGCAAACCTCAAAATTTGGCTAAAAAAACACATTTTCCCCACATTTTGGTGACAGAAAGTCCTGGAATCAGAGAGGAGCCACACACTTCCTCCCACCCAGCGTTCCCCCAAGTCTCCTGATAAAAATGATATCTCACTTGTGTGGGTAGGCCTAGCGCCCGCGACAGGAAATGCCCCAAAACACAACGTGCACACATGACATTTTTTGAAAGAAAACAGAGGTGTTTTTTGCAAAGTGCCTACCTGTAGATTTTGGCCTCTAGCTCAGCCGGCACCTAGGGAAACCTCCCAAACCTGTGCATTTTTTTAAACTAGAGACCTAGGGGAATCCAAGATGGGGTGACTTGTGGGGCTCTGACCAGGTTCTGTTACCCAGAATCCTTTGCAAACCTCAACATTTGGCTAAAAAAACACATTTTCCTCACATTTTGGTGACAGAACGTTCTGGAATCAGAGAGGAGCTACAAATTGCATTCCACCCAGCGTTCCCCCAATTCTCCCGATCAAAATGATACCTCACTTGTGTGGGTAGGCCTAGCGCCCGCGACAGGAAATGCCCCAAAATGCAACGTGCACACACATCACATTTTTTGAAAGAAAACAGAGGTTTTTTTTCCAAAGTGCCTACTTGTAGATTTTGGCCTCTAGCTCAGCCGGCACCTAGGGAAACCTACCAAACCTGTGCATTTCTGAAAACTAGAGACCTAGGGGAATCCAAGATGGGATGACTTGTGGGGCTCTGACCAGGTTTTGTTACTCAGAATCCTTTGCAAACCTCAAAATTTGGCTAAAAAAACACATTTTCCTCACATTTTGGTGACAGAAAGTCCTGGAATCAGAGAGGAGCCACAAATTTCCTTCCACCCAGCGTTCCCCCAAGTCTCCCGATAAAAATGATAACTCACTTGTGTGGGTAGGCATAGCGCCCGCGACAGGAAATGCCCCAAAACACAACGTGGACACATCACATTTTTTTAAAGAAAACAGAGGTGTTTTTTGCAAAGTGCATATCTGTAGATTTTGGCCTCTAGCTCAGCCGGCACCTAGGGAAACCTCCCAAACCTGTGCATTTTTGAAAACCAGAGACCTAGGGGAATCCAAGATGGGGTGACTTGTGGGGCTCTGACCAGGTTCTGTTACCCAGAATCCTTTGCAAACCTCAAAATTTGGCTAAAAAAACACATTTTCCTCACATTTTGGTGACAGAAAGTCCTGGAATCAGAGAGGAGCCACACACTTCCTCCCACCCAGCGTTCCCCCAAGTCTCCTGATAAAAATGATACCTCACTTGTGTGGGTAGGCCTAGCGCCCGCGACAGGAAATGCCCCAAAACACAACGTGCACACATCACATTTTTTGAAAGAAAACAGAGGTGTTTTTTGCAAAGTGCCTACCTGTAGATTTTGGCCTCTAGCTCAGCCGGCACCTAGGGAAACCTCCCAAACCTGTGCATTTTTTTAAACTAGAGACCTAGGGGAATCCAAGATGGGGTGACTTGTGGGGCTCTGACCAGGTTCTGTTACCCAGAATCCTTTGCAAACCTCAACATTTGGCTAAAAAAACACACATTTTCCTCACATTTTGGTGACAGAACGTTCTGGAATCAGAGAGGAGCTACAAATTGCATTCCACCCAGCGTTCCCCCAATTCTCCCGATCAAAATGATACCTCACTTGTGTGGGTAGGCCTAGCGCCCGCGACAGGAAATGCCCCAAAACGCAACGTGCACACACATCACATTTTTTGAAAGAAAACAGAGGTTTTTTTTCCAAAGTGCCTACTTGTAGATTTTGGCCTCTAGCTCAGCCGGCACCTAGGGAAACCTACCAAACCTGTGCATTTCTGAAAATTAGAGACCTAGGGGAATCCAAGATGGGGTGACTTGTGGGGCTCTGACCAGGTTTTGTTACTCAGAATCCTTTGCAAACCTCAAAATTTGGCTAAAAAAACAAATTTTCCTCACATTTTGGTGACAGAAAGTCCTGGAATCAGAGAGGAGCCACAAATTTCCTTCCACCCAGCGTTCCCCCAAGTCTCCAGATAAAAATGATAACTCACTTGTGTGGGTAGGCCTAGCGCCCGTGACAGGAAATGCCCCAAAACACAACGTGGACACATCACATTTTTTTAATGAAAACAGAGGTGTTTTTTGCAAAGTGCCTATCTGTAGATTTTGGCCTCTAGCTCAGCCGGCACCTAGGGAAACCTCCCAAACCTGTGCATTTTTGAAAACCAGAGACCTAGGGGAATCCAAGATTGGGTGACTTGTGGGGCTCTGACTAGGTTCTGTTACCCAGAATCCTTTGCATACCTCAACATTTGGCTAAAAAAACACATTTTCCTCACATTTTGGTGAGAGAAAGTCCTGGAATCAGAGAGGAGCCACGAATTTCCTTCCACCCAGCGATCCCCCAAGTCTCCCTGATAAAAATGATACTTCACTTGTGTGGGTAGGCCTAGCGCCCGCGACAGGAAATGCCCCAAAACGCAACGTGCACACATCACATTTTTTTTTTTTTTTAAAGAAAACAGGTGTTTTTTGCAAAGTGCCTACCTGTAGATTTTGGCCTCTAGCTCAGCCGGCACCTAGGGAAACCTACCAAACCTAAGCATTTTTGAAAACTATAGACCTAGGGGAATCGAAGATGGGGTGACTTGTGGGGCTCTGACCAGGTTCTGTTACCCAGAATCCTTTGCAAACCTCAACATTTGGCTGAAAAAACACATTTTCCTCACATTTTGGTGACAGAAAGTCCTGGAATCAGAGAGGAGCAACAAATTTCCTTCAACCCAGCGTTCCCCCAATTCTCCCTGATAAAAATGATACTTCACTTGTGTGGGTAGGCCTAGCGCCCGCAACAGGAAATGCCCCAAAACGCAACGTGCACACATCACATTTTTTTTTAAAGAAAACAGAGGTGTTTTTTTGCAAAGTGCCTACCTGTAGATTTTGGCCTCTAGCTCAGCCGGCACCTAGGGAAATCTACCAAGCCTAAGCATTTTTGAAAACTAGAGACCTAGGGGAATCCAACATGGGGTGACTTGTGGGGCTCTGACCAGGTTCTGTTACCCAGAATCCTTTGCAAAACTCAAAATGTGGTTAAAAAAACACATTTTCCTCACATTTTGGTGACAGAAAGTTCTGGAATCAGAGAGGAGCCACAAATTTCCTTCCACCCAGCGTTCCACCAAGTATCCCGATAAAAATGATACCTCACTTGTGTGGGTAGGCTTAACGCCCGTGACAGGAAATGCCCCACAACGCAACGTGGACATATCACATTTTTTTTTAAAGAAAACAGAGGTGTTTTTTGCAAAGTGCCTACCTGTAGATTTTGGCCTCTAGCTCAGCCGGCACCTAGGGAAACCTACCAAACCTGTGCATTTTTTTAAACTAGAGACCTAGGGGAATCCAAGATGGGGTGATTTGTGGGGCTCTGACCAGGTTTTGTTACCCAGAATCCTTTGCAAACCTCAAAATTTGGCTGAAAAAAACAAATTTTCCTCACATTTTGGTGGCAGAAAGTCCTGGAATCAGAGAGGAGCCACAAATTTCCTTCCACCCAGCGTTCCCCCAAGTCTCCCGATAAAAATGATAACTCACTTGTGTGGGTAGGCCTAGCGCCCGCGACAGGAAATGCCCCAAAACGCAACATGGACACATCACATATTTTTCAAGAAAACAGAGGTGTTTTTTGCAAAGTGCCTACCTGTAGATTTTGGCCTCTAGCTCAGCCGGCACCTAGGGAAACCTCCCAAACCTGTGCATTTTTGAAAACCAGAGACCTAGGGGAATCCAAGATGGGGTGACTTGTGGGGCTCTGACCAGGTTTTGTTACCCAGAATCCTTTGCAAACCTCAAAATTTGGCTAAAAAAACAAATTTTCCTCACATTTTGGTGACAGAAAGTCCTGGAATCAGAGAGGAGCCACAAATTTCCTTCCACCCAGCGTTCCCCCAAGTCTCCCGATAAAAATGATAACTCACTTGTGTGGGTAGGCCTAGCGCCCGCGACAGGAAATGCCCCAAAACGCAACGTGGACACATCAAATTTTTTTCAATAAAACAGAGGTGTTTTTTGCAAAGTGCCTACCTGTAGATTTTGGCCTCTAGCTCAGCCGGCACCTAGGGAAACCTCCCAAACCTGTGCATTTTTGAAAACCAGAGACCTAGGGGAATCCAAGATGGGGTGACTTGTGGGGCTCTGACCAGGTTCTGTTACCCAGAATCCTTTGCATACCTCAACATTTGGCTAAAAAAACACATTTTCCTCACATTTATGTGAGAGAAAGTCCTGGAATCAGAGAGGAGCCACAAATTTCCTTCCACCCAGCGTTCCCCCAAGTCTCCCGATAAAAATGATAACTCACTTGTGTGGGTAGGCCTAGCGCCCGCAACAGGAAATGCCCCAAAACGCAACGTGGACACATCACATTTTTTGAAAGAAAACAGAGGTGTTTTTTGCAAAGTGCCTACCTGTAGATTTTGGCCTCTAGCTCAGCCGGCACCTAGGGAAACCTCCCAAACCAATGCATTTTTTTAAACTAGAGACCTAGGGGAATCCAAGATGGGGTGACTTGTGGGGCTCTGACCAGGTTTTGTTACCCAGAATCCTTTGCAAACCTCAAAATTTGGCTAAAAAAACAAATTTTCTTCACATTTTGGTGACAGAAAGTCCTGGAATCAGAGAGGAGCCACAAATTTCCTTCCACCCAGCGTTCCCCCAAGTCTCCCGATAAAAATGATAACTCCCTTGTGTGGGTAGGCCTAGCGCCCGCAACAGGAAATGCCCCAAAACGCAACATGGACACATCACATTTTTTTCAAGAAAACAGAGGTGTTTTTTGCAAAGTGCCTACCTGTAGATTTTGGCCTCTAGCTCAGCCGGCACCTAGGGAAACCTCCCAAACCTGTGCATTTTTGAAAACCAGAGACCTAGGGGAATCCAAGATGGGGTGACTTGTGGGGCTCTGACCAGGTTCTGTTACCCAGAATCCTTTGCAAACCTCAACATTTGGCTTCAAAAACACATTTTCCTCACATTTTGGTGACAGAAAGTCCTGGAATCAGAGAGGAGCCACAAATTTCCTTCAACCCAGCGTTCCCCCAAGTCTCCCTGATAAAAATGATACTTCACTTGTGTGGGTAGGCCTAGCGCCCGCGACAGGAAATGCCCCAAAACGCAACGTGCACACATCACATTTTTTTAAAGAAAACAGAGGTGTTTTTTTGCAAAGTGCCTACCTGTAGATTTTGGCCTCTAGCTCAGCCGGCACCTAGGGAAACCTACCAAACCTAAGCATTTTTGAAAACTAGAGACCTAGGGGAATCCAAGATGGGGTGACTTGTGGGGCTCTGACCAGGTTCTGTTACCCAGAATCCTTTGCAAACCTCAAAATGTGGTTAAAAAAACACATTTTCCTCACATTTTGGTGACAGAAAGTTCTGGAATCAGAGAGGAGCCACAAATTTCCTTCCACCCAGCGTTCCACCAAGTATCCCGATAAAAATGATACCTCACTTGTGTGGGTAGGCTTAACACCCGCGACAGGAAATGCCCCACAACGCAACGTGGACATATCACATTTTTTTAAAGAAAACAGAGGTGTTTTTTGCAAAGTGCCTACCTGTAGATTTTGGCCTCTAGCTCAGCCGGCACCTGGGGAAACCTACCAAACCTATGCATTTTTGAAAACTAGAGACCTAGGAGAATCAAAGATGGGGTGAGTTGTGGGGCTCTGACCAGGTTTTGTTACCCAGAATCGTTTGCAAACCTCAAAATTTGGCTAAAAAAACAAATTTTCCTCACATTTTGGTGACAGAAAGTACTGGAATCAGAGAGGAGCCACAAATTTCCTCCCACCCAGCGTTCCCCCAAGTCTCCTGATAAAAATGATACCTCACTTGTGTGGGTAGGCCTAGCGCCCGCGACAGGAAATGCCTCAAAACACAACGTGCACACATTACATTTTTTTAAAGAAAACAGAGGTGTTTTTTGCAAAGTGCCTACCTGCAGATTTTGGCCTCTAGCTCAGCCGGCACCTATGGAAACCTCCCAAACCTGTGCATTTTTGAAAACTAGAGACCTAGGGGAATCCAAGATGGGGTGACTTGTGGGGCTCTGACCAGGTTCTGTTACCCAGAATCCTTTGCATACCTCAACATTTGGCTAAAAAAATACATTTTCCTCATATTTTGGTGACAGAACGTTCTGGAATCAGAGAGGAGCCACAAATTTCCTTCCACCCAGCGTTTCCCCAAGTCTCCCGATAAAAATGATAACTCACTTTTGTGGGTAGGCCTAGCGCCCGCGACAGGAAATGCCCCCAAACGCAACGTGGACACATCACATTTTTTTTCAAGAAAACAGAGGTATTTTTTGGAAAGTGCCTACCTGTAGATTTTGGCCTCTAGCTCAGCCGGCACCTAGGGAAACCTCCCAAACCTGTGCATTTTTGAAAACTAGAGACCTAGGGGAATCCAAGATGGGGTGACTTGTGGGGCTCTGACCAGGTTCTGTTACCCAGAATCCTTTGCATACCTCAACATTTGGCTAAAAAAACACATTTTCCTCACATTTTGGTGACAGAACGTTCTGGAATCAGAGAGGAGCCACAAATTTCCTTCCACCCAGCATTCCCCCAAGTCTCCCTGATAAAAATGATACTTCACTTGTGTGGGTAGGCCTAGCGCCCGCGACAGGAAATGCCCCACAACGCAACGTGCACACATCACATTTTCTTTTAAAGAAAACAGAGGTGTTTTTTGCAAAGTGCCTACCTGTAGATTTTGGCCTCTAGCTCAGCGGGCACCTAGGGAAACCTACCAAACCTGAGCATTTTTGAAAACTATAGACCTAGGGGAATCGAAGATGGTGTGACTTGTGGGGCTCTGACCAGGTTTTGTTACCCAGAATCCATGCAAACCTCAAAATTTGGCTAAAAAAAAAAAATTCCTCACATTTTGGTGACAGAAAGTCCTGGAATCAGAGAGGAGCCACAAATTTCCTTCCACCCAGCGTTCCCCCAAGTCTCCCGATAAAAATGATAACTCACTTGTGTGGGTAGGCCTAGCGCCCGCGACAGGAAACGCCCCAAAACGCAACGTGCACACATCACATTTTTTAAAAGAAAACAGAAGTGTTTTTTGCAAAATGCCTACCTGTAGATTTTGGCCTCTAGCTCAGCCGGCACCTAGGGAAACCTCCCAAACCTGTGCATTTTTGAAAACCAGAGACCTGGGGGAATCCAAGATGGGGTGACTTGTGGGGCTCTGACCAGGTTCTGTTACCCAGAATCCTTTGCATACCTCAACATTTGGCTAAAAAAACACATTTTCCTCACATTTTGGTGAGAGAAAGTCCTGGAATCAGAGAGGAGCCACAAATTTCCTTCCACCCAGCGTTCCCCCAAGTCTCCCTGATAAAAATGATACTTCACTTGTGTGGGTAGGCCGAGCACCCGCGACAGGAAATGCCCCACAATGCAACGTGCACACATCACATTTTCTTTTTAAAGAAAACAGAGGTGTTTTTTGCAAAGTGCCTACCTGTGGATTTTGGCCTCTAGCTCAGCGGGCACCTAGGGAAACCTACCAAACCTGAGCATTTTTGAAAATTATAGATCTAGGGGAATCGAAGATGGTGTGACTTGTGGGGCTCTGACCAGGTTTTGTTACCCAGAATCCATGCAAACCTAAAAATTTGGCTAAAAAAAAAAAATTCCTCACATTTTGGTGACAGAAAGTCCTGGAATCAGAGAGGAGCCACAAATTTCCTTCCACCCAGCGTTCCCCCAAGTCTCCCGATAAAAATGATAACTCACTTGTGTGGGTAGGCCTAGCGCCCGCGACAGGAAATGCCCCAAAACGCAACGTGCACACATCACTTTTTTTTAAAAAAGAAAACAGAGGTGTTTTTTGCAAAGTGCCTACCTTTAGATTTTGGCCTCTAGCTCCGCCGGCACCTAGGGAAACCTACCAAACCTAAGCATTTTTGAAAACTATAGACCTAGGGGAATCGAAGATGGGGTGACTTGTGGGGCTCTGACCAGGTTCTGTTACCCAGAATCCTTTGCAAACCTCAACATTTGGCTAAAAAAACACATTTTCCTCACATTTTGGTGACAGAAAGTCCTGGAATCAGAGAGGAGCCACAAATTTCCTTCAACCCAGCGTTCCCCCAAGTCTCCCTGATAAAAATGATACTTCACTTGTGTGGGTAGGCCTAGCGCCCGCGACAGGAAATGCCCCAAAACGCAACGTGCACACATCACATTTTTTTTTAAAGAAAACAGAGGTGTTTTTTTGCAAAGTGCCTACCTGTAGATTTTGGCCTCTAGCTCAGCCGGCACCTAGGGAAACCTACCAAACCTAAGCATTTTTGAAAACTAGAGACCTAGGGGAATCCAAGATGGGGTGACTTGTGGGGCTCTGACCAGGTTCTGTTACCCAGAATCCTTTGTAAACCTCAAAATGTGGTTAAAAAAACACATTTTCCTCACATTTTGGTGACAGAAAGTTCTGGAATCAGAGAGGACCACAAATTTCCATCCACCCAGCGTTCCACCAAGTATCCGGATAAAAATGATACCTCACTTGTGTGGGTAGGCTTAACGCCCGCGACAGGAAATGCCCCACAACGCAACGTGGACATATCACATTTTTTGAAAGAAAACAGAGGTGTTTTTTGCAAAGTGCCTACCTGTAGATTTTGGCCTCTAGCTCAGCCGGCACCTGGGGAAACCTACCAAACCTATGCATTTTTGAAAACTAGAGACCTAGGGGAATCAAAGATGGGGTGAGTTGTGGGCCTCTGACCAGGTTTTGTTACCCAGAATCCTTTGCAAACCTCAATATTTGTCTAAAAAAACAAATTTTCCTCACATTTTGGTGACAGAAAGTCCTGGAATCAGAGAGGAGCCACAAATTTCCTCCCACCCAGCGTTCCCCCAAGTCTCCTGATAAAAATGATACCTCACTTGTGTGGGTAGGCCTAGCGCCCGCGACAGGAAATGCCCCAAAACACAACGTGCACACATCACATTTTTTGAAAGAAAACAGAGGTGTTTTTTGCAAAGTGCCTACCTGCAGATTTTGGCCTCTACCTCAGCCGGCACCTAGGGAAACCTCACAAACCTGTGCATTTTTTAAAACTAGAGACCTAGGGGAATCCAAGATGCGGTGACTTGTGGGGCTCTGACCAGGTTCTGTTACCCAGAATCCTTTGCAAACCTCAACATTTGGCTAAAAAAACACATTTTCCTCACATTTTGGTGACAGAACGTTGTGGAATCAGAGAGGAGCCACAAATTTCCTTCCACCAAGCATTTCCCCAAGTCTCCCGATAAAAATGATAACTCACTTGTGTGGGTAGGCCTAGCGCCCGCGACAGCAAATGCCCCAAAACGCAACGTGGACACATCACATTTTTTTCAAGAAAACAGAGGTGTTTTTTGCAAAGTGCCTACCTGTAGATTTTGGCCTCTAGCTCAGCCGGCACCTAGGGAAACCTACCAAACATAAGCATTTTTGAAAATCTATAGACCTAGGGGAATCGAAGATGGGGTGACTTGTGGGGCTCTGACCAGGTTCTGTTACCCAGAATCCTTTGCAAACCTCAACATTTGGCTAAAAAAACAAATTTTCCTCACATTTTGGTGACAGAAAGTCCTGGAATCAGAGAGGAGCCACAAATTTCCTTCAACCCAGCGTTCCCCCAAGTCTCCCTGATAAAAATGATACTTCACTTGTGTGGGTAGGCCTAGCGCCCGCGACAGGAAATGCCCCAAAACGCAACGTGCACACATCACATTTTTTTTTAAAAACAAAACAGAGGTGTTTTTTTGCAAAGTGCCTACCTGTAGATTTTGGCCTCTAGCTCAGCCGGCACCTGGGGAAACCTACCAAACGTAAGCATTTTTGAAAACTAGAGACCTAGGGGAATCCAAGATGGGGTGACTTGTGGGGCTCTGACCAGGTTCTGTTACCCAGAATCCTTTGCAAACCTCAAAATGTGGTTAAAAAAACACATTTTTCTCACATTTTGGTGACAGAAAGTTCTGGAATCAGAGAGGACCACAAATTTCCTTCCACCCAGCGTTCCACCAAGTATCCCGATAAAAATGATACCTCACTTGTGTGGGTAGGCTTAACGCCCATGACAGGAAATGCCCCACAACGCAACATGGACATATCACATTTTTTGAAAGAAAACAGAGGTGTTTTTTGCAAAGTGCCTACCTGTAGATTTTGGCCTCTAGCTCAGCCGGCACCTAGGGAAACCTCCCAAACCTATGCATTTTTTAAAACTAGAGACCTAGGGGAATCCAAGATGGGGTTATTTGTGGGGCTCTGACCAGGTTTTGTTACCCAGAATCCTTTGCAAACCTCAAAATTTGGCTAAAAAAAACAAATTTTCCTCACATTTTGGTGGCAGAAAGTCCTGGAATCAGAGAGGAGCCACAAATTTCCTTCCACCCAGCGTTCCCCCAAGTCTCCCGATAAAAATGATAACTCACTTGTGTGGGTAGGCCTAGCGCCCGCGACAGGAAATGCCCCAAAACGCAACATGGACACATCACATTTTTTGAAAGAAAACAGAGGTGTTTTTTGCAAAGTGCCTACCTGTAGATTTTGGCCTCTAGCTCAGCCGGCACCTAGGGAAACCTCCCAAACCTGTGCATTTTTGAAAACCAGAGACCTAGGGGAATCCAAGATGGGGTGACTTGAGGGCTCTGACCAGGTTTTGTTACCCAGAATCCTTTGCAAACCTCAAAATTTGGCTAAAAAAACAAATTTTCCTCACATTTTGGTGACAGAAAGTCCTGGAATCAGAGAGGAGCCACAAATTTCCTTCCACCCAGCGTTCCCCCAAGTCTCCCGATAAAAATGATAACTCACTTGTGTGGGTAGGCCTAGCGCCCGCGACAGGAAATGCCCCAAAACGCAACATGGACACATCACATTTTTTTCAAGAAAACAGAGGTGTTTTTTGCAAAGTGCCTACCTGTAGATTTTGGCCTCTAGCTCAGCCGGCACCTAGGGAAACCTCCCAAACCTGTGCATTTTTGAAAACCAGAGACCTAGGGGAATCCAAGATGGGGTGACTTGTGGGGCTCTGACCAGGTTCTGTTACCCAGAATCCTTTGCATACCTCAACATTTGGCTAAAAAAACAAATTTTCCTCACATTTTGGTGAGAGAAAGTCCTGGAATCAGAGAGGAGCCACAAATTTCCTTCCACCCAGCGATCCCCCAAGTCTCCCTGATAAAAATGATACTTCACTTGTGTGGGTAGGCCTAGCGCCCGCGACAGGAAATGCCCCAAAACGCAACGTGCACACATCACATTTTTTTTTTTTTAAAAGAAAACAGAGGTGTTTTTTGCAAAGTGCCTACCTGTAGATTTTGGCCTCTAGCTCAGCCGGCACCTAGGGAAACCTACCAAACCTAAGCATTTTTGAAAACTATAGACCTAGGGGAATCGAAGATGGGGTGACTTGTGGGGCTCTGACCAGGTTCTGTTACCCAGAATCCTTTGCAAACCTCAACATTTGGCTAAAAAAACACATTTTCCTCACATTTTGGTGACAGAAAGTCCTGGAATCAGAGAGGAGCCACAAATTTCCTTCAACCCAGCGTTCCCCCAAGTCTCCCTGATAAAAATGATACTTCACTTGTGTGGGTAGGCCTAGCGCCCGCGACAGGAAATGCCCCAAAACGCAACGTGCACACATCACATTTTTTTTTTAAAGAAAACAGAGGTGTTTTTTTGCAAAGTGCCTACCTGTAGATTTTGGCCTCTAGCTCAGCCGGCACCTGGGGAAACCTACCAAACCTATGTATTTTTTAAAACTAGAGACCTAGGGGAATCAAAGATGGGGTGAGTTGTGGCGCTCTGACCAGGTTTTGTTACCCAGAATCCTTTGCAAACCTCAAAATTTGGCTAAAAAAACAAATTTTCCTCACATTTTGGTGACAGAAAGTTCTGGAATCAGAGAGGAGCCACAAATTTCCTTCCACCCAGCGTTCCACCAAGTATCCTGATAAAAATGATACCTCACTTGTGTGGGTAGGCTTAACGCCCGCGACAGGAAATGCCCCAAAACACAACGTGCACACATCACATTTTTTTTAAAGAAAACAGAGGTGTTTTTTGCAAAGTGCCTACCTGTAGATTTTGGCCTCTAGCTCAGCCGGCACCTAGGGAAACCTACCAAAGTTGTGCATTTCTGAAAACTAGAGACCTAGCGGAATCCACGATGGGGTGACTTGTGGGACTCTGATCAGGTTTTGTTACCCAGAATCCTTTGCAAACCTCAAAATTTGGCTAAAAAAACAAATTTTCCTCACATTTTGGTGACAGAAAGTCCTGGAATCAGAGAGGAGCCACAAATTTCCTTCCACCCAGCATTCCCCCAAGTCTCCCGATAAAAATGATAACTCACTTGTGTGGGTAGGCCTTGCACCCGCGACAGGAAATGCCTCAAAACGCAACGTGGACACATCACATTTTTTTTAAAGAAAACAGAGGTGTTTTTTGCAAAGTGCCTACCTGTAGATTTTGGCCTCTATCTCAGCCGGCACCTAGGGAAACCTCCCAAACCTGTGCATTTTTTAAACCTAGAGACCTAGGGGAATCCAAGATGGGGTGACTTGTGGGGCTCTGACCAGGTTCTGTTACCCAGAATCCTTTGCAAACCTCAACATTTGGCTAAAAAAACACATTTTCCTCACATTTTGGTGACAGAACGTTCTGGAATCAGAGAGGAGCCACAAATTTCCTTCCACCCAGCGTTCCCCCAAGTCTCCCGATAAAAATGATAACTCACTTGTGTGGGTAGGCCTAGCGCCCGCGACAGGAAATGCCCCAAAACGCAACATGGACACATCACATTTTTTTCAAGAAAACAGAGGTGTTTTTTGCAAAGTGCCTACCTGTAGATTTTGGCCTCTAGCTCAGCCGGCACCTAGGGAAACCTCCCAAACCTGTGCATTTTTGAAAACCAGAGACCTAGGGGAATCCAAGATGGGGTGACTTGTGGGGCTCTGACCAGGTTCTGTTACCCAGAATCCTTTGCATACCTCAACATTTGGCTAAAAAAACAAATTTTCCTCACATTTTGGTGAGAGAAAGTCCTGGAATCAGAGAGGAGCCACAAATTTCCTTCCACCCAGCGATCCCCCAAGTCTCCCTGATAAAAATGATACTTCACTTGTGTGGGTAGGCCTAGCGCCCGCGACAGGAAATGCCCCAAAACGCAACGTGCACACATCACATTTTTTTTTTTTAAAAGAAAACAGAGGTGTTTTTTGCAAAGTGCCTACCTGTAGATTTTGGCCTCTAGCTCAGCCGGCACCTAGGGAAACCTACCAAACCTAAGCATTTTTGAAAACTATAGACCTAGGGGAATCGAAGATGGGGTGACTTGTGGGGCTCTGACCAGGTTCTGTTACCCAGAATCCTTTGCAAACCTCAACATTTGGCTAAAAAAACACATTTTCCTCACATTTTGGTGACAGAAAGTCCTGGAATCAGAGAGGAGCCACAAATTTCCTTCAACCCAGCGTTCCCCCAAGTCTCCCTGATAAAAATGATACTTCACTTGTGTGGGTAGGCCTAGCGCCCGCGACAGGAAATGCCCCAAAACGCAACGTGCACACATCACATTTTTTTTTAAAGAAAACAGAGGTGTTTTTTTGCAAAGTGCCTACCTGTAGATTTTGGCCTCTAGCTCAGCCGGCACCTGGGGAAACCTACCAAACCTATGTATTTTTTAAAACTAGAGACCTAGGGGAATCAAAGATGGGGTGAGTTGTGGCGCTCTGACCAGGTTTTGTTACCCAGAATCCTTTGCAAACCTCAAAATTTGGCTAAAAAAACAAATTTTCCTCACATTTTGGTGACAGAAAGTTCTGGAATCAGAGAGGAGCCACAAATTTCCTTCCACCCAGCGTTCCACCAAGTATCCTGATAAAAATGATACCTCACTTGTGTGGGTAGGCTTAACGCCCGCGACAGGAAATGCCCCAAAACACAACGTGCACACATCACATTTTTTTTAAAGAAAACAGAGGTGTTTTTTGCAAAGTGCCTACCTGTAGATTTTGGCCTCTAGCTCAGCCGGCACCTAGGGAAACCTACCAAAGTTGTGCATTTCTGAAAACTAGAGACCTAGCGGAATCCACGATGGGGTGACTTGTGGGACTCTGATCAGGTTTTGTTACCCAGAATCCTTTGCAAACCTCAAAATTTGGCTAAAAAAACAAATTTTCCTCACATTTTGGTGACAGAAAGTCCTGGAATCAGAGAGGAGCCACAAATTTCCTTCCACCCAGCATTCCCCCAAGTCTCCCGATAAAAATGATAACTCACTTGTGTGGGTAGGCCTTGCACCCGCGACAGGAAATGCCTCAAAACGCAACGTGGACACATCACATTTTTTTTAAAGAAAACAGAGGTGTTTTTTGCAAAGTGCCTACCTGTAGATTTTGGCCTCTATCTCAGCCGGCACCTAGGGAAACCTCCCAAACCTGTGCATTTTTTAAACCTAGAGACCTAGGGGAATCCAAGATGGGGTGACTTGTGGGGCTCTGACCAGGTTCTGTTACCCAGAATCCTTTGCAAACCTCAACATTTGGCTAAAAAAACACATTTTCCTCACATTTTGGTGACAGAACGTTCTGGAATCAGAGAGGAGCCACAAATTGCATTCCTCCCAGCGTTCCCCCAAGTCTCCTGATAAAAATGATACCTCACTTGTGTGGGTAGGCCTAGCGCCCGCGACAGGAAATGCGCCAAAACGCAACGTGCACACACATCACATTTTTTGAAAGAAAACAGAGGTGTTTTTTTGCAAAGTGCCTACTTGTAGATTTTGGCCTCTAGCTCAGCCGGCACCTAGGGAAACCTACCAAACCTGTGCATTTCTGAAAACTAGAGACCTAGGGGAATCCAAGATGGGGTGACTTGTGGGTCTCTGACCAGGTTTTGTTACCCAGAATCCATTACAAACCTCAAAATTTGGCTTAAAAAACAAATTTTCCTCACATTTTTTAATGACAGAATGTTCTAGAATCAGACAGGAGCCACACATTTCCTCCCACCCAGCGTTCCCCCAAGTCTCCTGATAAAAATGATACCTCACTTGTGTGGGTAGGCCTAGCGCCCGCGACAGGAAATGCCCCAAAACACAACGTGCACACATCACAATTTTTGAAAGAAAACAGAGGTGTTTTTTGCAAAGTGCCTACCTGTAGATTTTGGCCTCTAGCTCAGCCGGCACCTAGGGAAACCTACCAAATGTATGCATTTCTGAAAACTAGAGACCTAGGGGAATCCAAGATGGGGTGACTTGTGGGGCTCTGACCAGGTTCTGTTACCCAGAATCCTTTGCAAACCTCAAAATGTGGTTAAAAAAACACATTTTCCTCACATTTTGGTGACAGAAAGTTCTGGAATCAGAGAGGACCACAAATTTCCTTCCACCCAGCGTTCCACCAAGTATCCCGATAAAAATGATACCTCACTTGTGTGGGTAGGCTTAACGCCCGCGACAGGAAATGCCCCACAACGCAACGTGGACATATCACATTTTTTTAAAGAAAACAGAGGTGTTTTTTGCAAAGTGCCTACCTGCAGATTTTGGCCTCTAGCTCAGCCGGCACCTAGGGAAACCTCCCAAACCTGTGCATTTTTTAAAACTAGAGACCTAGGGGAATCCAAGATGCGGTGACTTGTGGGGCTCTGACCAGGTTCTGTTACCCAGAATCCTTTGCAAACCTCAACATTTGGCTAAAAAAACACATTTTCCTCACATTTTGGTGACAGAACGTTGTGGAATCAGAGAGGAGCCAATAATTTCCTTCCACCCAGCGTTTCCCCAAGTCTCCCGATAAAAATGATAACTCACTTGTGTGGGTAGGCCTAGCGCCCGCGACAGGAAATGCCCCAAAACGCAACGTGGACACATCACATTTTTTTCAAGAAAACAGAGGTGTTTTTTGCAAAGTGCCTACCTGTAGATTTTGGTCTCTAGCTCAGCCGGCACCTAGGGAAACCTCCCAAACCTGTGCATTTTTGAAAACTAGAGACCTAGGGGAATCCAAGATGGGGTGACTTGTGGGGCTCTGACCAGGTTCTGTTACCCAGAATCCTTTGCATACCTCAACATTTGGCTAAAAAAACACATTTTCCTCACATTTTGGTGACATAACGTCCTGGAATCAGAGAGGAGCCACAAATTTCCTTCCACCCAGCGTTCCCCCAAGTCTCCCTGATAAAAATGATACTTCACTTGTGTGGGTAGGCCTAGCGCCCGTGGCAGGAAATGCCCCAAAACGCAACGTGCACACATCACATTTTTTTTTTTTTTTTTATATAAAAACAGAGGTGTTTTTTGCAAAGTGCCTACCTGTAGATTTTGGCCTCTAGCTCAGCCGGCACCTAGGGAAACCTACCAAACATAAGCATTTTTGAAAACTATAGACCTAGGGGAATCGAAGATGGGGTGACTTGTGGGGCTCTGGCCAGGTTCTGTTACCCAGAATCCTTTGCAAACCTCAATATTTGGCTAAAAAAAAACACATTTTCCTCACATTTTGGTGAGAGAAAGTCCTGGAATCAGAGAGGAGCCACAAATTTCCTTCCACCCAGCGTTCCCCCAAGTCTCCCTGATAAAAATGATACTTCACTTGTGTGGGTAGGCCGAGCACCCGCGACAGGAAATGCCCCAAAACGCAACGTGCACACATCACATTTTTTTTTAAAGAAAACAGAGGTGTTTTTTTGCAAAGTGCCTACCTGTAGATTTTGGCCTCTAGCTCAGCCGGCACCTAGGGAAACCTACCAAACTTAAGCATTTTTGAAAACTAGAGACCTAGGGGAATCCAAGATGGGGTGACTTGTGGGGCTCTGACCAGGTTCTGTTACCCAGAATCCTTTGCAAACCTCAAAATGTGGTTAAAAAAACACATTTTCCTCACATTTTGGTGACAGAAAGTTCTGGAATCAGAGAGGACCACAAATTTCCTTCCACCCAGCGTTCCACCAAGTATCCCGATAAAAATGATACCTCACTTGTGTGGGTAGGATTAACGCCCGCGACAGGAAATGCCCCACAACGCAACGTGGACATATCACATTTTTTTGAAAGAAAACAGAGGTGTTTTTTGCAAAGTGCCTACCTGCAGATTTTGGCCTCTAGCTCAGCCGGCACCTAGGGAAACCTCCCAAACCTGTGCATTTTTTTTAAACTAGAGACCTAGGGGAATCCAAGATGCGGTGACTTGTGGGGCTCTGACCAGGTTCTGTTACCCAGAATCCTTTGCAAACCTCAACATTTGGCTAAAAAAACACATTTTCCTCACATTTTGGTGACAGAACGTTGTGGAATCAGAGAGGAGCCACAAATTTCCTTCCACCCAGCGTTTCCCCAAGTCTCCCGATAAAAATGATAACTCACTTGTGTGGGTAGGCCTAGCGCCCGCGACAGGAAATGCCCCAAAACGCAACGTGGACACATCACATTTTTTTCAAGAAAACAGAGGTGTTTTTTGCAAAGTGCCTACCTGTAGATTTTGGTCTCTAGCTCAGCCGGCACCTAGGGAAACCTCCCAAACCTGTGCATTTTTGAAAACTAGAGACCTAGGGGAATCCAAGATGGGGTGACTTGTGGGGCTCTGACCAGGTTCTGTTACCCAGAATCCTTTGCATACCTCAACATTTGGCTAAAAAAACACATTTTCCTCACATTTTGGTGACATAACGTCCTGGAATCAGAGAGGAGCCACAAATTTCCTTCCACCCAGCGTTCCCCCAAGTCTCCCTGATAAAAATGATACTTCACTTGTGTGGGTAGGCCTAGCGCCCGCGACAGGAAATGCCCCAAAACGCAACGTGCACACATCACATTTTTTTTTTTAAAAAACAGAGGTGTTTTTTGCAAAGTGCCTACCTGTAGATTTTGGCCTCTAGCTCAGCCGGCACCTAGGGAAACCTAGCAAACATAAGCATTTTTGAAAACTATAGACCTAGGGGAATCGAAGATGGGGTGACTTGTGGGGCTCTGGCCAGGTTCTGTTACCCAGAATCCTTTGCAAACCTCAACATTTGGCTAAAAAAAAAAACATTTTCCTCACATTTTGGTGACAGAAAGTCCTGGAATCAGAGAGGAGCCACAAATTTCCTTCCACTCAGCATTCCCCCAAGTCTCCCGATAAAAATGATAACTCACTTGTGTGGGTAGGCCTAGCGCCCGCGACAGGAAATGCCCCAAAACGCAACGTGGACACATCACATTTTTTTCAAGAAAACAGAGGTGTTTTTTGCAAAGTGCCTACCTGTAGATTTTGGCCTCCAGCTCAGCCGGCACCTAGGGAAACCTCCCAAACCTGTGTATTTTTGAAAACTAGAGACCTAGGGGAATCCAAGATGGGGTGACTTGTGGGGCTCTGACCAGGTTCTGTTACCCAGAATCCTTTGCAAACCTCAAAATGTGGTTAAAAAAACACATTTTCCTCACATTTTGGTGACAGAAAGTTCTGGAATCAGAGAGGACCACAAATTTCCTTCCACCCAGCGTTCCACCAAGTATCCCGATAAAAATGATACCTCACTTGTGTGGGTAGGCTTAACGACCGCGACAGGAAATGCCCCACAACGCAACGTGGACATATCAAATTTTTTTGAAAGAAAACAGAGGTGTTTTTTGCAAAGTGCCTACCTGCAGATTTTGGCCTCTAGCTCAGCCGGCACCTAGGGAAACCTCCCAAACCTGTGCATTTTTTAAAACTAGAGACCTAGGGGAATCCAAGATGCGGTGACTTGTGGGGCTCTGACCAGGTTCTGTTACCCAGAATCCTTTGCAAACCTCAACATTTGGCTAAAAAAACACATTTTCCTCACATTTTGGTGACATAACGTCCTGGAATCAGAGAGGAGCCACAAATTTCCTTCCACCCAGCGTTCCCCCAAGTCTCCCGATAAAAATGATAACTCACTTGTGTGGGTAGGCCTAGCGCCCGCGACAGGAAATGCCCCAAAACGCAACGTGCACACATCACATTTTTTTTTTTTTTTTTAAAACAGAGGTGTTTTTTGCAAAGTGCCTACCTGTAGATTTTGGCCTCTAGCTCAGCCGGCACCTAGGGAAACCTACCAAACATAAGCATTTTTGAAAACTATAGACCTAGGGGAATCGAAGATGGGGTGACTTGTGGGGCTCTGGCCAGGTTCTGTTACCCAGAATCCTTTGCAAACCTCAACATTTGGCTAAAAAAAAACACATTTTCCTCACATTTTGGTGACAGAATGTCCTGGAATCAGAGAGGAACCACAAATTTCCTTCCACTCAGCATTCCCCCAAGTCTCCCGATAAAAATGATAACTCACTTGTGTGGGTAGGCCTAGCACCCGCGACAGGAAATGCCCCAAAACGCAACGTGGACACATCACATTTTTTTCAAGAAAACAGAGGTGTTTTTTGCAAAGTGCCTACCTGTAGATTTTGGCCTCTAGCTCAGCCGGCACCTAGGGAAACCTCCCAAACCTGTGTATTTTTGAAAACTAGAGACCTAGGGGAATCCAGGATGGGGTGACTTGTGGGGCTCTGACCAGGTTCTGTTACCCAGAATCCTTTGCAAAACTCAAAATTTGGCTAAAAAAACACATTTTCCTCACATTTTGGTGACAGAAAGTCCTGGAATCAGAGAGGAGCAACACATTTCCTCCCACCCAGCGTTCCCCCAAGTCTCCTGATAAAAATGATACCTCACTTGTGTGGGTAGGCCTAGCGCCCGCGACAGGAAATGCCCCAAAACGCAACGTGCACACACATCACATTTTTTGAAAGAAAACAGAGGTGTTTTTTTGCAAAGTGCCTACTTGTAGATTTTGGCCTCTAGCTCAGCCGGCAGCTAGGGAAACCTACCAAACCTGTGCATTTCTGAAAAGTAGAGACCTAGGGGAATCCAAGATGGGGTGACTTGTGGGGCTCTGACCAGGTTTTGTTAACCCAGAATCCTTTGCAAACCTCAAAATTTGGCTTAAAAAACAAATTTTCCTCATATTTTTTAATGACAGAACGTTCTAGAATCAGACAGGAGCCACACATTTCCACCCACCCAGCGTTCCCCCAAGTCTCCTGATAAAAATGATACCTCATTTGTGTGGGTAGGCCTAGCGCCAGCGACAGGAAATGCCCCAAAACACAACGTGCACACATCACATTTTTTGAAAGAAAACAGAGGTGTTTTTTGCAAAGTGCCTACCTGTAGATTTTGGCCTCTAGCTCAGCCGGCACCTAGGGAAACCTCCCAAACCTGTGCATTTTTGAAAACTAGAGACCTAGGGGAATCCAAGATGGGGTGACTTGTGGGGCTCTGACCAGGTTTTGTTACTCAGAATCCTTTGCAAACCTCAAAATTTGGCTAAAAAAACAAATTTTCCTCACATTTTGGTGACAGAAAGTCCTGGAATCAGAGAGGAGCCACAAATTTCCTTCCACCCAGCGTTCCCCCAAGTCTCCAGATAAAAATGATAACTCACTTGTGTGGGTAGGCCTAGCGCCCGTGACAGGAAATGCCCCAAAACACAACGTGGACACATCACATTTTTTTAATGAAAACAGAGGTGTTTTTTGCAAAGTGCCTATCTGTAGATTTTGGCCTCTAGCTCAGCCGGCACCTAGGGAAACCTCCCAAACCTGTGCATTTTTGAAAACCAGAGACCTAGGGGAATCCAAGATTGGGTGACTTGTGGGGCTCTGACTAGGTTCTGTTACCCAGAATCCTTTGCATACCTCAACATTTGGCTAAAAAAACACATTTTCCTCACATTTTGGTGAGAGAAAGTCCTGGAATCAGAGAGGAGCCACGAATTTCCTTCCACCCAGCGATCCCCCAAGTCTCCCTGATAAAAATGATACTTCACTTGTGTGGGTAGGCCTAGCGCCCGCGACAGGAAATGCCCCAAAACGCAACATGCACACATCACATTTTTTTTTTTTTTTTTTTTAAAGAAAACAGGTGTTTTTTGCAAAGTGCCTACCTGTAGATTTTGGCCTCTAGCTCAGCCGGCACCTAGGGAAACCTACCAAACCTAAGCATTTTTGAAAACTATAGACCTAGGGGAATCGAAGATGGGGTGACTTGTGGGGCTCTGACCAGGTTCTGTTACCCAGAATCCTTTGCAAACCTCAACATTTGGCTGAAAAAACACATTTTCCTCACATTTTGGTGACAGAAAGTCCTGGAATCAGAGAGGAGCAACAAATTTCCTTCAACCCAGCGTTCCCCCAATTCTCCCTGATAAAAATGATACTTCACTTGTGTGGGTAGGCCTAGCGCCCGCAACAGGAAATGCCCCAAAACGCAACGTGCACACATCACATTTTTTTTTAAAGAAAACAGAGGTGTTTTTTTGCAAAGTGCCTACCTGTAGATTTTGGCCTCTAGCTCAGCCGGCACCTAGGGAAATCTACCAAACCTAAGCATTTTTGAAAACTAGAGACCTAGGGGAATCCAACATGGGGTGACTTGTGGGGCTCTGACCAGGTTCTGTTACCCAGAATCCTTTGCAAAACTCAAAATGTGGTTAAAAAAACACATTTTCCTCACATTTTGGTGACAGAAAGTTCTGGAATCAGAGAGGAGCCACAAATTTCCTTCCACCCAGCGTTCCACCAAGTATCCCGATAAAAATGATACCTCACTTGTGTGGGTAGGCTTAACGCCCGTGACAGGAAATGCCCCACAACGCAACGTGGACATATCACATTTTTTTTTAAAGAAAACAGAGGTGTTTTTTGCAAAGTGCCTACCTGTAGATTTTGGCCTCTAGCTCAGCCGGCACCTAGGGAAACCTACCAAACCTGTGCATTTTTTTAAACTAGAGACCTAGGGGAATCCAAGATGGGGTGATTTGTGGGGCTCTGACCAGGTTTTGTTACCCAGAATCCTTTGCAAACCTCAAAATTTGGCTGAAAAAAACAAATTTTCCTCACATTTTGGTGGCAGAAAGTCCTGGAATCAGAGAGGAGCCACAAATTTCCTTCCACCCAGCGTTCCCCCAAGTCTCCCGATAAAAATGATAACTCACTTGTGTGGGTAGGCCTAGCGCCCGCGACAGGAAATGCCCCAAAACGCAACATGGACACATCACATATTTTTCAAGAAAACAGAGGTGTTTTTTGCAAAGTGCCTACCTGTAGATTTTGGCCTCTAGCTCAGCCGGCACCTAGGGAAACCTCCCAAACCTGTGCATTTTTGAAAACCAGAGACCTAGGGGAATCCAAGATGGGGTGACTTGTGGGGCTCTGACCAGGTTTTGTTACCCAGAATCCTTTGCAAACCTCAAAATTTGGCTAAAAAAACAAATTTTCCTCACATTTTGGTGACAGAAAGTCCTGGAATCAGAGAGGAGCCACAAATTTCCTTCCACCCAGCGTTCCCCCAAGTCTCCCGATAAAAATGATAACTCACTTGTGTGGGTAGGCCTAGCGCCCGCGACAGGAAATGCCCCAAAACGCAACGTGGACACATCAAATTTTTTTCAATAAAACAGAGGTGTTTTTTGCAAAGTGCCTACCTGTAGATTTTGGCCTCTAGCTCAGCCGGCACCTAGGGAAACCTCCCAAACCTGTGCATTTTTGAAAACCAGAGACCTAGGGGAATCCAAGATGGGGTGACTTGTGGGGCTCTGACCAGGTTCTGTTACCCAGAATCCTTTGCATACCTCAACATTTGGCTAAAAAAACACATTTTCCTCACATTTATGTGAGAGAAAGTCCTGGAATCAGAGAGGAGCCACAAATTTCCTTCCACCCAGCGTTCCCCCAAGTCTCCCGATAAAAATGATAACTCACTTGTGTGGGTAGGCCTAGCGCCCGCAACAGGAAATGCCCCAAAACGCAACGTGGACACATCACATTTTTTGAAAGAAAACAGAGGTGTTTTTTGCAAAGTGCCTACCTGTAGATTTTGGCCTCTAGCTCAGCCGGCACCTAGGGAAACCTCCCAAACCAATGCATTTTTTTAAACTAGAGACCTAGGGGAATCCAAGATGGGGTGACTTGTGGGGCTCTGACCAGGTTTTGTTACCCAGAATCCTTTGCAAACCTCAAAATTTGGCTAAAAAAACAAATTTTCTTCACATTTTGGTGACAGAAAGTCCTGGAATCAGAGAGGAGCCACAAATTTCCTTCCACCCAGCGTTCCCCCAAGTCTCCCGATAAAAATGATAACTCCCTTGTGTGGGTAGGCCTAGCGCCCGCAACAGGAAATGCCCCAAAACGCAACATGGACACATCAAATTTTTTTCAAGAAAACAGAGGTGTTTTTTGCAAAGTGCCTACCTGTAGATTTTGGCCTCTAGCTCAGCCGGCACCTAGGGAAACCTCCCAAACCTGTGCATTTTTGAAAACCAGAGACCTAGGGGAATCCAAGATGGGGTGACTTGTGGGGCTCTGACCAGGTTCTGTTACCCAGAATCCTTTGCAAACCTCAACATTTGGCTACAAAAACACATTTTCCTCACATTTTGGTGACAGAAAGTCCTGGAATCAGAGAGGAGCCACAAATTTCCTTCAACCCAGCGTTCCCCCAAGTCTCCCTGATAAAAATGATACTTCACTTGTGTGGGTAGGCCTAGCGCCCGCGACAGGAAATGCCCCAAAACGCAACGTGCACACATCACATTTTTTTAAAGAAAACAGAGGTGTTTTTTTGCAAAGTGCCTACCTGTAGATTTTGGCCTCTAGCTCAGCCGGCACCTAGGGAAACCTACCAAACCTAAGCATTTTTGAAAACTAGAGACCTAGGGGAATCCAAGATGGGGTGACTTGTGGGGCTCTGACCAGGTTCTGTTACCCAGAATCCTTTGCAAACCTCAAAATGTGGTTAAAAAAACACATTTTCCTCACATTTTGGTGACAGAAAGTTCTGGAATCAGAGAGGAGCCACAAATTTCCTTCCACCCAGCGTTCCACCAAGTATCCCGATAAAAATGATACCTCACTTGTGTGGGTAGGCTTAACACCCGCGACAGGAAATGCCCCACAACGCAACGTGGACATATCACATTTTTTTAAAGAAAACAGAGGTGTTTTTTGCAAAGTGCCTACCTGTAGATTTTGGCCTCTAGCTCAGCCGGCACCTGGGGAAACCTACCAAACCTATGCATTTTTGAAAACTAGAGACCTAGGAGAATCAAAGATGGGGTGAGTTGTGGGGCTCTGACCAGGTTTTGTTACCCAGAATCGTTTGCAAACCTCAAAATTTGGCTAAAAAAACAAATTTTCCTCACATTTTGGTGACAGAAAGTACTGGAATCAGAGAGGAGCCACAAATTTCCAACCACCCAGCGTTCCCCCAAGTCTCCTGATAAAAATGATACCTCACTTGTGTGGGTAGGCCTAGCGCCCGCGACAGGAAATGCCTCAAAACACAACGTGCACACATTACATTTTTTTAAAGAAAACAGAGGTGTTTTTTGCAAAGTGCCTACCTGCAGATTTTGGCCTCTAGCTCAGCCGGCACCTATGGAAACCTCCCAAACCTGTGCATTTTTGAAAACTAGAGACCTAGGGGAATCCAAGATGGGGTGACTTGTGGGGCTCTGACCAGGTTCTGTTACCCAGAATCCTTTGCATACCTCAACATTTGGCTAAAAAAATACATTTTCCTCACATTTTGGTGACAGAACGTTCTGGAATCAGAGAGGAGCCACAAATTTCCTTCCACCCAGCGTTTCCCCAAGTCTCCCGATAAAAATGATAACTCACTTTTGTGGGTAGGCCTAGCGCCCGCGACAGGAAATGCCCCCAAACGCAACGTGGACACATCACATTTTTTTTCAAGAAAACAGAGGTATTTTTTGGAAAGTGCCTACCTGTAGATTTTGGCCTCTAGCTCAGCCGGCACCTAGGGAAACCTCCCAAACCTGTGCATTTTTGAAAACTAGAGACCTAGGGGAATCCAAGATGGGGTGACTTGTGGGGCTCTGACCAGGTTCTGTTACCCAGAATCCTTTGCATACCTCAACATTTGGCTAAAAAAACACATTTTCCTCACATTTTGGTGACAGAACGTTCTGGAATCAGAGAGGAGCCACAAATTTCCTTCCACCCAGCATTCCCCCAAGTCTCCCTGATAAAAATGATACTTCACTTGTGTGGGTAGGCCTAGCGCCCGCGACAGGAAATGCCCCACAACGCAACGTGCACACATCACATTTTCTTTTAAAGAAAACAGAGGTGTTTTTTGCAAAGTGCCTACCTGTAGATTTTGGCCTCTAGCTCAGCGGGCACCTAGGGAAACCTACCAAACCTGAGCATTTTTGAAAACTATAGACCTAGGGGAATCGAAGATGGTGTGACTTGTGGGGCTCTGACCAGGTTTTGTTACCCAGAATCCATGCAAACCTCAAAATTTGGCTAAAAAAAAAAAATTCCTCACATTTTGGTGACAGAAAGTCCTGGAATCAGAGAGGAGCCACAAATTTCCTTCCACCCAGCGTTCCCCCAAGTCTCCCGATAAAAATGATAACTCACTTGTGTGGGTAGGCCTAGCGCCCGCGACAGGAAACGCCCCAAAACGCAACGTGCACACATCACATTTTTTAAAAGAAAACAGAAGTGTTTTTTGCAAAATGCCTACCTGTAGATTTTGGCCTCTAGCTCAGCCGGCACCTAGGGAAACCTCCCAAACCTGTGCATTTTTGAAAACCAGAGACCTGGGGGAATCCAAGATGGGGTGACTTGTGGGGCTCTGACCAGGTTCTGTTACCCAGAATCCTTTGCATACCTCAACATTTGGCTAAAAAAACACATTTTCCTCACATTTTGGTGAGAGAAAGTCCTGGAATCAGAGAGGAGCCACAAATTTCCTTCCACCCAGCGTTCCCCCAAGTCTCCCTGATAAAAATGATACTTCACTTGTGTGGGTAGGCCGAGCACCCGCGACAGGAAATGCCCCACAATGCAACGTGCACACATCACATTTTCTTTTTAAAGAAAACAGAGGTGTTTTTTGCAAAGTGCCTACCTGTGGATTTTGGCCTCTAGCTCAGCGGGCACCTAGGGAAACCTACCAAACCTGAGCATTTTTGAAAATTATAGATCTAGGGGAATCGAAGATGGTGTGACTTGTGGGGCTCTGACCAGGTTTTGTTACCCAGAATCCATGCAAACCTAAAAATTTGGCTAAAAAAAAAAAATTCCTCACATTTTGGTGACAGAAAGTCCTGGAATCAGAGAGGAGCCACAAATTTCCTTCCACCCAGCGTTCCCCCAAGTCTCCCGATAAAAATGATAACTCACTTGTGTGGGTAGGCCTAGCGCCCGCGACAGGAAATGCCCCAAAACGCAACGTGCACACATCACTTTTTTTTTAAAAAGAAAACAGAGGTGTTTTTTGCAAAGTGCCTACCTTTAGATTTTGGCCTCTAGCTCCGCCGGCACCTAGGGAAACCTACCAAACCTAAGCATTTTTGAAAACTATAGACCTAGGGGAATCGAAGATGGGGTGACTTGTGGGGCTCTGACCAGGTTCTGTTACCCAGAATCCTTTGCAAACCTCAACATTTGGCTAAAAAAACACATTTTCCTCACATTTTGGTGACAGAAAGTCCTGGAATCAGAGAGGAGCCACAAATTTCCTTCAACCCAGCGTTCCCCCAAGTCTCCCTGATAAAAATGATACTTCACTTGTGTGGGTAGGCCTAGCGCCCGCGACAGGAAATGCCCCAAAACGCAACGTGCACACATCACATTTTTTTTTAAAGAAAACAGAGGTGTTTTTTTGCAAAGTGCCTACCTGTAGATTTTGGCCTCTAGCTCAGCCGGCACCTAGGGAAACCTACCAAACCTAAGCATTTTTGAAAACTAGAGACCTAGGGGAATCCAAGATGGGGTGACTTGTGGGGCTCTGACCAGGTTCTGTTACCCAGAATCCTTTGTAAACCTCAAAATGTGGTTAAAAAAACACATTTTCCTCACATTTTGGTGACAGAAAGTTCTGGAATCAGAGAGGACCACAAATTTCCATCCACCCAGCGTTCCACCAAGTATCCGGATAAAAATGATACCTCACTTGTGTGGGTAGGCTTAACGCCCGCGACAGGAAATGCCCCACAACGCAACGTGGACATATCACATTTTTTGAAAGAAAACAGAGGTGTTTTTTGCAAAGTGCCTACCTGTAGATTTTGGCCTCTAGCTCAGCCGGCACCTGGGGAAACCTACCAAACCTATGCATTTTTGAAAACTAGAGACCTAGGGGAATCAAAGATGGGGTGAGTTGTGGGCCTCTGACCAGGTTTTGTTACCCAGAATCCTTTGCAAACCTCAATATTTGGCTAAAAAAACAAATTTTCCTCACATTTTGGTGACAGAAAGTCCTGGAATCAGAGAGGAGCCACAAATTTCCTCCCACCCAGCGTTCCCCCAAGTCTCCTGATAAAAATGATACCTCACTTGTGTGGGTAGGCCTAGCGCCCGCGACAGGAAATGCCCCAAAACACAACGTGCACACATCACATTTTTTGAAAGAAAACAGAGGTGTTTTTTGCAAAGTGCCTACCTGCAGATTTTGGCCTCTACCTCAGCCGGCACCTAGGGAAACCTCACAAACCTGTGCATTTTTTAAAACTAGAGACCTAGGGGAATCCAAGATGCGGTGACTTGTGGGGCTCTGACCAGGTTCTGTTACCCAGAATCCTTTGCAAACCTCAACATTTGGCTAAAAAAACACATTTTCCTCACATTTTGGTGACAGAACGTTGTGGAATCAGAGAGGAGCCACAAATTTCCTTCCACCAAGCATTTCCCCAAGTCTCCCGATAAAAATGATAACTCACTTGTGTGGGTAGGCCTAGCGCCCGCGACAGCAAATGCCCCAAAACGCAACGTGGACACATCACATTTTTTTCAAGAAAACAGAGGTGTTTTTTGCAAAGTGCCTACCTGTAGATTTTGGCCTCTAGCTCAGCCGGCACCTAGGGAAACCTACCAAACATAAGCATTTTTGAAAATCTATAGACCTAGGGGAATCGAAGATGGGGTGACTTGTGGGGCTCTGACCAGGTTCTGTTACCCAGAATCCTTTGCAAACCTCAACATTTGGCTAAAAAAACAAATTTTCCTCACATTTTGGTGACAGAAAGTCCTGGAATCAGAGAGGAGCCACAAATTTCCTTCAACCCAGCGTTCCCCCAAGTCTCCCTGATAAAAATGATACTTCACTTGTGTGGGTAGGCCTAGCGCCCGCGACAGGAAATGCCCCAAAACGCAACGTGCACACATCACATTTTTTTAAAAAAACAAAACAGAGGTGTTTTTTTGCAAAGTGCCTACCTGTAGATTTTGGCCTCTAGCTCAGCCGGCACCTGGGGAAACCTACCAAACGTAAGCATTTTTGAAAACTAGAGACCTAGGGGAATCCAAGATGGGGTGACTTGTGGGGCTCTGACCAGGTTCTGTTACCCAGAATCCTTTGCAAACCTCAAAATGTGGTTAAAAAAACACATTTTTCTCACATTTTGGTGACAGAAAGTTCTGGAATCAGAGAGGACCACAAATTTCCTTCCACCCAGCGTTCCACCAAGTATCCCGATAAAAATGATACCTCACTTGTGTGGGTAGGCTTAACGCCCATGACAGGAAATGCCCCACAACGCAACATGGACATATCACATTTTTTGAAAGAAAACAGAGGTGTTTTTTGCAAAGTGCCTACCTGTAGATTTTGGCCTCTAGCTCAGCGGGCACCTAGGGAAACCTACCAAACCTGAGCATTTTTGAAAACTATAGACCTAGGGGAATCGAAGATGGTGTGACTTGTGGGGCTCTGACCAGGTTTTGTTACCCAGAATCCATGCAAACCTCAAAATTTGGCTAAAAAAAAAAAATTCCTCACATTTTGGTGACAGAAAGTCCTGGAATCAGAGAGGAGCCACAAATTTCCTTCCACCCAGCGTTCCCCCAAGTCTCCCAATAAAAATGATAACTCACTTGTGTGGGTAGGCCTAGCGCCCGCGACAGGAAACGCCCCAAAACGCAACGTGCACACATCACATTTTTTAAAAGAAAACAGAAGTGTTTTTTGCAAAATGCCTACCTGTAGATTTTGGCCTCTAGCTCAGCCGGCACCTAGGGAAACCTCCCAAACCTGTGCATTTTTGAAAACCAGAGACCTGGGGGAATCCAAGATGGGGTGACTTGTGGGGCTCTGACCAGGTTCTGTTACCCAGAATCCTTTGCATACCTCAACATTTGGCTAAAAAAACACATTTTCCTCACATTTTGGTGAGAGAAAGTCCTGGAATCAGAGAGGAGCCACAAATTTCCTTCCACCCAGCGTTCCCCCAAGTCTCCCTGATAAAAATGATACTTCACTTGTGTGGGTAGGCCGAGCACCCGCGACAGGAAATGCTCCACAATGCAACGTGCACACATCACATTTTCTTTTTAAAGAAAACAGAGGTGTTTTTTGCAAAGTGCCTACCTGTGGATTTTGGCCTCTAGCTCAGCGGGCACCTAGGGAAACCTACCAAACCTGAGCATTTTTGAAAATTATAGATCTAGGGGAATCGAAGATGGTGTGACTTGTGGGGCTCTGACCAGGTTTTGTTACCCAGAATCCATGCAAACCTCAAAATTTGGCAAAAAAAAAAAAATTCCTCACATTTTGGTGACAGAAAGTCCTGGAATCAGAGAGGAGCCACAAATTTCCTTCCACCCAGCGTTCCCCCAAGTCTCCCGATAAAAATGATAACTCACTTGTGTGGGTAGGCCTAGCGCCCGCGACAGGAAATGCCCCAAAACGCAACGTGCACACATCACTTTTTTTTAAAAAAGAAAACAGAGGTGTTTTTTGCAAAGTGCCTACCTTTAGATTTTGGCCTCTAGCTCCGCCGGCACCTAGGGAAACCTACCAAACCTAAGCATTTTTGAAAACTATAGACCTAGGGGAATCGAAGATGGGGTGACTTGTGGGGCTCTGACCAGGGTCTGTTACCCAGAATCCTTTGCAAACCTCAACATTTGGCTAAAAAAACACATTTTCCTCACATTTTGGTGACAGAAAGTCCTGGAATCAGAGAGGAGCCACAAATTTCCTTCAACCCAGCGTTCCCCCAAGTCTCCCTGATAAAAATGATACTTCACTTGTGTGGGTAGGCCTAGCGCCCGCGACAGGAAATGCCCCAAAACGCAACGTGCACACATCACATTTTTTTTTAAAGAAAACAGAGGTGTTTTTTTGCAAAGTGCCTTCCTGTAGATTTTGGCCTCTAGCTCAGCCGGCACCTAGGGAAACCTACCAAACCTAAGCATTTTTGAAAACTAGAGACCTAGGGGAATCCAAGATGGGGTGACTTGTGGGGCTCTGACCAGGTTCTGTTACCCAGAATCCTTTGTAAACCTCAAAATGTGGTTAAAAAAACACATTTGCCTCACATTTTGGTGACAGAAAGTTCTGGAATCAGAGAGGACCACAAATTTCCATCCACCCAGCGTTCCACCAAGTATCCGGATAAAAATTATACCTCACTTGTGTGGGTAGGCTTAACGCCTGCGACAGGAAATGCCCCACAACGCAACGTGGACATATCACATTTTTTGAAAGAAAACAGAGGTGTTTTTTGCAAAGTGCCTACCTGTAGATTTTGGCCTCTAGCTCAGCCGGCACCTGGGGAAACCTACCAAACCTATGCATTTTTGAAAACTAGAGACCTAGGGGAATCAAAGATGGGGTGAGTTGTGGGCCTCTGACCAGGTTTTGTTACCCAGAATCCTTTGCAAACCTCAAAATTTGGCTAAAAAAACAAATTTTCCTCACATTTTGGTGACAGAAAGTCCTGGAATCAGAGAGGAGCCACAAATTTCCTCCCACCCAGCGTTCCCCCAAGTCTCCTGATAAAAATGATACCTCACTTGTGTGGGTAGGCCTAGCGCCCGCGACAGGAAATGCCCCAAAACACAACGTGCACTCATCACATTTTTTGAAAGAAAACAGAGGTGTTTTTTGCAAAGTGCCTACCTGCAGATTTTGGCCTCTACCTCAGCCGGCACCTAGGGAAACCTCCCAAACCTGTGCATTTTTGAAAACCAGAGACCTAGGGGAATCCAAGATGGGGTGACTTGTGGGGCTCTGACCAGGTTCTGTTACCCAGAATCCTTTGCAAACCTCAAAATTTGGCTAAAAAAACACATTTTCCCCACATTTTGGTGACAGAAAGTCCTGGAATCAGAGAGGAGCCACACACTTCCTCCCACCCAGCGTTCCCCCAAGTCTCCTGATAAAAATGATATCTCACTTGTGTGGGTAGGCCTAGCGCCCGCGACAGGAAATGCCCCAAAACACAACGTGCACACATGACATTTTTTGAAAGAAAACAGAGGTGTTTTTTGCAAAGTGCCTACCTGTAGATTTTGGCCTCTAGCTCAGCCGGCACCTAGGGAAACCTCCCAAACCTGTGCATTTTTTTAAACTAGAGACCTAGGGGAATCCAAGATGGGGTGACTTGTGGGGCTCTGACCAGGTTCTGTTACCCAGAATCCTTTGCAAACCTCAACATTTGGCTAAAAAAACACATTTTCCTCACATTTTGGTGACAGAACGTTCTGGAATCAGAGAGGAGCTACAAATTGCATTCCACCCAGCGTTCCCCCAATTCTCCCGATCAAAATGATACCTCACTTGTGTGGGTAGGCCTAGCGCCCGCGACAGGAAATGCCCCAAAATGCAACGTGCACACACATCACATTTTTTGAAAGAAAACAGAGGTTTTTTTTCCAAAGTGCCTACTTGTAGATTTTGGCCTCTAGCTCAGCCGGCACCTAGGGAAACCTACCAAACCTGTGCATTTCTGAAAACTAGAGACCTAGGGGAATCCAAGATGGGATGACTTGTGGGGCTCTGACCAGGTTTTGTTACTCAGAATCCTTTGCAAACCTCAAAATTTGGCTAAAAAAACACATTTTCCTCACATTTTGGTGACAGAAAGTCCTGGAATCAGAGAGGAGCCACAAATTTCCTTCCACCCAGCGTTCCCCCAAGTCTCCCGATAAAAATGATAACTCACTTGTGTGGGTAGGCATAGCGCCCGCGACAGGAAATGCCCCAAAACACAACGTGGACACATCACATTTTTTTAAAGAAAACAGAGGTGTTTTTTGCAAAGTGCATATCTGTAGATTTTGGCCTCTAGCTCAGCCGGCACCTAGGGAAACCTCCCAAACCTGTGCATTTTTGAAAACCAGAGACCTAGGGGAATCCAAGATGGGGTGACTTGTGGGGCTCTGACCAGGTTCTGTTACCCAGAATCCTTTGCAAACCTCAAAATTTGGCTAAAAAAACACATTTTCCTCACATTTTGGTGACAGAAAGTCCTGGAATCAGAGAGGAGCCACACACTTCCTCCCACCCAGCGTTCCCCCAAGTCTCCTGATAAAAATGATACCTCACTTGTGTGGGTAGGCCTAGCGCCCGCGACAGGAAATGCCCCAAAACACAACGTGCACACATCACATTTTTTGAAAGAAAACAGAGGTGTTTTTTGCAAAGTGCCTACCTGTAGATTTTGGCCTCTAGCTCAGCCGGCACCTAGGGAAACCTCCCAAACCTGTGCATTTTTTTAAACTAGAGACCTAGGGGAATCCAAGATGGGGTGACTTGTGGGGCTCTGACCAGGTTCTGTTACCCAGAATCCTTTGCAAACCTCAACATTTGGCTAAAAAAACACACATTTTCCTCACATTTTGGTGACAGAACGTTCTGGAATCAGAGAGGAGCTACAAATTGCATTCCACCCAGCGTTCCCCCAATTCTCCCGATCAAAATGATACCTCACTTGTGTGGGTAGGCCTAGCGCCCGCGACAGGAAATGCCCCAAAACGCAACGTGCACACACATCACATTTTTTGAAAGAAAACAGAGGTTTTTTTTCCAAAGTGCCTACTTGTAGATTTTGGCCTCTAGCTCAGCCGGCACCTAGGGAAACCTACCAAACCTGTGCATTTCTGAAAATTAGAGACCTAGGGGAATCCAAGATGGGGTGACTTGTGGGGCTCTGACCAGGTTTTGTTACTCAGAATCCTTTGCAAACCTCAAAATTTGGCTAAAAAAACAAATTTTCCTCACATTTTGGTGACAGAAAGTCCTGGAATCAGAGAGGAGCCACAAATTTCCTTCCACCCAGCGTTCCCCCAAGTCTCCAGATAAAAATGATAACTCACTTGTGTGGGTAGGCCTAGCGCCCGTGACAGGAAATGCCCCAAAACACAACGTGGACACATCACATTTTTTTAATGAAAACAGAGGTGTTTTTTGCAAAGTGCCTATCTGTAGATTTTGGCCTCTAGCTCAGCCGGCACCTAGGGAAACCTCCCAAACCTGTGCATTTTTGAAAACCAGAGACCTAGGGGAATCCAAGATTGGGTGACTTGTGGGGCTCTGACTAGGTTCTGTTACCCAGAATCCTTTGCATACCTCAACATTTGGCTAAAAAAACACATTTTCCTCACATTTTGGTGAGAGAAAGTCCTGGAATCAGAGAGGAGCCACGAATTTCCTTCCACCCAGCGATCCCCCAAGTCTCCCTGATAAAAATGATACTTCACTTGTGTGGGTAGGCCTAGCGCCCGCGACAGGAAATGCCCCAAAACGCAACGTGCACACATCACATTTTTTTTTTTTTTTAAAGAAAACAGGTGTTTTTTGCAAAGTGCCTACCTGTAGATTTTGGCCTCTAGCTCAGCCGGCACCTAGGGAAACCTACCAAACCTAAGCATTTTTGAAAACTATAGACCTAGGGGAATCGAAGATGGGGTGACTTGTGGGGCTCTGACCAGGTTCTGTTACCCAGAATCCTTTGCAAACCTCAACATTTGGCTGAAAAAACACATTTTCCTCACATTTTGGTGACAGAAAGTCCTGGAATCAGAGAGGAGCAACAAATTTCCTTCAACCCAGCGTTCCCCCAATTCTCCCTGATAAAAATGATACTTCACTTGTGTGGGTAGGCCTAGCGCCCGCAACAGGAAATGCCCCAAAACGCAACGTGCACACATCACATTTTTTTTTAAAGAAAACAGAGGTGTTTTTTTGCAAAGTGCCTACCTGTAGATTTTGGCCTCTAGCTCAGCCGGCACCTAGGGAAATCTACCAAGCCTAAGCATTTTTGAAAACTAGAGACCTAGGGGAATCCAACATGGGGTGACTTGTGGGGCTCTGACCAGGTTCTGTTACCCAGAATCCTTTGCAAAACTCAAAATGTGGTTAAAAAAACACATTTTCCTCACATTTTGGTGACAGAAAGTTCTGGAATCAGAGAGGAGCCACAAATTTCCTTCCACCCAGCGTTCCACCAAGTATCCCGATAAAAATGATACCTCACTTGTGTGGGTAGGCTTAACGCCCGTGACAGGAAATGCCCCACAACGCAACGTGGACATATCACATTTTTTTTTAAAGAAAACAGAGGTGTTTTTTGCAAAGTGCCTACCTGTAGATTTTGGCCTCTAGCTCAGCCGGCACCTAGGGAAACCTACCAAACCTGTGCATTTTTTTAAACTAGAGACCTAGGGGAATCCAAGATGGGGTGATTTGTGGGGCTCTGACCAGGTTTTGTTACCCAGAATCCTTTGCAAACCTCAAAATTTGGCTGAAAAAAACAAATTTTCCTCACATTTTGGTGGCAGAAAGTCCTGGAATCAGAGAGGAGCCACAAATTTCCTTCCACCCAGCGTTCCCCCAAGTCTCCCGATAAAAATGATAACTCACTTGTGTGGGTAGGCCTAGCGCCCGCGACAGGAAATGCCCCAAAACGCAACATGGACACATCACATATTTTTCAAGAAAACAGAGGTGTTTTTTGCAAAGTGCCTACCTGTAGATTTTGGCCTCTAGCTCAGCCGGCACCTAGGGAAACCTCCCAAACCTGTGCATTTTTGAAAACCAGAGACCTAGGGGAATCCAAGATGGGGTGACTTGTGGGGCTCTGACCAGGTTTTGTTACCCAGAATCCTTTGCAAACCTCAAAATTTGGCTAAAAAAACAAATTTTCCTCACATTTTGGTGACAGAAAGTCCTGGAATCAGAGAGGAGCCACAAATTTCCTTCCACCCAGCGTTCCCCCAAGTCTCCCGATAAAAATGATAACTCACTTGTGTGGGTAGGCCTAGCGCCCGCGACAGGAAATGCCCCAAAACGCAACGTGGACACATCAAATTTTTTTCAATAAAACAGAGGTGTTTTTTGCAAAGTGCCTACCTGTAGATTTTGGCCTCTAGCTCAGCCGGCACCTAGGGAAACCTCCCAAACCTGTGCATTTTTGAAAACCAGAGACCTAGGGGAATCCAAGATGGGGTGACTTGTGGGGCTCTGACCAGGTTCTGTTACCCAGAATCCTTTGCATACCTCAACATTTGGCTAAAAAAACACATTTTCCTCACATTTATGTGAGAGAAAGTCCTGGAATCAGAGAGGAGCCACAAATTTCCTTCCACCCAGCGTTCCCCCAAGTCTCCCGATAAAAATGATAACTCACTTGTGTGGGTAGGCCTAGCGCCCGCAACAGGAAATGCCCCAAAACGCAACGTGGACACATCACATTTTTTGAAAGAAAACAGAGGTGTTTTTTGCAAAGTGCCTACCTGTAGATTTTGGCCTCTAGCTCAGCCGGCACCTAGGGAAACCTCCCAAACCAATGCATTTTTTTAAACTAGAGACCTAGGGGAATCCAAGATGGGGTGACTTGTGGGGCTCTGACCAGGTTTTGTTACCCAGAATCCTTTGCAAACCTCAAAATTTGGCTAAAAAAACAAATTTTCTTCACATTTTGGTGACAGAAAGTCCTGGAATCAGAGAGGAGCCACAAATTTCCTTCCACCCAGCGTTCCCCCAAGTCTCCCGATAAAAATGATAACTCCCTTGTGTGGGTAGGCCTAGCGCCCGCAACAGGAAATGCCCCAAAACGCAACATGGACACATCACATTTTTTTCAAGAAAACAGAGGTGTTTTTTGCAAAGTGCCTACCTGTAGATTTTGGCCTCTAGCTCAGCCGGCACCTAGGGAAACCTCCCAAACCTGTGCATTTTTGAAAACCAGAGACCTAGGGGAATCCAAGATGGGGTGACTTGTGGGGCTCTGACCAGGTTCTGTTACCCAGAATCCTTTGCAAACCTCAACATTTGGCTACAAAAACACATTTTCCTCACATTTTGGTGACAGAAAGTCCTGGAATCAGAGAGGAGCCACAAATTTCCTTCAACCCAGCGTTCCCCCAAGTCTCCCTGATAAAAATGATACTTCACTTGTGTGGGTAGGCCTAGCGCCCGCGACAGGAAATGCCCCAAAACGCAACGTGCACACATCACATTTTTTTAAAGAAAACAGAGGTGTTTTTTTGCAAAGTGCCTACCTGTAGATTTTGGCCTCTAGCTCAGCCGGCACCTAGGGAAACCTACCAAACCTAAGCATTTTTGAAAACTAGAGACCTAGGGGAATCCAAGATGGGGTGACTTGTGGGGCTCTGACCAGGTTCTGTTACCCAGAATCCTTTGCAAACCTCAAAATGTGGTTAAAAAAACACATTTTCCTCACATTTTGGTGACAGAAAGTTCTGGAATCAGAGAGGAGCCACAAATTTCCTTCCACCCAGCGTTCCACCAAGTATCCCGATAAAAATGATACCTCACTTGTGTGGGTAGGCTTAACACCCGCGACAGGAAATGCCCCACAACGCAACGTGGACATATCACATTTTTTTAAAGAAAACAGAGGTGTTTTTTGCAAAGTGCCTACCTGTAGATTTTGGCCTCTAGCTCAGCCGGCACCTGGGGAAACCTACCAAACCTATGCATTTTTGAAAACTAGAGACCTAGGAGAATCAAAGATGGGGTGAGTTGTGGGGCTCTGACCAGGTTTTGTTACCCAGAATCGTTTGCAAACCTCAAAATTTGGCTAAAAAAACAAATTTTCCTCACATTTTGGTGACAGAAAGTACTGGAATCAGAGAGGAGCCACAAATTTCCTCCCACCCAGCGTTCCCCCAAGTCTCCTGATAAAAATGATACCTCACTTGTGTGGGTAGGCCTAGCGCCCGCGACAGGAAATGCCTCAAAACACAACGTGCACACATTACATTTTTTTAAAGAAAACAGAGGTGTTTTTTGCAAAGTGCCTACCTGCAGATTTTGGCCTCTAGCTCAGCCGGCACCTATGGAAACCTCCCAAACCTGTGCATTTTTGAAAACTAGAGACCTAGGGGAATCCAAGATGGGGTGACTTGTGGGGCTCTGACCAGGTTCTGTTACCCAGAATCCTTTGCATACCTCAACATTTGGCTAAAAAAATACATTTTCCTCATATTTTGGTGACAGAACGTTCTGGAATCAGAGAGGAGCCACAAATTTCCTTCCACCCAGCGTTTCCCCAAGTCTCCCGATAAAAATGATAACTCACTTTTGTGGGTAGGCCTAGCGCCCGCGACAGGAAATGCCCCCAAACGCAACGTGGACACATCACATTTTTTTTCAAGAAAACAGAGGTATTTTTTGGAAAGTGCCTACCTGTAGATTTTGGCCTCTAGCTCAGCCGGCACCTAGGGAAACCTCCCAAACCTGTGCATTTTTGAAAACTAGAGACCTAGGGGAATCCAAGATGGGGTGACTTGTGGGGCTCTGACCAGGTTCTGTTACCCAGAATCCTTTGCATACCTCAACATTTGGCTAAAAAAACACATTTTCCTCACATTTTGGTGACAGAACGTTCTGGAATCAGAGAGGAGCCACAAATTTCCTTCCACCCAGCATTCCCCCAAGTCTCCCTGATAAAAATGATACTTCACTTGTGTGGGTAGGCCTAGCGCCCGCGACAGGAAATGCCCCACAACGCAACGTGCACACATCACATTTTCTTTTAAAGAAAACAGAGGTGTTTTTTGCAAAGTGCCTACCTGTAGATTTTGGCCTCTAGCTCAGCGGGCACCTAGGGAAACCTACCAAACCTGAGCATTTTTGAAAACTATAGACCTAGGGGAATCGAAGATGGTGTGACTTGTGGGGCTCTGACCAGGTTTTGTTACCCAGAATCCATGCAAACCTCAAAATTTGGCTAAAAAAAAAAAATTCCTCACATTTTGGTGACAGAAAGTCCTGGAATCAGAGAGGAGCCACAAATTTCCTTCCACCCAGCGTTCCCCCAAGTCTCCCGATAAAAATGATAACTCACTTGTGTGGGTAGGCCTAGCGCCCGCGACAGGAAACGCCCCAAAACGCAACGTGCACACATCACATTTTTTAAAAGAAAACAGAAGTGTTTTTTGCAAAATGCCTACCTGTAGATTTTGGCCTCTAGCTCAGCCGGCACCTAGGGAAACCTCCCAAACCTGTGCATTTTTGAAAACCAGAGACCTGGGGGAATCCAAGATGGGGTGACTTGTGGGGCTCTGACCAGGTTCTGTTACCCAGAATCCTTTGCATACCTCAACATTTGGCTAAAAAAACACATTTTCCTCACATTTTGGTGAGAGAAAGTCCTGGAATCAGAGAGGAGCCACAAATTTCCTTCCACCCAGCGTTCCCCCAAGTCTCCCTGATAAAAATGATACTTCACTTGTGTGGGTAGGCCGAGCACCCGCGACAGGAAATGCCCCACAATGCAACGTGCACACATCACATTTTCTTTTTAAAGAAAACAGAGGTGTTTTTTGCAAAGTGCCTACCTGTGGATTTTGGCCTCTAGCTCAGCGGGCACCTAGGGAAACCTACCAAACCTGAGCATTTTTGAAAATTATAGATCTAGGGGAATCGAAGATGGTGTGACTTGTGGGGCTCTGACCAGGTTTTGTTACCCAGAATCCATGCAAACCTAAAAATTTGGCTAAAAAAAAAAAATTCCTCACATTTTGGTGACAGAAAGTCCTGGAATCAGAGAGGAGCCACAAATTTCCTTCCACCCAGCGTTCCCCCAAGTCTCCCGATAAAAATGATAACTCACTTGTGTGGGTAGGCCTAGCGCCCGCGACAGGAAATGCCCCAAAACGCAACGTGCACACATCACTTTTTTTTAAAAAAGAAAACAGAGGTGTTTTTTGCAAAGTGCCTACCTTTAGATTTTGGCCTCTAGCTCCGCCGGCACCTAGGGAAACCTACCAAACCTAAGCATTTTTGAAAACTATAGACCTAGGGGAATCGAAGATGGGGTGACTTGTGGGGCTCTGACCAGGTTCTGTTACCCAGAATCCTTTGCAAACCTCAACATTTGGCTAAAAAAACACATTTTCCTCACATTTTGGTGACAGAAAGTCCTGGAATCAGAGAGGAGCCACAAATTTCCTTCAACCCAGCGTTCCCCCAAGTCTCCCTGATAAAAATGATACTTCACTTGTGTGGGTAGGCCTAGCGCCCGCGACAGGAAATGCCCCAAAACGCAACGTGCACACATCACATTTTTTTTTAAAGAAAACAGAGGTGTTTTTTTGCAAAGTGCCTACCTGTAGATTTTGGCCTCTAGCTCAGCCGGCACCTAGGGAAACCTACCAAACCTAAGCATTTTTGAAAACTAGAGACCTAGGGGAATCCAAGATGGGGTGACTTGTGGGGCTCTGACCAGGTTCTGTTACCCAGAATCCTTTGTAAACCTCAAAATGTGGTTAAAAAAACACATTTTCCTCACATTTTGGTGACAGAAAGTTCTGGAATCAGAGAGGACCACAAATTTCCATCCACCCAGCGTTCCACCAAGTATCCGGATAAAAATGATACCTCACTTGTGTGGGTAGGCTTAACGCCCGCGACAGGAAATGCCCCACAACGCAACGTGGACATATCACATTTTTTGAAAGAAAACAGAGGTGTTTTTTGCAAAGTGCCTACCTGTAGATTTTGGCCTCTAGCTCAGCCGGCACCTGGGGAAACCTACCAAACCTATGCATTTTTGAAAACTAGAGACCTAGGGGAATCAAAGATGGGGTGAGTTGTGGGCCTCTGACCAGGTTTTGTTACCCAGAATCCTTTGCAAACCTCAATATTTGTCTAAAAAAACAAATTTTCCTCACATTTTGGTGACAGAAAGTCCTGGAATCAGAGAGGAGCCACAAATTTCCTCCCACCCAGCGTTCCCCCAAGTCTCCTGATAAAAATGATACCTCACTTGTGTGGGTAGGCCTAGCGCCCGCGACAGGAAATGCCCCAAAACACAACGTGCACACATCACATTTTTTGAAAGAAAACAGAGGTGTTTTTTGCAAAGTGCCTACCTGCAGATTTTGGCCTCTACCTCAGCCGGCACCTAGGGAAACCTCACAAACCTGTGCATTTTTTAAAACTAGAGACCTAGGGGAATCCAAGATGCGGTGACTTGTGGGGCTCTGACCAGGTTCTGTTACCCAGAATCCTTTGCAAACCTCAACATTTGGCTAAAAAAACACATTTTCCTCACATTTTGGTGACAGAACGTTGTGGAATCAGAGAGGAGCCACAAATTTCCTTCCACCAAGCATTTCCCCAAGTCTCCCGATAAAAATGATAACTCACTTGTGTGGGTAGGCCTAGCGCCCGCGACAGCAAATGCCCCAAAACGCAACGTGGACACATCACATTTTTTTCAAGAAAACAGAGGTGTTTTTTGCAAAGTGCCTACCTGTAGATTTTGGCCTCTAGCTCAGCCGGCACCTAGGGAAACCTACCAAACATAAGCATTTTTGAAAATCTATAGACCTAGGGGAATCGAAGATGGGGTGACTTGTGGGGCTCTGACCAGGTTCTGTTACCCAGAATCCTTTGCAAACCTCAACATTTGGCTAAAAAAACAAATTTTCCTCACATTTTGGTGACAGAAAGTCCTGGAATCAGAGAGGAGCCACAAATTTCCTTCAACCCAGCGTTCCCCCAAGTCTCCCTGATAAAAATGATACTTCACTTGTGTGGGTAGGCCTAGCGCCCGCGACAGGAAATGCCCCAAAACGCAACGTGCACACATCACATTTTTTTTTAAAAACAAAACAGAGGTGTTTTTTTGCAAAGTGCCTACCTGTAGATTTTGGCCTCTAGCTCAGCCGGCACCTGGGGAAACCTACCAAACGTAAGCATTTTTGAAAACTAGAGACCTAGGGGAATCCAAGATGGGGTGACTTGTGGGGCTCTGACCAGGTTCTGTTACCCAGAATCCTTTGCAAACCTCAAAATGTGGTTAAAAAAACACATTTTTCTCACATTTTGGTGACAGAAAGTTCTGGAATCAGAGAGGACCACAAATTTCCTTCCACCCAGCGTTCCACCAAGTATCCCGATAAAAATGATACCTCACTTGTGTGGGTAGGCTTAACGCCCATGACAGGAAATGCCCCACAACGCAACATGGACATATCACATTTTTTGAAAGAAAACAGAGGTGTTTTTTGCAAAGTGCCTACCTGTAGATTTTGGCCTCTAGCTCAGCCGGCACCTAGGGAAACCTCCCAAACCTATGCATTTTTTAAAACTAGAGACCTAGGGGAATCCAAGATGGGGTTATTTGTGGGGCTCTGACCAGGTTTTGTTACCCAGAATCCTTTGCAAACCTCAAAATTTGGCTAAAAAAAACAAATTTTCCTCACATTTTGGTGGCAGAAAGTCCTGGAATCAGAGAGGAGCCACAAATTTCCTTCCACCCAGCGTTCCCCCAAGTCTCCCGATAAAAATGATAACTCACTTGTGTGGGTAGGCCTAGCGCCCGCGACAGGAAATGCCCCAAAACGCAACATGGACACATCACATTTTTTGAAAGAAAACAGAGGTGTTTTTTGCAAAGTGCCTACCTGTAGATTTTGGCCTCTAGCTCAGCCGGCACCTAGGGAAACCTCCCAAACCTGTGCATTTTTGAAAACCAGAGACCTAGGGGAATCCAAGATGGGGTGACTTGAGGGCTCTGACCAGGTTTTGTTACCCAGAATCCTTTGCAAACCTCAAAATTTGGCTAAAAAAACAAATTTTCCTCACATTTTGGTGACAGAAAGTCCTGGAATCAGAGAGGAGCCACAAATTTCCTTCCACCCAGCGTTCCCCCAAGTCTCCCGATAAAAATGATAACTCACTTGTGTGGGTAGGCCTAGCGCCCGCGACAGGAAATGCCCCAAAACGCAACATGGACACATCACATTTTTTTCAAGAAAACAGAGGTGTTTTTTGCAAAGTGCCTACCTGTAGATTTTGGCCTCTAGCTCAGCCGGCACCTAGGGAAACCTCCCAAACCTGTGCATTTTTGAAAACCAGAGACCTAGGGGAATCCAAGATGGGGTGACTTGTGGGGCTCTGACCAGGTTCTGTTACCCAGAATCCTTTGCATACCTCAACATTTGGCTAAAAAAACAAATTTTCCTCACATTTTGGTGAGAGAAAGTCCTGGAATCAGAGAGGAGCCACAAATTTCCTTCCACCCAGCGATCCCCCAAGTCTCCCTGATAAAAATGATACTTCACTTGTGTGGGTAGGCCTAGCGCCCGCGACAGGAAATGCCCCAAAACGCAACGTGCACACATCACATTTTTTTTTTTTTAAAAGAAAACAGAGGTGTTTTTTGCAAAGTGCCTACCTGTAGATTTTGGCCTCTAGCTCAGCCGGCACCTAGGGAAACCTACCAAACCTAAGCATTTTTGAAAACTATAGACCTAGGGGAATCGAAGATGGGGTGACTTGTGGGGCTCTGACCAGGTTCTGTTACCCAGAATCCTTTGCAAACCTCAACATTTGGCTAAAAAAACACATTTTCCTCACATTTTGGTGACAGAAAGTCCTGGAATCAGAGAGGAGCCTCAAATTTCCTTCAACCCAGCGTTCCCCCAAGTCTCCCTGATAAAAATGATACTTCACTTGTGTGGGTAGGCCTAGCGCCCGCGACAGGAAATGCCCCAAAACGCAACGTGCACACATCACATTTTTTTTTTAAAGAAAACAGAGGTGTTTTTTTGCAAAGTGCCTACCTGTAGATTTTGGCCTCTAGCTCAGCCGGCACCTGGGGAAACCTACCAAACCTATGTATTTTTTAAAACTAGAGACCTAGGGGAATCAAAGATGGGGTGAGTTGTGGCGCTCTGACCAGGTTTTGTTACCCAGAATCCTTTGCAAACCTCAAAATTTGGCTAAAAAAACAAATTTTCCTCACATTTTGGTGACAGAAAGTTCTGGAATCAGAGAGGAGCCACAAATTTCCTTCCACCCAGCGTTCCACCAAGTATCCTGATAAAAATGATACCTCACTTGTGTGGGTAGGCTTAACGCCCGCGACAGGAAATGCCCCAAAACACAACGTGCACACATCACATTTTTTTTAAAGAAAACAGAGGTGTTTTTTGCAAAGTGCCTACCTGTAGATTTTGGCCTCTAGCTCAGCCGGCACCTAGGGAAACCTACCAAAGTTGTGCATTTCTGAAAACTAGAGACCTAGCGGAATCCACGATGGGGTGACTTGTGGGACTCTGATCAGGTTTTGTTACCCAGAATCCTTTGCAAACCTCAAAATTTGGCTAAAAAAACAAATTTTCCTCACATTTTGGTGACAGAAAGTCCTGGAATCAGAGAGGAGCCACAAATTTCCTTCCACCCAGCATTCCCCCAAGTCTCCCGATAAAAATGATAACTCACTTGTGTGGGTAGGCCTTGCACCCGCGACAGGAAATGCCTCAAAACGCAACGTGGACACATCACATTTTTTTTAAAGAAAACAGAGGTGTTTTTTGCAAAGTGCCTACCTGTAGATTTTGGCCTCTATCTCAGCCGGCACCTAGGGAAACCTCCCAAACCTGTGCATTTTTTAAACCTAGAGACCTAGGGGAATCCAAGATGGGGTGACTTGTGGGGCTCTGACCAGGTTCTGTTACCCAGAATCCTTTGCAAACCTCAACATTTGGCTAAAAAAACACATTTTCCTCACATTTTGGTGACAGAACGTTCTGGAATCAGAGAGGAGCCACAAATTTCCTTCCACCCAGCGTTCCCCCAAGTCTCCCGATAAAAATGATAACTCACTTGTGTGGGTAGGCCTAGCGCCCGCGACAGGAAATGCCCCAAAACGCAACATGGACACATCACATTTTTTTCAAGAAAACAGAGGTGTTTTTTGCAAAGTGCCTACCTGTAGATTTTGGCCTCTAGCTCAGCCGGCACCTAGGGAAACCTCCCAAACCTGTGCATTTTTGAAAACCAGAGACCTAGGGGAATCCAAGATGGGGTGACTTGTGGGGCTCTGACCAGGTTCTGTTACCCAGAATCCTTTGCATACCTCAACATTTGGCTAAAAAAACAAATTTTCCTCACATTTTGGTGAGAGAAAGTCCTGGAATCAGAGAGGAGCCACAAATTTCCTTCCACCCAGCGATCCCCCAAGTCTCCCTGATAAAAATGATACTTCACTTGTGTGGGTAGGCCTAGCGCCCGCGACAGGAAATGCCCCAAAACGCAACGTGCACACATCACATTTTTTTTTTTTAAAAGAAAACAGAGGTGTTTTTTGCAAAGTGCCTACCTGTAGATTTTGGCCTCTAGCTCAGCCGGCACCTAGGGAAACCTACCAAACCTAAGCATTTTTGAAAACTATAGACCTAGGGGAATCGAAGATGGGGTGACTTGTGGGGCTCTGACCAGGTTCTGTTACCCAGAATCCTTTGCAAACCTCAACATTTGGCTAAAAAAACACATTTTCCTCACATTTTGGTGACAGAAAGTCCTGGAATCAGAGAGGAGCCACAAATTTCCTTCAACCCAGCGTTCCCCCAAGTCTCCCTGATAAAAATGATACTTCACTTGTGTGGGTAGGCCTAGCGCCCGCGACAGGAAATGCCCCAAAACGCAACGTGCACACATCACATTTTTTTTTAAAGAAAACAGAGGTGTTTTTTTGCAAAGTGCCTACCTGTAGATTTTGGCCTCTAGCTCAGCCGGCACCTGGGGAAACCTACCAAACCTATGTATTTTTTAAAACTAGAGACCTAGGGGAATCAAAGATGGGGTGAGTTGTGGCGCTCTGACCAGGTTTTGTTACCCAGAATCCTTTGCAAACCTCAAAATTTGGCTAAAAAAACAAATTTTCCTCACATTTTGGTGACAGAAAGTTCTGGAATCAGAGAGGAGCCACAAATTTCCTTCCACCCAGCGTTCCACCAAGTATCCTGATAAAAATGATACCTCACTTGTGTGGGTAGGCTTAACGCCCGCGACAGGAAATGCCCCAAAACACAACGTGCACACATCACATTTTTTTTAAAGAAAACAGAGGTGTTTTTTGCAAAGTGCCTACCTGTAGATTTTGGCCTCTAGCTCAGCCGGCACCTAGGGAAACCTACCAAAGTTGTGCATTTCTGAAAACTAGAGACCTAGCGGAATCCACGATGGGGTGACTTGTGGGACTCTGATCAGGTTTTGTTACCCAGAATCCTTTGCAAACCTCAAAATTTGGCTAAAAAAACAAATTTTCCTCACATTTTGGTGACAGAAAGTCCTGGAATCAGAGAGGAGCCACAAATTTCCTTCCACCCAGCATTCCCCCAAGTCTCCCGATAAAAATGATAACTCACTTGTGTGGGTAGGCCTTGCACCCGCGACAGGAAATGCCTCAAAACGCAACGTGGACACATCACATTTTTTTTAAAGAAAACAGAGGTGTTTTTTGCAAAGTGCCTACCTGTAGATTTTGGCCTCTATCTCAGCCGGCACCTAGGGAAACCTCCCAAACCTGTGCATTTTTTAAACCTAGAGACCTAGGGGAATCCAAGATGGGGTGACTTGTGGGGCTCTGACCAGGTTCTGTTACCCAGAATCCTTTGCAAACCTCAACATTTGGCTAAAAAAACACATTTTCCTCACATTTTGGTGACAGAACGTTCTGGAATCAGAGAGGAGCCACAAATTGCATTCCTCCCAGCGTTCCCCCAAGTCTCCTGATAAAAATGATACCTCACTTGTGTGGGTAGGCCTAGCGCCCGCGACAGGAAATGCGCCAAAACGCAACGTGCACACACATCACATTTTTTGAAAGAAAACAGAGGTGTTTTTTTGCAAAGTGCCTACTTGTAGATTTTGGCCTCTAGCTCAGCCGGCACCTAGGGAAACCTACCAAACCTGTGCATTTCTGAAAACTAGAGACCTAGGGGAATCCAAGATGGGGTGACTTGTGGGTCTCTGACCAGGTTTTGTTACCCAGAATCCATTACAAACCTCAAAATTTGGCTTAAAAAACAAATTTTCCTCACATTTTTTAATGACAGAATGTTCTAGAATCAGACAGGAGCCACACATTTCCTCCCACCCAGCGTTCCCCCAAGTCTCCTGATAAAAATGATACCTCACTTGTGTGGGTAGGCCTAGCGCCCGCGACAGGAAATGCCCCAAAACACAACGTGCACACATCACAATTTTTGAAAGAAAACAGAGGTGTTTTTTGCAAAGTGCCTACCTGTAGATTTTGGCCTCTAGCTCAGCCGGCACCTAGGGAAACCTACCAAATGTATGCATTTCTGAAAACTAGAGACCTAGGGGAATCCAAGATGGGGTGACTTGTGGGGCTCTGACCAGGTTCTGTTACCCAGAATCCTTTGCAAACCTCAAAATGTGGTTAAAAAAACACATTTTCCTCACATTTTGGTGACAGAAAGTTCTGGAATCAGAGAGGACCACAAATTTCCTTCCACCCAGCGTTCCACCAAGTATCCCGATAAAAATGATACCTCACTTGTGTGGGTAGGCTTAACGCCCGCGACAGGAAATGCCCCACAACGCAACGTGGACATATCACATTTTTTTAAAGAAAACAGAGGTGTTTTTTGCAAAGTGCCTACCTGCAGATTTTGGCCTCTAGCTCAGCCGGCACCTAGGGAAACCTCCCAAACCTGTGCATTTTTTAAAACTAGAGACCTAGGGGAATCCAAGATGCGGTGACTTGTGGGGCTCTGACCAGGTTCTGTTACCCAGAATCCTTTGCAAACCTCAACATTTGGCTAAAAAAACACATTTTCCTCACATTTTGGTGACAGAACGTTGTGGAATCAGAGAGGAGCCAATAATTTCCTTCCACCCAGCGTTTCCCCAAGTCTCCCGATAAAAATGATAACTCACTTGTGTGGGTAGGCCTAGCGCCCGCGACAGGAAATGCCCCAAAACGCAACGTGGACACATCACATTTTTTTCAAGAAAACAGAGGTGTTTTTTGCAAAGTGCCTACCTGTAGATTTTGGTCTCTAGCTCAGCCGGCACCTAGGGAAACCTCCCAAACCTGTGCATTTTTGAAAACTAGAGACCTAGGGGAATCCAAGATGGGGTGACTTGTGGGGCTCTGACCAGGTTCTGTTACCCAGAATCCTTTGCATACCTCAACATTTGGCTAAAAAAACACATTTTCCTCACATTTTGGTGACATAACGTCCTGGAATCAGAGAGGAGCCACAAATTTCCTTCCACCCAGCGTTCCCCCAAGTCTCCCTGATAAAAATGATACTTCACTTGTGTGGGTAGGCCTAGCGCCCGTGGCAGGAAATGCCCCAAAACGCAACGTGCACACATCACATTTTTTTTTTTTTTTTTATATAAAAACAGAGGTGTTTTTTGCAAAGTGCCTACCTGTAGATTTTGGCCTCTAGCTCAGCCGGCACCTAGGGAAACCTACCAAACATAAGCATTTTTGAAAACTATAGACCTAGGGGAATCGAAGATGGGGTGACTTGTGGGGCTCTGGCCAGGTTCTGTTACCCAGAATCCTTTGCAAACCTCAATATTTGGCTAAAAAAAAACACATTTTCCTCACATTTTGGTGAGAGAAAGTCCTGGAATCAGAGAGGAGCCACAAATTTCCTTCCACCCAGCGTTCCCCCAAGTCTCCCTGATAAAAATGATACTTCACTTGTGTGGGTAGGCCGAGCACCCGCGACAGGAAATGCCCCAAAACGCAACGTGCACACATCACATTTTTTTTTAAAGAAAACAGAGGTGTTTTTTTGCAAAGTGCCTACCTGTAGATTTTGGCCTCTAGCTCAGCCGGCACCTAGGGAAACCTACCAAACTTAAGCATTTTTGAAAACTAGAGACCTAGGGGAATCCAAGATGGGGTGACTTGTGGGGCTCTGACCAGGTTCTGTTACCCAGAATCCTTTGCAAACCTCAAAATGTGGTTAAAAAAACACATTTTCCTCACATTTTGGTGACAGAAAGTTCTGGAATCAGAGAGGACCACAAATTTCCTTCCACCCAGCGTTCCACCAAGTATCCCGATAAAAATGATACCTCACTTGTGTGGGTAGGATTAACGCCCGCGACAGGAAATGCCCCACAACGCAACGTGGACATATCACATTTTTTTGAAAGAAAACAGAGGTGTTTTTTGCAAAGTGCCTACCTGCAGATTTTGGCCTCTAGCTCAGCCGGCACCTAGGGAAACCTCCCAAACCTGTGCATTTTTTTTAAACTAGAGACCTAGGGGAATCCAAGATGCGGTGACTTGTGGGGCTCTGACCAGGTTCTGTTACCCAGAATCCTTTGCAAACCTCAACATTTGGCTAAAAAAACACATTTTCCTCACATTTTGGTGACAGAACGTTGTGGAATCAGAGAGGAGCCACAAATTTCCTTCCACCCAGCGTTTCCCCAAGTCTCCCGATAAAAATGATAACTCACTTGTGTGGGTAGGCCTAGCGCCCGCGACAGGAAATGCCCCAAAACGCAACGTGGACACATCACATTTTTTTCAAGAAAACAGAGGTGTTTTTTGCAAAGTGCCTACCTGTAGATTTTGGTCTCTAGCTCAGCCGGCACCTAGGGAAACCTCCCAAACCTGTGCATTTTTGAAAACTAGAGACCTAGGGGAATCCAAGATGGGGTGACTTGTGGGGCTCTGACCAGGTTCTGTTACCCAGAATCCTTTGCATACCTCAACATTTGGCTAAAAAAACACATTTTCCTCACATTTTGGTGACATAACGTCCTGGAATCAGAGAGGAGCCACAAATTTCCTTCCACCCAGCGTTCCCCCAAGTCTCCCTGATAAAAATGATACTTCACTTGTGTGGGTAGGCCTAGCGCCCGCGACAGGAAATGCCCCAAAACGCAACGTGCACACATCACATTTTTTTTTTTAAAAAACAGAGGTGTTTTTTGCAAAGTGCCTACCTGTAGATTTTGGCCTCTAGCTCAGCCGGCACCTAGGGAAACCTAGCAAACATAAGCATTTTTGAAAACTATAGACCTAGGGGAATCGAAGATGGGGTGACTTGTGGGGCTCTGGCCAGGTTCTGTTACCCAGAATCCTTTGCAAACCTCAACATTTGGCTAAAAAAAAAAACATTTTCCTCACATTTTGGTGACAGAAAGTCCTGGAATCAGAGAGGAGCCACAAATTTCCTTCCACTCAGCATTCCCCCAAGTCTCCCGATAAAAATGATAACTCACTTGTGTGGGTAGGCCTAGCGCCCGCGACAGGAAATGCCCCAAAACGCAACGTGGACACATCACATTTTTTTCAAGAAAACAGAGGTGTTTTTTGCAAAGTGCCTACCTGTAGATTTTGGCCTCCAGCTCAGCCGGCACCTAGGGAAACCTCCCAAACCTGTGTATTTTTGAAAACTAGAGACCTAGGGGAATCCAAGATGGGGTGACTTGTGGGGCTCTGACCAGGTTCTGTTACCCAGAATCCTTTGCAAACCTCAAAATGTGGTTAAAAAAACACATTTTCCTCACATTTTGGTGACAGAAAGTTCTGGAATCAGAGAGGACCACAAATTTCCTTCCACCCAGCGTTCCACCAAGTATCCCGATAAAAATGATACCTCACTTGTGTGGGTAGGCTTAACGACCGCGACAGGAAATGCCCCACAACGCAACGTGGACATATCAAATTTTTTTGAAAGAAAACAGAGGTGTTTTTTGCAAAGTGCCTACCTGCAGATTTTGGCCTCTAGCTCAGCCGGCACCTAGGGAAACCTCCCAAACCTGTGCATTTTTTAAAACTAGAGACCTAGGGGAATCCAAGATGCGGTGACTTGTGGGGCTCTGACCAGGTTCTGTTACCCAGAATCCTTTGCAAACCTCAACATTTGGCTAAAAAAACACATTTTCCTCACATTTTGGTGACATAACGTCCTGGAATCAGAGAGGAGCCACAAATTTCCTTCCACCCAGCGTTCCCCCAAGTCTCCCGATAAAAATGATAACTCACTTGTGTGGGTAGGCCTAGCGCCCGCGACAGGAAATGCCCCAAAACGCAACGTGCACACATCACATTTTTTTTTTTTTTTTTAAAACAGAGGTGTTTTTTGCAAAGTGCCTACCTGTAGATTTTGGCCTCTAGCTCAGCCGGCACCTAGGGAAACCTACCAAACATAAGCATTTTTGAAAACTATAGACCTAGGGGAATCGAAGATGGGGTGACTTGTGGGGCTCTGGCCAGGTTCTGTTACCCAGAATCCTTTGCAAACCTCAACATTTGGCTAAAAAAAAACACATTTTCCTCACATTTTGGTGACAGAATGTCCTGGAATCAGAGAGGAACCACAAATTTCCTTCCACTCAGCATTCCCCCAAGTCTCCCGATAAAAATGATAACTCACTTGTGTGGGTAGGCCTAGCACCCGCGACAGGAAATGCCCCAAAACGCAACGTGGACACATCACATTTTTTTCAAGAAAACAGAGGTGTTTTTTGCAAAGTGCCTACCTGTAGATTTTGGCCTCTAGCTCAGCCGGCACCTAGGGAAACCTCCCAAACCTGTGTATTTTTGAAAACTAGAGACCTAGGGGAATCCAGGATGGGGTGACTTGTGGGGCTCTGACCAGGTTCTGTTACCCAGAATCCTTTGCAAAACTCAAAATTTGGCTAAAAAAACACATTTTCCTCACATTTTGGTGACAGAAAGTCCTGGAATCAGAGAGGAGCAACACATTTCCTCCCACCCAGCGTTCCCCCAAGTCTCCTGATAAAAATGATACCTCACTTGTGTGGGTAGGCCTAGCGCCCGCGACAGGAAATGCCCCAAAACGCAACGTGCACACACATCACATTTTTTGAAAGAAAACAGAGGTGTTTTTTTGCAAAGTGCCTACTTGTAGATTTTGGCCTCTAGCTCAGCCGGCAGCTAGGGAAACCTACCAAACCTGTGCATTTCTGAAAAGTAGAGACCTAGGGGAATCCAAGATGGGGTGACTTGTGGGGCTCTGACCAGGTTTTGTTAACCCAGAATCCTTTGCAAACCTCAAAATTTGGCTTAAAAAACAAATTTTCCTCATATTTTTTAATGACAGAACGTTCTAGAATCAGACAGGAGCCACACATTTCCACCCACCCAGCGTTCCCCCAAGTCTCCTGATAAAAATGATACCTCATTTGTGTGGGTAGGCCTAGCGCCAGCGACAGGAAATGCCCCAAAACACAACGTGCACACATCACATTTTTTGAAAGAAAACAGAGGTGTTTTTTGCAAAGTGCCTACCTGTAGATTTTGGCCTCTAGCTCAGCCGGCACCTAGGGAAACCTCCCAAACCTGTGCATTTTTGAAAACTAGAGACCTAGGGGAATCCAAGATGGGGTGACTTGTGGGGCTCTGACCAGGTTTTGTTACTCAGAATCCTTTGCAAACCTCAAAATTTGGCTAAAAAAACAAATTTTCCTCACATTTTGGTGACAGAAAGTCCTGGAATCAGAGAGGAGCCACAAATTTCCTTCCACCCAGCGTTCCCCCAAGTCTCCAGATAAAAATGATAACTCACTTGTGTGGGTAGGCCTAGCGCCCGTGACAGGAAATGCCCCAAAACACAACGTGGACACATCACATTTTTTTAATGAAAACAGAGGTGTTTTTTGCAAAGTGCCTATCTGTAGATTTTGGCCTCTAGCTCAGCCGGCACCTAGGGAAACCTCCCAAACCTGTGCATTTTTGAAAACCAGAGACCTAGGGGAATCCAAGATTGGGTGACTTGTGGGGCTCTGACTAGGTTCTGTTACCCAGAATCCTTTGCATACCTCAACATTTGGCTAAAAAAACACATTTTCCTCACATTTTGGTGAGAGAAAGTCCTGGAATCAGAGAGGAGCCACGAATTTCCTTCCACCCAGCGATCCCCCAAGTCTCCCTGATAAAAATGATACTTCACTTGTGTGGGTAGGCCTAGCGCCCGCGACAGGAAATGCCCCAAAACGCAACATGCACACATCACATTTTTTTTTTTTTTTTTTTTAAAGAAAACAGGTGTTTTTTGCAAAGTGCCTACCTGTAGATTTTGGCCTCTAGCTCAGCCGGCACCTAGGGAAACCTACCAAACCTAAGCATTTTTGAAAACTATAGACCTAGGGGAATCGAAGATGGGGTGACTTGTGGGGCTCTGACCAGGTTCTGTTACCCAGAATCCTTTGCAAACCTCAACATTTGGCTGAAAAAACACATTTTCCTCACATTTTGGTGACAGAAAGTCCTGGAATCAGAGAGGAGCAACAAATTTCCTTCAACCCAGCGTTCCCCCAATTCTCCCTGATAAAAATGATACTTCACTTGTGTGGGTAGGCCTAGCGCCCGCAACAGGAAATGCCCCAAAACGCAACGTGCACACATCACATTTTTTTTTAAAGAAAACAGAGGTGTTTTTTTGCAAAGTGCCTACCTGTAGATTTTGGCCTCTAGCTCAGCCGGCACCTAGGGAAATCTACCAAACCTAAGCATTTTTGAAAACTAGAGACCTAGGGGAATCCAACATGGGGTGACTTGTGGGGCTCTGACCAGGTTCTGTTACCCAGAATCCTTTGCAAAACTCAAAATGTGGTTAAAAAAACACATTTTCCTCACATTTTGGTGACAGAAAGTTCTGGAATCAGAGAGGAGCCACAAATTTCCTTCCACCCAGCGTTCCACCAAGTATCCCGATAAAAATGATACCTCACTTGTGTGGGTAGGCTTAACGCCCGTGACAGGAAATGCCCCACAACGCAACGTGGACATATCACATTTTTTTTTAAAGAAAACAGAGGTGTTTTTTGCAAAGTGCCTACCTGTAGATTTTGGCCTCTAGCTCAGCCGGCACCTAGGGAAACCTACCAAACCTGTGCATTTTTTTAAACTAGAGACCTAGGGGAATCCAAGATGGGGTGATTTGTGGGGCTCTGACCAGGTTTTGTTACCCAGAATCCTTTGCAAACCTCAAAATTTGGCTGAAAAAAACAAATTTTCCTCACATTTTGGTGGCAGAAAGTCCTGGAATCAGAGAGGAGCCACAAATTTCCTTCCACCCAGCGTTCCCCCAAGTCTCCCGATAAAAATGATAACTCACTTGTGTGGGTAGGCCTAGCGCCCGCGACAGGAAATGCCCCAAAACGCAACATGGACACATCACATATTTTTCAAGAAAACAGAGGTGTTTTTTGCAAAGTGCCTACCTGTAGATTTTGGCCTCTAGCTCAGCCGGCACCTAGGGAAACCTCCCAAACCTGTGCATTTTTGAAAACCAGAGACCTAGGGGAATCCAAGATGGGGTGACTTGTGGGGCTCTGACCAGGTTTTGTTACCCAGAATCCTTTGCAAACCTCAAAATTTGGCTAAAAAAACAAATTTTCCTCACATTTTGGTGACAGAAAGTCCTGGAATCAGAGAGGAGCCACAAATTTCCTTCCACCCAGCGTTCCCCCAAGTCTCCCGATAAAAATGATAACTCACTTGTGTGGGTAGGCCTAGCGCCCGCGACAGGAAATGCCCCAAAACGCAACGTGGACACATCAAATTTTTTTCAATAAAACAGAGGTGTTTTTTGCAAAGTGCCTACCTGTAGATTTTGGCCTCTAGCTCAGCCGGCACCTAGGGAAACCTCCCAAACCTGTGCATTTTTGAAAACCAGAGACCTAGGGGAATCCAAGATGGGGTGACTTGTGGGGCTCTGACCAGGTTCTGTTACCCAGAATCCTTTGCATACCTCAACATTTGGCTAAAAAAACACATTTTCCTCACATTTATGTGAGAGAAAGTCCTGGAATCAGAGAGGAGCCACAAATTTCCTTCCACCCAGCGTTCCCCCAAGTCTCCCGATAAAAATGATAACTCACTTGTGTGGGTAGGCCTAGCGCCCGCAACAGGAAATGCCCCAAAACGCAACGTGGACACATCACATTTTTTGAAAGAAAACAGAGGTGTTTTTTGCAAAGTGCCTACCTGTAGATTTTGGCCTCTAGCTCAGCCGGCACCTAGGGAAACCTCCCAAACCAATGCATTTTTTTAAACTAGAGACCTAGGGGAATCCAAGATGGGGTGACTTGTGGGGCTCTGACCAGGTTTTGTTACCCAGAATCCTTTGCAAACCTCAAAATTTGGCTAAAAAAACAAATTTTCTTCACATTTTGGTGACAGAAAGTCCTGGAATCAGAGAGGAGCCACAAATTTCCTTCCACCCAGCGTTCCCCCAAGTCTCCCGATAAAAATGATAACTCCCTTGTGTGGGTAGGCCTAGCGCCCGCAACAGGAAATGCCCCAAAACGCAACATGGACACATCAAATTTTTTTCAAGAAAACAGAGGTGTTTTTTGCAAAGTGCCTACCTGTAGATTTTGGCCTCTAGCTCAGCCGGCACCTAGGGAAACCTCCCAAACCTGTGCATTTTTGAAAACCAGAGACCTAGGGGAATCCAAGATGGGGTGACTTGTGGGGCTCTGACCAGGTTCTGTTACCCAGAATCCTTTGCAAACCTCAACATTTGGCTACAAAAACACATTTTCCTCACATTTTGGTGACAGAAAGTCCTGGAATCAGAGAGGAGCCACAAATTTCCTTCAACCCAGCGTTCCCCCAAGTCTCCCTGATAAAAATGATACTTCACTTGTGTGGGTAGGCCTAGCGCCCGCGACAGGAAATGCCCCAAAACGCAACGTGCACACATCACATTTTTTTAAAGAAAACAGAGGTGTTTTTTTGCAAAGTGCCTACCTGTAGATTTTGGCCTCTAGCTCAGCCGGCACCTAGGGAAACCTACCAAACCTAAGCATTTTTGAAAACTAGAGACCTAGGGGAATCCAAGATGGGGTGACTTGTGGGGCTCTGACCAGGTTCTGTTACCCAGAATCCTTTGCAAACCTCAAAATGTGGTTAAAAAAACACATTTTCCTCACATTTTGGTGACAGAAAGTTCTGGAATCAGAGAGGAGCCACAAATTTCCTTCCACCCAGCGTTCCACCAAGTATCCCGATAAAAATGATACCTCACTTGTGTGGGTAGGCTTAACACCCGCGACAGGAAATGCCCCACAACGCAACGTGGACATATCACATTTTTTTAAAGAAAACAGAGGTGTTTTTTGCAAAGTGCCTACCTGTAGATTTTGGCCTCTAGCTCAGCCGGCACCTGGGGAAACCTACCAAACCTATGCATTTTTGAAAACTAGAGACCTAGGAGAATCAAAGATGGGGTGAGTTGTGGGGCTCTGACCAGGTTTTGTTACCCAGAATCGTTTGCAAACCTCAAAATTTGGCTAAAAAAACAAATTTTCCTCACATTTTGGTGACAGAAAGTACTGGAATCAGAGAGGAGCCACAAATTTCCAACCACCCAGCGTTCCCCCAAGTCTCCTGATAAAAATGATACCTCACTTGTGTGGGTAGGCCTAGCGCCCGCGACAGGAAATGCCTCAAAACACAACGTGCACACATTACATTTTTTTAAAGAAAACAGAGGTGTTTTTTGCAAAGTGCCTACCTGCAGATTTTGGCCTCTAGCTCAGCCGGCACCTATGGAAACCTCCCAAACCTGTGCATTTTTGAAAACTAGAGACCTAGGGGAATCCAAGATGGGGTGACTTGTGGGGCTCTGACCAGGTTCTGTTACCCAGAATCCTTTGCATACCTCAACATTTGGCTAAAAAAATACATTTTCCTCACATTTTGGTGACAGAACGTTCTGGAATCAGAGAGGAGCCACAAATTTCCTTCCACCCAGCGTTTCCCCAAGTCTCCCGATAAAAATGATAACTCACTTTTGTGGGTAGGCCTAGCGCCCGCGACAGGAAATGCCCCCAAACGCAACGTGGACACATCACATTTTTTTTCAAGAAAACAGAGGTATTTTTTGGAAAGTGCCTACCTGTAGATTTTGGCCTCTAGCTCAGCCGGCACCTAGGGAAACCTCCCAAACCTGTGCATTTTTGAAAACTAGAGACCTAGGGGAATCCAAGATGGGGTGACTTGTGGGGCTCTGACCAGGTTCTGTTACCCAGAATCCTTTGCATACCTCAACATTTGGCTAAAAAAACACATTTTCCTCACATTTTGGTGACAGAACGTTCTGGAATCAGAGAGGAGCCACAAATTTCCTTCCACCCAGCATTCCCCCAAGTCTCCCTGATAAAAATGATACTTCACTTGTGTGGGTAGGCCTAGCGCCCGCGACAGGAAATGCCCCACAACGCAACGTGCACACATCACATTTTCTTTTAAAGAAAACAGAGGTGTTTTTTGCAAAGTGCCTACCTGTAGATTTTGGCCTCTAGCTCAGCGGGCACCTAGGGAAACCTACCAAACCTGAGCATTTTTGAAAACTATAGACCTAGGGGAATCGAAGATGGTGTGACTTGTGGGGCTCTGACCAGGTTTTGTTACCCAGAATCCATGCAAACCTCAAAATTTGGCTAAAAAAAAAAAATTCCTCACATTTTGGTGACAGAAAGTCCTGGAATCAGAGAGGAGCCACAAATTTCCTTCCACCCAGCGTTCCCCCAAGTCTCCCGATAAAAATGATAACTCACTTGTGTGGGTAGGCCTAGCGCCCGCGACAGGAAACGCCCCAAAACGCAACGTGCACACATCACATTTTTTAAAAGAAAACAGAAGTGTTTTTTGCAAAATGCCTACCTGTAGATTTTGGCCTCTAGCTCAGCCGGCACCTAGGGAAACCTCCCAAACCTGTGCATTTTTGAAAACCAGAGACCTGGGGGAATCCAAGATGGGGTGACTTGTGGGGCTCTGACCAGGTTCTGTTACCCAGAATCCTTTGCATACCTCAACATTTGGCTAAAAAAACACATTTTCCTCACATTTTGGTGAGAGAAAGTCCTGGAATCAGAGAGGAGCCACAAATTTCCTTCCACCCAGCGTTCCCCCAAGTCTCCCTGATAAAAATGATACTTCACTTGTGTGGGTAGGCCGAGCACCCGCGACAGGAAATGCCCCACAATGCAACGTGCACACATCACATTTTCTTTTTAAAGAAAACAGAGGTGTTTTTTGCAAAGTGCCTACCTGTGGATTTTGGCCTCTAGCTCAGCGGGCACCTAGGGAAACCTACCAAACCTGAGCATTTTTGAAAATTATAGATCTAGGGGAATCGAAGATGGTGTGACTTGTGGGGCTCTGACCAGGTTTTGTTACCCAGAATCCATGCAAACCTAAAAATTTGGCTAAAAAAAAAAAATTCCTCACATTTTGGTGACAGAAAGTCCTGGAATCAGAGAGGAGCCACAAATTTCCTTCCACCCAGCGTTCCCCCAAGTCTCCCGATAAAAATGATAACTCACTTGTGTGGGTAGGCCTAGCGCCCGCGACAGGAAATGCCCCAAAACGCAACGTGCACACATCACTTTTTTTTTAAAAAGAAAACAGAGGTGTTTTTTGCAAAGTGCCTACCTTTAGATTTTGGCCTCTAGCTCCGCCGGCACCTAGGGAAACCTACCAAACCTAAGCATTTTTGAAAACTATAGACCTAGGGGAATCGAAGATGGGGTGACTTGTGGGGCTCTGACCAGGTTCTGTTACCCAGAATCCTTTGCAAACCTCAACATTTGGCTAAAAAAACACATTTTCCTCACATTTTGGTGACAGAAAGTCCTGGAATCAGAGAGGAGCCACAAATTTCCTTCAACCCAGCGTTCCCCCAAGTCTCCCTGATAAAAATGATACTTCACTTGTGTGGGTAGGCCTAGCGCCCGCGACAGGAAATGCCCCAAAACGCAACGTGCACACATCACATTTTTTTTTAAAGAAAACAGAGGTGTTTTTTTGCAAAGTGCCTACCTGTAGATTTTGGCCTCTAGCTCAGCCGGCACCTAGGGAAACCTACCAAACCTAAGCATTTTTGAAAACTAGAGACCTAGGGGAATCCAAGATGGGGTGACTTGTGGGGCTCTGACCAGGTTCTGTTACCCAGAATCCTTTGTAAACCTCAAAATGTGGTTAAAAAAACACATTTTCCTCACATTTTGGTGACAGAAAGTTCTGGAATCAGAGAGGACCACAAATTTCCATCCACCCAGCGTTCCACCAAGTATCCGGATAAAAATGATACCTCACTTGTGTGGGTAGGCTTAACGCCCGCGACAGGAAATGCCCCACAACGCAACGTGGACATATCACATTTTTTGAAAGAAAACAGAGGTGTTTTTTGCAAAGTGCCTACCTGTAGATTTTGGCCTCTAGCTCAGCCGGCACCTGGGGAAACCTACCAAACCTATGCATTTTTGAAAACTAGAGACCTAGGGGAATCAAAGATGGGGTGAGTTGTGGGCCTCTGACCAGGTTTTGTTACCCAGAATCCTTTGCAAACCTCAATATTTGGCTAAAAAAACAAATTTTCCTCACATTTTGGTGACAGAAAGTCCTGGAATCAGAGAGGAGCCACAAATTTCCTCCCACCCAGCGTTCCCCCAAGTCTCCTGATAAAAATGATACCTCACTTGTGTGGGTAGGCCTAGCGCCCGCGACAGGAAATGCCCCAAAACACAACGTGCACACATCACATTTTTTGAAAGAAAACAGAGGTGTTTTTTGCAAAGTGCCTACCTGCAGATTTTGGCCTCTACCTCAGCCGGCACCTAGGGAAACCTCACAAACCTGTGCATTTTTTAAAACTAGAGACCTAGGGGAATCCAAGATGCGGTGACTTGTGGGGCTCTGACCAGGTTCTGTTACCCAGAATCCTTTGCAAACCTCAACATTTGGCTAAAAAAACACATTTTCCTCACATTTTGGTGACAGAACGTTGTGGAATCAGAGAGGAGCCACAAATTTCCTTCCACCAAGCATTTCCCCAAGTCTCCCGATAAAAATGATAACTCACTTGTGTGGGTAGGCCTAGCGCCCGCGACAGCAAATGCCCCAAAACGCAACGTGGACACATCACATTTTTTTCAAGAAAACAGAGGTGTTTTTTGCAAAGTGCCTACCTGTAGATTTTGGCCTCTAGCTCAGCCGGCACCTAGGGAAACCTACCAAACATAAGCATTTTTGAAAATCTATAGACCTAGGGGAATCGAAGATGGGGTGACTTGTGGGGCTCTGACCAGGTTCTGTTACCCAGAATCCTTTGCAAACCTCAACATTTGGCTAAAAAAACAAATTTTCCTCACATTTTGGTGACAGAAAGTCCTGGAATCAGAGAGGAGCCACAAATTTCCTTCAACCCAGCGTTCCCCCAAGTCTCCCTGATAAAAATGATACTTCACTTGTGTGGGTAGGCCTAGCGCCCGCGACAGGAAATGCCCCAAAACGCAACGTGCACACATCACATTTTTTTAAAAAAACAAAACAGAGGTGTTTTTTTGCAAAGTGCCTACCTGTAGATTTTGGCCTCTAGCTCAGCCGGCACCTGGGGAAACCTACCAAACGTAAGCATTTTTGAAAACTAGAGACCTAGGGGAATCCAAGATGGGGTGACTTGTGGGGCTCTGACCAGGTTCTGTTACCCAGAATCCTTTGCAAACCTCAAAATGTGGTTAAAAAAACACATTTTTCTCACATTTTGGTGACAGAAAGTTCTGGAATCAGAGAGGACCACAAATTTCCTTCCACCCAGCGTTCCACCAAGTATCCCGATAAAAATGATACCTCACTTGTGTGGGTAGGCTTAACGCCCATGACAGGAAATGCCCCACAACGCAACATGGACATATCACATTTTTTGAAAGAAAACAGAGGTGTTTTTTGCAAAGTGCCTACCTGTAGATTTTGGCCTCTAGCTCAGCCGGCACCTAGGGAAACCTCCCAAACCTATGCATTTTTTAAAACTAGAGACCTAGGGGAATCCAAGATGGGGTTATTTGTGGGGCTCTGACCAGGTTTTGTTACCCAGAATCCTTTGCAAACCTCAAAATTTGGCTAAAAAAAACAAATTTTCCTCACATTTTGGTGGCAGAAAGTCCTGGAATCAGAGAGGAGCCACAAATTTCCTTCCACCCAGCGTTCCCCCAAGTCTCCCGATAAAAATGATAACTCACTTGTGTGGGTAGGCCTAGCGCCCGCGACAGGAAATGCCCCAAAACGCAACATGGACACATCACATTTTTTGAAAGAAAACAGAGGTGTTTTTTGCAAAGTGCCTACCTGTAGATTTTGGCCTCTAGCTCAGCCGGCACCTAGGGAAACCTCCCAAACCTGTGCATTTTTGAAAACCAGAGACCTAGGGGAATCCAAGATGGGGTGACTTGAGGGCTCTGACCAGGTTTTGTTACCCAGAATCCTTTGCAAACCTCAAAATTTGGCTAAAAAAACAAATTTTCCTCACATTTTGGTGACAGAAAGTCCTGGAATCAGAGAGGAGCCACAAATTTCCTTCCACCCAGCGTTCCCCCAAGTCTCCCGATAAAAATGATAACTCACTTGTGTGGGTAGGCCTAGCGCCCGCGACAGGAAATGCCCCAAAACGCAACATGGACACATCACATTTTTTTCAAGAAAACAGAGGTGTTTTTTGCAAAGTGCCTACCTGTAGATTTTGGCCTCTAGCTCAGCCGGCACCTAGGGAAACCTCCCAAACCTGTGCATTTTTGAAAACCAGAGACCTAGGGGAATCCAAGATGGGGTGACTTGTGGGGCTCTGACCAGGTTCTGTTACCCAGAATCCTTTGCATACCTCAACATTTGGCTAAAAAAACAAATTTTCCTCACATTTTGGTGAGAGAAAGTCCTGGAATCAGAGAGGAGCCACAAATTTCCTTCCACCCAGCGATCCCCCAAGTCTCCCTGATAAAAATGATACTTCACTTGTGTGGGTAGGCCTAGCGCCCGCGACAGGAAATGCCCCAAAACGCAACGTGCACACATCACATTTTTTTTTTTTAAAAGAAAACAGAGGTGTTTTTTGCAAAGTGCCTACCTGTAGATTTTGGCCTCTAGCTCAGCCGGCACCTAGGGAAACCTACCAAACCTAAGCATTTTTGAAAACTATAGACCTAGGGGAATCGAAGATGGGGTGACTTGTGGGGCTCTGACCAGGTTCTGTTACCCAGAATCCTTTGCAAACCTCAACATTTGGCTAAAAAAACACATTTTCCTCACATTTTGGTGACAGAAAGTCCTGGAATCAGAGAGGAGCCACAAATTTCCTTCAACCCAGCGTTCCCCCAAGTCTCCCTGATAAAAATGATACTTCACTTGTGTGGGTAGGCCTAGCGCCCGCGACAGGAAATGCCCCAAAACGCAACGTGCACACATCACATTTTTTTTTAAAGAAAACAGAGGTGTTTTTTTGCAAAGTGCCTACCTGTAGATTTTGGCCTCTAGCTCAGCCGGCACCTGGGGAAACCTACCAAACCTATGTATTTTTTAAAACTAGAGACCTAGGGGAATCAAAGATGGGGTGAGTTGTGGCGCTCTGACCAGGTTTTGTTACCCAGAATCCTTTGCAAACCTCAAAATTTGGCTAAAAAAACAAATTTTCCTCACATTTTGGTGACAGAAAGTTCTGGAATCAGAGAGGAGCCACAAATTTCCTTCCACCCAGCGTTCCACCAAGTATCCTGATAAAAATGATACCTCACTTGTGTGGGTAGGCTTAACGCCCGCGACAGGAAATGCCCCAAAACACAACGTGCACACATCACATTTTTTTTAAAGAAAACAGAGGTGTTTTTTGCAAAGTGCCTACCTGTAGATTTTGGCCTCTAGCTCAGCCGGCACCTAGGGAAACCTACCAAAGTTGTGCATTTCTGAAAACTAGAGACCTAGCGGAATCCACGATGGGGTGACTTGTGGGACTCTGATCAGGTTTTGTTACCCAGAATCCTTTGCAAACCTCAAAATTTGGCTAAAAAAACAAATTTTCCTCACATTTTGGTGACAGAAAGTCCTGGAATCAGAGAGGAGCCACAAATTTCCTTCCACCCAGCATTCCCCCAAGTCTCCCGATAAAAATGATAACTCACTTGTGTGGGTAGGCCTTGCACCCGCGACAGGAAATGCCTCAAAACGCAACGTGGACACATCACATTTTTTTTAAAGAAAACAGAGGTGTTTTTTGCAAAGTGCCTACCTGTAGATTTTGGCCTCTATCTCAGCCGGCACCTAGGGAAACCTCCCAAACCTGTGCATTTTTTAAACCTAGAGACCTAGGGGAATCCAAGATGGGGTGACTTGTGGGGCTCTGACCAGGTTCTGTTACCCAGAATCCTTTGCAAACCTCAACATTTGGCTAAAAAAACACATTTTCCTCACATTTTGGTGACAGAACGTTCTGGAATCAGAGAGGAGCCACAAATTTCCTTCCACCCAGCGTTCCCCCAAGTCTCCCGATAAAAATGATAACTCACTTGTGTGGGTAGGCCTAGCGCCCGCGACAGGAAATGCCCCAAAACGCAACATGGACACATCACATTTTTTTCAAGAAAACAGAGGTGTTTTTTGCAAAGTGCCTACCTGTAGATTTTGGCCTCTAGCTCAGCCGGCACCTAGGGAAACCTCCCAAACCTGTGCATTTTTGAAAACCAGAGACCTAGGGGAATCCAAGATGGGGTGACTTGTGGGGCTCTGACCAGGTTCTGTTACCCAGAATCCTTTGCATACCTCAACATTTGGCTAAAAAAACAAATTTTCCTCACATTTTGGTGAGAGAAAGTCCTGGAATCAGAGAGGAGCCACAAATTTCCTTCCACCCAGCGATCCCCCAAGTCTCCCTGATAAAAATGATACTTCACTTGTGTGGGTAGGCCTAGCGCCCGCGACAGGAAATGCCCCAAAACGCAACGTGCACACATCACATTTTTTTTTTTTAAAAGAAAACAGAGGTGTTTTTTGCAAAGTGCCTACCTGTAGATTTTGGCCTCTAGCTCAGCCGGCACCTAGGGAAACCTACCAAACCTAAGCATTTTTGAAAACTATAGACCTAGGGGAATCGAAGATGGGGTGACTTGTGGGGCTCTGACCAGGTTCTGTTACCCAGAATCCTTTGCAAACCTCAACATTTGGCTAAAAAAACACATTTTCCTCACATTTTGGTGACAGAAAGTCCTGGAATCAGAGAGGAGCCACAAATTTCCTTCAACCCAGCGTTCCCCCAAGTCTCCCTGATAAAAATGATACTTCACTTGTGTGGGTAGGCCTAGCGCCCGCGACAGGAAATGCCCCAAAACGCAACATGCACACATCACATTTTTTTTTAAAGAAAACAGAGGTGTTTTTTTGCAAAGTGCCTACCTGTAGATTTTGGCCTCTAGCTCAGCCGGCACCTGGGGAAACCTACCAAACCTATGTATTTTTTAAAACTAGAGACCTAGGGGAATCAAAGATGGGGTGAGTTGTGGCGCTCTGACCAGGTTTTGTTACCCAGAATCCTTTGCAAACCTCAAAATTTGGCTAAAAAAACAAATTTTCCTCACATTTTGGTGACAGAAAGTTCTGGAATCAGAGAGGAGCCACAAATTTCCTTCCACCCAGCGTTCCACCAAGTATCCTGATAAAAATGATACCTCACTTGTGTGGGTAGGCTTAACGCCCGCGACAGGAAATGCCCCAAAACACAACGTGCACACATCACATTTTTTTTAAAGAAAACAGAGGTGTTTTTTGCAAAGTGCCTACCTGTAGATTTTGGCCTCTAGCTCAGCCGGCACCTAGGGAAACCTACCAAAGTTGTGCATTTCTGAAAACTAGAGACCTAGCGGAATCCACGATGGGGTGACTTGTGGGACTCTGATCAGGTTTTGTTACCCAGAATCCTTTGCAAACCTCAAAATTTGGCTAAAAAAACAAATTTTCCTCACATTTTGGTGACAGAAAGTCCTGGAATCAGAGAGGAGCCACAAATTTCCTTCCACCCAGCATTCCCCCAAGTCTCCCGATAAAAATGATAACTCACTTGTGTGGGTAGGCCTTGCACCCACGACAGGAAATGCCTCAAAACGCAACGTGGACACATCACATTTTTTTTAAAGAAAACAGAGGTGTTTTTTGCAAAGTGCCTACCTGTAGATTTTGGCCTCTATCTCAGCCGGCACCTAGGGAAACCTCCCAAACCTGTGCATTTTTTAAACCTAGAGACCTAGGGGAATCCAAGATGGGGTGACTTGTGGGGCTCTGACCAGGTTCTGTTACCCAGAATCCTTTGCAAACCTCAACATTTGGCTAAAAAAACACATTTTCCTCACATTTTGGTAACAGAACGTTCTGGAATCATAGAGGAGCCACAAATTGCATTCCTCCCAGCGTTCCCCCAAGTCTCCTGATAAAAATGATACCTCACTTGTGTGGGTAGGCCTAGCGCCCGCGACAGGAAATGCGCCAAAACGCAACGTGCACACACATCACATTTTTTGAAAGAAAACAGAGGTGTTTTTTTGCAAAGTGCCTACTTGTAGATTTTGGCCTCTAGCTCAGCCGGCACCTAGGGAAACCTACCAAACCTGTGCATTTCTGAAAACTAGAGACCTAGGGGAATCCAAGATGGGGTGACTTGTGGGTCTCTGACCAGGTTTTGTTACCCAGAATCCATTACAAACCTCAAAATTTGGCTTAAAAAACAAATTTTCCTCACATTTTTTAATGACAGAATGTTCTAGAATCAGACAGGAGCCACACATTTCCTCCCACCCAGCGTTCCCCCAAGTCTCCTGATAAAAATGATACCTCACTTGTGTGGGTAGGCCTAGCGCCCGCGACAGGAAATGCCCCAAAACACAACGTGCACACATCACAATTTTTGAAAGAAAACAGAGGTGTTTTTTGCAAAGTGCCTACCTGTAGATTTTGGCCTCTAGCTCAGCCGGCACCTAGGGAAACCTACCAAATGTATGCATTTCTGAAAACTAGAGACCTAGGGGAATCCAAGATGGGGTGACTTGTGGGGCTCTGACCAGGTTCTGTTACCCAGAATCCTTTGCAAACCTCAAAATGTGGTTAAAAAAACACATTTTCCTCACATTTTGGTGACAGAAAGTTCTGGAATCAGAGAGGACCACAAATTTCCTTCCACCCAGCGTTCCACCAAGTATCCCGATAAAAATGATACCTCACTTGTGTGGGTAGGCTTAACGCCCGCGACAGGAAATGCCCCACAACGCAACGTGGACATATCACATTTTTTTAAAGAAAACAGAGGTGTTTTTTGCAAAGTGCCTACCTGCAGATTTTGGCCTCTAGCTCAGCCGGCACCTAGGGAAACCTCCCAAACCTGTGCATTTTTTAAAACTAGAGACCTAGGGGAATCCAAGATGCGGTGACTTGTGGGGCTCTGACCAGGTTCTGTTACCCAGAATCCTTTGCAAACCTCAACATTTGGCTAAAAAAACACATTTTCCTCACATTTTGGTGACAGAACGTTGTGGAATCAGAGAGGAGCCACAAATTTCCTTCCACCCAGCGTTTCCCCAAGTCTCCCGATAAAAATGATAACTCACTTGTGTGGGTAGGCCTAGCGCCCGCGACAGGAAATGCCCCAAAACGCAACGTGGACACATCACATTTTTTTCAAGAAAACAGAGGTGTTTTTTGCAAAGTGCCTACCTGTAGATTTTGGTCTCTAGCTCAGCCGGCACCTAGGGAAACCTCCCAAACCTGTGCATTTTTGAAAACTAGAGACCTAGGGGAATCCAAGATGGGGTGACTTGTGGGGCTCTGACCAGGTTCTGTTACCCAGAATCCTTTGCATACCTCAACATTTGGCTAAAAAAACACATTTTCCTCACATTTTGGTGACATAACGTCCTGGAATCAGAGAGGAGCCACAAATTTCCTTCCACCCAGCGTTCCCCCAAGTCTCCCTGATAAAAATGATACTTCACTTGTGTGGGTAGGCCTAGCGCCCGTGGCAGGAAATGCCCCAAAACGCAACGTGCACACATCACATTTTTTTTATTTTTTTTTATATAAAAACAGAGGTGTTTTTTGCAAAGTGCCTACCTGTAGATTTTGGCCTCTAGCTCAGCCGGCACCTAGGGAAACCTACCAAACATAAGCATTTTTGAAAACTATAGACCTAGGGGAATCGAAGATGGGGTGACTTGTGGGGCTCTGGCCAGGTTCTGTTACCCAGAATCCTTTGCAAACCTCAATATTTGGCTAAAAAAAAACACATTTTCCTCACATTTTGGTGAGAGAAAGTCCTGGAATCAGAGAGGAGCCACAAATTTCCTTCCACCCAGCGTTCCCCCAAGTCTCCCTGATAAAAATGATACTTCACTTGTGTGGGTAGGCCGAGCACCCGCGACAGGAAATGCCCCAAAACGCAACGTGCACACATCACATTTTTTTTTAAAGAAAACAGAGGTGTTTTTTTGCAAAGTGCCTACCTGTAGATTTTGGCCTCTAGCTCAGCCGGCACCTAGGGAAACCTACCAAACTTAAGCATTTTTGAAAACTAGAGACCTAGGGGAATCCAAGATGGGGTGACTTGTGGGGCTCTGACCAGGTTCTGTTACCCAGAATCCTTTGCAAACCTCAAAATGTGGTTAAAAAAACACATTTTCCTCACATTTTGGTGACAGAAAGTTCTGGAATCAGAGAGGACCACAAATTTCCTTCCACCCAGCGTTCCACCAAGTATCCCGATAAAAATGATACCTCACTTGTGTGGGTAGGATTAACGCCCGCGACAGGAAATGCCCCACAACGCAACGTGGACATATCACATTTTTTTGAAAGAAAACAGAGGTGTTTTTTGCAAAGTGCCTACCTGCAGATTTTGGCCTCTAGCTCAGCCGGCACCTAGGGAAACCTCCCAAACCTGTGCATTTTTTTTAAACTAGAGACCTAGGGGAATCCAAGATGCGGTGACTTGTGGGGCTCTGACCAGGTTCTGTTACCCAGAATCCTTTGCAAACCTCAACATTTGGCTAAAAAAACACATTTTCCTCACATTTTGGTGACAGAACGTTGTGGAATCAGAGAGGAGCCACAAATTTCCTTCCACCCAGCGTTTCCCCAAGTCTCCCGATAAAAATGATAACTCACTTGTGTGGGTAGGCCTAGCGCCCGCGACAGGAAATGCCCCAAAACGCAACGTGGACACATCACATTTTTTTCAAGAAAACAGAGGTGTTTTTTGCAAAGTGCCTACCTGTAGATTTTGATCTCTAGCTCAGCCGGCACCTAGGGAAACCTAGCAAACATAAGCATTTTTGAAAACTATAGACCTAGGGGAATCGAAGATGGGGTGACTTGTGGGGCTCTGGCCAGGTTCTGTTACCCAGAATCCTTTGCAAACCTCAACATTTGGCTAAAAAAAAAAACATTTTCCTCACATTTTGGTGACAGAAAGTCCTGGAATCAGAGAGGAGCCACAAATTTCCTTCCACTCAGCATTCCCCCAAGTCTCCCGATAAAAATGATAACTCACTTGTGTGGGTAGGCCTAGCGCCCGCGACAGGAAATGCCCCAAAACGCAACGTGGACACATCACATTTTTTTCAAGAAAACAGAGGTGTTTTTTGCAAAGTGCCTACCTGTAGATTTTGGCCTCCAGCTCAGCCGGCACCTAGGGAAACCTCCCAAACCTGTGTATTTTTGAAAACTAGAGACCTAGGGGAATCCAAGATGGGGTGACTTGTGGGGCTCTGACCAGGTTCTGTTACCCAGAATCCTTTGCAAACCTCAAAATGTGGTTAAAAAAACACATTTTCCTCACATTTTGGTGACAGAAAGTTCTGGAATCAGAGAGGACCACAAATTTCCTTCCACCCAGCGTTCCACCAAGTATCCCGATAAAAATGATACCTCACTTGAGTGGGTAGGCTTAACGACCGCGACAGGAAATGCCCCACAACGCAACGTGGACATATCAAATTTTTTTGAAAGAAAACAGAGGTGTTTTTTGCAAAGTGCCTACCTGCAGATTTTGGCCTCTAGCTCAGCCGGCACCTAGGGAAACCTCCCAAACCTGTGCATTTTTTAAAACTAGAGACCTAGGGGAATCCAAGATGCGGTGACTTGTGGGGCTCTGACCAGGTTCTGTTACCCAGAATCCTTTGCAAACCTCAACATTTGGCTAAAAAAACACATTTTCCTCACATTTTGGTGACATAACGTCCTGGAATCAGAGAGGAGCCACAAATTTCCTTCCACCCAGCGTTCCCCCAAGTCTCCCGATAAAAATGATAACTCACTTGTGTGGGTAGGCCTAGCGCCCGCGACAGGAAATGCCCCAAAACGCAACGTGCACACATCACATTTTTTTTTTTTTTTTAAAAACAGAGGTGTTTTTTGCAAAGTGCCTACCTGTAGATTTTGGCCTCTAGCTCAGCCGGCACCTAGGGAAACCTACCAAACATAAGCATTTTTGAAAACTATAGACCTAGGGGAATCGAAGATGGGGTGACTTGTGGGGCTCTGGCCAGGTTCTGTTACCCAGAATCCTTTGCAAACCTCAACATTTGGCTAAAAAAAAACACATTTTCCTCACATTTTGGTGACAGAAAGTCCTGGAATCAGAGAGGAGCCACAAATTTCCTTCCACTCAGCATTCCCCCAAGTCTCCCGATAAAAATGATAACTCACTTGTGTGGGTAGGCCTAGCACCCGCGACAGGAAATGCCCCAAAACGCAACGTGGACACATCACATTTTTTTCAAGAAAACAGAGGTGTTTTTTGCAAAGTGCCTACCTGTAGATTTTGGCCTCTAGCTCAGCCGGCACCTAGGGAAACCTCCCAAACCTGTGTATTTTTGAAAACTAGAGACCTAGGGGAATCCAGGATGGGGTGACTTGTGGGGCTCTGACCAGGTTCTGTTACCCAGAATCCTTTGCAAAACTCAAAATTTGGCTAAAAAAACACATTTTCCTCACATTTTGGTGACAGAAAGTCCTGGAATCAGAGAGGAGCAACACATTTCCTCCCACCCAGCGTTCCCCCAAGTCTCCTGATAAAAATGATACCTCACTTGTGTGGGTAGGCCTAGCGCCCGCGACAGGAAATGCCCCAAAACGCAACGTGCACACACATCACATTTTTTGAAAGAAAACAGAGGTGTTTTTTTGCAAAGTGCCTACTTGTAGATTTTGGCCTCTAGCTCAGCCGGCAGCTAGGGAAACCTACCAAACCTGTGCATTTCTGAAAAGTAGAGACCTAGGGGAATCCAAGATGGGGTGACTTGTGGGGCTCTGACCAGGTTTTGTTAACCCAGAATCCTTTGCAAACCTCAAAATTTGGCTTAAAAAACAAATTTTCCTCATATTTTTTAATGACAGAACGTTCTAGAATCAGACAGGAGCCACACATTTCCACCCACCCAGCGTTCCCCCAAGTCTCCTGATAAAAATGATACCTCATTTGTGTGGGTAGGCCTAGCGCCAGCGACAGGAAATGCCCCAAAACACAACGTGCACACATCACATTTTTTGAAAGAAAACAGAGGTGTTTTTTGCAAAGTGCCTACCTGTAGATTTTGGCCTCTAGCTCAGCCGGCACCTAGGGAAACCTCCCAAACCTGTGCATTTTTGAAAACTAGAGACCTAGGGGAATCCAAGATGGGGTGACTTGTGGGGCTCTGACCAGGTTCTGTTACCCAGAATCCTTTGCAAACCTCAAAATTTGGCTAAAAAAACACATTTTCCTCACATTTTGGTGACAGAAAGTCCTGGATTCAGAGAGGAGCCACAAATTTCCTTCCACCCAGCGTTCCCCCAAGTCTCCCTGATAAAAATGATACTTCACTTGTGTGGGAATTCCTGGCGCCCGCGACCGGAAATGCCCCAAAACGCAACGTGCACACATCACATTTAAAAAAAAAAAAAACAGAGGTGTTTTTTGCAGAGTGCCTACCTGTAGATTTTGGCCTCTAGCTCAGCCGGCACCTAGGGAAACCTACCAAACATAAGCATTTTTGAAAACTATAGACCTAGGGGAATCCAAGATGGGGTGACTTGTGGGGCTCTGACCAGGTTCTGTTACCCAGAATCCTTTGCAAACCTCAAAATTTGGCTTAAAAAACACATTTTCCTCACATTTTGGTGACAGAAAGTCCTGGATTCAGAGAGGAGCCACAAATTTCCTTCCACTCAGCATTCCCCCAAGTCTCCCGATAAAAATGATAACTCACTTGTGTGGGTAGGCCTAGCGCCCGCGACAGGAAATGCCCCAAAACGCAACGTGGACACATCACATTTTTTTCAAGAAAACAGAGGTGTTTTTTGCAAAGTGCCTACCTGTAGATTTTGGCCTCTAGCTCAGCCGGCACCTAGGGAAACCTCCCAAACCTGTGTATTTTTGAAAACTAGAGACCTAGGGGAATCCAGGATGGGGTGACTTGTGGGGCTCAGACCAGGTTCTGTTACCCAGAATCCTTTGCAAAACTCAAAATTTGGCTAAAAAAACACATTTTCCTCACATTTTGGTGACAGAAAGTCCTGGAATCAGAGAGGAGCCACACATTTCCTCCCACCCAGCGTTCCCCCAAGTCTCCTGATAAAAATGATACCTCACTTGTGTGGGTAGGCCTAGCGCCCGCGACAGGAAATGCCCCAAAACGCAACGTGCACACACATCACATGTTTTGAAAGAAAACAGAGGTGTTTTTTGCAAAGTGCCTACCTGTAGATTTTGGCCTCTAGCTCAGCCGGCACCTAGGGAAACCTCCCAAACCTGTGCATTTTTTAAAACTAGAGACCTAGGGGAATCCAAGATGGGGTGACTTGTGGGGCTCTGACCAGGTTCTGTTACCCAGAATCCTTTGCAAACCTCAAAATTTGGCTAAAAAAACACATTTTCCTCACATTTTGGTGACAGAAAGTCCTGGATTCAGAGAGGAGCCACAAATTTCCTTCAACCCAGAGTTCCCCCAAGTCTCCCGATAAAAATGATAACTCACTTGTGTGGGTAGGCCTAGCGCCTGCGACAGGAAATGCCCCAAAACGCAACGTGGACACATCACATTTTTTTCAAGAAAACAGAGGTGTTTTTTGCAAAGTGCCTACCTGTAGATTTTGGCCTCTAGCTCAGCCGGCACCTAGGGAAACCTCTCAAACCTGTGCATTTTTGAAAACTAGAGACCTAGGGGAATCCAAGATGGGGTGACTTGTGGGGCTCTGACCAGGTTCTGTTACCCAGAATCCTTTGCAAACCTCAAAATTTGGCTAAAAAAACACATTTTCCTCACATTTTGGTGACAGAAAGTCCTGGAATCAGAGAGGAGCCACACACTTCCTCCCACCCAGCGTTCCCCCAAGTCTCCTGATAAAAATGATACCTCACTTGTGTGGGTAGGCCTAGCGCCCGCGACAGGAAATGCCCCAAAACGCAACGTGCACACACATCACATTTTTTGAAAGAAAACAGAGGTGGTTTTTTGCAAAGTGCCTACTTGTAGATTTTGGCCTCTAGCTCACCCTGCAGCTAGGGAAACCTACCAAAGTTGTGCATTTCTGAAAACTAGAGACCTAGGGGAATCCAAGATGGGGTGACTTGTGGGGCTCTGACTAGGTTTTGTTACCCAGAATCCTTTGCAAACCTCAAAATTTGGCTTAAAAAACAAATTTTCCTCACATTTTTTAATGACAGAACGTTCTAGAATCAGACAGGAGCCACACATTTCCTCCCACCCAGCGTTCCCCCAAGTCTCCTGATAAAAATGATACCTCACTTGAGTGGGTAGGCCTAGCGCCAGCGACAGGAAATGCCCCAAAACACAACGTGCACACATCACATTTTTTTTAAAGAAAACAGAGGTGTTTTTTGCAAAGAGCCTACCTGTAGATTTTGGCCTCTAGCTCAGCCGGCACCTAGGGAAACCTACCAAAGTTGTGCATTTCTGAAAACTAGAGACCTAGGGGAATCCACGATGGGGTGACTTGTGGGGCTCTGACCAGGTTTTGTTACCCAGAATCCATGCAAACCTCAAAATTTGGCTAAAAAAACACATTTTCCTCACATTTTGCTGACAGAAAGTCCTGGAATCAGAGAGGAGCCACAAATTTCCTTCAACCCAGCGTTCCCCCAAGTCTCCCGATAAAAATGATAACTCACTTGTGTGGGTAGGCCTAGCGCCTGCGACAGGAAATGCCCCAAAACGCAACGTGGACACATCACATTTTTTTCAAGAAAACAGAGGTGTTTTTTGCAAAGTGCCTACCTGTAGATTTTGGCCTCTAGCTCAGCCGGCACCTAGGGAAACCTCCCAAACCTGTGCATTTTTGAAAACTAGAGACCTAGGGGAATCCAAGATGGGGTGACTTGTGGGGCTCTGACCAGGTTTTGTTACCCAGAATCCTTTGCAAACCTCAAAATTTGGCTAAAAAAACAAATTTTCCTCACATTTTGGTGACAGAAAGTCCTGGAATCAGAGAGGAGCCATAAATTTACTTCCACCCAGCGTTCCCCCAAGTCTCCCGATAAAAATGATAACTCACTTGTGTGGGTAGGCCTAGCGCCCGCGACAGGAAATGCCCCAAAACGCAACATGGACACATCACATTTTTTTTCAAGAAAACAGAGGTGTTTTTTGCAAAGTGCCTACCTGTAGATTTTGGCCTCTAGCTCAGCCGGCACCTAGGGAAACCTCCCAAACCTGTGCATTTTTGAAAACCAGAGACCTAGGGGAATCCAAGATGGGGTGACTTGTGGGGCTCTGACCAGGTTCTGTTACCCAGAATCCTTTGCAAACCTCAACATTTGGCTAAAAAAACACATTTTCCTCACATTTTGGTGACAGAACGTTCTGGAATCAGAGAGGAGCCACAAATTGCATTCCTCCCAGCGTTCCCCCAAGTCTCCTGATAAAAATGATACCTCACTTGTGTGGGTAGGCCTAGCGCCCGCGACAGGAAATGCGCCAAAACGCAACGTGCACACACATCACATTTTTTGAAAGAAAACAGAGGTATTTTTTTGCAAAGTGCCTACTTGTAGATTTTGGCCTCTAGCTCAGCCGGCACCTAGGGAAACCTACCAAACCTGTGCATTTCTGAAAACTAGAGACCTAGGGGAATCCAAGATGGGGTGACTTGTGGGTCTCTGACCAGGTTTTGTTACCCAGAATCCATTACAAACCTCAAAATTTGGCTTAAAAAACAAATTTTCCTCACATTTTTTAATGACAGAATGTTCTAGAATCAGACAGGAGCCACACATTTCCTCCCACCCAGCGTTCCCCCAAGTCTCCTGATAAAAATGATACCTCACTTGTGTGGGTAGGCCTAGCGCCCGCGAAAGGAAATGCCCCAAAACACAACGTGCACACATCACAATTTTTGAAAGAAAACAGAGGTGTTTTTTGCAAAGTGCCTACCTGTAGATTTTGGCCTCTAGCTCAGCCGGCACCTAGGGAAACCTACCAAATGTATGCATTTCTGAAAACTAGAGACCTAGGGGAATCCAAGATGGGGTGACTTGTGGGGCTCTGACCAGGTTCTGTTACCCAGAATCCTTTGCAAACCTCAAAATGTGGTTAAAAAAACACATTTTCCTCACATTTTGGTGACAGAAAGTTCTGGAATCAGAGAGGACCACAAATTTCCTTCCACCCAGCGTTCCACCAAGTATCCCGATAAAAATGATACCTCACTTGTGTGGGTAGGCTTAACGCCCGCGACAGGAAATGCCCCACAACGCAACGTGGACATATCACATTTTTTTAAAGAAAACAGAGGTGTTTTTTGCAAAGTGCCTACCTGCAGATTTTGGCCTCTAGCTCAGCCGGCACCTAGGGAAACCTCCCAAACCTGTGCATTTTTTAAAACTAGAGACCTAGGGGAATCCAAGATGCGGTGACTTGTGGGGCTCTGACCAGGTTCTGTTACCCAGAATCCTTTGCAAACCTCAACATTTGGCTAAAAAAACACATTTTCCTCACATTTTGGTGACAGAACGTTGTGGAATCAGAGAGGAGCCACAAATTTCCTTCCACCCAGCGTTTCCCCAAGTCTCCCGATAAAAATGATAACTCACTTGTGTGGGTAGGCCTAGCGCCCGCGACAGGAAATGCCCCAAAACGCAACGTGGACACATCACATTTTTTTCAAGAAAACAGAGGTGTTTTTTGCAAAGTGCCTACCTGTAGATTTTGGTCTCTAGCTCAGCCGGCACCTAGGGAAACCTCCCAAACCTGTGCATTTTTGAAAACTAGAGACCTAGGGGAATCCAAGATGGGGTGACTTGTGGGGCTCTGACCAGGTTCTGTTACCCAGAATCCTTTGCATACCTCAACATTTGGCTAAAAAAACACATTTTCCTCACATTTTGGTGACATAACGTCCTGGAATCAGAGAGGAGCCACAAATTTCCTTCCACACAGCGTTCCCCCAAGTCTCCCTGATAAAAATGATACTTCACTTGTGTGGGTAGGCCTAGCGCCCGTGGCAGGAAATGCCCCAAAACGCAACGTGCACACATCACATTTTTTTTTTTTTTTTTTTTTATAAAAACAGAGGTGTTTTTTGCAAAGTGCCTACCTGTAGATTTTGGCCTCTAGCTCAGCCGGCACCTAGGGAAACCTACCAAACATAAGCATTTTTGAAAACTATAGACCTAGGGGAATCGAAGATGGGGTGACTTGTGGGGCTCTGGCCAGGTTCTGTTACCCAGAATCCTTTGCAAACCTCAATATTTGGCTAAAAAAAAACACATTTTCCTCACATTTTGGTGAGAGAAAGTCCTGGAATCAGAGAGGAGCCACAAATTTCCTTCCACCCAGCGTTCCCCCAAGTCTCCCTGATAAAAATGATACTTCACTTGTGTGGGTAGGCCGAGCACCCGCGACAGGAAATGCCCCAAAACGCAACGTGCACACATCACATTTTTTTTTAAAGAAAACAGAGGTGTTTTTTTGCAAAGTGCCTACCTGTAGATTTTGGCCTCTAGCTCAGCCGGCACCTAGGGAAACCTACCAAACTTAAGCATTTTTGAAAACTAGAGACCTAGGGGAATCCAAGATGGGGTGACTTGTGGGGCTCTGACCAGGTTCTGTTACCCAGAATCCTTTGCAAACCTCAAAATGTGGTTAAAAAAACACATTTTCCTCACATTTTGGTGACAGAAAGTTCTGGAATCAGAGAGGACCACAAATTTCCTTCCACCCAGCGTTCCACCAAGTATCCCGATAAAAATGATACCTCACTTGTGTGGGTAGGATTAACGCCCGCGACAGGAAATGCCCCACAACGCAACGTGGACATATCACATTTTTTTGAAAGAAAACAGAGGTGTTTTTTGCAAAGTGCCTACCTGCAGATTTTGGCCTCTAGCTCAGCCGGCACCTAGGGAAACCTCCCAAACCTGTGCATTTTTTTTAAACTAGAGACCTAGGGGAATCCAAGATGCGGTGACTTGTGGGGCTCTGACCAGGTTCTGTTACCCAGAATCCTTTGCAAACCTCAACATTTGGCTAAAAAAACACATTTTCCTCACATTTTGGTGACAGAACGTTGTGGAATCAGAGAGGAGCCACAAATTTCCTTCCACCCAGCGTTTCCCCAAGTCTCCCGATAAAAATGATAACTCACTTGTGTGGGTAGGCCTAGCGCCCGCGACAGGAAATGCCCCAAAACGCAACGTGGACACATCACATTTTTTTCAAGAAAACAGAGGTGTTTTTTGCAAAGTGCCTACCAGTAGATTTTGGTCTCTAGCTCAGCCGGCACCTAGGGAAACCTCCCAAACCTGTGCATTTTTGAAAACTAGAGACCTAGGGGAATCCAAGATGGGGTGACTTGTGGGGCTCTGACCAGGTTCTGTTACCCAGAATCCTTTGCATACCTCAACATTTGGCTAAAAAAACACATTTTCCTCACATTTTGGTGACATAACGTCCTGGAATCAGAGAGGAGCCACAAATTTCCTTCCACCCAGCGTTCCCCCAAGTCTCCCTGATAAAAATGATACTTCACTTGTGTGGGTAGGCCTAGCGCTCGCGACAGGAAATGCCCCAAAACGCAATGTGCACACATCACATTTTTTTTTTTTTTTTTTTAAAACAGAGGTGTTTTTTGCAAAGTGCCTACCTGTAGATTTTGGCCTCTAGCTCAGCCGGCACCTAGGGAAACCTACCAAACATAAGCATTTTTGAAAACTATAGACCTAGGGGAATCGAAGATGGGGTGACTTGTGGGGCTCTGGCCAGGTTCTGTTACCCAGAATCCTTTGCAAACCTCAACATTTGGCTAAAAAAAAACACATTTTCCTCACATTTTGGTGAGAGAAAGTCCTGGAATCAGAGAGGAGCCACAAATTTCCTTCCACCCAGCATTCCCCCAAGTCTCCCTGATAAAAATGATACTTCACTTGTGTGGGTAGGCCGAGCACCCGCGACAGGAAATGCCCCAAAACGCAACGTGCACACATCACATTTTTTTTTAAAGAAAACAGAGGTGTTTTTTTGCAAAGTGCCTACCTGTAGATTTTGGCCTCTAGCTCAGCCGGCACCTAGGGAAACCTACCAAACTTAAGCATTTTTGAAAACTAGAGACCTAGGGGAATCCAAGATGGGGTGACTTGTGGGGCTCTGACCAGGTTCTGTTACCCAGAATCCTTTGCAAACCTCAAAATGTGGTTAAAAAACACATTTTCCTCACATTTTGGTGACAGAAAGTTCTGGAATCAGAGAGGACCACAAATTTCCTTCCACCCAGCGTTCCACCAAGTATCCCGATAAAAATGATACCTCACTTGTGTGGGTAGGCTTAACGCCCGCGACAGGAAATGCCCCACAACGCAACGTGGACATATCACATTTTTTTGAAAGAAAACAGAGGTGTTTTTTGCAAAGTGCCTACCTGCAGATTTTGGCCTCTAGCTCAGCAGGCACCTAGGGAAACCTCCCAAACCTGTGCATTTTTTAAAACTAGAGACCTAGGGGAATCCAAGATGCGGTGACTTGTGGGACTCTGACCAGGTTCTGTTACCCAGAATCCTTTGCAAACCTCAACATTTGGCTAAAAAAACACATTTTCCTCACATTTTGGTGACAGAACGTTGTGGAATCAGAGAGGAGCCACAAATTTCCTTCCACCCAGCGTTTCCCCAAGTCTCCCGATAAAAATGATAACTCACTTGTGTGGGTAGGCCTAGCGCCCGCGACAGGAAATGCCCCAAAACGCAACGTGGACACATCACATTTTTTTCAAGAAAACAGAGGTGTTTTTTGCAAAGTGCCTACCTGTAGATTTTGGTCTCTAGCTCAGCCGGCACCTAGGGAAACCTCCCAAACCTGTGCATTTTTGAAAACTAGAGACCTAGGGGAATCCAAGATGGGGTGACTTGTGGGGCTCTGACCAGGTTCTGTTACCCAGAATCCTTTGCATACCTCAACATTTGGCTAAAAAAACACATTTTCCTCACATTTTGGTGACATAACGTCCTGGAATCAGAGAGGAGCCACAAATTTCCTTCCACCCAGCGTTCCCCCAAGTCTCCCTGATAAAAATGATACTTCACTTGTGTGGGTAGGCCTAGCGCCCGCGACAGGAAATGCCCCAAAACGCAACGTGCACACATCACATTTTTTTTTTTTAAAAACAGAGGTGTTTTTTGCAAAGTGCCTACCTGTAGATTTTGGCCTCTAGCTCAGCCGGCACCTAGGGAAACCTAGCAAACATAAGCATTTTTGAAAACTATAGACCTAGGGGAATCGAAGATGGGGTGACTTGTGGGGCTCTGGCCAGGTTCTGTTACCCAGAATCCTTTGCAAACCTCAACATTTGGCTAAAAAAAAAAACATTTTCCTCACATTTTGGTGACAGAAAGTCCTGGAATCAGAGAGGAGCCACAAATTTCCTTCCACTCAGCATTCCCCCAAGTCTCCCGATAAAAATGATAACTCACTTGTGTGGGTAGGCCTAGCGCCCGCGACAGGAAATGCCCCAAAACGCAACGTGGACACATCACATTTTTTTCAAGAAAACAGAGGTGTTTTTTGCAAAGTGCCTACCTGTAGATTTTGGCCTCCAGCTCAGCCGGCACCTAGGGAAACCTCCCAAACCTGTGTATTTTTGAAAACTAGAGACCTAGGGGAATCCAAGATGGGGTGACTTGTGGGGCTCTGACCAGGTTCTGTTACCCAGAATCCTTTGCAAACCTCAAAATGTGGTTAAAAAAACACATTTTCCTCACATTTTGGTGACAGAAAGTTCTGGAATCAGAGAGGACCACAAATTTCCTTCCACCCAGCGTTCCACCAAGTATCCCGATAAAAATGATACCTCACTTGTGTGGGTAGGCTTAACGACCGCGACAGGAAATGCCCCACAACGCAACGTGGACATATCAAATTTTTTTGAAAGAAAACAGAGGTGTTTTTTGCAAAGTGCCTACCTGCAGATTTTGGCCTCTAGCTCAGCCGGCACCTAGGGAAACCTCCCAAACCTGTGCATTTTTTAAAACTAGAGACCTAGGGGAATCCAAGATGCGGTGACTTGTGGGGCTCTGACCAGGTTCTGTTACCCAGAATCCTTTGCAAACCTCAACATTTGGCTAAAAAAACACATTTTCCTCACATTTTGGTGACATAACGTCCTGGAATCAGAGAGGAGCCACAAATTTCCTTCCACCCAGCGTTCCCCCAAGTCTCCCGATAAAAATGATAACTCACTTGTGTGGGTAGGCCTAGCGCCCGCGACAGGAAATGCCCCAAAACGCAACGTGCACACATCACATTTTTTTTTTTTTTTTTAAAACAGAGGTGTTTTTTGCAAAGTGCCTACCTGTAGATTTTGGCCTCTAGCTCAGCCGGCACCTAGGGAAACCTACCAAACATAAGCATTTTTGAAAACTATAGACCTAGGGGAATCGAAGATGGGGTGACTTGTGGGGCTCTGGCCAGGTTCTGTTACCCAGAATCCTTTGCAAACCTCAACATTTGGCTAAAAAAAAACACATTTTCCTCACATTTTGGTGACAGAAAGTCCTGGAATCAGAGAGGAGCCACAAATTTCCTTCCACTCAGCATTCCCCCAAGTCTCCCGATAAAAATGATAACTCACTTGTGTGGGTAGGCCTAGCACCCGCGACAGGAAATGCCCCAAAACGCAACGTGGACACATCACATTTTTTTCAAGAAAACAGAGGTGTTTTTTGCAAAGTGCCTACCTGTAGATTTTGGCCTCTAGCTCAGCCGGCACCTAGGGAAACCTCCCAAACCTGTGTATTTTTGAAAACTAGAGACCTAGGGGAATCCAGGATGGGGTGACTTGTGGGGCTCTGACCAGGTTCTGTTACCCAGAATCCTTTGCAAAACTCAAAATTTGGCTAAAAAAACACATTTTCCTCACATTTTGGTGACAGAAAGTCCTGGAATCAGAGAGGAGCAACACATTTCCTCCCACCCAGCGTTCCCCCAAGTCTCCTGATAAAAATGATACCTCACTTGTGTGGGTAGGCCTAGCGCCCGCGACAGGAAATGCCCCAAAACGCAACGTGCACACACATCACATTTTTTGAAAGAAAACAGAGGTGTTTTTTTGCAAAGTGCCTACTTGTAGATTTTGGCCTCTAGCTCAGCCGGCAGCTAGGGAAACCTACCAAACCTGTGCATTTCTGAAAAGTAGAGACCTAGGGGAATCCAAGATGGGGTGACTTGTGGGGCTCTGACCAGGTTTTGTTAACCCAGAATCCTTTGCAAACCTCAAAATTTGGCTTAAAAAACAAATTTTCCTCATATTTTTTAATGACAGAACGTTCTAGAATCAGACAGGAGCCACACATTTCCACCCACCCAGCGTTCCCCCAAGTCTCCTGATAAAAATGATACCTCATTTGTGTGGGTAGGCCTAGCGCCAGCGACAGGAAATGCCCCAAAACACAACGTGCACACATCACATTTTTTGAAAGAAAACAGAGGTGTTTTTTGCAAAGTGCCTACCTGTAGATTTTGGCCTCTAGCTCAGCCGGCACCTAGGGAAACCTCCCAAACCTGTGCATTTTTGAAAACTAGAGACCTAGGGGAATCCAAGATGGGGTGACTTGTGGGGCTCTGACCAGGTTCTGTTACCCAGAATCCTTTGCAAACCTCAAAATTTGGCTAAAAAAACACATTTTCCTCACATTTTGGTGACAGAAAGTCCTGGATTCAGAGAGGAGCCACAAATTTCCTTCCACCCAGCGTTCCCCCAAGTCTCCCTGATAAAAATGATACTTCACTTGTGTGGGAATTCCTGGCGCCCGCGACCGGAAATGCCCCAAAACGCAACGTGCACACATCACATTTAAAAAAAAAAAAAACAGAGGTGTTTTTTGCAGAGTGCCTACCTGTAGATTTTGGCCTCTAGCTCAGCCGGCACCTAGGGAAACCTACCAAACATAAGCATTTTTGAAAACTATAGACCTAGGGGAATCGAAGATGGGGTGACTTGTGGGGCTCTGGCCAGGTTCAGTTACCCAGAATCCTTTGCAAACCTCAACATTTGGCTAAAAAAAACAAATTTTCCTCACATTTTGGTGACAGAAAGTCCTGGAATCAGAGAGGAGCCACAAATTTCCTTCCACTCAGCATTCCCCCAAGTCTCCCGATAAAAATGATAACTCACTTGTGTGGGTAGGCCTAGCGCCCGCGACAGGAAATGCCCCAAAACGCAACGTGGACACATCACATTTTTTTCAAGAAAACAGAGGTGTTTTTTGCAAAGTGCCTACCTGTAGATTTTGGCCTCTAGCTCAGCCGGCACCTAGGGAAACCTCCCAAACCTGTGTATTTTTGAAAACTAGAGACCTAGGGGAATCCAGGATGGGGTGACTTGTGGGGCTCTGACCAGGTTCTGTTACCCAGAATCCTTTGCAAAACTCAAAATTTGGCTAAAAAAACACATTTTCCTCACATTTTGGTGACAGAAAGTCCTGGAATCAGAGAGGAGCCACACATTTCCTCCCACCCAGCGTTCCCCCAAGTCTCCTGATAAAAATGATACCTCACTTGTGTGGGTAGGCCTAGCGCCCGCGACAGGAAATGCCCCAAAACGCAACGTGCACACACATCACATTTTTTGAAAGAAAACAGAGGTGTTTTTTTGCAAAGTGCCTACTTGTAGATTTTGGCCTCTAGCTCAGCCTGCAGCAAGGGAAACCTACCAAACCTGTGCATTTCTGAAAACTAGAGACCTAGGGGAATCCAAGATGGGGTGACTTGTGGGGCTCTGACCAGGTTTTGTTACCCAGAATCCTTTGCAAACCTCAAAATTTGGTTTAAAAAACAAATTTTCCTCGCATTTTTTAATGACAGAACGTTCTAGAATCAGACAGGAGCCACACATTTCCTCCCACCCAGCGTTCCCCCAAGTCTCCTGATAAAAATGATACCTCACTTGTGTGGGTAGGCCTAGCGCCAGCGACAGGAAATGCCCCAAAACACAACGTGCACACATCACATTTTTTTAAAGAAAACAGAGGTGTTTTTTGCAAAGAGCCTACCTGTAGATTTTGGCCTCTAGCTCAGCCGGCACCTAGGGAAACCTACCAAAGTTGTGCATTTCTGAAAACTAGAGACCTAGGGGAATCCACGATGGGGTGACTTGTGGGGCTCTGACCAGGTTTTGTTACCCAGAATCCATGCAAACCTCAAGATTTGGCTAAAAAAACACATTTTCCTCACATTTTGCTGACAGAAAGTCCTGGAATCAGAGAGGAGCCACAAATTTCCTTCAACCCAGCGTTCCCCCAAGTCTCCCGATAAAAATGATAACTCACTTGTGAGGGTAGGCCTAGCGCCTGCGACAGGAAATGCCCCAAAACGCAACGTGGACACATCACATTTTTTTCAAGAAAACAGAGGTGTTTTTTGCAAAGTGCCTACCTGTAGATTTTGGCCTCTAGCTCAGCCGGCACCTAGGGAAACCTCTCAAACCTGTGCATTTTTGAAAACTAGAGACCTAGGGGAATCCAAGATGGGGTGACTTGTGGGGCTCTGACCAGGTTCTGTTACCCAGAATCCTTTGCAAACCTCAAAATTTGGCTAAAAAAACACATTTTCCTCACATTTTGGTGACAGAAAGTCCTGGAATCAGAGAGGAGCCACACACTTCCTCCCACCCAGCGTTCCCCCAAGTCTCCTGATAAAAATGATACCTCACTTGTGTGGGTAGGCCTAGCGCCCGCGACAGGAAATGCCCCAAAACGCAACGTGCACACACATCACATTTTTTGAAAGAAAACAGAGGTGGTTTTTTGCAAAGTGCCTACTTGTAGATTTTGGCCTCTAGCTCACCCTGCAGCTAGGGAAACCTACCAAACCTGTGCATTTCTGAAAACTAGAGACCTAGGGGAATCCAAGATGGGGTGACTTGTGGGGCTCTGACTAGGTTTTGTTACCCAGAATCCTTTGCAAACCTCAAAATTTGGCTTAAAAAACAAATTTTCCTCACATTTTTTAATGACAGAACGTTCTAGAATCAGACAGGAGCCACACATTTCCTCCCACCCAGCGTTCCCCCAAGTCTCCTGATAAAAATGATACCTCACTTGTGTGGGTAGGCCTAGCGCCAGCGACAGGAAATGCCCCAAAACACAACGTGCACACATCACATTTTTTTTAAAGAAAACAGAGGTGTTTTTTGCAAAGAGCCTACCTGTAGATTTTGGCCTCTAGCTCAGCCGGCACCTAGGGAAACCTACCAAAGTTGTGCATTTCTGAAAACTAGAGACCTAGGGGAATCCACGATGGAGTGACTTGTGGGGCTCTGACCAGGTTTTGTTACCCAGAATCCATGCAAACCTCAAAATTTGGCTAAAAAAACACATTTTCCTCACATTTTGCTGACAGAAAGTCCTGGAATCAGAGAGGAGCCACAAATTTCCTTCAACCCAGCGTTCCCCCAAGTCTCCCGATAAAAATGATAACTCACTTGTGTGGGTAGGCCTAGCGCCTGCGACAGGAAATGCCCCAAAACGCAACGTGGACACATCACATTTTTTTCAAGAAAACAGAGGTGTTTTTTGCAAAGTGCCTACCTGTAGATTTTGGCCTCTAGCTCAGCCGGCACCTAGGGAAACCTCCCAAACCTGTGCATTTTTGAAAACTAGAGACCTAGGGGAATCCAAGATGGGGTGACTTGTGGGGCTCTGACCAGGTTTTGTTACCCAGAATCCTTTGCAAACCTCAAAATTTGGCTAAAAAAACAAATTTTCCTCACATTTTGGTGACAGAAAGTCCTGGAATCAGAGAGGAGCCATAAATTTCCTTCCACCCAGCGTTCCCCCAAGTCTCCCGATAAAAATGATAACTCACTTGTGTGGGTAGGCCTAGCGCCCGCGACAGGAAATGCCCCAAAACGCAACATGGACACATCACATTTTTTTTCAAGAAAACAGAGGTGTTTTTTGCAAAGTGCCTACCTGTAGATTTTGGCCTCTAGCTCAGCCGGCACCTAGGGAAACCTCCCAAACCTGTGCATTTTTGAAAACCAGAGACCTAGGGGAATCCAAGATGGGGTGACTTGTGGGGCTCTGACCAGGTTCTGTTACCCAGAATCCTTTGCATACCTCAACATTTGGCTAAAAAAACACATTTTCCTCACATTTTGGTGAGAGAAAGTCCTGGAATCAGAGAGGAGCCACAAATTTCCTTCCACCCAGCGATCCCCCAAGTCTCCCTGATAAAAATGATACTTCACTTGTGTGGGTAGGCCTAGCGCCCGCGACAGGAAATGCCCCAAAACGCAACGTGCACACATCACATTTTTTTTTTAAAGAAAACAGAGGTGTTTTTTGCAAAGTGCCTACCTGTAGATTTTGGCCTCTAGCTCAGCCGGCACCTAGGGAAACCTACCAAACCTAAGCATTTTTCAAAACTATAGACCTAGGGGAATCGAAGATGGGGTGACTTGTGGGGCTCTGACCAGGTTCTGTTACCCAGAATCCTTTGCAAACCTCAACATTTGGCAAAAAAAACACATTTTCCTCACATTTTGGTGACAGAAAGTCCTGGAATCAGAGAGGAGCCACAAATTTCCTTCAACCGAGCGTTTCCCCAAGTCTCCCTGATAAAAATGATACTTCACTTGTGTGGGTAGGCCTAGCGCCCGTGACAGGAAATGCCCCAAAACGCAACGTGCACACATCACATTTTTTTTTAAAAGAAAACAGAGGTGTTTTTTTGCAAAGTGCCTACCTGTAGATTTTGGCCTCTAGCTCAGCCGGCACCTAGGGAAACCTACCAAACCTAAGCATTTTTGAAAACTAGAGACCTAGGGGAATCCAACATGGGGTGACTTGTGGGGCTCTGACCAGGTTCTGTTACCCAGAATCCTTTGCAAACCTCAAAATGTGGTTAAAAAAACACATTTTCCTCACATTTTGGTGACAGAAAGTTCTGGAATCAGAGAGGAGCCACAAATTTCCTTCCACCCAGCGTTCCACCAAGTATCCTGATAAAAATGATACCTCACTTGTGTGGGTAGGCTTAACGCCCGCGACAGGAAATGCCCCACAACGCAACGTGGACATATCACATTTTTTTTAAAGAAAACAGAGGTGTTTTTTTGCAAAGTGCCTACCTGTAGATTTTGGCCTCTAGCTCAGCCGGCACCTGGGGAAACCTACCAAACCTATGCATTTTTGAAAACTAGAGACCTAGGGGAATCAAAGATGGGGTGAGTTGTGGGGCTCTGACCAGGTTTTGTTACCCAGAATCCTTTGCAAACCTCAAAATTTGGCTAAAAAAACAAATTTTCCTCACATTTTGGTGACAGAAAGTTCTGGAATCAGAGAGGAGCCACAAATTTCCTTCCACCCAGCGTTCCCCCAAGTCTCCCGATAAAAATGATAACTCACTTGTGTGGGTAGGCCTAGAGCCCGCGACAGGAAATGCCCCAAAACGCAACATGGACACATCACATTTCTTTCAAGAAAACAGAGGTGTTTTTTGCAAAGTGCCTACCTGTAGATTTTGGCCTCTAGCTCAGCCGGCACCTAGGGAAACCTCCCAAACCTGTGCATTTTTGAAAACCAGAGACCTAGGGGAATCCAAGATGGGGTGACTTGTGGGGCTCTGACCAGGTTTTGTTACCCAGAATCCTTTGCAAACCTCAAAATTTGGCTAAAAAAACAAATTTTCCTCACATTTTGGTGACAGAAAGTCCTGGAATCAGAGAGAAGCCACAAATTTCCTTCCACTCAGCATTCCCCCAAGTCTCCCGATAAAAATGATAACTCACTTGTGTGGGTAGGCCTAGCGCCCGCGACAGGAAATGCCCCAAAACGCAACGTGGACACCACATTTTTTTCAAGAAAACAGAGGTGTTTTTTGCAAAGTGCCTACCTGTAGATTTTGGCCTCTAGCTCAGCCGGCACCTAGGGAAACCTCCCACACCTGTGTATTTTTGAAAACTAGAGACCTAGGGGAATCCAGGATGGGGTGAATTGTGGGGCTCTGACCAGGTTCTGTTACCCAGAATCCTTTGCAAAACTCAAAATTTTGCTAAAAAAAAACATTTTCCTCACATTTTGGTGACAGAAAGTCCTGGAATCAGAGAGGAGCCACACATTTCCTCCCACCCAGCGTTCCCCCAAGTCTCCTGATAAAAATGATACCTCACTTGTGTGGGTAGGCCTAGCGCCCGCGACAGGAAATGCCCATAACGCAACGTGCACACACATCACATTTTTTGAAAGAAACAGAGGTGTTTTTTTGCAAAGTGCCTACTTGTAGATTTTGGCCTCTAGCTCAGCCTGCAGCTAGGGAAACCTACCAAACCTGTGCATTTCTGAAAACTAGAGACCTAGGGGAATCCAAGATGGGGTGACTTGTGGGGCTCTGACCAGGTTTTGTTACCCAGAATCCTTTGCAAACCTCAAAATTTGGCTTAAAAAACAAATTTTCCTCACATTTTTTAATGACAAAACGTTCTAGAATCAGACAGGAGCCACACATTTCCTCCCACCCAGCGTTCCCCCAAGTCTCCTGATAAAAATGATACCTCACTTGTGTGGGTAGGCCTAGCGCCAGCGACAGGAAATGCCCCAAAACACAACGTGCACACATCACATTTTTTTAAAGAAAACAGAGGTGTTTTTTGCAAAGAGCCTACCTGTAGATTTTGGCCTCTAGCTCAGCCGGCACCTAGGGAAACCTACCAAAGTTGTGCATTTCTGAAAACTAGAGACCTAGGGGAATCCACGATGGGGTGACTTGTGGGGCTCTGACCAGGTTTTGTTACCCAGAATCCATGCAAACCTCAAGATTTGGCTAAAAAAACACATTTTCCTCACATTTTGCTGACAGAAAGTCCTGGAATCAGAGAGGAGCCACAAATTTCCTTCAACCCAGCGTTCCCCCAAGTCTCCCGATAAAAATGATAACTCACTTGTGTGGGTAGGCCTAGCGCCTGCGACAGGAAATGCCCCAAAACGCAACGTGGACACATCACATTTTTTTCAAGAAAACAGAGGTGTTTTTTGCAAAGTGCCTACCTGTAGATTTTGGCCTCTAGCTCAGCCGGCACCTAGGGAAACCTCCCAAACCTGTGCATTTTTGAAAACTAGAGACCTAGGGGAATCCAAGATGGGGTGACTTGTGGGGCTCTGACCAGGTTCTGTTACCCAGAATCCTTTGCAAACCTCAAAATTTGGCTAAAAAAACACATTTTCCTCACATTTTGGTGACAGAAAGTCCTGGAATCAGAGAGGAGCCACACACTTCCTCCCACCCAGCGTTCCCCCAAGTATCCTGATAAAAATGATACCTCACTTGTGTGGGTAGGCCTAGCGCCCGCGACAGGAAATGCCCCAAAACGCAACATGCACACACATCACATTTTTTGAAAGAAAACAGAGGTGGTTTTTTGCAAAGTGCCTACTTGTAGATTTTGGCCTCTAGCTCAGCCTGCAGCAAGGGAAACCTACCAAACCTGTGCATTTCTGAAAACTAGAGACCTAGGGGAATCCAAGATGGGGTGACTTGTGGGGCTCTGACCAGGTTTTGTTACCCAGAATCCTTTGCAAACCTCAAAATTTGGCTTAAAAAACAAATTTTCCTCACATTTTTTAATGACAGAACGTTCTAGAATCAGACAGGAGCCACACATTTCCTCCCACCCAGCGTTCCCCCAAGTCTCCTGATAAAAATGATACCTCACTTGTGTGGGTAGGCCTAGCGCCAGCGACAGGAAATGCCCCAAAACACAACGTGCACACATCACATTTTTTTAAAGAAAACAGAGGTGTTTTTTGCAAAGAGCCTACCTGTAGATTTTGGCCTCTAGCTCAGCCGGCACCTAGGGAAACCTACCAAAGTTGTGCATTTCTGAAAACTAGAGACCTAGGGGAATCCACGATGGGGTGACTTGTGGGGCTCTGACCAGGTTTTGTTACCCAGAATCCATGCAAACCTCAAAATTTGGCTAAAAAAACACATTTTCCTCACATTTTGCTGACAGAAAGTCCTGGAATCAGAGAGGAGCCACAAACTTCCTTCAACCCAGCGTTCCCCCAAGTCTCCCGATAAAAATGATAACTCACTTGTGTGGGTAGGCCTAGCGCCTGCGACAGGAAATGCCCCAAAACGCAACGTGGACACATCACATTTTTTTCAAGAAAACAGAGGTGTTTTTTGCAAAGTGCCTACCTGTAGATTTTGGCCTCTAGCTCAGCCGGCACCTAGGGAAACCTCCCAAACCTGTGCATTTTTGAAAACTAGAGACCTAGGGGAATCCAAGATGGGGTGACTTGTGGGGCTCTGACCAGGTTTTGTTACCCAGAATCCTTTGCAAACCTCAAAATTTGGCTAAAAAAACAAATTTTCCTCACATTTTGGTGACAGAAAGTCCTGGAATCAGAGAGGAGCCATAAATTTCCTTCCACCCAGCGTTCCCCCAAGTCTCCCGATAAAAATGATAACTCACTTGTGTGGGTAGGCCTAGCGCCCGCGACAGGAAATGCCCCAAAACGCAACATGGACACATCACATTTTTTTTTAAAGAAAACAGAGGTGTTTTTTGCAAAGTGCCTACCTGTAGATTTTGGCCTCTAGCTCAGCCGGCACCTAGGGAAACCTACCAAACCTAAGCATTTTTGAAAACTATAGACCTAGGGGAATCGAAGATGGGGTGACTTGTGGGGCTCTGACCAGGTTCTGTTACCCAGAATCCTTTGCAAACCTCAACATTTAGCAAAAAAAACACATTTTCCTCACATTTTGGTGACAGAAAGTCCTGGAATCAGAGAGGAGCCACAAATTTCCTTCAACCGAGCGTTTCCCCAGGTCTCCCTGATAAAAATGATACTTCACTTGTGTGGGTAGGCCTAGCGCCCGCGACAGGAAATGCCCCAAAACGCAACGTGCACACATCACATTTTTTTTTAAAGAAAACAGAGGTGTTTTTTTGCAAAGTGCCTACCTGTAGATTTTGGCCTCTAGCTCAGCCGGCACCTAGGGAAACCTACCAAACCTAAGCATTTATGAAAACTAGAGACCTAGGGGAATCCAACATGGGGTGACTTGTGGGGCTCTGACCAGGTTCTGTTACCCAGAATCCTTTGCAAACCTCAAAATGTGGTTAAAAAAACACATTTTCCTCACATTTTGGTGACAGAAAGTTCTGGAATCAGAGAGGAGCCACAAATTTCCTTCCACCCAGCGTTCCACCAAGTATCCTGATAAAAATGATACCTCACTTGTGTGGGTAGGCTTAACGCCCGCGACAGGAAATGCCCCACAACGCAACGTGGACATATCACATTTTTTTTTAGAGAAAACAGAGGTGTTTTTTTGCAAAGTGCCTACCTGTAGATTTTGGCCTCTAGCTCAGCCGGCACCTGGGGAAACCTACCAAACCTATGCATTTTTGAAAACTAGAGACCTAGGGGAATCAAAGATGGGGTGAGTTGTGGGGCTCTGACCAGGTTTTGTTACCCAGAATCCTTTGCAAACCTCAAAATTTGGCTAAAAAAACAAATTTTCCTCACATTTTGGTGACAGAAAGTTCTGGAATCAGAGAGGAGCCACAAATTTCCTTCCACCCAGCGTTCCCCCAAGTCTCTCGATAAAAATGATATCTCACTTGTGTGAGTAGGCCTAGCGCCCGCGACAGGAAATGCCCCAAAACGCAACATGGACACATCACATTTTTTTCAAGAAAACAGAGGTGTTTTTTGCAAAGTGCCTACCTGTAGATTTTGGCCTCTAGCTCAGCCGGCACCTAGGGAAACCTACCAAACCTAAGCATTTTTGAAAACTATAGACCTAGGGGAATCGAAGATGGGGTGACTTGTGGGGCTCTGACCAGGTTCTGTTACCCAGAATCCTTTGCAAACCTCAACATTTGGCAAAAAAAACACATTTTCCTCACATTTTGGTGACAGAAAGTCCTGGAATCAGAGAGGAGCCACAAATTTCCTTCAACCGAGCGTTTCCCCAAGTCTCCCTGATAAAAAAGATACTTCACTTGTGTGGGTAGGCCTAGCGCCCGCGACAGGAAATGCCCCAAAACGCAACGTGCACACATCACATTTTTTTTTAAAGAAAACAGAGGTGTTTTTTTGCAAAGTTCCTACCTGTAGATTTTGGCCTCTAGCTCAGCCGGCACCTAGGGAAACCTACCAAACCAAAGCATTTATGAAAACTAGAGACCTAGGGGAATCCAACATGGGGTGACTTGTGGGGCTCTGACCAGGTTCTGTTACCCAGAATCCTTTGCAAACCTCAAAATGTGGTTAAAAAAACACATTTTCCTCGCATTTTGGTGACAGAAAGTTCTGGAATCAGAGAGGAGCCACAAATTTCCTTCCACCCAGCGTTCCACCGAGTATCCTGATAAAAATGATACCTCACTTGTGTGGGTAGGCTTAACGCCCGCGACAGGAAATGCCCCACAACGCAACGTGGACATATCACATTTTTTTTAAAAGAAAACAGAGGTGTTTTTTTGCAAAGTGCCTACCTGTAGATTTTGGCCTCTAGCTCAGCCGGCACCTGGGGAAACCTACCAAACCTATGCATTTTTGAAAACTAGAGACCTAGGGGAATCAAAGATGGGGTGAGTTGTGGGGCTCTGACCAGGTTTTGTTACCCAGAATCCTTTGCAAACCTCAAAATTTGGCTAAAAAAACAAATTTTCCTCACATTTTGGTGACAGAAAGTTCTGGAATCAGAGAGGAGCCACAAATTTCCTTCCACCCAGCGTTCCCCCAAGTCTCCCGATAAAAATGATAACTCACTTGTGTGGGTAGGCCTAGCGCCCGCGACAGGAAATGCCCCAAAACGCAACATGGACACATCACATTTTTTTCAAGAAAACAGAGGTGTTTTTTGCAAAGTGCCTACCTGTAGATTTTGGCCTCTAGCTCAGCCGGCACCTAGGGAAACCTCCCAAACCTGTGCATTTTTGAAAACCAGAGACCTAGGGGAATCCAAGATGGGGTGACTTGTGGGGCTCTGACCAGGTTTTGTTACCCAGAATCCTTTGCAAACCTCAAAATTTGGCTAAAAAAACAAATTTTCCTCACATTTTGGTGACAGAAAGTCCTGGAATCAGAGAGAAGCCACAAATTTCCTTCCACCCAGCGTTCCCCCAAGTCTCCCGATAAAAATGATAACTCACTTATGTGGGTAGGCCTAGCGCCCGCGACAGGAAATGCCCCAAAACGCAACATGGACACATTACATTTTTTTCAAGAAAACAGAGGTGTTTTTTGCAAAGTGCCTACCTGTAGATTTTGGCCTCTAGCTCAGCCGGCACCTAGGGAAACCTCCCAAACCTGTGCATTTTTGAAAAACAGAGACCTAGGGGAATCCAAGATGGGGTGACTTGTGGGGCTCTGACCAGGTTCTGTTACCCAGAATCCTTTGCATACCTCAACATTTGGCTAAAAAAACACATTTTCCTCACATTTTGGTGAGAGAAAGTCCTGGAATCAGAGAGGAGCCACAAATTTCCTTCCACCCAGCGATCCCCCAAGTCTCCCTGATAAAAATGATACTTCACTTGTGTGGGTAGGCCTAGCGCCCGCGACAGGAAATGCCCCAAAACGCAACGTGCACACATCACATTTTTTTTTAAAGAAAACAGAGGTGTTTTTTGCAAAGTGCCTACCTGTAGATTTTGGCCTCTAGCTCAGCCGGCACCTAGGGAAACCTACCAAACCTAAGCATTTTTGAAAACTAGAGACCTAGGGGAATCGAAGATGGGGTGACTTGTGGGGCTCTGACCAGGTTCTGTTACCTAGAATCCTTTGCAAACCTCAACATTTGGCAAAAAAAACACATTTTCCTCACATTTTGGTGACAGAAAGTCCTGGAATCAGAGAGGAGCCACAAATTTCCTTCAACCCAGCGTTCCCCCAAGTCTCCCTGATAAAAATGATACTTCACTTGTGTGGGTAGGCCTAGCGCCCGCGACAGGCAATGCCCCAAAACGCAACGTGCACACATCACATTTTTTTTAAAGAAAACAGAGGTGTTTTTTTGCAAAGTGCCTACCTGTAGATTTTGGCCTCTAGCTCAGCCGGCACCTAGGGAAACCTACCAAACCTAAGCATTTTTGAAAACTAGAGACCTAGGGGAATCCAACATAGGGTGACTTGTGGGGCTCTGACCAGGTTCTGTTACCCAGAATCCTTTGCAAACCTCAAAATGTGGTTAAAAAAACACATTTTCCTCACATTTTGGTGACAGAAAGTTCTGGAATCAGAGAGGAGCCACAAATTTCCTTCCACCCAGCGTTCCACCAAGTATCCTGATAAAAATGATACCTCACTTGTGTGGGTAGGCTTAACGCCCGCGACAGGAAATGCCCCACAACGCAACGTGGACATATCACATTTTTTTAAAGAAAACAGAGGTGTTTTTTTGCAAAGTGCCTCCCTGTAGATTTTGGCCTCTAGCTCAGCCGGCACCTAGGGAAACCTACCAAAGTTGTGCATTTCTGAAAACTAGAGACCTAGCGGAATCCACGATGGGGTGACTTGTGGGACTCTGATCAGGTTTTGTTACCCAGAATCCTTTGCAAACCTCAAAATTTGGCTAAAAAAACAAATTTTCCTCACATTTTGGTGACAGAAAGTCCTGGAATCAGAGAGGAGCCACAAATTTCCTTCCACCCAGCATTCCCCCAAGTCTCCCGATAAAAATGATAACTCACTTGTGTGGGTAGGCCTTGCACCCGCGACAGGAAATGCCCCAAAACGCAACGTGGACACATCACATTTTTTTTTTAAAGAAAACAGAGGTGTTTTTTGCAAAATGCCTACCTGTAGATTTTGGCCTCTAGCTCAGCCGGCACCTAGGGAAACCTCCCAAACCTGTGCATTTTTTAAAACTACAGACCTAGGGGAATCCAAGATGGGGTGACTTGTGGGGCTCTGACCAGGTTCTGTTACCCAGAATCCTTTGCAAACCTCAACATTTGGCTAAAAAAACACATTTTCCTCACATTTTGGTGACAGAACGTTCTGGAATCAGAGAGGAGCCACAAATTTCCTTCCACCCAGCATTCCCCCAAGTCTCCCGATAAAAATGATAACTCACTTGTGTGGGTAGGCCTTGCACCCGCGACAGGAAATGCCCCAAAACGCAACGTGGACACATCACATTTTTTTTTTAAAGAAAACAGAGGTGTTTTTTGCAAAATGCCTACCTGTAGATTTTGGCCTCTAGCTCAGCCGGCACCTAGGGAAACCTCCCAAACCTATGCATTGTTTAAAACTAGAGACCTAAGGGGATCCAAGATGGGGTGACTTGTGGGACTCTGACCAGGTTTTGTTACCCAGAATCCTTTGCAAACCTCAAAATTTGGCTAAAAAAACAAATTTTCCTCACATTTTGGTGAGAGAAAGTCCTGGAATCAGAGAGGAGCCACAAATTTCCTTCCACCCAGCGTTCCCCCAAGTCTCCCTGATAAAAATGATACTTCACTTGTGTGGGTAGGCCTAGCGCCCGCGACAGGAAGTGCCGCAAAACACAACGTGCACACATCACATTTTTTTTTATAAAGAAAACAGAGGTGTTTTTTGCAAAGTGCCTACCTGTAGATTTTGGCCTCTAGCTCAGCCGGCACCTAGGGAAACCTACCAAACCTAAGCATTTTTGAAAACTATAGACCTAGGGGAATCGAAGATAGGGTGACTTGTGGGGCTCTGACCAGGTTCTGTTACCCAGAATCCTTTGCAAACCTCAACATTTGGCTAAAAAAACACATTTTCCTCACATTTTGGTGACAGAAAGTCCTGGAATCAGAGAGGAGCCACAAATTTTATTCAACCCAGCGTTCCCCCAAGTGTCCCTGATAAAAATGATACTTCACTTGTGTGGGTAGGCCTAGCGCCCGCGACAGGAAATGCCCCAAAACGCAACGTGCACACATCACATTTTTTTAAAGAAAACAGAGGTGTTTTTTTGCAAAGTGCCTACCTGTAGATTTTGGCCTCTAGCACAGCCGGCACCTAGGGAAACCTACCAAACCTAAGCATTTTTGAAAACTAGAGACCTAGGGGAATCTAAGATGGGGTGACTTGTGGGGCTCTGACCAGGTTCTGTTACCCAGAATCCTTTGCAAACCTCAAAATGTGGTTAAAAAAACACATTTTCCTCACATTTTGGTGACAGAAAGTTCTGGAATCAGAGAGGAGCCACAAATTTCCTTCCACCCAGCGTTCCACCAAGTATCCCGATAAAAATGATACCTCACTTGTGTGGGTAGGCTTAACACCCGCGACAGGAAATGCCCCACAACGCAACGTGGACATATCACATTTTTTTAAAGAAAACAGAGGTGTTTTTTGCAAAGTGCCTACCTGTAGATTTTGGCCTCTAGCTCAGCCGGCACCTGGGGAAACCTACCAAACCTATGGATTTTTGAAAACTAGAGACCTAGGAGAATCAAAGATGGGGTGAGTTGTGGGGCTCTGACCAGGTTTTGTTACCCAGAATCGTTTGCAAACCTCAATATTTGGCTTAAAAAACAAATTTTCCTCACATTTTTTAATGACAGAACGTTCTAGAATCAGACAGGAGCCACACATTTCCTCCCACCCAGATTTCCCCCAAGTCTCCTGATAAAAATGATACCTCACTTGTGTGGGTAGGCCTAGCGCCCGCGACAGGAAATGCCTCAAAACACAACGTGCACACATCACATTTTTTTAAAGAAAACAGAGGAGTTTTTTGCAAAGTGCCTACCTGCAGATTTTGGCCTCTAGCTCAGCCGGCACCTAGGGAAACCTCCCAAACCTGTGCATTTTTGAAAACTAGAGACCTAGGGGAATCCAAGATGGGGTGACTTGTGGGGCTCTGACCAGGTTCTGTTACCCAGAATCCTTTGCAAACCTCAAAATTTGGCTAAAAAAACACATTTTCCTCACATTTTGGTGACAGAAAGTCCTGGAATCAGAGAGGAGCCACACACTTCCTCCCACCCAGCGTTCCCCCAAGTATCCTGATAAAAATGATACCTCACTTGTGTGGGTAGGCCTAGCGCCCGCGACAGGAAATGCCCCAAAACGCAACATGCACACACATCACATTTTTTTAAAGAAAACAGAGGTGGTTTTTTGCAAAGTGCCTACTTGTAGATTTTGGCCTCTAGCTCAGCCTGCAGCAAGGGAAACCTACCAAACCTGTGCATTTCTGAAAACTAGAGACCTAGGGGAATCCAAGATGGGGTGACTTGTGGGGCTCTGACCAGGTTTTGTTACCCAGAATCCTTTGCAAACCTCAAAATTTGGATTAAAAAACAAATTTTCCTCACATTTTTTAATGACAGAACGTTCTAGAATCAGACAGGAGCCACACATTTCCTCCCACCCAGCGTTCCCCCAAGTCTCCTGATAAAAATGATACCTCACTTGTGTGGGTAGGTCTAGCGCCAGCGACAGGAAATGCCCCAAAACACAACGTGCACACATCACATTTTTTTAAAGAAAACAGAGGTGTTTTTTGCAAAGAGCCTACCTGTAGATTTTGGCCTCTAGCTCAGCCGGCACCTAGGGAAACCAACCAAAGTTGTGCATTTCTGAAAACTAGAGACCTAGGGGAATCCACGATGGGGTGACTTGTGGGGCTCTGACCAGGTTTTGTTACCCAGAATCCATGCAAACCTCAAAATTTGGCTAAAAAAACACATTTTCCTCACATTTTGCTGACAGAAAGTCCTGGAATCAGAGAGGAGCCACAAATTTCCTTCAACCCAGCGTTCCCCCAAGTCTCCCGATAAAAATGATAACTCACTTGTGTGGGTAGGCCTAGCGCCCGCGACAGGAAATACCCCAAAACGCAACATGGACACATCACATTTTTTTCAAGAAAACAGAGGTGTTTTTTGCAAAGTGCCTACCTGTAGATTTTGGCCTCTAGCTCAGCCGGCACCTAGGGAAACCTCCCAAACCTGTGCATTTTTGAAAACCAGAGACCTAGGGGAATCCAAGATGGGGTGACTTGTGGGGCTCTGACCAGGTTCTGTTACCCAGAATCCTTTGCATACCTCAACATTTGGCTAAAAAAACACATTTTCCTCAAATTTTGGTGAGAGAAAGTCCTGGAATCAGAGAGGAGCCACAAATTTCCTTCCACCCAGCGATCCCCCAAGTCTCCCTGATAAAAATGATACTTCACTTGTGTGGGTAGGCCTAGCGCCCACGACAGGAAATGCCCCAAAACGCAACGTGCACACATCACATTTTTTTTTTTAAAGAAAACAGAGGTGTTTTTTGCAAAGTGCCTACCTGTAGATTTTGGCCTCTAGCTCAGTCGGCACCTAGGGAAACCTACCAAACCTAAGCATTTTTGAAAACTATAGACCTAGGGGAATCGAAGATGGGGTGACTTGTGGGGCTCTGACCAGGTTCTGTTACCCAGAATCCTTTGCAAACCTCAACATTTAGCAAAAAAAAACACATTTTCCTCACATTTTGGTGACAGAAAGTCCTGGAATCAGAGAGGAGCCACAAATTTCCTTCAACCGAGCGTTTCCCAAGTCTCCCTGATAAAAAAGATACTTCACTTGTGTGGGTAGGCCTAGCGCCCGCGACAGGAAATGCCCCAAAACGCAACGTGCACACATCACATTTTTTTTTAAAGAAAACAGAGGTGTTTTTTTGCAAAGTGCCTACCTGTAGATTTTGGCCTCTAGCTCAGCCGGCACCTAGGGAAACCTACCAAACCAAAGCATTTATGAAAACTAGAGACCTAGGGGAATCCAACATGGGGTGACTTGTGGGGCTCTGACCAGGTTCTGTTACCCAGAATCCTTTGCAAACCTCAAAATGTGGTTAAAAAAACACATTTTCCTCACATTTTGGTGACAGAAAGTTCTGGAATCAGAGAGGAGCCACAAATTTCCTTCCACCCAGCGTTCCACCGAGTATCCTGATAAAAATGATACCTCACTTGTGTGGGTAGGCTTAACGCCCGCGACAGGAAATGCCCCACAACGCAACGTGGACATATCACATTTTTTTAAAAGAAAACAGAGGTGTTTTTTTGCAAAGTGCCTACCTGTAGATTTTGGCCTCTAGCTCAGCCGGCACCTGGGGAAACCTACCAAACCTATGCATTTTTGAAAACTAGAGACCTAGGGGAATCAAAGATGGGGTGAGTTGTGGGGCTCTGACCAGGTTTTGTTACCCAGAATCCTTTGCAAACCTCAAAATTTGGCTAAAAAAACAAATTTTCCTCACATTTTGGTGACAGAAAGTTCTGGAATCAGAGAGGAGCCACAAATTTCCTTCCACCCAGCGTTCCCCCAAGTCTCCCGATAAAAATGATATCTCACTTGTGTGGGTAGGCCTAGCGCCCGCGACAGGAAATGCCCCAAAACGCAACATGGACACATCACATTTTTTTCAAGAAAACAGAGGTGTTTTTTGGAAAGTGTCTACCTGTAGATTTTGGCCTCTAGCTCAGCCGGCACCTAGGGAAACCTCCCAAACCTGTGCATTTTTGAAAACAGAAGACCTAGGGGAATCCAAGATGGGCTGACTTGTGGGGCTCTGACCAGGTTTTGTTACCCAGAATCCTTTGCAAACCTCAAAATTTGGCTAAAAAAACAAATTTTCCTCACATTTTGGTGACAGAAAGTCCTGGAATCAGAGAGAAGCCACAAATTTCCTTCCACCCAGCGTTCCCCCAAGTCTCCCGATAAAAATGATAACTCACTTGTGTGGGTAGGCCTAGCGCCCGCGACAGGAAATGCCCCAAAACGCAACATGGACACATTACATTTTTTTCAAGAAAACAGAGGTGTTGTTTGCAAAGTGCCTACCTGTAGATTTTGGCCTCTAGCTCAGCCGGCACCTAGGGAAACCTCCCAAACCTGTGCATTTTTGAAAACCAGAGACCTAGGGGAATCCAAGATGGGGTGACTTGTGGGGCTCTGAGCAGGTTCTGTTACCCAGAATCCTTTGCATACCTCAACATTTGGTTAAAAAAACACATTTTCCTCACATTTTGGTGAGAGAAAGTCCTGGAATCAGAGAGGAGCCACAAATTTCCTTCCACCCAGCGATCCCCCAAGTCTCCCTGATAAAAATGATACTTCACTTGTGTGGGTAGGCCTAGCGCCCGCGACAGGAAATGCCCCAAAACGCAACGTGCACACATCACATTTTTTTTTAAAGAAAACAGAGGTGTTTTTTGCAAAGTGCCTACCTGTAGATTTTGGCCTCTAGCTCAGCCGGCACCTAGGGAAACCTACCAAACCTAAGCATTTTTGAAAACTAGAGACCTAGGGGAATCGAAGATGGGGTGACTTGTGGGGCTCTGACCAGGTTCTGTTACCCAGAATCCTTTGCAAACCTCAACATTTGGCAAAAAAAAACACATTTTCCTCACATTTTGGTGACAGAAAGTCCTGGAATCAGAGAGGAGCCACAAATTTCCTTCAACCCAGCGTTCCCCCAAGTCTCCCTGATAAAAATGATACTTCACTTGTGTGGGTAGGCCTAGCGCCCGCGACAGGCAATGCCCCAAAACGCAACGTGCACACATCACATTTTTTTTAAAGAAAACAGAGGTGTTTTTTTGCAAAGTGCCTACCTGTAGATTTTGGCCTCTAGCTCAGCCGGCACCTAGGGAAACCTACCAAACCTAAGCATTTTTGAAAACTAGAGACCTAGGGGAATCCAACATAGGGTGACTTGTGGGGCTCTGACCAGGTTCTGTTACCCAGAATCCTTTGCAAACCTCAAAATGTGGTTAAAAAAACACATTTTCCTCACATTTTGGTGACAGAAAGTTCTGGAATCAGAGAGGAGCCACAAATTTCCTTCCACCCAGCGTTCCACCAAGTATCCTGATAAAAATGATACCTCACTTGTGTGGGTAGGCTTAACGCCCGCGACAGGAAATGCCCCACAACGCAACGTGGACATATCACATTTTTTTAAAGAAAACAGAGGTGTTTTTTTGCAAAGTGCCTCCCTGTAGATTTTGGCCTCTAGCTCAGCCGGCACCTGGGGAAACCTCCCAAACCTAAGCATTTTTGAAAACTAGAGACCTAGGGGAATCAAAGATGGGGTGAGTTGTGGGGCTCTGACCAGGTTTTGTTACCCAGAATCCTTTGCAAACCTCAAAATTTGGCTAAAAAAACAAATTTTCCTCACATTTTGGTGACAGAAAGTTCTGGAATCAGGGAGGAGCCACAAATTTCCTTCCACCCAGCGTTCCACCAAGTATCCTGATAAAAATGATACCTCACTTGTGTGGGTAGGCTTAACGCCCGCGACAGGAAATGCCCCAAAACACAACGTGCACACATCACATTTTTTGAAAGAAAACAGAGGTGTTTTTTGCAAAGTGCCTACCTGTAGATTTTGGCCTCTAGCTCAGCCGGCACCTAGGGAAACCTACCAATGTTGTGCATTTCTGAAAACTAGAGACCTAGCGGAATCCACGATGGGGTGACTTGTGGGACTCTGATCAGGTTTTGTTACCCAGAATCCTTTGCAAACCTCAAAATTTGGCTAAAAAAACAAATTTTCCTCACATTTTGGTGACAGAAAGTCCTGGAATCAGAGAGGAGCCACAAATTTCCTTCCACCCAGCATTCCCCCAAGTCTCCCGATAAAAATGATAACTCACTTGTGTGGGTAGGCCTTGCACCCGCGACAGGAAATGCCCCAAAACGCAACGTGGACACATCACATTTTTTTTAAAGAAAACAGAGGTGTTTTTTGCAAAATGCCTACCTGTAGATTTTGGCCTCTAGCTCAGCCGGCACCTAGGGAAACCTCCCAAACCTGTGCATTTTTTAAAACTAGAGACCTAGGGGAATCCAAGATGGGGTGACTTGTGGGGCTCTGACCAGGTTCTGTTACCCAGAATCCTTTGCAAACCTCAACATTTGGCTAAAAAAACACATTTTCCTCACATTTTGGTGACAGAACGTTCTGGAATCAGAGAGGAGCCACAAATTTCCTTCCACCCAGCATTCCCCCAAGTCTCCGGATAAAAATGATAACTCACTTGTGTGGGTAGGCCTTGCACCCGCGACAGGAAATGCCCCAAAACGCAACGTGGACACATCACATTTTTTTTTAAAGAAAACAGAGGTGTTTTTTGCAAAATGCCTACCTGTAGATTTTGGCCTCTAGCTCAGCCGGCACCTAGGGAAACCTCCCAAACCTATGCATTGTTTAAAACTAGAGACCTAAGGGGATCCAAGATGGGGTGACTTGTGGGGCTCTGACCAGGTTTTGTTACCCAGAATCCTTTGCAAACCTCAAAATTTGGCTAAAAAAACAAATTTTCCTCACATTTTGGTGAGAGAAAGTCCTGGAATCAGAGAGGAGCCACAAATTTCCTTCCACCCAGCGTTCCCCCAAGTCTCCCTGATAAAAATGATACTTCACTTGTGTGGGTAGGCCTAGCGCCCGCGACAGGAAGTGCCGCAAAACACAACGTGCACACATCACATTTTTTTTGATAAAGAAAACAGAGGTGTTTTTTGCAAAGTGCCTACCTGTAGATTTTGGCCTCTAGCTCAGCCGGCACCTAGGGAAACCTACCAAACCTAAGCATTTTTGAAAACTATAGACCTAGGGGAATCGAAGATAGGGTGACTTGTGGGGCTCTGACCAGGTTCTGTTACCCAGAATCCTTTGCAAACCTCAACATTTGGCTAAAAAAACACATTTTCCTCACATTTTGGTGACAGAAAGTCCTGGAATCAGAGAGGAGCCACAAATTTTCTTCAACCCAGCGTTCCCCCAAGTGTCCCTGATAAAAATGATACTTCACTTGTGTGGGTAGGCCTAGCGCCCGCGACAGGAAATGCCCCAAAACGCAACGTGCACACATCACATTTTTTTAAAGAAAACAGAGGTGTTTTTTTGCAAAGTGCCTACCTGTAGATTTTGGCCTCTAGCACAGCCGGCACCTAGGGAAACCTACCAAACCTAAGCATTTTTGAAAACTAGAGACCTAGGGGAATCTAAGATGGGGTGACTTGTGGGGCTCTGACCAGGTTCTGTTACCCAGAATCCTTTGCAAACCTCAAAATGTGGTTAAAAAAACACATTTTCCTCACATTTTGGTGACAGAAAGTTCTGGAATCAGAGAGGAGCCACAAATTTCCTTCCACCCAGCGTTCCACCAAGTATCCCGATAAAAATGATACCTCACTTGTGTGGGTAGGCTTAACACCCGCGACAGGAAATGCCCCACAACGCAACGTGGACATATCACATTTTTTTAAAGAAAACAGAGGTGTTTTTTGCAAAGTGCCTACCTGTAGATTTTGGCCTCTAGCTCAGCCGGCACCTGGGGAAACCTACCAAACCTATGCATTTTTGAAAACTAGAGACCTAGGAGAATCAAAGATGGGGTGAGTTGTGGGGCTCTGACCAGGTTTTGTTACCCAGAATCGTTTGCAAACCTCAAAATTTGGCTAAAAAAACAAATTTTCCTCACATTTTGGTGACAGAAAGTACTGGAATCAGAGAGGAGCCACAAATTTCCTCCCACCCAGCGTTCCCCCAAGTCTCCTGATAAAAATGATACCTCACTTGTGTGGGTAGGCCTAGCGCCCGCGACAGGAAATGCCTCAAAACACAACGTGCACACATCACATTTTTTTAAAGAAAACAGAGGAGTTTTTTGCAAAGTGCCTACCTGCAGATTTTGGCCTCTAGCTCAGCCGGCACCTAGGGAAACCTCCCAAACCTGTGCATTTTTGAAAACTAGAGACCTAGGAGAATCCAAGATGGGGTGACTTGTGGGGCTCTGACCAGGTTCTGTTACCCAGAATCCTTTGCATACCTCAACATTTGGCTAAAAAAACAAATTTTCCTCATATTTTGGTGACAGAACGTTCTGGAATCAGAGAGGAGCCACAAATTTCCTTCCACCCAGCGTTTCCCCAAGTCTCCCGATAAAAATGATAACTCACTTTTGTGGGTAGGCCTAGCGCCCGCAACAGGAAATGCCCCCAAACGCAACGTGGACACATCACATTTTTTTCAAGAAAACAGAGGTGTTTTTTGGAAAGTGCCTACCTGTAGATTTTGGCCTCTAGCTCAGCCGGCACCTAGGGAAACCTCCCAAACCTGTGCATTTTTGAAAACTAGAGACCTAGGGGAATCCAAGATGGGGTGACTTGTGGGGCTCTGACCAGGTTCTGTTACCCAGAATCCTTTGCATACCTCAACATTTGGCTAAAAAACACATTTTCCTCACATTTTGGTGACAGAACGTTCTGGAATCAGAGAGGAGCCACAAATTTCCTTCCACCCAGCGTTCCCCCAAGTCTCCCTGATAAAAATGATACTTCACTTGTGTGGGTAGGCCTAGCGCCCGCGACAGGAAATGCCCCACAACGCAACGTCCACACATCACATTTTCTTTTAAAGAAAACAGAGGTGTTTTTTGCAAAGTGCCTACCTGTAGATTTTGGCCTCTAGCTCAGCGGGCACCTAGGGAAACCTACCAAACCTGAGCATTTTTGAAAACTATAGACCTAGGGGAATCGAAGATGGTGTGACTTGTGGGGCTCTGACCAGGTTTTGTTACCCAGAATCCATGCAAACCTCAAAATTTGGCTAAAAAAAAAAAATTCCTCACATTTTGGTGACAGAAAGTCCTGGAATCAGAGAGGAGCCACAAATTTCCTTCCACCCAGCGTTCCCCCAAGTCTCCCGATAAAAATGATAACTCACTTGTGTTCGTAGGCCTAGCGCCCGCGACAGGAAATGCCCCAAAACGCAACCTGCACACATCACATTTTTTTTTAAAGAAAACAGAAGTGTTTTTTGCAAAGTGCCTACCTGTAGATTTTGGCCTCTAGCTCAGCCGGCACCTAGGGAAACCTCCCAAACCTGTGCATTTTTGAAAACCAGAGACCTAGGGGAATCCAAGATGGGGTGACTTGTGGGGCTCTGACCAGGTTCTGTTACCCAGAATCCTTTGCATACCTCAACATTTGGCTAAAAAAACACATTTTCCTCACATTTTGGTGAGAGAAAGTCCTGGAATCAGAGAGGAGCCACAGATTTCCTTCCACCCAGCGTTCCCCCAAGTCTCCCTGATAAAAATGATACTTCACTTGTGTGGGTAGGCCGAGCACCCGCGACAGGAAATGCCCCAAAACGCAATGTGCACACATCACATCACATTTTTTTTTTTTTTTTTTTAAAGAAAACAGAGGTGTTTTTTGCAAAGTGCCTACCTGTTGATTTTGGCCTCTAGCTCCGCCGGCACCTAGGGAAACCTACCAAACCTAAGCATTTTTGAAAACTATAGACCTAGGGGAATCGAATATGGGGTGACTTGTGGGGCTCTGAGCAGGTTCTGTTACCCAGAATCCTTTGCAAACCTCAACATTTGGCTAAAAAAACACATTTTCCTCACATTTTGGTGACAGAAAGTCCTGGAATCAGAGAGGAGCCACAAATTTCCTTCAACCCAGCGTTCCCCCAAGTCTCCCTGATAAAAATGATACCTCACTTGTGTGGGTAGGCCTAGCGCCCGCGAGAGGAAATGCCCCAAAACGCAACGTGCACACATCACATTTTTTTTTAAAGAAAACAGAGGTGTTTTTTTGCAAAGTGCCTACCTGTAGATTTTGGCCTCTAGCTCAGCCGGCACCTAGGGAAACCTACCAAACCTAAGCATTTTTGAAAACTAGAGACCTAGGGGAATCCAAGATGGGGTGACTTATGGGGCTCTGACCAGGTTCTGTTACCCAGAATCCTTTGCATACCTCAACATTTGGCTAAAAAAACACATTTTCCTCACATTTTGGTGACAGAACGTTCTGGAATCAGAGAGGAGCCACAAATTTCCTTCCACCCAGCGTTCCCCCAAGTCTCCCTGATAAAAATGATACTTCACTTGTGTGGGTAGGCCTAGCGCCCGCGACAGGAAATGCCTCACAATGCAACGTCCACACATCACATTTTCTTTTAAAGAAAACAGAGGTGTTTTTTGCAAAGTGCCTACCTGTAGATTTTGGCCTCTAGCTCAGCGGGCACCTAGGGAAACCTACCAAACCTGAGCATTTTTGAAAACTATAGACCTAGGGGAATCGAAGATGGTGTGACTTGTGGGGCTCTGACCAGGTTTTGTTACCCAGAATCCATGCAAACCTCAAAATTTGGCTAAAAAAAAAAATTCCTCACATTTTGGTGACAGAAAGTCCTGGAATCAGAGAGGAGCCACAAATTTCCTTCCACCCAGCGTTCCCCCAAGTCTCCCGATAAAAATGATAACTCACTTGTGTGGGTAGGCCTAGCGCCCGCGACAGGAAATGCCCCAAAACGCAACGTGCACACATCACATTTTTTTAAAGAAAACAGAAGTGTTTTTTGCAAAGTGCCTACCTGTAGATTTTGGCCTCTAGCTCAGCCGGCACCTAGGGAAACCTCCCAAACCTGTGCATTTTTGAAAACCAGAGACCTAGGGGAATCCAAGATGGGGTGACTTGTGGGGCTCTGACCAGGTTCTGTTACCCAGAATCCTTTGCATACCTCAACATTTGGCTAAAAAAACACATTTTCCTCACATTTTGGTGAGAGAAAGTCCTGGAATCAGAGAGGAGCCACAGATTTCCTTCCACCCAGTGTTCCCCCAAGTCTCCCTGATAAAAATGATACTTCACTTGTGTGGGTAGGCCGAGCACCCGCGACAGGAAATGCCCCAAAACGCAATGTGCACACATCACATTTTTTTTTTTTTTTTTTTTTAAAGAAAACAGAGGTGTTTTTTGCAAAGTGCCTACCTGTAGATTTTGGCCTCTAGCTGCGCCGGCACCTAGGGAAACCTACCAAACCTAAGCATTTTTGAAAACTATAGACCTAGGGGAATCGAAGATGGGGTGACTTGTGGGGCTCTGAGCAGGTTCTGTTACCCAGAATCCTTTGCAAACCTCAACATTTGGCTAAAAAAACACATTTTCCTCACATTTTGGTGACAGAAAGTCCTGGAATCAGAGAGGAGCCACAAATTTCCTTCAACCCAGCGTTCCCCCAAGTCTCCCTGATAAAAATGATACCTCACTTGTGTGGGTAGGCCTAGCGCCCGCGAGAGGAAATGCCCCAAAACGCAACGTGCACACATCACATTTTTTTTTAAAGAAAACAGAGGTGTTTTTTTGCAAAGTGCCTACCTGTAGATTTTGGCCTCTAGCTCAGCCGGCACCTAGGGAAACCTACCAAACCTAAGCATGTTTGAAAACTAGAGACCTAGGGGAATCCAAGATGGGGTGACTTGTGGGGCTCTGACCAGGTTCTGTTACCCAGAATCCTTTGCATACCTCAACATTTGGCTAAAAAAACACATTTTCCTCACATTTTGGTGACAGAAAGTTCTGGAATCAGAGAGGACCACAAATTTCCATCCACCCAGCGTTCCACCAAGTATCCCGATAAAAATGATACCTCACTTGTGTGGGTAGGCTTAACGCCCTCGACAGGAAATGCCCCACAACGCAACGTGGACATATCACATTTTTTGAAAGAAAACAGAGGTGTTTTTTGCAAAGTGCCTACCTGTAGATTTTGGCCTCTAGCTCAGCCGGCACCTGGGGAAACCTACCAAACCTATGCATTTTTGAAAACTAGAGACCTAGGGGAATCAAAGATGGGGTGAGTTGTGGGCCTCTGACCAGGTTTTGTTACCCAGAATCCTTTGCAAACCTCAAAATTTGGCTAAAAAAACAAATGTTCCTCATATTTTGGTGACAGAAAGTCCTGGAATCAGAGAGGAGCCACAAATTTCCTCCCACCCAGCGTTCCCCCAAGTCTCCTGATAAAAATGATACCTCACTTGTGTGGGTAGGCCTAGCGCCCGCGATAGGAAATGCCCCAAAACACAACGTGCACACATCACATTTTTTGAAAGAAAACAGAGGTGTTTTTTGCAAAGTGCCTACCTGCAGATTTTGGCCTCTACCTCAGCCGGCACCTAGGGAAACCTCACAAACCTGTGCATTTTTTAAAACTAGAGACCTAGGGGAATCCAAGATGCGGTGACTTGTGGGGCTCTGACCAGGTTCTGTTACCCAGAATCCTTTGCAAACCTCAACATTTGGCTAAAAAAACACATTTTCCTCACATTTTGGTGACAGAACGTTGTGGAATCAGAGAGGAGCCACAAATTTCCTTCCACCAAGTGTTTCCCCAAGTCTCCCGATAAAAATGATAACTCACTTGTGTGGGTAGGCCTAGCGCCCGCGACAGCAAATGCCCCAAAACGCAACGTGGACACATCACATTTTTTTCAAGAAAACAGAGGTGTTTTTTGCAAAGTGCCTACCTGTAGATTTTGGTCTCCAGCTCAGCCGGCACCTAGGGAAACCTCCCAAACCTGTGCATTTTTGAAAACTAGAGACCTAGGGGAATCCAAGATGGGGTGACTTGTGGGGATCTGACCAGGTTCTGTTACCCAGAATCCTTTGCATACCTCAACATTTGGCTAAAAAAACACATTTCCCTCACATTTTGGTGACAGAAAGTCCTGGAATCAGAGAGGAGCCACAAATTTCCTTCAACCCAGCGTTCCCCCAAGTCTCCCTGATAAAAATGATACTTCACTTGTGTGGGTAGGCCTAGCGCCCGCGACAGGAAATGCCCCAAAACGCAACGTGCACACATCACATTTTTTTTTAAAGAAAACAGAGGTGTTTTTTTGCAAAGTGCCTACCTGTAGATTTTGGCTCTAGCTCAGCCGGCACCTAGGGAAACCTACCAAACTTAAGCATTTTTTAAAACTAGAGACCTAGGGGAATCCAAGATGGGGTGACTTGTGGGGCTCTGACCAGGTTCTGTTACCCAGAATCCTTTGCAAACCTCAAAATGTGGTTAAAAAAACACATTTTCCTCACATTTTGGTGACAGAAAGTTCTGGAATCAGAGAGGACCACAAATTTCCTTCCACCCACCGTTCCACCAAGTATCCCGATAAAAATGATACCTCACTTGTGTGGGTAGGCCTAGCGCCCGCGACAAGAAATGCCCCACAACGCAACGTGCACACATCACATTTTTTTTAAAGAAAACAGAGGTGTTTTTTGCAAAGTGCCTACCTGTAGATTTTGGCCTCTAGCTCAGCCGGCACCTGGGGAAACCTACCAAACCTATGCATTTTTGAAAACTAGAGACCTAGGGGAATCAAAGATGGGGTGAGTTGTGGGCCTCTGACCAGGTTTTGTTACCCAGAATCCTTTGCAAACCTCAAAATTTGGCTAAAAAAACAAATTTTCCTCATATTTTGGTGACAGAAAGTCCTGGAATCAGTGAGGAGCCACAAATTTCCTCCCACCCAGCGTTCCCCCAAGTCTCCTGATAAAAATGATACCTCACATGTGTGGGTAGGCCTAGCGCCCGCGACAGGAAATGCCCCAAAACACAACGTGCACACATCACATTTTTTTAAAGAAAACAGAGGTGTTTTTTGCAAAGTGCCTACCTGCAGATTTTGGCCTCTACCTCAGCCGGCACCTAGGGAAACCTCACAAACCTGTGCATTTTTTAAAACTAGAGACCTAGGGGAATCCAAGATGCGGTGACTTGTGGGGCTCTGACCAGGTTCTGTTACCCAGAATCCTTTGCAAACCTCAACATTTGGCTAAAAAAACACATTTTCCTCACATTTTGGTGACAGAACGTTGTGGAATCAGAGAGGAGCCACAAATTTCCTTCCACCAAGCGTTTCCCCAAGTCTCCCGATAAAAATGATAACTCACTTGTGTGGGTAGGCTTAACGCCCGCGACAGGAAATGCCCCAAAACACAACGTGCACACATCACATTTTTTGAAAGAAAACAGAGGTGTTTTTTGCAAAGTGCCTACCTGCAGATTTTGGCCTCTACCTCAGCCGGCACCTAGGGAAACCTCACAAACCTGTGCATTTTTTAAAACTAGAGACCTAGGGGAATCCAAGATGCGGTGACTTGTGGGGCTCTGACCAGGTTCTGTTACCCAGAATCCTTTGCAAACCTCAACATTTGGCTAAAAAAACACATTTTCCTCACATTTTGGTGACAGAAAGTTCTGGAATCAGAGAGGACCACAAATTTCCATCCACCCAGCGTTCCACCAAGTATCCCGATAAAAATGATACCTCACTTGTGTGGGTAGGCTTAACGCCCGCGACAGGAAATGCCCCACAACGCAACGTGGACATATCACATTTTTTGAAAGAAAACAGAGGTGTTTTTTGCAAAGTGCCTACCTGTAGATTTTGGCCTCTAGCTCAGCCGGCACCCGGGGAAACCTACCAAACCTATGCATTTTTGAAAACTAGAGACCTAGGGGAATCAAAGATGGGGTGAGTTGTGGGCCTCTGACCAGGTTTTGTTACCCAGAATCCTTTGCAAACCTCAAAATTTGGCTAAAAAAACAAATGTTCCTCATATTTTGGTGACAGAAAGTCCTGGAATCAGAGAGGAGCCACAAATTTCCTCCCACCCAGCGTTCCCCCAAGTCTCCTGATAAAAATGATACCTCACTTGTGTGGGTAGGCCTAGCGCCCGCGACAGGAAATGCCCCAAAACACAACGTGCACACATCACATTTTTTGAAAGAAAACAGAGGTGTTTTTTGCAAAGTGCCTACCTGCAGATTTTGGCCTCTACCTCAGCCGGCACCTAGGGAAACCTCACAAACCTGTGCATTTTTTAAAACTAGAGACCTAGGGGAATCCAAGATGCGGTGACTTGTGGGGCTCTGACCAGGTTCTGTTACCCAGAATCCTTTGCAAACCTCAACATTTGGCTAAAAAAACACATTTTCCTCACATTTTGGTGACAGAACGTTGTGGAATCAGAGAGGAGCCACAAATTTCCTTCCACCAAGTGTTTCCCCAAGTCTCCCGATAAAAATGATAACTCACTTGTGTGGGTAGGCCTAGCGCCCGCAACAGCAAATGCCCCAAAACGCAACGTGGACACATCACATTTTTTTCAAGAAAACAGAGGTGTTTTTTGCAAAGTGCCTACCTGTAGATTTTGGTCTCCAGCTCAGCCGGCACCTAGGGAAACCTCCCAAACCTGTGCATTTTTGAAAACTAGAGACCTAGGGGAATCCAAGATGGGGTGACTTGTGGGGCTCTGACCAGGTTCTGTTACCCAGAATCCTTTGCATACCTCAACATTTGGCTAAAAAAACACATTTCCCTCACATTTTGGTGACAGAAAGTCCTGGAATCAGAGAGGAGCCACAAATTTCCTTCAACCCAGCGTTCCCCCAAGTCTCCCTGATAAAAATGATACTTCACTTGTGTGGGTAGGCCTAGCGCCCGCGACAGGAAATGCCCCAAAACGCAACGTGCACACATCACATTTTTTTTTAAAGAAAACAGAGGTGTTTTTTTGCAAAGTGCCTACCTGTAGATTTTGGCTCTAGCTCAGCCGGCACCTAGGGAAACCTACCAAACTTAAGCATTTTTTAAAACTAGAGACCTAGGGGAATCCAAGATGGGGTGACTTGTGGGGCTCTGACCAGGTTCTGTTACCCAGAATCCTTTGCAAACCTCAAAATGTGGTTAAAAAAACACATTTTCCTCACATTTTGGTGACAGAAAGTTCTGGAATCAGAGAGGACCACAAATTTCCTTCCACCCACCGTTCCACCAAGTATCCCGATAAGAATGATACCTCACTTGTGTGGGTAGGCCTAGCGCCCGCGACAAGAAATGCCCCACAACGCAACGTGCACACATCACATTTTTTTTAAAGAAAACAGAGGTGTTTTTTGCAAAGTGCCTACCTGTAGATTTTGGCCTCTAGCTCAGCCGGCACCTGGGGAAACCTACCAAACCTATGCATTTTTGAAAACTAGAGACCTAGGGGAATCAAAGATGGGGTGAGTTGTGGGCCTCTGACCAGGTTTTGTTACCCAGAATCCTTTGCAAACCTCAAAATTTGGCTAAAAAAACAAATTTTCCTCATATTTTGGTGACAGAAAGTCCTGGAATCAGAGAGGAGCCACAAATTTCCTCCCACCCAGCGTTCCCCCAAGTCTCCTGATAAAAATGATACCTCACATGTGTGGGTAGGCCTAGCGCCCGCGACAGGAAATGCCCCAAAACACAACGTGCACACATCACATTTTTTGAAAGAAAACAGAGGTGTTTTTTGCAAAGTGCCTACCTGCAGATTTTGGCCTCTACCTCAGCCGGCACCTAGGGAAACCTCACAAACCTGTGCATTTTTTAAAACTAGAGACCTAGGGGAATCCAAGATGCGGTGACTTGTGGGGCTCTGACCAGGTTCTGTTACCCAGAATCCTTTGCAAACCTCAACATTTGGCTAAAAAAACACATTTTCCTCACATTTTGGTGACAGAACGTTGTGGAATCAGAGAGGAGCCACAAATTTCCTTCCACCAAGCGTTTCCCCAAGTCTCCCGATAAAAATGATAACTCACTTGTGTGGGTAGGCCTAGCGCCCGCGAGAGGAAATGCCCCAAAACGCAACGTGCACACATCACATTTTTTTTTAAAGAAAACAGAGGTGTTTTTTTGCAAAGTGCCTACCTGTAGATTTTGGCCTCTAGCTCAGCCGGCACCTAGGGAAACCTACCAAACCTAAGCATGTTTGAAAACTAGAGACCTAGGGGAATCCAAGATGGGGTGACTTGTGGGGCTCTGACCAGGTTCTGTTACCCAGAATCCTTTGCATACCTCAACATTTGGCTAAAAAAACACATTTTCCTCACATTTTGGTGACAGAAAGTTCTGGAATCAGAGAGGACCACAAATTTCCATCCACCCAGCGTTCCACCAAGTATCCCGATAAAAATGATACCTCACTTGTGTGGGTAGGCTTAACGCCCTCGACAGGAAATGCCCCACAACGCAACGTGGACATATCACATTTTTTGAAAGAAAACAGAGGTGTTTTTTGCAAAGTGCCTACCTGTAGATTTTGGCCTCTAGCTCAGCCGGCACCTGGGGAAACCTACCAAACCTATGCATTTTTGAAAACTAGAGACCTAGGGGAATCAAAGATGGGGTGAGTTGTGGGCCTCTGACCAGGTTTTGTTACCCAGAATCCTTTGCAAACCTCAAAATTTGGCTAAAAAAACAAATGTTCCTCATATTTTGGTGACAGAAAGTCCTGGAATCAGAGAGGAGCCACAAATTTCCTCCCACCCAGCGTTCCCCCAAGTCTCCTGATAAAAATGATACCTCACTTGTGTGGGTAGGCCTAGCGCCCGCGATAGGAAATGCCCCAAAACACAACGTGCACACATCACATTTTTTGAAAGAAAACAGAGGTGTTTTTTGCAAAGTGCCTACCTGCAGATTTTGGCCTCTACCTCAGCCGGCACCTAGGGAAACCTCACAAACCTGTGCATTTTTTAAAACTAGAGACCTAGGGGAATCCAAGATGCGGTGACTTGTGGGGCTCTGACCAGGTTCTGTTACCCAGAATCCTTTGCAAACCTCAACATTTGGCTAAAAAAACACATTTTCCTCACATTTTGGTGACAGAACGTTGTGGAATCAGAGAGGAGCCACAAATTTCCTTCCACCAAGTGTTTCCCCAAGTCTCCCGATAAAAATGATAACTCACTTGTGTGGGTAGGCCTAGCGCCCGCGACAGCAAATGCCCCAAAACGCAACGTGGACACATCACATTTTTTTCAAGAAAACAGAGGTGTTTTTTGCAAAGTGCCTACCTGTAGATTTTGGTCTCCAGCTCAGCCGGCACCTAGGGAAACCTCCCAAACCTGTGCATTTTTGAAAACTAGAGACCTAGGGGAATCCAAGATGGGGTGACTTGTGGGGATCTGACCAGGTTCTGTTACCCAGAATCCTTTGCATACCTCAACATTTGGCTAAAAAAACACATTTCCCTCACATTTTGGTGACAGAAAGTCCTGGAATCAGAGAGGAGCCACAAATTTCCTTCAACCCAGCGTTCCCCCAAGTCTCCCTGATAAAAATGATACTTCACTTGTGTGGGTAGGCCTAGCGCCCGCGACAGGAAATGCCCCAAAACGCAACGTGCACACATCACATTTTTTTTTAAAGAAAACAGAGGTGTTTTTTTGCAAAGTGCCTACCTGTAGATTTTGGCTCTAGCTCAGCCGGCACCTAGGGAAACCTACCAAACTTAAGCATTTTTTAAAACTAGAGACCTAGGGGAATCCAAGATGGGGTGACTTGTGGGGCTCTGACCAGGTTCTGTTACCCAGAATCCTTTGCAAACCTCAAAATGTGGTTAAAAAAACACATTTTCCTCACATTTTGGTGACAGAAAGTTCTGGAATCAGAGAGGACCACAAATTTCCTTCCACCCACCGTTCCACCAAGTATCCCGATAAAAATGATACCTCACTTGTGTGGGTAGGCCTAGCGCCCGCGACAAGAAATGCCCCACAACGCAACGTGCACACATCACATTTTTTTTAAAGAAAACAGAGGTGTTTTTTGCAAAGTGCCTACCTGTAGATTTTGGCCTCTAGCTCAGCCGGCACCTGGGGAAACCTACCAAACCTATGCATTTTTGAAAACTAGAGACCTAGGGGAATCAAAGATGGGGTGAGTTGTGGGCCTCTGACCAGGTTTTGTTACCCAGAATCCTTTGCAAACCTCAAAATTTGGCTAAAAAAACAAATTTTCCTCATATTTTGGTGACAGAAAGTCCTGGAATCAGTGAGGAGCCACAAATTTCCTCCCACCCAGCGTTCCCCCAAGTCTCCTGATAAAAATGATACCTCACATGTGTGGGTAGGCCTAGCGCCCGCGACAGGAAATGCCCCAAAACACAACGTGCACACATCACATTTTTTTAAAGAAAACAGAGGTGTTTTTTGCAAAGTGCCTACCTGCAGATTTTGGCCTCTACCTCAGCCGGCACCTAGGGAAACCTCACAAACCTGTGCATTTTTTAAAACTAGAGACCTAGGGGAATCCAAGATGCGGTGACTTGTGGGGCTCTGACCAGGTTCTGTTACCCAGAATCCTTTGCAAACCTCAACATTTGGCTAAAAAAACACATTTTCCTCACATTTTGGTGACAGAACGTTGTGGAATCAGAGAGGAGCCACAAATTTCCTTCCACCAAGCGTTTCCCCAAGTCTCCCGATAAAAATGATAACTCACTTGTGTGGGTAGGCTTAACGCCCGCGACAGGAAATGCCCCAAAACACAACGTGCACACATCACATTTTTTGAAAGAAAACAGAGGTGTTTTTTGCAAAGTGCCTACCTGCAGATTTTGGCCTCTACCTCAGCCGGCACCTAGGGAAACCTCACAAACCTGTGCATTTTTTAAAACTAGAGACCTAGGGGAATCCAAGATGCGGTGACTTGTGGGGCTCTGACCAGGTTCTGTTACCCAGAATCCTTTGCAAACCTCAACATTTGGCTAAAAAAACACATTTTCCTCACATTTTGGTGACAGAAAGTTCTGGAATCAGAGAGGACCACAAATTTCCATCCACCCAGCGTTCCACCAAGTATCCCGATAAAAATGATACCTCACTTGTGTGGGTAGGCTTAACGCCCGCGACAGGAAATGCCCCACAACGCAACGTGGACATATCACATTTTTTGAAAGAAAACAGAGGTGTTTTTTGCAAAGTGCCTACCTGTAGATTTTGGCCTCTAGCTCAGCCGGCACCTGGGGAAACCTACCAAACCTATGCATTTTTGAAAACTAGAGACCTAGGGGAATCAAAGATGGGGTGAGTTGTGGGCCTCTGACCAGGTTTTGTTACCCAGAATCCTTTGCAAACCTCAACATTTGGCTAAAAAAACAAATGTTCCTCATATTTTGGTGACAGAAAGTCCTGGAATCAGAGAGGAGCCACAAATTTCCTCCCACCCAGCGTTCCCCCAAGTCTCCTGATAAAAATGATACCTCACTTGTGTGGGTAGGCCTAGCGCCCGCGACAGGAAATGCCCCAAAACACAACGTGCACACATCACATTTTTTGAAAGAAAACAGAGGTGTTTTTTGCAAAGTGCCTACCTGCAGATTTTGGCCTCTACCTCAGCCGGCACCTAGGGAAACCTCACAAACCTGTGCATTTTTTAAAACTAGAGACCTAGGGGAATCCAAGATGCGGTGACTTGTGGGGCTCTGACCAGGTTCTGTTACCCAGAATCCTTTGCAAACCTCAACATTTGGCTAAAAAAACACATTTTCCTCACATTTTGGTGACAGAACGTTGTGGAATCAGAGAGGAGCCACAAATTTCCTTCCACCAAGTGTTTCCCCAAGTCTCCCGATAAAAATGATAACTCACTTGTGTGGGTAGGCCTAGCGCCCGCAACAGCAAATGCCCCAAAACGCAACGTGGACACATCACATTTTTTTCAAGAAAACAGAGGTGTTTTTTGCAAAGTGCCTACCTGTAGATTTTGGTCTCCAGCTCAGCCGGCACCTAGGGAAACCTCCCAAACCTGTGCATTTTTGAAAACTAGAGACCTAGGGGAATCCAAGATGGGGTGACTTGTGGGGCTCTGACCAGGTTCTGTTACCCAGAATCCTTTGCATACCTCAACATTTGGCTAAAAAAACACATTTCCCTCACATTTTGGTGACAGAAAGTCCTGGAATCAGAGAGGAGCCACAAATTTCCTTCAACCCAGCGTTCCCCCAAGTCTCCCTGATAAAAATGATACTTCACTTGTGTGGGTAGGCCTAGCGCCCGCGACAGGAAATGCCCCAAAACGCAACGTGCACACATCACATTTTTTTTTAAAGAAAACAGAGGTGTTTTTTTGCAAAGTGCCTACCTGTAGATTTTGGCTCTAGCTCAGCCTGCACCTAGGGAAACCTACCAAACTTAAGCATTTTTTAAAACTAGAGACCTAGGGGAATCCAAGATGGGGTGACTTGTGGGGCTCTGACCAGGTTCTGTTACCCAGAATCCTTTGCAAACCTCAAAATGTGGTTAAAAAAACACATTTTCCTCACATTTTGGTGACAGAAAGTTCTGGAATCAGAGAGGACCACAAATTTCCTTCCACCCACCGTTCCACCAAGTATCCCGATAAAAATGATACCTCACTTGTGTGGGTAGGCCTAGCGCCCGCGACAAGAAATGCCCCACAACGCAACGTGCACACATCACATTTTTTTTAAAGAAAACAGAGGTGTTTTTTGCAAAGTGCCTACCTGTAGATTTTGGCCTCTAGCTCAGCCGGCACCTGGGGAAACCTACCAAACCTATGCATTTTTGAAAACTAGAGACCTAGGGGAATCAAAGATGGGGTGAGTTGTGGGCCTCTGACCAGGTTTTGTTACCCAGAATCCTTTGCAAACCTCAAAATTTGGCTAAAAAAACAAATTTTCCTCATATTTTGGTGACAGAAAGTCCTGGAATCAGAGAGGAGCAACAAATTTCCTCCCACCCAGCGTTCCCCCAAGTCTCCTGATAAAAATGATACCTCACATGTGTGGGTAGGCCTAGCGCCCGCGACAGGAAATGCCCCAAAACACAACGTGCACACATCACATTTTTTGAAAGAAAACAGAGGTGTTTTTTGCAAAGTGCCTACCTGCAGATTTTGGCCTCTACCTCAGCCGGCACCTAGGGAAACCTCACAAACCTGTGCATTTTTTAAAACTAGAGACCTAGGGGAATCCAAGATGCGGTGACTTGTGGGGCTCTGACCAGGTTCTGTTACCCAGAATCCTTTGCAAACCTCAACATTTGGCTAAAAAAACACATTTTCCTCACATTTTGGTGACAGAACGTTGTGGAATCAGAGAGGAGCCACAAATTTCCTTCCACCAAGCGTTTCCCCAAGTCTCCCGATAAAAATGATAACTCACTTGTGTGGGTAGGCCTAGCGCCCGCGACAGCAAATGCCCCAAAACGCAACGTGGACACATCACATTTTTTTCAAGAAAACAGAGGTGTTTTTTGCAACGTGCCTACCTGTAGATTTTGGTCTCCAGCTCAGCCGGCACCTAGGGAAACCTCCCAAACCTGTGCATTTTTTAAAACTAGAGACCTAGGGGAATCCAAGATGGGGTGACTTGTGGGGCTCTGACCAGGTTCTGTTACCCAGAATCCTTTGCATACCTCAACATTTGGCTAAAAAAACACATTTCCCTCACATTTTGGTGACAGAAAGTCCTGGAATCAGAGAGGAGCCACAAATTTCCTTCAACCCAGCGTTCCCCCAAGTCTCCCTGATAAAAATGATACTTCACTTGTGTGGGTAGGCCTAGCGCCCGCGACAGGAAATGCCCCAAAACGCAACGTGCACACATCACATTTTTTTTTAAAGAAAACAGAGGTGTTTTTTTGCAAAGTGCCTACCTGTAGATTTTGGCTCTAGCTCAGCCGGCACCTAGGGAAACCTACCAAACTTAAGCATTTTTTAAAACTAGAGACCTAGGGGAATCCAAGATGGGGTGACTTGTGGGGCTCTGACCAGGTTCTGTTACCCAGAATCCTTTGCAAACCTCAAAATGTGGTTAAAAAAACACATTTTCCTCACATTTTGGTGACAGAAAGTTCTGGAATCAGAGAGGACCACAAATTTCCTTCCACCCCCCGTTCCACCAAGTATCCCGATAAAAATTATACCTCACTTGTGTGGGTAGGCTTAACGCCCGCGACAGGAAATGCCCCACAACGCAACGTGGACATATCACATTTTTGAAAGAAAACAGAGGTGTTTTTTGCAAAGTGCCTACCTGTAGATTTTGGCCTCTAGCTCAGCCGGCACCTGGGGAAACCTACCAAACCTATGCATTTTTGAAAACTAGAGACCTAGGGGAATCGAAGATGGGGTGACTTGTGGGGCTCTGACCAGGTTCTGTTACCCAGAATCCTTTGCAAACCTCAAAATTTGGCTAAAAAAACAAATTTTCCTCACATTTTGGTGACAGAAAGTCCTGGAATCAGAGAGGAGCCACAAATTTCCTCCCACCCAGCGTTCCCCCAAGTCTCCTGATAAAAATGATACCTCACTTGTGTGGGTAGGCCTAGCGCCCGCGACAGGAAATGCCCCAAAACACAACGTGCACACATCACATCTTTTGAAAGAAAACAGAGGTGTTTTTTGCAAAGTGACTACCTGCAGATTTAGGCCTCTAGCTCAGCCGGCACCTAGGGAAACCTCCCAAACCTGTGCATTTTTTAAAACTAGAGACCTAGGGGAATGCAAGATGCAGTGACTTGTGGGGCTCTGACCAGGTTCTGTTACCCAGAATCCTTTGCAAACCTCAACATTTGGCTAAAAAAACACATTTTCCTCACATTTTGGTGACAGAACGTTGTGGAATCAGAGAGGAGCCACAAATTTCCTTCCACCCAGCGTTTCCCCAAGTCTCCCGATAAAAATGATAACTCACTTGTGTGGGTAGGCCTAGCGCCCGCGACAAGAAATGCCCCAAAACGCAACGTGGACACATCACATTTTTTTCAAGAAAACAGAGGTGTTTTTTGCAAAGTGCCTACCTGTAGATTTTGGTCTCTAGCTCAACCGGCACCTAGGTAAACCTCCCAAACCTGTGCATTTTTGAAAACTAGAGACCTAGGGGAATCCAAGATGGGGTGACTTGTGGGGCTCTGACCAGGTTCTGTTACCCAGAATCCTTTGCATACCTCAACATTTGGCTAAAAAAACAAATTTTCCTCACATTTTGGTGAGAGAAAGTCCTGTAATCAGAGAGGAGCCACAAATTTCCTTCCACCCAGCGATCCCCCAAGTCTCCCTGATAAAAATGATACTTCACTTGTGTGGGTAGGCCTAGCACCCGCGACAGGAAATGCCCCAAAACGCAACGTGCACACATCACATTTTTTTTTAAAGAAAACAGAGGTGTTTTTTGCAAAGTGCCTACCTGTAGATTTTGGCTTCTAGCTCAGCCGGCACCTAGGGAAACCTACCAAACCTAAGCATTTTTGAAAACTATAGACCTAGGGGAATCGAAGATGGGGTGACTTGTGGGGCTCTGACCAGGTTCTGTTACCCAGAATCCTTTGCAAACCTCAACATTTGGCAAAAAAAACACATTTTCCTCACATTTTGGTGACAGAAAGTCCTGGAATCAGAGAGGAGCCACAAATTTCCTTCAACCCAGCGTTCCCCCAAGTCTCCCTGATAAAAATGATACTTCACTTGTGTGGGTAGGCCTAGCGCCCGCGACAGGAAATGCCCCAAAACGCAACGTGCACACATCACATTTTTTTTTAAAGAAAACAGAGGTGTTTTTTTGCAAAGTGCCTACCTGTAGATTTTGGCCTCTAGCTCAGCCGGCACCTAGGGAAACCTACCAAACCTAAGCATTTTTGAAAACTAGAGACCTAGGGGAATCCAACATGGGGTGACTTGTGGGGCTCTGACCAGGTTCTGTTACCCAGAATCCTTTGCAAACCTCAAAATGTGGTTAAAAAAACACATTTTCCGCACATTTTGGTGACAGAAAGTTCTGGAATCAGAGAGGAGCCACAAATTTCCTTCCACCCAGCGTTCCACCAAGTATCCTGATAAAAATGATACCTCACTTATGTGGGTAGGCTTAACGCCCGCGACAGGAAATGCCCCACAACGCAACGTGGACATATCACATTTTTTTTTAAAGAAAACAGAGGTGTTTTTTTGCAAAGTGCCTACCTGTAGATTTTGGCCTCTAGCTCAGCCGGCACCTGGGGAAACCTACCAAACCTATGTATTTTTGAAAACTAGAGACCTAGGGGAATCATAGATGGGGTGAGTTGTGGCGCTCTGACCAGGTTTTGTTACCCAGAATCCTTTGCAAACCTCAAAATTTGGCTAAAAAAACAAATTTTCCTCACATTTTGGTGACAGAAAGTTCTGGAATCAGAGAGGAGCCACAAATTTCCTTCCACCCAGCGTTCCACCAAGTATCCTGATAAAAATGATACCTCACTTGTGTGGGTAGGCTTAACGCCCGCGACAGGAAATGCCCCAAAACACAACGTGCACACATCACATTTTTTGAAAGAAAACAGAGGTGTTTTTTGCAAAGTGCCTACCTGTAGATTTTGGCCTCTAGCTCAGCCGGCACCTGGGGAAACCTACCAAACCTATGCATTTTTGAAAACTAGAGACCTAGGGGAATCGAAGATGGGGTGACTTGTGGGGCTCTGACCAGGTTCTGTTACCCAGAATCCTTTGCAAACCTCAAAATTTGGCTAAAAAAACAAATTTTCCTCACATTTTGGTGACAGAAAGTCCTGGAATCAGAGAGGAGCCACAAATTTCCTCCCACCCAGCGTTCCCCCAAGTCTCCTGATAAAAATGATACCTCACTTGTGTGGGTAGGCCTAGCGCCCGCGACAGGAAATGCCCCAAAACACAACGTGCACACATCACATCTTTTGAAAGAAAACAGAGGTGTTTTTTGCAAAGTGACTACCTGCAGATTTTGGCCTCTAGCTCAGCCGGCACCTAGGGAAACCTCCCAAACCTGTGCATTTTTTAAAACTAGAGACCTAGGGGAATGCAAGATGCAGTGACTTGTGGGGCTCTGACCAGGTTCTGTTACCCAGAATCCTTTGCAAACCTCAACATTTGGCTAAAAAAACACATTTTCCTCTCATTTTGGTGACAGAACGTTGTGGAATCAGAGAGGAGCCACAAATTTCCTTCCACCCAGCGTTTCCCCAAGTCTCCCGATAAAAATGATAACTCACTTGTGTGGGTAGGCCTAGCGCCCGCGACAAGAAATGCCCCAAAACGCAACGTGGACACATCACATTTTTTTCAAGAAAACAGAGGTGTTTTTTGCAAAGTGCCTACCTGTAGATTTTGGTCTCTAGCTCAACCGGCACCTAGGTAAACCTCCCAAACCTGTGCATTTTTGAAAACTAGAGACCTAGGGGAATCCAAGATGGGGTGACTTGTGGGGCTCTGACCAGGTTCTGTTACCCAGAATCCTTTGCATACCTCAACATTTGGCTAAAAAAACAAATTTTCCTCACATTTTGGTGAGAGAAAGTCCTGTAATCAGAGAGGAGCCACAAATTTCCTTCCACCCAGCGATCCCCCAAGTCTCCCTGATAAAAATGATACTTCACTTGTGTGGGTAGGCCTAGCGCCCGCGACAGGAAATGCCCCAAAACGCAACGTGCACACATCACATTTTTTTTTAAAGAAAACAGAGGTGTTTTTTGCAAAGTGCCTACCTGTAGATTTTGGCTTCTAGCTCAGCCGGCACCTAGGGAAACCTACCAAACCTAAGCATTTTTGAAAACTATAGACCTAGGGGAATCGAAGATGGGGTGACTTGTGGGGCTCTGACCAGGTTCTGTTACCCAGAATCCTTTGCAAACCTCAACATTTGGCAAAAAAAACACATTTTCCTCACATTTTGGTGACAGAAAGTCCTGGAATCAGAGAGGAGCCACAAATTTCCTTCAACCCAGCGTTCCCCCAAGTCTCCCTGATAAAAATGATACTTCACTTGTGTGGGTAGGCCTAGCGCCCGCGACAGGAAATGCCCCAAAACGCAACGTGCACACATCACATTTTTTTTAAAGAAAACAGAGGTGTTTTTTTGCAAAGTGCCTACCTGTAGATTTTGGCCTCTAGCTCAGCCGGCACCTAGGGAAACCTACCAAACCTAAGCATTTTTGAAAACTAGAGACCTAGGGGAATCCAACATGGGGGGACTTGTGGGGCTCTGACCAGGTTCTGTTACCCAGAATCCTTTGCAAACCTCAAAATGTGGTTAAAAAAACACATTTTCCGCACATTTTGGTGACAGAAAGTTCTGGAATCAGAGAGGAGCCACAAATTTCCTTCCACCCAGCGTTCCACCAAGTATCCTGATAAAAATGATACCTCACTTATGTGGGTAGGCTTAACGCCCGCGACAGGAAATGCCCCACAACGCAACGTGGACATATCACATTTTTTTTTAAAGAAAACAGAGGTGTTTTTTTGCAAAGTGCCTACCTGTAGATTTTGGCCTCTAGCTCAGCCGGCACCTGGGGAAACCTACCAAACCTATGTATTTTTGAAAACTAGAGACCTAGGGGAATCATAGATGGGGTGAGTTGTGGCGCTCTGACCAGGTTTTGTTACCCAGAATCCTTTGCAAACCTCAAAATTTGGCTAAAAAAACAAATTTTCCTCACATTTTGGTGACAGAAAGTTCTGGAATCAGAGAGGAGCCACAAATTTCCTTCCACCCAGCGTTCCACCAAGTATCCTGATAAAAATGATACCTCACTTGTGTGGGTAGGCTTAACGCCCGCGACAGGAAATGCCCCAAAACACAACGTGCACACATCACATTTTTTGAAAGAAAACAGAGGTGTTTTTTGCAAAGTGCCTACCTGTAGATTTTGGCCTCTAGCTCAGCCGGCACCTGGGGAAACCTACCAAACCTATGCATTTTTGAAAACTAGAGACCTAGGGGAATCGAAGATGGGGTGACTTGTGGGGCTCTGACCAGGTTCTGTTACCCAGAATCCTTTGCAAACCTCAAAATTTGGCTAAAAAAACAAATTTTCCTCACATTTTGGTGACAGAAAGTCCTGGAATCAGAGAGGAGCCACAAATTTCCTTCCACCCAGCATTCCCCCAAGTCTCCTGATAAAAATGATAACTCACTTGTGTGGGTAGGCCTTGCACCCGCGACAGGAAATGCCCCAAAACGCAACGTGGACACATAACATTTTTTTAAAGAAAACAGAGGTGTTTTTTGCAAAGTGACTACCTGCAGATTTTGGCCTCTAGCTCAGCCGGCACCTAGGGAAACCTCCCAAACCTGTGCATTTTTTAAAACTAGAGACCTAGGGGAATGCAAGATGCAGTGACTTGTGGGGCTCTGACCAGGTTCTGTTACCCAGAATCCTTTGCAAACCTCAACATTTGGCTAAAAAAACACATTTTCCTCTCATTTTGGTGACAGAACGTTGTGGAATCAGAGAGGAGCCACAAATTTCCTTCCACCCAGCGTTTCCCCAAGTCTCCCGATAAAAATGATAACTCACTTGTGTGGGTAGGCCTAGCGCCCGCGACAAGAAATGCCCCAAAACGCAACGTGGACACATCACATTTTTTTCAAGAAAACAGAGGTGTTTTTTGCAAAGTGCCTACCTGTAGATTTTGGTCTCTAGCTCAACCGGCACCTAGGTAAACCTCCCAAACCTGTGCATTTTTGAAAACTAGAGACCTAGGGGAATCCAAGATGGGGTGACTTGTGGGGCTCTGACCAGGTTCTGTTACCCAGAATCCTTTGCATACCTCAACATTTGGCTAAAAAAACAAATTTTCCTCACATTTTGGTGAGAGAAAGTCCTGTAATCAGAGAGGAGCCACAAATTTCCTTCCACCCAGCGATCCCCCAAGTCTCCCTGATAAAAATGATACTTCACTTGTGTGGGTAGGCCTAGCGCCCGCGACAGGAAATGCCCCAAAACGCAACGTGCACACATCACATTTTTTTTTAAAGAAAACAGAGGTGTTTTTTGCAAAGTGCCTACCTGTAGATTTTGGCTTCTAGCTCAGCCGGCACCTAGGGAAACCTACCAAACCTAAGCATTTTTGAAAACTATAGACCTAGGGGAATCGAAGATGGGGTGACTTGTGGGGCTCTGACCAGGTTCTGTTACCCAGAATCCTTTGCAAACCTCAACATTTGGCAAAAAAAACACATTTTCCTCACATTTTGGTGACAGAAAGTCCTGGAATCAGAGAGGAGCCACAAATTTCCTTCAACCCAGCGTTCCCCCAAGTCTCCCTGATAAAAATGATACTTCACTTGTGTGGGTAGGCCTAGCGCCCGCGACAGGATATGCCCCAAAACGCAACGTGCACACATCACATTTTTTTTAAAGAAAACAGAGGTGTTTTTTTGCAAAGTGCCTACCTGTAGATTTTGGCCTCTAGCTCAGCCGGCACCTAGGGAAACCTACCAAACCTAAGCATTTTTGAAAACTAGAGACCTAGGGGAATCCAACATGGGGGGACTTGTGGGGCTCTGACCAGGTTCTGTTACCCAGAATCCTTTGCAAACCTCAAAATGTGGTTAAAAAAACACATTTTCCGCACATTTTGGTGACAGAAAGTTCTGGAATCAGAGAGGAGCCACAAATTTCCTTCCACCCAGCGTTCCACCAAGTATCCTGATAAAAATGATACCTCACTTATGTGGGTAGGCTTAACGCCCGCGACAGGAAATGCCCCACAACGCAACGTGGACATATCACATTTTTTTTTAAAGAAAACAGAGGTGTTTTTTTGCAAAGTGCCTACCTGTAGATTTTGGCCTCTAGCTCAGCCGGCACCTGGGGAAACCTACCAAACCTATGTATTTTTGAAAACTAGAGACCTAGGGGAATCATAGATGGGGTGAGTTGTGGCGCTCTGACCAGGTTTTGTTACCCAGAATCCTTTGCAAACCTCAAAATTTGGCTAAAAAAACAAATTTTCCTCACATTTTGGTGACAGAAAGTTCTGGAATCAGAGAGGAGCCACAAATTTCCTTCCACCCAGCGTTCCACCAAGTATCCTGATAAAAATGATACCTCACTTGTGTGGGTAGGCTTAACGCCCGCGACAGGAAATGCCCCAAAACACAACGTGCACACATCACATTTTTTGAAAGAAAACAGAGGTGTTTTTTGCAAAGTGCCTACCTGTAGATTTTGGCCTCTAGCTCAGCCGGCACCTGGGGAAACCTACCAAACCTATGCATTTTTGAAAACTAGAGACCTAGGGGAATCGAAGATGGGGTGACTTGTGGGGCTCTGACCAGGTTCTGTTACCCAGAATCCTTTGCAAACCTCAAAATTTGGCTAAAAAAACTAATTTTCCTCACATTTTGGTGACAGAAAGTCCTGGAATCAGAGAGGAGCCACAAATTTCCTTCCACCCAGCATTCCCCCAAGACTCCCGATAAAAATGATAACTCACTTGTGTGGGTAGGCCTTGCACCCGCGACAGGAAATGCCCCAAAACGCAACGTGGACACATAACATTTTTTTAAAGAAAACAGAGGTGTTTTTTGCAAAGTGCCTACCTGTAGATTTTGGCCTCTAGCTCAGCCGGCACCTAGGGAAACCTCCCAAACCTGTGCATTTTTTAAACCTAGAGACCTAGGGGAATCCAAGATGGGGTGACTTGTGGGGCTCTGACCAGGTTCTGTTACCCAGAATCCTTTGCAAACCTCAACATTTGGCTAAAAAAACACATTTTCCTCACATTTTGGTGACAGAACGTTCTGGAATCAGAGAGGAGCCACAAATTGCATTCCACCCAGCGTTCCCCCAAGTCTCCCGATAAAAATAATACCTCACTTGAGTGGGTAGGCCTTGCGCCCGCAACAGGAAATGCCCCAAAACGCAACGTGCACACACATCACATTTTTTGAAAGAAAACAGAGGTGTTTTTTTGCAAAGTGCCTACTTGTAGATTTTGGCCTCTAGCTCAGCCGGCACCTAGGGAAACCTACCAAACCTGTGCATTTCTGAAAACTAGAGACCTAGGGGAATCCAAGATGGGGTGACTTGTGGGTCCTGACCAGGTTTTGTTACCCAGAATCCATTACAAACCTCAAAATTTGGCTTAAAAAACAAATTTTCCTCATATTTTTTAATGACAGAACGTTCTAGAATCAGAAGGAGCCACACATTTCCTCCCACCCAGCGTTCCCCCAAGTCTCCTGATAAAAATGATACCTCACTTGTGTGGGTAGGCCTAGCGCCCGCGACAGGAAATGCCCCAAAACACAACGTGCACACATCACAATTTTTGAAAGAAAACAGAGGTGTTTTTTGCAAAGTGCCTACCTGTAGATTTTGGCCTCTAGCTCAGCCGGCACCTAGGGAAACCTACCAAATGTATGCATTTCTGAAAACTAGAGACCTAGGGGAATCCACGATGGGGTGACTTGTGGGGCTCTGACAAGGTTTTGTTACCCAGAATCCTTTGCAAACCTCAAAATTTGGCTAAAAAAACAAATTTTCCTCACATTTTGGTGACAGAAAGTCCTGTTTTCAGAGAGGAGCCACAAATTTCCTTCCACCCAGCGTTCCCCCAAGTCTCCCGATAAAAATGATAACTCACTTGTGTGGGTAGGCCTAGCGCCCGCAACAGGAAATGCCCCAAAACGCAACGTGGACACATCACATTTTTTGAAAGAAAACAGAGGTGTTTTTTGCAAAGTGCCTACCTGTAGATTTTGGCCTCTAGCTCAGCCGGCACCTAGGGAAACCTCCCAAACCTATGCATTGTTTAAAACTAGAAACCTAAGGGGATCCAAGATGGGGTGACTTGTGGGGCTCTGACCAGGTTTTGTTACCCAGAATCCTTTGCAAACCTCAAAATTTGGCTAAAAAAACAAATTTTCTTCACATTTTGGTGACAGAAAGTCCTGGAATCAGAGAGGAGCCACAAATTTCCTTCCACCCAGTGTTCCCCCAAGTCTCCCGATAAAAATGATAACTCACTTGTGTGGGTAGGCCTAGCGCCCGCGACAGGAAATGCCCCAAAACGCAACGTGGACACATCACATTTTTTTCAAGAAAACAGAGGTGTTTTTTGCAAAGTGCCTACCTGTAGATTTTGGCCTCTAGCTCAGCCGGCACCTAGGGAAACCTCCCAAACCTGTGCATTTTTGAAAACCAGAGACCTAGGGGAATCCAAGATGGGGTGACTTGTGGGGCTCTGACCAGGTTCTGTTACCCAGAATCCTTTGCATACCTCAACATTTGGCTAAAAAAACACATTTTCCTCACATTTTGGTGAGAGAAAGTCCTGGAATCAGAGAGGAGCCACAAATTTCCTTCCACCCAGCGTTCCCCCAAGTCTCCCGATAAAAATGATAACACACTTGTGTGGGTAGGCCTAGCGCCAGCGACAGGAAATGCCCCAAAACACAACGTGCACACATCACATTTTTTTTAAAGAAAACAGAGGTGTTTTTTGCAAAGTGCCTACCTGTAGATTTTGGCCTCTAGCTCAGCCGGCACCTAGGGAAACCTACCAAACCTAAGCATTTTTGAAAACTATAGTCCTAGGGGACTCGAAGATGGGGTGACTTGTGGGGCTCTGACCAGGTTCTGTTACCCAGAATCCTTTGCAAACCTCAACATTTGGCTAAAAAAACACATTTTCCTCACATTTTGGTGACAGAAAGTCCTGGAATCAGAGAGGAGCCACAAATTTCCTTCAACCCAGCGTTCCCCCAAGTCTCCCTGATAAAAATGATACTTCACTTGTGTGGGTAGGCCTAGCGCCCGCGACAGGAAATGCCCCAAAACGCAACGTGCACACATCACATTTTTTTTTTTAAAAGAAAACAGAGGTGTTTTTTTGCAAAGTGCCTACCTGTAGATTTTGGCTCTAGCTCAGCCGGCACCTAGGGAAACCTACCAAACTTAAGCATTTTTTAAAACTAGAGACCTAGGGGAATCCAAGATGGGGTGACTTGTGGGGCTCTGACCAGGTTCTGTTACCCAGAATCCTTTGCAAACCTCAAAATGTGGTTAAAAAAACACATTTTCCTCACATTTTGGTGACAGAAAGTTCTGGAATCAGAGAGGACCACAAATTTCCTTCCACCCACCGTTCCACCAAGTATCCCGATAAAAACGATACCTCACTTGTGTGGGTAGGCTTAACGCCCGCGACAGGAAATGCCCCACAACGCAACGTGGACATATCACATTTTTTGAAAGAAAACAGAGGTGTTTTTTGCAAAGTGCCTACCTGTAGATTTTGGCCTCTAGCTCAGCCGGCACCTGGGGAAACCTACCAAACCTATGCATTTTTGAAAACTAGAGACCTAGGGGAATCAAAGATGGGGTGAGTTGTGGGGCTCTGACCAGGTTTTGTTACCCAGAATCCTTTGCAAACCTCAAAATTTGGCTAAAAAAACAAATTTTCCTCACATTTTGGTGACAGAAAGTCCTGGAATCAGAGAGGAGCCACAAATTTCCTCCCACCCAGCGTTCCCCCAAGTCTCCTGATAAAAATGATACCTCACTTGTGTGGGTAGGCCTAGCGCCCGCGACAGGAAATGCCCCAAAACACAACGTGCACACATCACATCTTTTGAATGAAAACAGAGGTGTTTTTTGCAAAGTGACTACCTGCAGATTTTGGCCTCTAGCTCAGCCGGCACCTAGGGAAACCTCCCAAACCTGTGCATTTTTTAAAACTAGAGACCTAGGGGAATCAAATTTGCAGTGACTTGTGGGGCTCTGACCAGGTTCTGTTACCCAGAATCCTTTGCAAACCTCAACATTTGGCTAAAAAAACACATTTTCCTCACATTTTGGTGACAGAACGTTGTGGAATCAGAGAGGAGCCACAAATTTCCTTCCACCCAGCGTTTCCCCAAGTCTCCCGATAAAAATGATAACTCACTTGTGTGGGTAGGCCTAGCGCCCGCGAGAGGAAATGCCCCAAAACGCAACGTGGACACATCACATTTTTTTCAAGAAAACAGAGGTGTTTTTTGCAAAGTGCCTACCTGTAGATTTTGGTCTCTAGCTCAACCGGCACCTAGGTAAACCTCCCAAACCTGTGCATTTTTGAAAACTAGAGACCTAGGGGAATCCAAGATGGGGTGACTTGTGGGGCTCTGACCAGGTTCTGTTACCCAGAATCCTTTGCATACCTCAACATTTGGCTAAAAAAACAAATTTTCCTCACATTTTGGTGAGAGAAAGTCCTGGAATCAGAGAGGAGCCACAAATTTCCTTCCACCCAGCGATCCCCCAAGTCTCCCTGATAAAAATGATACTTCACTTGTGTGGGTAGGCCTAGCGCCCGCGACAGGAAATGCCCCAAAACGCAACGTGCACACATCACATTTTTTTTTAAAGAAAACAGAGGTGTTTTTTGCAAAGTGCCTACCTGTAGATTTTGGCCTCTAGCTCAGCCGGCACCTAGGGAAACCTACCAAACCTAAGCATTTTTGAAAACTATAGACCTAGGGGAATCCAACATGGGGTGACTTGTGGGGCTCTGACCAGGTTCTGTTACCCAGAATCCTTTGCAAACCTCAAAATGTGGTTAAAAAAACACATTTTCCTCACATTTTGGTGACAGAAAGTTCTCGAATCAAAGAGGAGCCACAAATTTCCTTCCACCCAGCGTTCCACCAAGTATCCTGATAAAAATGATACCTCACTTGTGTGGGTAGGCTTAACGCCCGTGACAGGAAATGCCCCACAACGCAACGTGGACATATCACATTTTTTTTTAAAGAAAACAGAGGTGTTTTTTTGCAAAGTGCCTACCTGTAGATTTTGGCCTCTAGCTCAGCCGGCACCTGGGGAAACCTACCAAACCTATGTATTTTTGAAAACTAGAGACCTAGGGGAATCAAAGATGGGGTGAGTTGTGGCGCTCTGACCAGGTTTTGTTACCCAGAATCCTTTGCAAACCTCAAAATTTGGCTAAAAAAACAAATTTTCCTCACATTTTGGTGACAGAAAGTTCTGGAATCAGAGAGGAGCCACAAATTTCCTTCCACCCAGCGTTCCACCAAGTATCCTGATAAAAATGATACCTCACTTGTGTGGGTAGGCTTAACGCCCGCGACAGGAAATGCCCCAAAACACAACGTGCACACATCACATTTTTTTTTAAAGAAAACAGAGGTGTTTTTTGCAAAGTGCCTACCTGTAGATTTTGGCCGCTAGCTCAGCCGGCACCTAGGGAAACCTACCAAAGTTGTGCATTTCTGAAAACTAGAGACCTAGCGGAATCCACGATGGGGTGACTTGTGGGACTCTGATCAGGTTTTGTTACCCAGAATCCTTTGCAAACCTCAAAATTTGGCTAAAAAAACAAATTTTCCTCACATTTTGGTGACAGAAAGTCCTGGAATCAGAGAGGAGCCACAAATTTCCTTCCACCCAGCATTCCCCCAATACTCCCGATAAAAATGATAACTCACTTGTGTGGGTAGGCCTTGCACCCGCGACAGGAAATGCCCCAAAACGCAACGTGGACACATCACATTTTTTTTAAAGAAAACAGAGGTGTTTTTTGCAAAGTGCCTACCTGTAGATTTTGGCCTCTAGCTCAGCCGGCACCTAGGGAAACCTCCCAAACCTAAGCATTTTTGAAAACTTGAGACCTAGGGGAATCCAACATGGGGTGACTTGTGGGGCTCTGACCAGGTTCTGTTACCCAGAATCCTTTGCAAACCTCAAAATGTGGTTAAAAAAACACATTTTCCTCACATTTTGGTGACAGAAAGTTCTGGAATCAGAGAGGAGCCACAAATTTCCTTCCACCCAGCGTTCCACCAAGTATCCTGATAAAAATGATACCTCACTTGTGTGGGTAGGCTTAACGCCCGCGACAGGAAATGCCCCAAAACACAACGTGCACACATCACATTTTTTTAAAGAAAACAGAGGTGTTTTTTGCAAAGTGCCTACCTGTAGATTTTGGCCGCTAGCTCAGCCGGCACCTAGGGAAACCTACCAAAGTTGTGCATTTCTGAAAACTAGAGACCTAGCGGAATCCACGATGGGGTGACTTGTGGGACTCTGATCAGGTTTTGTTACCCAGAATCCTTTGCAAACCTCAAAATTTGGCTAAAAAAACAAATTTTCCTCACATTTTGGTGACAGAACGTTCTGGAATCAGAGAGGAGCCACAAATTGCATTCCACCCAGCGTTCCCCCAAGTCTCCCGATAAAAATAATACCTCACTTGTGTGGGTAGGCCTAGCGCCCGCAACAGGAAATGCCCCAAAACGCAACGTGCACACACATCACATTTTTTGAAAGAAAACAGAGGTGTTTTTTTGCAAAGTGCCTACTTGTAGATTTTGGCCTCTAGCTCAGCCGGCACCTAGGGAAACCTACCAAACCTGTGCATTTCTGAAAACTAGAGACCTAGGGGAATCCAAGATGGGGTGACTTGTGGGTCTCTGACCAGGTTTTGTTACCCAGAATCCATTACAAACCTCAATATTTGGCTTAAAAAACAAATTTTCCTCACATTTTTTAATGACAGAACGTTCTAGAATCAGACAGGAGCCACACATTTCCTCCCACCCAGCTTTCCCCCAAGTCTCCTGATAAAAATGATGCCTCACTTGTGTGGGTAGGCCTAGCGCCCGCGACAGGAAATGCCCCAAAACACAACGTGCACACATCACAATTTTTGAAAGAAAACAGAGGTGTTTTTTGCAAAGTGCCTACCTGTAGATTTTGGCCTCTAGCTCAGCCGGCACCTAGGGAAACCTACCAAATGTATGCATTTCTGAAAACTAGAGACCTAGGGGAATCCAAGATGGGGTGACTTGTGGGGCTCTGACCAGGTTCTGTTACCCAGAATCCTTTGCAAACCTCAAAATTTGGCTAAAAAAACAAATTTTCCTCACATTTTGGTGACAGAAAGTCCTGGAATCAGAGAGGAGCCACAAATTTCCTTCCACCCAGCGTTCCCCCAAGTCTCCCGATAAAAATGATACCTCACTTGTGTGGGTAGGCTTAACGCCCGTGACAGGAAATGCCCCACAACGCAACGTGGACATATCACATTTTTTTTTAAAGAAAACAGAGGTGTTTTTTTGCAAAGTGCCTACCTGTAGATTTTGGCCTCTAGCTCAGCCGGCACCTAGGGAAACCTACCAAACCTAAGCACTTTTGAAAACTAGAGACCTAGGGGAATCCAACATGGGGTGACTTGTGGGGCTCTGACCAGGTTCTGTTACCCAGAATCCTTTGCAAACCTCAAAATGTGGTTAAAAAAACACATTTTCCTCACATTTTGGTGACAGAAAGTTCTCGAATCAAAGAGGAGCCACAAATTTCCTTCCACCCAGCGTTCCACCAAGTATCCTGATAAAAATGATACCTCACTTGTGTGGGTAGGCTTAACGCCCGTGACAGGAAATGCCCCACAACGCAACGTGGACATATCACATTTTTTTTTAAAGAAAACAGAGGTGTTTTTTTGCAAAGTGCCTACCTGTAGATTTTGGCCTCTAGCTCAGCCGGCACCTGGGGAAACCTACCAAACCTATGTATTTTTGAAAACTAGAGACCTAGGGGAATCAAAGATGGGGTGAGTTGTGGCGCTCTGACCAGGTTTTGTTACCCAGAATCCTTTGCAAACCTCAAAATTTGGCTAAAAAAACAAATTTTCCTCACATTTTGGTGACAGAAAGTTCTGGAATCAGAGAGGAGCCACAAATTTCCTTCCACCCAGCGTTCCACCAAGTATCCTGATAAAAATGATACCTCACTTGTGTGGGTAGGCTTAACGCCCGTGACAGGAAATGCCCCAAAACACAACGTGCACACATCACATTTTTTTTTAAAGAAAACAGAGGTGTTTTTTACAAAGTGCCTACCTGTAGCTTTTGGCCGCTAGCTCAGCCGGCACCTAGGGAAACCTACCAAAGTTGTGCATTTCTGAAAACTAGAGACCTAGCGGAATCCACGATGGGGTGACTTGTGGGACTCTGATCAGGTTTTGTTACCCAGAATCCTTTGCAAACCTCAAAATTTGGCTAAAAAAACAAATTTTCCTCACATTTTGGTGACAGAAAGTCCTGGAATCAGAGAGGAGCCACAAATTTCCTTCCACCCAGCATTCCCCCAATACTCCCGATAAAAATGATAACTCACTTGTGTGGGTAGGCCTTGCACCCGCGACAGGAAATGCCCCAAAACGCAACGTGGACACATCACATTTTTTTTTAAAGAAAACAGAGGTGTTTTTTGCAAAGTGCCTACCTGTAGATTTTGGCCTCTAGCTCAGCCGGCACCTAGGGAAACCTCCCAAACCTAAGCATTTTTGAAAACTTGAGACCTAGGGGAATCCAACATGGGGTGACTTGTGGGGCTCTGACCAGGTTCTGTTACCCAGAATCCTTTGCAAACCTCAAAATGTGGTTAAAAAAACACATTTTCCTCACATTTTGGTGACAGAAAGTTCTGGAATCAGAGAGGAGCCACAAATTTCCTTCCACCCAGCGTTCCACCAAGTATCCTGATAAAAATGATACCTCACTTGTGTGGGTAGGCTTAACGCCCGCGACAGGAAATGCCCCAAAACACAACGTGCACACATCACATTTTTTTAAAGAAAACAGAGGTGTTTTTTGCAAAGTGCCTACCTGTAGATTTTGGCCGCTAGCTCAGCCGGCACCTAGGGAAACCTACCAAAGTTGTGCATTTCTGAAAACTAGAGACCTAGCGGAATCCACGATGGGGTGACTTGTGGGACTCTGATCAGGTTTTGTTACCCAGAATCCTTTGCAAACCTCAAAATTTGGCTAAAAAAACACATTTTCCTCACATTTTGGTGACAGAACGTTCTGGAATCAGAGAGGAGCCACAAATTGCATTCCACCCAGCGTTCCCCCAAGTCTCCCGATAAAAATAATACCTCACTTGTGTGGGTAGGCCTAGCGCCCGCAACAGGAAATGCCCCAAAACGCAACGTGCACACACATCACATTTTTTGAAAGAAAACAGAGGTGTTTTTTTGCAAAGTGCCTACTTGTAGATTTTGGCCTCTAGCTCAGCCGGCACCTAGGGAAACCTACCAAACCTGTGCATTTCTGAAAACTAGAGACCTAGGGGAATCCAAGATGGGGTGACTTGTGGGTCTCTGACCAGGTTTTGTTACCCAGAATCCATTACAAACCTCAATATTTGGCTTAAAAAACAAATTTTCCTCACATTTTTTAATGACAGAACGTTCTAGAATCAGACAGGAGCCACACATTTCCTCCCACCCAGCTTTCCCCCAAGTCTCCTGATAAAAATGATACCTCACTTGTGTGGGTAGGCCTAGCGCCCGCGACAGGAAATGCCCCAAAACACAACGTGCACACATCACAATTTTTGAAAGAAAACAGAGGTGTTTTTTGCAAAGTGCCTACCTGTAGATTTTGGCCTCTAGCTCAGCCGGCACCTAGGGAAACCTACCAAATGTATGCATTTCTGAAAACTAGAGACCTAGGGGAATCCAAGATGGGGTGACTTGTGGGGCTCTGACCAGGTTCTGTTACCCAGAATCCTTTGCAAACCTCAAAATTTGGCTAAAAAAACAAATTTTCCTCACATTTTGGTGACAGAAAGTCCTGGAATCAGAGAGGAGCCACAAATTTCCTTCCACCCAGCGTTCCCCCAAGTCTCCCGATAAAAATGATAACTCACTTGTGTGGATAGGCCTAGCGCCCGCAACAGGAAATGCCCCAAAACGCAACGTGGACACATCACATTTTTTTAAAGAAAACAGAGGTGTTTTTTGCAAAGTGCCTACCTGTAGATTTTGGCCTCTAGCTCAGCCGGCACCTAGGGAAACCTCCCAAACCTATGCATTGTTTAAAACTAGAGACCTAAGGGGATCCAAGATGGGGTGACTTGTGGGGCTCTGACCAGGTTTTGTTACCCAGAATCCTTTGCAAACCTCAAAATTTGGCTAAAAAAACAAATTTTCTTCACATTTTGGTGACAGAAAGTCCTGGAATCAGAGAGGAGCCACAAATTTCCTTCCACCCAGCGTTCCCCCAAGTCTCCCTATAAAAATGATAACTCACTTGTGTGGGTAGGCCTAGCGCCCGCGACAGGAAATGCTCCAAAACGCAACGTGGACACATCACATTTTTTTCAAGAAAACAGAGGTGTTTTTTGCAAAGTGCCTACCTGTAGATTTTGGCCTCTAGCTCAGCCGGCACCTAGGGAAACCTCCCAAACCTGTGCATTTTTGAAAACCAGAGACCTAGGGGAATCCAAGATGGGGTGACTTGTGGGGCTCTGACCAGGTTCTGTTACCCAGAATCCTTTGCATACCTCAACATTTGGCTAAAAAAACACATTTTCCTCACATTTTGGTGAGAGAAAGTCCTGGAATCAGAGAGGAGCCTCAAATTTCCTTCCACCCAGCGTTCCCCCAAGTCTCCCGATAAAAATGATAACTCACTTGTGTGGGTAGGCCTAGCGCCAGCGACAGGAAATGCCCCCAAAACACAACGTGCACACATCACATTTTTTTAAAGAAAACAGAGGTGTTTTTTGCAAAGTGCCTACCTGTAGATTTTGGCCTCTAGCTCAGCCGGCACCTAGGGAAACCTACCAAACCTAAGCATTTTTGAAAACTATAGACCTAGGGGACTCGAAGATGGGGTGACTTGTGGGGCTCTGACCATGTTCTGTTACCCAGAATCCTTTGCAAACCTCAACATTTGGCTAAAAAAACACATTTTCCTCACATTTTGGTGGCAGAAAGTCCTGGAATCAGAGAGGAGCCACAAATTTCCTTCAACCCAGCGTTCCCCCAAGTCTCCCTGATAAAAATGATACTTCACTTGTGTGGGTAGGCCTAGCGCCCGCGACAGGAAATGCCCCAAAACGCAACGTGCACACATCACATTTTTTTTTAAAAGAAAACAGAGGTGTTTTTTTGCAAAGTGCCTACCTGTAGATTTTGGCTCTAGCTCAGCCGGCACCTAGGGAAACCTACCAAACTTGAGCATTTTTTAAAACTAGAGACCTAGGGGAAACCAAGATGGGGTGACTTGTGGGGCTCTGACCAGGTTCTGTTACCCAGAATCCTTTGCAAACCTCAAAATGTGGTTAAAAAAACACATTTTCCTCACATTTTGGTGACAGAAAGTTCTGGAATCAGAGAGGACCACAAATTTCCTTCCACCCACCATTCCACCAAGTATCCCGATAAAAATGATACCTCACTTGTGTGGGTAGGCTTAATGCCCGCGACAGGAAATGCCCCACAACGCAACGTGGACATATCACATTTTTTTAAAGAAAACAGAGGTGTTTTTTGCAAAGTGCCTACCTGTAGATTTTGGCCTCTAGCTCAGCCGGCACCTGGGGAAACCTACCAAACCTATGCATTTTTGAAAACTAGAGACCTAGGGGAATCAAAGATGGGGTGAGTTGTGGGGCTCTGACCAGGTTTTGTTACCCAGAATCCATTGCAAACCTCAAAATTTGGCTAAAAAAACAAATTTTCCTCACATTTTGGTGACAGAAAGTCCTGGAATCAGAGAGGAGCCACAAATTTCCTCCCACCCAGCGTTCCCCCAAGTCTCCTGATAAAAATGATACCTCACTTGTGTGGGTAGGCCTAGCGCCCGCGACAGGAAATGCCCCAAAACACAACGTGCACACATCACATCTTTTGAAAGAAAACAGAGGTGTTTTTTGCAAAGTGACTACCTGCAGATTTTGGCCTCTAGCTCAGCCGGCACCTAGGGAAACCTCCCAAACCTGTGCATTTTTTAAAACTAGAGACCTAGGGGAATCCAAGATGCAGTGACTTGTGGGGCTCTGACCAGGTTCTGTTACCCAGAATCCTTTGCAAACCTCAACATTTGGCTAAAAAAACACATTTTCCTCACATTTTGGTGACAGAACGTTGTGGAATCAGAGAGGAGCCACAAATTTCCTTCCACCCAGCGTTTCCCCAAGTCTCCCGATAAAAATGATAACTCACTTGTGTGGGTAGGCCTAGCGCCCGCGACAGGAAATGCCCCAAAACGCAACGTGGACACATCACATTTTTTTCAAGAAAACAGAGGTGTTTTTTGTAAAGTGCCTACCTGTAGATTTTGGTCTCTAGCTCAACCGGCACCTAGGTAAACCTCCCAAACCTGTGCATTTTTGAAAACTAGAGACCTAGGGGAATCCAAGATGGGGTGACTTGTGGGGCTCTGACCAGGTTCTGTTACCCAGAATCCTTTGCATACCTCAACATTTGGCTAAAAAAACACATTTTCCTCACATTTTGGTGAGAGAAAGTCCTGGAATCAGAGAGGAGCCACAAATTTCCTTCCACCCAGCGTTCCCCCAAGTCTCCCGATAAAAATGATAACTCACTTGTGTGGGTAGGCCTAGCGCCAGCGACAGGAAATGCCCCAAAACACAACGTGCACACATCACATTTTTTTAAAGAAAACAGAGGTGTTTTTTGCAAAGTGCCTACCTGTAGATTTTGGCCTCTAGCTCAGCCGGCACCTAGGGAAACCTACCAAACCTAAGCATTTTTGAAAACTATAGACCTAGGGGACTCGAAGATGGGGTGACTTGTGGGGCTCTGACCAGGTTCTGTTACCCAGAATCCTTTGCAAACCTCAACATTTGGCTAAAAAAACACATTTTCCTCACATTTTGGTGGCAGAAAGTCATGGAATCAGAGAGGAGCCACAAATTTCCTTCAACCCAGCGTTCCCCCAAGTCTCCCTGATAAAAATGATACTTCACTTGTGTGGGTAGGCCTAGCGCCCGCGACAGGAAATGCCCCAAAACGCAACGTGCACACATCAAATTTTTTTTTTTAAAGAAAACAGAGGTGTTTTTTTGCAAAGTGCCTACCTGTAGATTTTGGCTCTAGCTCAGCCGGCACCTAGGGAAACCTACCAAACTTAAGCATTTTTTAAAACTAGAGACCTAGGGGAAACCAAGATGGGGTGACTTGTGGGGCTCTGACCAGGTTCTGTTACCCAGAATCCTTTGCAAACCTCAAAATGTGGTTAAAAAAACACATTTTCCTCACATTTTGGTGACAGAAAGTTCTGGAATCAGAGAGGACCACAAATTTCCTTCCACCCACCGTTCCACCAAGTATCCCGATAAAAATGATACCTCACTTGTGTGGGTAGGCTTAACGCCCGCGACAGGAAATGCCCCACAACGTGGACATATCACATTTTTTGAAAGAAAACAGAGGTGTTTTTTGCAAAGTGCCTACCTGTAGATTTTGGCCTCTAGCTCAGCCGGCACCTGGGGAAACCTACCAAACCTATGCATTTTTGAAAACTAGAGACCTAGGGGAATCAAAGATGGGGTGAGTTGTGGGGCTCTGACCAGGTTTTGTTACCCAGAATCCTTTGCAAACCTCAAAATTTGGCTAAAAAAACAAATTTTCCTCACATTTTGGTGACAGAAAGTCCTGGAATCAGAGAGGAGCCACAAATTTCCTCCCACCCAGCGTTCCCCCAAGTCTCCTGATAAAAATGATACCTCACTTGTGTGGGTAGGCCTAGCGCCCGCGACAGGAAATGCCCCAAAACACAACGTGCACACATCACATCTTTTGAAAGAAAACAGAGGTGTTTTTTGCAAAGTGACTACCTGCAGATTTTGGCCTCTAGCTCAGCCGGCACCTAGGGAAACCTCCCAAACCTGTGCATTTTTTAAAACTAGAGACCTAGGGGAATCCAAGATGCAGTGACTTGTGGGGCTCTGACCAGGTTCTGTTACCCAGAATCCTTTGCAAACCTCAACATTTGGCTAAAAAAACACATTTTCCTCACATTTTGGTGACAGAACGTTGTGGAATCAGAGAGGAGCCACAAATTTCCTTCCACCCAGCGTTTCCCCAAGTCTCCCGATAAAAATGATAACTCACTTGTGTGGGTAGGCCTAGCGCCCGCGACAGGAAATGCCCCAAAACGCAACGTGGACACATCACGTTTTTTTCAAGAAAACAGAGGTGTTTTTTGCAAAGTGCCTACCTGTAGATTTTGGTCTCTAGCTCAACCGGCACCTAGGTAAACCTCCCAAACCTGTGCATTTTTGAAAACTAGAGACCTAGGGGAATCCAAGATGGGGTGACTTGTGGGGCTCTGACCAGGTTCTGTTACCCAGAATCCTTTGCATACCTCAACATTTGGCTAAAAAAACAAATTTTCCTCACATTTTGGTGACAGAACGTCCTGGAATCAGAGAGGAGCCACAAATTTCCTTCCACCCAGCGTTCCCCCAAGTCTCCCTGATAAAAATGATACTTCACTTGTGTGGGTAGGCCTAGCGCCCGCGACAGGAAATGCCCCAAAACGCAACGTGCACACATCACATTTTTTTTTTTAAAAAACAGAGGTGTTTTTTGCAAAGTGCCTACCTGTAGATTTTGGCCTCTAGCTCAGCCGGCACCTAGGGCAACCTCCCAAACCTATGCATTTTTGAAAACTAGAGACCTAGGGGAATCCAAGATGGGGTGATTTGTGGGGCTCTGACCATGTTTTGTTACCCAGAATCCTTTGCAAACCTCAAAATTTGGCTAAAAAAACAAATTTTCCTCACATTTTGGTGACAGAAAGTCCTGGAATCAGAGAGGAGCCACAAATTTCCTTCCACCCAGCTTTCCCCCAAGTCTCCCAATAAAAATGATAACTCCCTTGTGTGGGTAGGCCTAGCGCCCGCGACAGGAAATGCCCCAAAACGCAACATGGACACATCACATTTTTTTCAAGAAAACAGAGGTGTTTTTTGCAAAGTGCCTACCTGTAGATTTTGGTCTCTAGCTCAGCCGGCACCTAGGGAAACCTCCAAAACCTGTGCATTTTTGAAAACTAGAGACCTAGGGGAATCCAAGATGGGGTGACTTGTGGGGCTCTGACCAGGTTCTGTTACCCAGAATCCTTTGCATACCTCAACATTTGGCTAAAAAAACACATTTTCCTCACATTTTGGTGACAGAACGTTCTGGAATCAGAGAGGAGCCACAAATTTCCTTCCACCCAGCGTTCCCCCAAGTCTCCCTGATAAAAATGATACTTCAATTGTGTGGGTAGGCCTAGCGCCCGCGACAGGAAATGCCCCACAACGCAACGTGCACACATCATATATATTTTTTTTTTTATTTAAAGAAAACAGAGGTGTTTTTTGCAAAGTGCCTACCTGTAGATTTTGGCCTCTAGCTCAGCCGGCACCTAGGGAAACCTACCAAACCTGAGCATTTTTGAAAACTATAGACCTAGGGGAATCGAAGATGGGGTGACTTGTGGGGCTCTGACCAGGTTTTGTTACCCAGAATCCATGCAAACCTCAAAATTTGGCTAAAAAAAAGAAAAAATTCCTCACATTTTGGTGACAGAAAGTCCTGGAATCAGAGAGGAGCCACAAATTTCCTTCCACCCAGCGTTCCCCCAAGTCTCCCGATAAAAATGATAACTCACTTGTGTGGGTAGGCCTAGCGCCCGCGACAGGAAATTCCCCAAAACGCAACGTGGACACATCACATTTTTTTAAAGAAAACAGAGGTGTTTTTTGCAAAGTGCCTACCTGTAGATTTTGGCCTCTAGCTCAGCCGGCACCTAGGGAAACCTCCCAAACCTGTGCATTTTGGAAAACCAGAGACCTAGGGGAATCCAAGATGGGGTGACTTGTGGGGCTCTGACCAGGTTCTGTTACCCAGAATCCTTTGCATACCTCAACATTTGGCTAAAAAAAAACATTTTCCTCACATTTTGGTGAGAGAAAGTCCTGGAATCAGAGAGGAGCCACAAATTTCCTTCCACCCAGCGTTCCCCCAAGTCTCCCTGATAAAAATGATACTTCACTTGTGTGGGTAGGCCGAGCACCCGCGACAGGAAATGCCCCAAAACGCAATGTGCACACATCACATTTTTTTTTTTTTTAAAGAAAACAGAGGTGTTTTTTTGCAAAGTGCCTATCTGTAGATTTTGGCCTTTAGCTCAGCCGGCACCTAGGGAAACCTACCAAACTTAAGCATTTCTGAAAACTAGAGACCTAGGGGAATCCAAGATGGGGTGACTTGTGGGGCTCTGACCAGGTTCTGTTACCCAGAATCCTTTGCAAACCTCAAAATGTGGTTAAAAAAACACATTTTCCTCACATTTTGGTGACAGAAAGTTCTGGAATCAGAGAGGACCACAAATTTCCTTCCACCCAGCGTTCCACCAAGTATCCCGATAAAAATGATACCTCACTTGTGTGGGTAGGCTTAACACCCGCGACAGGAAATGCCCCACAACGCAACGTGGACATATCACATTTTTTGAAAGAAAACAGAGGTGTTTTTTGCAAAGTGCCTACCTGCAGATTTTGGCCTCTAGCTCAGCCGGCACCTAGGGAAACCTCCCAAACCTGTGCATTTTTTAAAACTAGAGACATAGGGGAATCCAAGATGCGGTGACTTGTGGGGCTCTGACCAGGTTCTGTTACCCAGAATCCTTTGCAAACCTCAACATTTGGCTAAAAAAACACATTTTCCTCACATTTTGGTGACAGAACGTTGTGGAATCAGACAGGAGCCACAAATTTCCTTCCACCCAGCGTTTCCCCAAGTCTCCCGATAACAATGATAACTCACTTGTGTGGGTAGGCCTAGCGTCCGCGACAGGAAATGCCCCAAAACGCAACGTGGACACATCACATTTTTTTCAAGAAAACAGAGGTGTTTTTTGCAAAGTGCCTACCTGTAGATTTTGGTCTCTAGCTCAGCCGGCACCTAGGGAAACCTCCCAAACCTGTGCATTTTTGAAAACTAGAGACCTAGGGGAATCCAAGATGGGGTGACTTGTGGGGCTCTGACCAGGTTCTGTTACCCAGAATCCTTTGCATACCTCAACATTTGGCTAAAAAAACACATTTTCCTCACATTTTGGTGACATAACGTCCTGGAATCAGAGAGGAGCCACAAATTTCCTTCCACCCAGCGTTCCCCCAAGTCTCCCTGATAAAAATGATACTTCACTTGTGTGGGTAGGCCTAGCGCCCGCGACAGGAAATGCCCCAAAACGTAACGTGCACACATCACATTTTTTTTTTTTTTAAAACAGAGGTGTTTTTTTGCAAAGTGCCTACCTGTAGATTTTGGCCTCTAGCTCAGCCGGCACCTAGGGAAACCTACCAAACATAAGCATTTTTGAAAACTATAGACCTAGGGGAATCGAAGATGGGGTGACTTGTGGGGCTCTGGCCAGGTTCTGTTACCCAGAATCCTTTGCAAACCTCAACATTTGGCTAAAAAAAAACACATTTTCCTCACATTTTGGTGAGAGAAAGTCCTGGAATCAGAGAGGAGCCACAAATTTCCTTCCACCCAGCGTTCCCCCAAGTCTCCCTGATAAAAATGATACTTCACTTGTGTGGGTAGGCCGAGCACCCGCGACAGGAAATGCCCCAAAACACAATGTGCATACATCACATTTTTTTTTTTTAAAGAAAACAGAGGTGTTTTTTTGCAAAGTGCCTATCTGTAGATTTTGGCCTCTAGCTCAGCCGGCACCTAGGGAAACCTACCAAACTTAAGCATTTCTGAAAACTAGAGACCTAGGGGAATCCAAGATGGGGTGACTTGTGGGGCTCTGACCAGGTTCTGTTACCCAGAATCCTTTGCAAACCTCAAAATGTGGTTAAAAAAACACATTTTCCTCACATTTTGGTGACAGAAAGTTCTGGAATCAGAGAGGACCACAAATTTCCTTCCACCCAGCGTTCCACCAAGTATCCCGATAAAAATGATACCTCACTTGTGTGGGTAGGCTTAACACCCGCGACAGGAAATGCCCCACAACGCAACGTGGACATATCACATTTTTTGAAAGAAAACAGAGGTGTTTTTTGCAAAGTGCCTACCTGCAGATTTTGGCCTCTAGCTCAGCCGGCACCTAGGGAAACCTCCCAAACCTGTGCATTTTTTAAAACTAGAGACCTAGGGGAATCCAAGATGCGGTGACTTGTGGGGCTCTGACCAGGTTCTGTTACCCAGAATCCTTTGCAAACCTCAACATTTGGCTAAAAAAACACATTTTCCTCACATTTTGGTGACAGAACGTTGTGGAATCAGAGAGGAGCCACAAATTTCCTTCCACCCAGCGTTTCCCCAAGTCTCCCGATAACAATGATAACTCACTTGTGTGGGTAGGCCTAGCGTCCGCGACAGGAAATGCCCCAAAACGCAACGTGGACACATCACATTTTTTTCAAGAAAACAGAGGTGTTTTTTGCAAAGTGCCTACCTGTAGATTTTGGTCTCTAGCTCAGCCGGCACCTAGGGAAACCTCCCAAACCTGTGCATTTTTGAAAACTAGAGACCTAGGGGAATCCAAGATGGGGTGACTTGTGGGGCTCTGACCAGGTTCTGTTACCCAGAATCCTTTGCATACCTCAACATTTGGCTAAAAAAACACATTTTCCTCACATTTTGGTGACATAACGTCCTGGAATCAGAGAGGAGCCACAAATTTCCTTCCACCCAGCGTTCCCCCAAATCTCCCTGATAAAAATGATACTTCACTTGTGTGGGTAGGCCTAGCGCCCGCGACAGGAAATGCCCCAAAACGTAACGTGCACACATCACATTTTTTTTTTTTTAAAAACAGAGGTGTTTTTTTGCAAAGTGCCTACCTGTAGATTTTGGCCTCTAGCTCAGCCGGCACCTAGGGAAACCTACCAAACATAAGCATTTTTGAAAACTATAGACCTAGGGGAATCGAAGATGGGGTGACTTGTGGGGCTCTGGCCAGGTTCTGTTACCCAGAATCCTTTGCAAACCTCAACATTTGGCTAAAAAAACACACATTTTCCTCACATTTTGGTGAGAGAAAGTCCTGGAATCAGAGAGGAGCCACAAATTTCCTTCCACCCAGCGTTCCCCCAAGTCTCCCTGATAAAAATGATACTTCACTTGTGTGGGTAGGCCGAGCACCCGCGACAGGAAATGCCCCAAAACGCAACGTGCACACATCACATTTTTTTTTAAAGAAAACAGAGGTGTTTTTTTGCAAAGTGCCTACCTGTAGATTTTGGCCTCTAGCTCAGCCGGCACCTAGGGAAACCTACCAAACTTAAGCATTTATGAAAACTAGAGACCTAGGGGAATCCAAGATGGGGTGACTTGTGGGGCTCTGACCAGGTTCTGTTACCCAGAATCCTTTGCAAACCTCAAAATGTGGTTAAAAAAACACATTTTCCTCACATTTTGGTGACACAAAGTTCTGGAATCAGAGAGGACCACAAATTTCCTTTCACCCAGCGTTCCACCAAGTATCCCGATAAAAATGATACCTCACTTGTGTGGGTAGGCTTAACGCCCGCGACAGGAAATGCCCCACAACGCAACGTGGACATATCACATTTTTTGAAAGAAAACAGAGGTGTTTTTTGCAAAGTGCCTACCTGCAGATTTTGGCCTCTAGCTCAGCCGGCACCTAGGGAAACCTCCCAAACCTGTGCATTTTTTAAAACTAGAGACCTAGAGGAATCCAAGATGGGGTGACTTGTGGGGCTCTGACCAGGTTCTGTTACCCAGAATCCTTTGCATACCTCAACATTTGGCTAAAAAAACACATTTTCCTCACATTTTGGTGAGAGAAAGTCCTGGAATCAGAGAGGAGCCACAAATTTCCTTCCACCCAGCGATCCCCCAAGTCTCCCTGATAAAAATGATACTTCACTTGTGTGGGTAGGCCTAGCGCCCGCGACAGGAAATGCCCCAAAACGCAACGTGCACACATCACATTTTTTTATTTTTATTTTTTTTTTTAAAGAAAACAGAGGTGTTTTTTGCAAAGTGCCTACCTGTAGATTTTGGCCTCTAGCTCAGCCGGCACCTAGGGAAACCTACCAAACCTAAGCATTTTTGAAAACTATAGACCTAGGGGAATCGAAGATGGGGTGACTTGTGGGGCTCTGACCAGGTTCTGTTACCCAGAATCCTTTGCAAACCTCAACATTTGGCAAAAAAAACACATTTTCCTCACATTTTGGTGACAGAAAGTCCTGGAATCAGAGAGGAGCCACAAATTTCCTTCAACCCAGCGTTCCCCCAAGTCTCCCGCATAAAAATGATACTTCACTTGTGTGGGTAGGCCTAGCGCCCGCGACAGGAAATGCCCCAAAACGCAACGTGCACACATCACATTTTTTTTAAAGAAAACAGAGGTGTTTTTTTGCAAAGTGCCTACCTGTAGATTTTGGCCTCTAGCTCAGCCGGCACCTAGGGAAACCTACCAAACCTAAGCATTTTTGAAAACTAGAGACCTAGGGGAATCCAACATGGGGTGACTTGTGGGGCTCTGACCAGGTTCTGTTACCCAGAATCCTTTGCAAACCTCAAAATGTGGTTAAAAAAACACATTTTCCTCACATTTTGGTGACAGAAAGTTCTGGAATCAGAGAGGAGCCACAAATTTCCTTCCACCCAGCGTTCCACCAAGTATCCTGATAAAAATGATACCTCACTTGTGTGGGTAGGCTTAACGCCCGCGACAGGAAATGCCCCACAACGCAACGTGGACATATCAATTTTTTTTAAAGAAAACAGAGGTGTTTTTTTGCAAAGTGCCTACCTGTAGATTTTGGCCTCTAGCTCAGCCGGCACCTGGGGAAACCTACCAAACCTATGCATTTTTGAAAACTAGAGACCTAGGGGAATCAAAGATGGGGTGAGTTGTGGGGCTCTGACCAGGTTTTGTTACCCAGAATCCTTTGCAAACCTCAAAATTTGGCTAAAAAAACAAATTTTCCTCACATTTTGGTGACAGAAAGTTCTGGAATCAGAGAGAAGCCACAAATTTCCTTCCACCCAGCGTTCCCCCAAGTCTCCCGATAAAAATGATAACTCACTTGTGTGGGTAGGCCTAGCGCCCGCGACAGGAAATGCCCCAAAACGCAACATGGACACATCACATTTTTTTCAAGAAAACAGAGGTGTTTTTTGCAAAGTGCCTACCTGTAGATTTTGGCCTCTAGCTCAGCCGGCACCTATGGAAACCTCCCAAACCTGTGCATTTTTGAAAACCAGAGACCTAGGGGAATCCAAGATGGGGTGACTTGTGGGGCTCTGACCAGGTTTTGTTACCCAGAATCCTTTTCAAACCTCAAAATTTGGCTAGAAAAACAAATTTTCCTCACATTTTGGTGACAGAAAGTCCTGGAATCAGAGAGGAGCCACAAATTTCCTTCCACCCAGCGTTCCCCCAAGTCTCCCGATAAAAATGATAACTCACTTGTGTGGGTAGGCCTAGCGCCCGCGACAGGAAATGCCCCAAAACGCAACATGGACACATCACATTTTTTTCAAGAAAACAGAGGTGTTTTTTGCAAAGTGCCTACCTGTAGATTTTGGCCTCTAGCTCAGCCGGCCCCTAGGGAAACCTCCCAAACCTGTGCATTTTTTAAAACCAGAGACCTAGGGGAATCCAAGATGGGGTGACTTGTGGGGCTCTGACCAGGTTCTGTTACCCAGAATCCTTTGCATACCTCAACATTTGGCTAAAAAAACAAATTTTCCTCACATTTTGGTGAGAGAAAGTCCTGGAATCAGAGAGGAGCCACAAATTTCCTTCCACCCAGCGATCTCCCAAGTCTCCCTGATAAAAATGATACTTCACTTGTGTGGGTAGGCCTAGCGCCCGCGACAGGAAATGCCCCAAAGCGCAACGTGCACACATCACATTTTTTTTTTAAAGAAAACAGAGGTGTTTTTTGCAAAGTGTCTACCTGTAGATTTTGGCCTCTAGCTCAGCCGGCACCTAGGGAAACCTACCAAACCTAAGCATTTTTGAAAACTATAGACCTAGGGGAATCGAAGATGGGGTGACTTGTGGGGCTCTGACCAGGTTCTGTTACCCAGAATCCTTTGCAAACCTCAACATTTGGCAAAAAAAACACATTTTCCTCACATTTTGGTGACAGAAAGTCCTGGAATCAGAGAGGAGCCACAAATTTCCTTCAACCCAGCGTTCCCCCAAGTCTCCCTGATAAAAATGATACTTCACTTGTGTGGGTAGGCCTAGCGCCCGCGACAGGAAATGCCCCAAAACGCAACGTGCACACATCACAATTTTTTTTAAAGAAAACAGAGGTGTTTTTTTGCAAAGTGCCTACCTGTAGATTTTGGCCTCTAGCTCAGCCGGCACCTAGGGAAACCTACCAAACCTAAGCACTTTTGAAAACTAGAGACCTAGGGGAATCCAACATGGGGTGACTTGTGGGGCTCTGACCAGGTTCTGTTACCCAGAATCCTTTGCAAACCTCAAAATGTGGTTAAAAAAACACATTTTCCTCACATTTTGGTGACAGAAAGTTCTGGAATCAGAGAGGAGCCACAAATTTCCTTCCACCCAGCGTTCCACCAAGTATCCTGATAAAAATGATACCTCACTTGTGTGGGTAGGCTTAACGCCCGCGACAGGAAATGCCCCACAACGCAACGTGGACATATCAATTTTTTTTAAAGAAAACAGAGGTGTTTTTTTGCAAAGTGCCTACCTGTAGATTTTGGCCTCTAGCTCAGCCGGCACCTGGGGAAACCTACCAAACCTATGCATTTCTGAAAACTAGAGACCTAGGGCAATCAAAGATGGGGTGAGTTGTGGGGCTCTGACCAGGTTTTGTTACCCAGAATCCTTTGCAAACCTCAAAATTTGGCTAAAAAAACAAATTTTCCTCACATTTTGGTGACAGAAAGTTCTGGAATCAGAGAGGAGCCACAAATTTCCTTCCACCCAGCGTTCCCCCAAGTCTCCCGATAAAAATGATAACTCACTTGTGTGGGTAGGCCTAGCGCCCGCGACAGGAAATGCCCCAAAACGCAACATGGACACATCACATTTTTTTCAAGAAAACAGAGGTGTTTTTTGCAAAGTGCCTACCTGTAGATTTTGGCCTCTAGCTCAGCCGGCACCTAGGGAAACCTCCCAAACCTGTGCATTTTTGAAAACCAGAGACCTAGGGGAATCCAAGATGGGGTGACTTGTGGGGCTCTGACCAGGTTTTGTTACCCAGAATCCTTTGCAAACCTCAAAATTTGGCTAAAAAAACAAATTTTCCTCACATTTTGGTGACAGAAAGTCCTGGAATCAGAGAGGAGCCACAAATTTCCTTCCACCCAGCGTTCCCCCAAGTCTCCCGATAAAAATGATAACTCACTTGTGTGGGTAGGCCTAGCGCCCGCAACAGGAAATGCCCCAAAACGCAACATGGACACATCACATTTTTTTCAAGAAAACAGAGGTGTTTTTTGCAAAGTGCCTACCTGCAGATTTTGGCCTCTAGCTCAGCCGGCCCCTAGGGAAACCTCCCAAACCTGTGCATTTTTTAAAACCAGAGACCTAGGGGAATCCAAGATGGGGTGACTTGTGGGGCTCTGACCAGGTTCTGTTACCCAGAATCCTTTGCATACCTCAACATTTGGCTAAAAAAACACATTTTCCTCACATTTTGGTGAGAGAAAGTCCTGGAATCAGAGAGGAGCCACAAATTTCCTTCCACCCAGCGATCCCCCAAGTCTCCCTGATAAAAATGATACTTCACTTGTGTGGGTAGGCCTAGCGCCCGCGACAGAAAATGCCCCAAAGCGCAACGTGCACACATCACATTTTTTTTTTTTTAAAGAAAACAGAGGTGTTTTTTGCAAAGTGCCTACCTGTAGATTTTGGCCTCTAGCTCAGCCGGCACCTAGGGAAACCTACCAAACCTAAGCATTTTTGAAAACTATAGACCTAGGGGAATCGAAGATGGGGTGACTTGTGGGGCTCTGACCAGGTTCTGTTACCCAGAATCCTTTGCAAACCTCAACATTTGGCAAAAAAAACACATTTTCCTCACATTTTGGTGACAGAAAGTCCTGGAATCAGAGAGGAGCCACAAATTTCCTTCAACCCAGCGTTCCCCCAAGTCTCCCTGATAAAAATGATACTTCACTTGTGTGGGTAGGCCTAGCGCCCGCGACAGGAAATGCCCCAAAACGCAACGTGCACACATCACATTTTTTTTTAAAGAAAACAGAGGTGTTTTTTTGCAAAGTGCCTACCTGTAGATTTTGGCCTCTAGCTCAGCCGGCACCTAGGGAAACCTACCAAACCTAAGCACTTTTGAAAACTAGAGACCTAGGGGAATCCAACATGGGGTGACTTGTGGGGCTCTGACCAGGTTCTGTTACCCAGAATCCTTTGCAAACCTCAAAATGTGGTTAAAAAAACACATTTTCCTCACATTTTGGTGACAGAAAGTTCTGGAATCAGAGAGGAGCCACAAATTTCCTTCCACCCAGCGTTCCACCAAGTATCCTGATAAAAATGATACCTCACTTGTGTGGGTAGGCTTAACGCCCGCGACAGGAAATGCCCCACAACGCAACGTGGACATATCACATTTTTTTTAAAGAAAACAGAGGTGTTTTTTTGCAAAGTGCCTACCTGTGGATTTTGGCCTCTAGCTCAGCCGGCACCTGGGGAAACCTACCAAACCTATGCATTTTTGAAAACTAGAGACCTAGGGGAATCAAAGATGGGGTGAGTTGTGGGGCTCTGACCAGGTTTTGTTACCCAGAATCCTTTGCAAACCTCAAAATTTGGCTAAAAAAACAAATTTTCCTCACATTTTGGTGACAGAAAGTTCTGGAATCAGAGAGGAGCCACAAATTTCCTTCCACCCAGCGTTCCACCAAGTATCCTGATAAAAATGATACCTCACTTGTGTGGGTAGGCTTAACGCCCGCGACAGGAAATGCCCCAAAACACAATGTGCACACATCACATTTTTTGAAAGAAAACAGAGGTGTTTTTTGCAAAGTGCCTACCTGTAGATTTTGGCCTCTAGCTCAGCCGGCACCTAGGGAAACCTACCAAAGTTGTGCATTTCTGAAAACTAGAGACCTAGCGGAATCCACGATGGGGTGACTTGTGGGACTCTGATCAGGTTTTGTTACCCAGAATCCTTTGCAAACCTCAAAATTTGGCTAAAAAAACAAATTTTCCTCACATTTTGGTGACAGAAAGTCCTGGAATCAGAGAGGAGCCACAAATTTCCTTCCACCCAGCATTCCCCCAAGTCTCCCGATAAAAATGATAACTCACTTGTGTGGGTAGGCCTTGCACCCACGACAGGAAATGCCCCAAAACGCAACGTGGACACATCACATTTTTTTAAAGAAAACAGAGGTGTTTTTTTGCAAAGTGCCTACCTGTAGATTTTGGCCTCTAGCTCAGCCGGCACCTGGGGAAACCTACCAAACCTATGCATTTTTGAAAACTAGAGACCTAGGGGAATCAAAGATGGGGTGAGTTGCGGGGCTCTGACCAGGTTTTGTTACCCAGAATCCTTTGCAAACCTCAAAATTTGGCTAAAAAAACAAATTTTCCTCACATTTTGGTGACAGAAAGTTCTGGAATCAGAGAGGAGCCACAAATTTCCTTCCACCCAGCGTTCCCCCAAGTCTCCCGATAAAAATGATAACTCACTTGTGTGGGTAGGCCTAGCGCCCGCGACAGGAAATGCCCCAAAACGCAACATGGACACATCACATTTTTTTCAAGAAAACAGAGGTGTTTTTTGCAAAGTGCCTACCTGTAGATTTTGGCCTCTAGCTCAGCCGGCACCTAGGGAAACCTCCCAAACCTGTGCATTTTTGAAAACCAGAGACCTAGGGGAATCCAAGATGGGGTGACTTGTGGGGCTCTGACCAGGTTTTGTTACCCAGAATCCTTTGCAAACCTCAAAATCTGGCTAAAAAAACAAATTTTCCTCACATTTTGGTGACAGAAAGTCCTGGAATCAGAGAGGAGCCACAAATTTCCTTCCACCCAGCGTTCCCCCAAGTCTCCCGATAAAAATGATAACTCACTTGTGTGGGTAGGCCTAGCGCCCGCGACAGGAAATGCCCCAAAACGCAACATGGACACATCACATTTTTTTCAAGAAAACAGAGGTGTTTTTTGCAAAGTGCCTACCTGTAGATTTTGGCCTCTAGCTCAGCCGGCACCTAGGGAAACCTCCCAAACCTGTGCATTTTTGAAAACCAGAGACCTAGGGGAATCCAAGATGGGGTGACTTGTGGGGCTCTGACCAGGTTCTGTTACCCAGAATCCTTTGCATACCTCAACATTTGGCTAAAAAAACACATTTTCCTCACATTTTGGTGAGAGAAAGTCCTGGAATCAGAGAGGAGCCACAAATTTCCTTCCACCCAGCGATCCCCCAAGTCTCCCTGATAAAAATGATACTTCACTTGTGTGGGTAGGCCTAGCGCCCGCGACAGGAAATGCCCCAAAACGCAACGTGCACACATCACATTTTTTTTTAAAGAAAACAGAGGTGTTTTTTGCAAAGTGCCTACCTGTAGATTTTAGCCTCTAGCTCAGCCGGCACCTAGGGAAACCTACCAAACCTAAGCATTTTTGAAAACTATAGACCTAGGGGAATCGAAGATGGGGTGACTTGTGGGGCTCTGACCAGGTTCTGTTACCCAGAATCCTTTGCAAACCTCAACATTTGGCAAAAAAAACACATTTTCCTCACATTTTGGTGACAGAAAGTCCTGGAATCAGAGAGGAGCCACAAATTTCCTTCAACCCAGCGTTCCCCCAAGTCTCCCTGATAAAAATGATACTTCACTTGTGTGGGTAGGCCTAGCGCCCGCGACAGGAAATGCCCCAAAATGCAACGTGCACACATCACATTTTTTTTTAAAGAAAACAGAGGTGTTTTTTTGCAAAGTGCCTACCTGTAGATTTTGGCCTCTAGCTCAGCCGGCACCTAGGGAAACCTACCAAACCTAAGCACTTTTGAAAACTAGAGACCTAGGGGAATCCAACATGGGGTGACTTGTGGGGCTCTGACCAGGTTCTGTTACCCAGAATCCTTTGCAAACCTCAAAATGTGGTTAAAAAAACACATTTTCCTCACATTTTGGTGACAGAAAGTTCTGGAATCAGAGAGGAGCCACAAATTTCCTTCCACCCAGCGTTCCACCAAGTATCCTGATAAAAATGATACCTCACTTGTGTGGGTAGGCTTAACGCCCGCGACAGGAAATGCCCCACAACGCAACGTGGACATATCAAATTTTTTTTAAAGAAAACAGAGGTGTTTTTTTGCAAAGTGCCTACCTGTAGATTTTGGCCTCTAGCTCAGCCGGCACCTGGGGAAACCTACCAAACCTATGCATTTTTGAAAACTAGAGACCTAGGGGAATCAAAGATGGGGTGAGTTGTGGGGCTCTGACCAGGTTTTGTTACCCAGAATCCTTTGCAAACCTCAAAATTTGGCTAAAAAAACAAATTTTCCTCACATTTTGGTGACAGAAAGTTCTGGAATCAGAGAGGAGCCACAAATTTCCTTCCACCCAGCGTTCCACCAAGTATCCTGATAAAAATGATACCTCACTTGTGTGGGTAGGCTTAACGCCTGCGACAGGAAATGCCCCAAAACACAATGTGCACACATCACATTTTTTGAAAGAAAACAGAGGTGTTTTTTGCAAAGTGCCTACCTGTAGATTTTGGCCTCTAGCTCAGCCGGCACCTAGGGAAACCTACCAAAGTTGTGCATTTCTGAAAACTAGAGACCTAGCGGAATCCACGATGGGGTGACTTGTGGGACTCTGATCAGGTTTTGTTACCCAGAATCCTTTGCAAACCTCAAAATTTGGCTAAAAAAACAAATTTTCCTCACATTTTGGTGACAGAAAGTCCTGGAATCAGAGAGGAGCCACAAATTTCCTTCCACCCAGCATTCCCCCAAGTCTCCCGATAAAAATGATAACTCACTTGTGTGGGTAGGCCTTGCACCCGCGACAGGAAATGCCCCAAAACGCAACGTGGACACATCACATTTTTTTAAAGAAAACAGAGGTGTTTTTTTGCAAAGTGCCTATCTGTAGATTTTGGCCTCTAGCTCAGCCGGCACCTGGGGAAACCTACCAAACCTATGCATTTTTGAAAACTAGAGACCTAGGGGAATCAAAGATGGGGTGAGTTGTGGGGCTCTGACCAGGTTTTGTTACCCAGAATCCTTTGCAAACCTCAAAATTTGGCTAAAAAAACAAATTTTCCTCACATTTTGGTGACAGAAAGTTCTGGAATCAGAGAGGAGCCACAAATTTCCTTCCACCCAGCGTTCCCCCAAGTCTCCCGATAAAAATGATAACTCACTTGTGTGGGTAGGCCTAGCGCCCGCGACAGGAAATGCCCCAAAACGCAACATGGACAGATCACATTTTTTTCAAGAAAACAGAGGTGTTTTTTGCAAAGTGCCTACCTGTAGATTTTGGCCTCTAGCTCAGCCGGCACCTAGGGAAACCTCCCAAACCTGTGCATTTTTGAAAACCAGAGACCTAGGGGAATCCAAGATGGGGTGACTTGTGGGGCTCTGACCAGGTTCTGTTACCCAGAATCCTTTGCATACCTCAACATTTGGCTAAAAAAACACATTTTCCTCACATTTTGGTGAGAGAAAGTCCTGGAATCAGAGAGGAGCCACAAATTTCCTTCCACCCAGCGATCCCCCAAGTCTCCCTGATAAAAATGATACTTCACTTGTGTGGGTAGGCCTAGCGCCCGCGACAGGAAATGCCCCAAAACGCAACATGCACACATCACATTTTTTTTTAAAGAAAACAGAGGTGTTTTTTGCAAAGTGCCTACCTGTAGATTTTGGCCTCTAGCTCAGCCGGCACCTAGGGAAACCTACCAAACCTAAGCACTTTTGAAAACTAGAGACCTAGGGGAATCCAACATGGGGTGACTTGTGGGGCTCTGACCAGGTTCTGTTACCCAGAATCCTTTGCAAACCTCAAAATGTGGTTAAAAAAACACATTTTCCTCACATTTTGGTGACAGAAAGTTCTGGAATCAGAGAGGAGCCACAAATTTCCTTCCACCCAGCGTTCCACCAAGTATCCTGATAAAAATGATACCTCACTTGTGTGGGTAGGCTTAACGCCCGCGACAGGAAATGCCCCACAACGCAACGTGGACATATCACATTTTTTTAAAGAAAACAGAGGTGTTTTTTTGCAAAGTGCCTACCTGTAGATTTTGGCCTCTAGCTCAGCCGGCACCTGGGGAAACCTACCAAACCTATGCATTTTTGAAAACTAGAGACCTAGGGGAATCAAAGATGGGGTGAGTTGTGGGGCTCTGACCAGGTTTTGTTACCCAGAATCCTTTGCAAACCTCAAAATTTGGCTAAAAAAACAAATTTTCCTCACATTTTGGTGACAGAAAGTTCTGGAATCAGAGAGGAGCCACAAATTTCCTTCCACCCAGCGTTCCACCAAGTATCCTGATAAAAATGATACCTCACTTGTGTGGGTAGGCTTAACGCCCGCGACAGGAAATGACCCAAAACACAATGTGCACACATCACATTTTTTGAAAGAAAACAGAGGTGTTTTTTGCAAAGTGCCTACCTGTAGATTTTGGCCTCTAGCTCAGCCGGCACCTAGGGAAACCTACCAAAGTTGTGCATTTCTGAAAACTAGAGACCTAGCGGAATCCACGATGGGGTGACTTGTGGGACTCTGATCAGGTTTTGTTACCCAGAATCCTTTGCAAACCTCAAAATTTGGCTAAAAAAACAAATTTTCCTCACATTTTGGTGACAGAAAGTCCTGGAATCAGAGAGGAGCCACAAATTTCCTTCCACCCAGCATTCCCCCAAGTCTCCCGATAAAAATGATAACTCACTTGTGTGGGTAGGCCTTGCACCCGCGACAGGAAATGCCCCAAAACGCAACGTGGACACATCACATTTTTTTTAAAGAAAACAGAGGTGTTTTTTTGCAAAGTGCCTACCTGTAGATTTTGGCCTCTAGCTCAGCCGGCACCTGGGGAAACCTACCAAACCTATGCATTTTTAAAAACTAGAGACCTAGGGGAATCAAAGATGGGGTGAGTTGTGGGGCTCTGACCAGGTTTTGTTACCCAGAATCCTTTGCAAACCTCAAAATTTGGCTAAAAAAACAAATTTTCCTCACATTTTGGTGACAGAAAGTTCTGGAATCAGAGAGGAGCCACAAATTTCCTTCCACCCAGCGTTCCCCCAAGTCTCCCGATAAAAATTATAACTCACTTGTGTGGGTAGGCCTAGCGCCCGCGACAGGAAATGCCCCAAAACGCAACATGGACACATCACATTTTTTTCAAGAAAACAGAGGTGTTTTTTGCAAAGTGCCTACCTGTAGATTTTGGCCTCTAGCTCAGCCGGCACCTAGGGAAACCTCCCAAACCTGTGCATTTTTGAAAACCAGAGACCTAGGGGAATCAAAGATGGGGTGAGTTGTGGGGCTCTGACCAGGTTTTGTTACCCAGAATCCTTTGCAAACCTCAAAATTTGGCTAAAAAAAAAAATTTTCCTCACATTTTGGTGACAGAAAGTCCTGGAATCAGAGAGGAGCCACAAATTTCCTTCCACCCAGCGTTCCCCCAAGTCTCCCGATAAAAATGATAACTCACTTGTGTGGGTAGGCCTAGCGCCCGCGACAGGAAATGCCCCAAAACGCAACATGGACACATCACATTCTTTTCAAGAAAACAGAGGTGTTTTTTGCAAAGTGCCTACCTGTAGATTTTGGCCTCTAGCTCAGCCGGCACCTAGGGAAACCTCCCAAACCTGTGCATTTTTGAAAACCAGAGACCTAGGGGAATCCAAGATGGGGTGACTTGTGGGGCTCTGACCAGGTTCTGTTACCCAGAATCCTTTGCATACCTCAACATTTGGCTAAAAAAACACATTTTCCTCACATTTTGGTGAGAGAAAGTCCTGGAATCAGAGAGGAGCCACAAATTTCCTTCCACCCAGCGATCCCCCAAGTCTCCCTGATAAAAATGATACTTCACTTGTGTGGGTAGGCCTAGCGCCCGCGACAGGAAATGCCCCAAAACGCAACGTGCACACATCACATTTTTTTTTAAAGAAAACAGAGGTGTTTTTTGCAAAGTGCCTACCTGTAGATTTTGGCCTCTAGCTCAGCCGGCACCTAGGGAAACCTACCAAACCTAAGCATTTTTGAAAACTATAGACCTAGGGGAATCGAAGATGGGGTGACTTGTGGGGCTCTGACCAGGTTCTGTTACCCAGAATCCTTTGCAAACCTCAACATTTGGCAAAAAAAACACATTTTCCTCACATTTTGGTGACACAAAGTCCTGGAATCAGAGAGGAGCCACAAATTTCCTTCAACCCAGCGTTCCCCCAAGTCTCCCTGATAAAAATGATACTTCACTTGTGTGGGTAGGCCTAGCGCCCGCGACAGGAAATGCCCCAAAACGCAACGTGCACACATCACATTTTTTTTAAAGAAAACAGAGGTGTTTTTTTGCAAAGTGCCTACCTGTAGATTTTGGCCTCTAGCTCAGCCGGCACCTAGGGAAACCTACCAAACCTAAGCACTTTTGAAAACTAGAGACCTAGGGGAATCCAACATGGGGTGACTTGTGGGGCTCTGACCAGGTTCTGTTACCCAGAAGCCTTTGCAAACCTCAAAATGTGGTTAAAAAAACACATTTTCCTCACATTTTGGTGACAGAAAGTTCTGGAATCAGAGAGGAGCCACAAATTTCCTTCCACCCAGCGTTCCACCAAGTATCCTGATAAAAATGATACCTCACTTGTGTGGGTAGGCTTAACGCCCGCGACAGGAAATGCCCCACAACGCAACGTGGACATATCACATTTTTTTAAAGAAAACAGAGGTGTTTTTTTGCAAAGTGCCTACCTGTAGATTTTGGCCTCTAGCTCAGCCGGCACCTGGGGAAACCTACCAAACCTATGTATTTTTGAAAACTAGAGACCTAGGGGAATCAAAGATGGGGTGAGTTGTGGGGCTCTGACCAGGTTTTGTTACCCAGAATCCTTTGCAAACCTCAAAATTTGGCTAAAAAAACAAATTTTCCTCACATTTTGGTGAGAGAAAGTTCTGGAATCAGAGAGGAGCCACAAACTTCCTTCCACCCAGCGTTCCATCAAGTATCCTGATAAAAATGATACCTCACTTGTGTGGGTAGGCTTAACGCCCGCGACAGGAAATGCCCCAAAACACAATGTGCACACATCACATTTTTTGAAAGAAAACAGAGGTGTTTTTTGCAAAGTGCCTACCTGTAGATTTTGGCCTCTAGCTCAGCCGGCACCTAGGGAAACCTACCAAAGTTGTGCATTTCTGAAAACTAGAGACCTAGCGGAATCCACGATGGGGTGACTTGTGGGACTCTGATCAGGTTTTGTTACCCAGAATCCTTTGCAAACCTCAAAATTTGGCTAAAAAAACAAATTTTCCTCACATTTTGGTGACAGAAAGTCCTGGAATCAGAGAGGAGCCACAAATTTCCTTCCACCCAGCATTCCCCCAAGTCTTCCGATAAAAATGATAACTCACTTGTGTGGGTAGGCCTTGCACCCGCGACAGGAAATGCCCCAAAACGCAACGTGGACACATCACATTTTTTTAAAGAAAACAGAGGTGTTTTTTGCAAAGTGCCTACCTGTAGATTTTGGCCTCTAGCTCAGCCGGCACCTAGGGAAACCTACCAAACTTAAGCATTTTTGAAAACTAGAGACCTAGGGGAATCCAAGATGGGGTGACTTGTGGGGCTCTGACCAGGTTCTGTTACCCAGAATCCTTTGCAAACCTCAAAATGTGGTTAAAAAAACACATTTTCCTCACATTTTGGTGACAGAAAGTTCTGGAATCAGAGAGGAGCCACAAATTTCCTTCCACCCAGCGTTCCACCAAGTATCCTGATAAAAATGATACCTCACTTGTGTGGGTAGGCTTAACGCCCGCGACAGGAAATGCCCCACAACGCAACGTGGACATATCACATTTTTTTAAAGAAAACAGAGGTGTTTTTTTGCAAAGTGCCTACCTGTAGATTTTGGCCTCTAGCTCAGCCGGCACCTGGGGAAACCTACCAAACCTATGCATTTTTGAAAACTAGAGACCTAGGGGAATCAAAGATGGGGTGAGTTGTGGGGCTCTGACCAGGTTTTGTTACCCAGAATCCTTTGCAAACCTCAAAATTTGGCTAAAAAAACAAATTTTCCTCACATTTTGGTGACAGAAAGTTCTGGAATCAGAGAGGAGCCACAAATTTCCTTCCACCCAGCGTTCCACCAAGTATCCTGATAAAAATGATACCTCACTTGTGTGGGTAGGCTTAACGCCCGCGACAGGAAATGACCCAAAACACAATGTGCACACATCACATTTTTTTCAAGAAAACAGAGGTGTTTTTTGCAAAGTGCCTACCTGTAGATTTTGGCCTCTAGCTCAGCCGGCACCTAGGGAAACCTCCCAAACCTGTGCATTTTTGAAAACCAGAGACCTAGGGGAATCAAAGATGGGGTGAGTTGTGGGGCTCTGACCAGGTTTTGTTACCCAGAATCCTTTGCAAACCTCAAAATTTGGCTAAAAAAACAAATTTTCCTCACATTTTGGTGACAGAAAGTCCTGGAATCAGAGAGGAGCCACAAATTTCCTTCCACCCAGCGTTCCCCCAAGTCTCCCGATAAAAATGATAACTCACTTGTGTGGGTAGGCCTAGCGCCCGCGACAGGAAATGCCCCAAAACGCAACATGGACACATCACATTTTTTTCAAGAAAACAGAGGTGTTTTTTGCAAAGTGCCTACCTGTAGATTTTGGCCTCTAGCTCAGCCGGCACCTAGGGAAACCTCCCAAACCTGTGCATTTTTGAAAACCAGAGACCTAGGGGAATCCAAGATGGGGTGACTTGTGGGGCTCTGACCAGGTTCTGTTACCCAGAATCCTTTGCATACCTCAACATTTGGCTAAAAAAACACATTTTCCTCACATTTTGGTGAGAGAAAGTCCTGGAATCAGAGAGGAGCCACAAATTTCCTTCCACCCAGCGATCCCCCAAGTCTCCCTGATAAAAATGATACTTCACTTGTGTGGGTAGGCCTAGCGCCCGCGACAGGAAATGCCCCAAAACGCAACGTGCACACATCACATTTTTTTTTAAAGAAAACAGAGGTGTTTTTTGCAAAGTGCCTACCTGTAGATTTTGGCCTCTAGCTCAGCCGGCACCTAGGGAAACCTACCAAACCTAAGCATTTTTGAAAACTATAGACCTAGGGGAATCGAAGATGGGGTGACTTGTGGGGCTCTGACCAGGTTCTGTTACCCAGAATCCTTTGCAAACCTCAACATTTGGCAAAAAAAACACATTTTCCTCACATTTTGGTGACACAAAGTCCTGGAATCAGAGAGGAGCCACAAATTTCCTTCAACCCAGCGTTCCCCCAAGTCTCCCTGATAAAAATGATACTTCACTTGTGTGGGTAGGCCTAGCGCCCGCGACAGGAAATGCCCCAAAACGCAACGTGCACACATCACATTTTTTTTAAAGAAAACAGAGGTGTTTTTTTGCAAAGTGCCTACCTGTAGATTTTGGCCTCTAGCTCAGCCGGCACCTAGGGAAACCTACCAAACCTAAGCACTTTTGAAAACTAGAGACCTAGGGGAATCCAACATGGGGTGACTTGTGGGGCTCTGACCAGGTTCTGTTACCCAGAAGCCTTTGCAAACCTCAAAATGTGGTTAAAAAAACACATTTTCCTCACATTTTGGTGACAGAAAGTTCTGGAATCAGAGAGGAGCCACAAATTTCCTTCCACCCAGCGTTCCACCAAGTATCCTGATAAAAATGATACCTCACTTGTGTGGGTAGGCTTAACGCCCGCAACAGGAAATGCCCCACAACGCAACGTGGACATATCACATTTTTTTAAAGAAAACAGAGGTGTTTTTTTGCAAAGTGCCTACCTGTAGATTTTGGCCTCTAGCTCAGCCGGCACCTGGGGAAACCTACCAAACCTATGTATTTTTGAAAACTAGAGACCTAGGGGAATCAAAGATGGGGTGAGTTGTGGGGCTCTGACCAGGTTTTGTTACCCAGAATCCTTTGCAAACCTCAAAATTTGGCTAAAAAAACAAATTTTCCTCACATTTTGGTGAGAGAAAGTTCTGGAATCAGAGAGGAGCCACAAACTTCCTTCCACCCAGCGTTCCACCAAGTATCCTGATAAAAATGATACCTCACTTGTGTGGGTAGGCTTAACGCCCGCGACAGGAAATGCCCCAAAACACAATGTGCACACATCACATTTTTTGAAAGAAAACAGAGGTGTTTTTTGCAAAGTGCCTACCTGTAGATTTTGGCCTCTAGCTCAGCCGGCACCTAGGGAAACCTACCAAAGTTGTGCATTTCTGAAAACTAGAGACCTAGCGGAATCCACGATGGGGTGACTTGTGGGACTCTGATCAGGTTTTGTTACCCAGAATCCTTTGCAAACCTCAAAATTTGGCTAAAAAAACAAATTTTCCTCACATTTTGGTGACAGAAAGTCCTGGAATCAGAGAGGAGCCACAAATTTCCTTCCACCCAGCATTCCCCCAAGTCTTCCGATAAAAATGATAACTCACTTGTGTGGGTAGGCCTTGCACCCGCGACAGGAAATGCCCCAAAACGCAACGTGGACACATCACATTTTTTTAAAGAAAACAGAGGTGTTTTTTGCAAAGTGCCTACCTGTAGATTTTGGCCTCTAGCTCAGCCGGCACCTAGGGAAACCTACCAAACTTAAGCATTTTTGAAAACTAGAGACCTAGGGGAATCCAAGATGGGGTGACTTGTGGGGCTCTGACCAGGTTCTGTTACCCAGAATCCTTTGCAAACCTCAAAATGTGGTTAAAAAAACACATTTTCCTCACATTTTGGTGACAGAAAGTTCTGGAATCAGAGAGGACCACAAATTTCCTTCCACCCAGCGTTCCACCAAGTATCCCGAAAAAAATGATACCTCACTTGTGTGGGTAGGCTTAACGCCCGCGACAGGAAATGCCCCACAACGCAACATGGACATATCACATTTTTTGAAAGAAAACAGAGGTGTTTTTTGCAAAGTGCCTACCTGCAGATTTTGGCCTCTAGCTCAGCCGGCACCTAGGGAAACCTCCCAAACCTGTGCATTTTTTTAAACTAGAGACCTAGGGGAATCCAAGATGCGGTGACTTGTGGGGCTCTGACCAGGTTCTGTTACCCAGAATCCTTTGCAAACCTCAACATTTGGCTAAAATAACACATTTTCCTCACATTTTGGTGACAGAACGTTGTGGAATCAGAGAGGAGCCACAAATTTCCTTCCACCCAGCGTTTCCCCAAGTCTCCCGATAAAAATGATAACTCACTTGTGTGGGTAGGCCTAGCGCCCGCGACAGGAAATGCCCCAAAACGCAACGTGGACACATCACATTTTTTTCAAGAAAACAGAGGTGTTTTTTGCAAAGTGCCTACCTGTAGATTTTGGTCTCTAGCTCAGCCGGCACCTAGGAAAACCTCCCAAACCTGTGCATTTTTGAAAACTAGAGACCTAGGGGAATCCAAGATGGGGTGACTTGTGGGGCTCTGACCTGGTTCTGTTACCCAGAATCCTTTGCATACCTCAACATTTGGCTAAAAAAACACATTTTCCTCACATTTTGGTGACATAACGTCCTGGAATCAGAGAGGAGCCACAAATTTCCTTCCACCCAGCGTTCCCCCAAGTCTCCCTGATAAAAATGATACTTCACTTGTGTGGGTAGGCCTAGCGCCCACGACAGGAAATGCCCCAAAACGCAACGTGCACACATCACATTTTTTTTTTTTTTTTAAAAACAGAGGTGTTTTTTGCAAAGTGCCTACCTGTAGATTTTGGCCTCTAGCTCAGCCGGCACCTAGGGAAACCTACCAAACATAAGCATTTTTGAAAACTATAGACCTAGGGGAATCGAAGATGGGGTGACTTGTGGGGCTCTGGCCAGGTTCTGTTACCCAGAATCCTTTGCAAACCTCAACATTTGGCTAAAAAAAAACACATTTTCCTCACATTTTGGTGAGAGAAAGTCCTGGAATCAGAGAGGAGCCACAAATTACCTTCCACCCAGCGTTCCCCCAAGTCTCCCTGATAAAAATGATACTTCACTTGCGTGGGTAGGCCGAGCACCCGCAACAGGAAATGCCCCAAAACGCAACGTGCACACATCACATTTTTTTAAAAGAAAACAGAGGTGTTTTTTTGCAAAGTGCCTACCTGTAGATTTTGGCCTCTAGCTCAGCCGGCACCTAGGGAAACCTACCAAACTTAAGCATTTTTGAAAACTAGAGACCTAGGGGAATCCAAGATGGGGTGACTTGTGGGGCTCTGACCAGGTTCTGTTACCCAGAATCCTTTGCAAACCTCAAAATGTGGTTAAAAAAACACATTTTCCTCACATTTTGGTGACAGAAAGTTCTGGAATCAGAGAGGACCACAAATTTCCTTCCACCCAGCGTTCCACCAAGTATCCCGATAAAATTGATACCTCACTTGTGTGGGTAGGCTTAACGCCCGCGACAGGAAATGCCCCACAACGCAACGTGGACATATCACATTTTTTGAAAGAAAACAGAGGTGTTTTTTGCAAAGTGCCTACCTGCAGATTTTGGCCTCTAGCTCAGCCGGCACCTAGGGAAACCTACCAAACCTGTGCATTTTTTAAAACTAGATACCTAGGGGAATCCAAGATGCGGTGACTTGTGGGGCTCTGACCAGGTTCTGTTACCCAGAATCCTTTGCAAACCTCAACATTTGGCTAAAAAAACACATTTTCCTCACATTTTGGTGACAGAACGTTGTGGAATCAGAGAGGAGCCACAAATTTCCTTCCACCCAGCGTTTCCCCAAGTCTCCCGATAAAAATGATAACTCACTTGTGTGGGTAGGCCTAGCGCCCGCGACAGGAAATGCCCCAAAACGCAACGTGGACACATCACATTTTTTTCAAGAAAACAGAGGTGTTTTTTGCAAAGTGCCTACCTGTAGATTTTGGTCTCTAGCTCAGCCGGCACCTAGGGAAACCTCCCAAACCTGTGCATTTTTTAAAACTAGAGACCTAGGGGAATCCAAGATGGGGTGACTTGTGGGGCTCTGACCAGGTTCTGTTACCCAGAATCCTTTGCATACCTCAACATTTGGCTAAAAAAAACAAATTTTCCTCACATTTTGGTGACATAACGTCCTGGAATCAGAGAGGAGCCACAAATTTCCTTCCACCCAGCGTTCCCCCAAGTCTCCCTGATAAAAATGATACTTCACTTGTGTGGGTAGGCCTAGCGCCCGTGACAGGAAATGCCCCAAAACGCAACGTGCACACATCACATTTTTTTTTTTTTTAAACAGAGGTGTTTTTTGCAAAGTGCCTACCTGTAGATTTTGGCCTCTAGCTCAGCCGGCACCTAGGGAAACCTAGCAAACATAAGCATTTTTGAAAACTATAGACCTAGGGGAATCGAAGATGGGGTGACTTGTGGGGCTCTGGCCAGGTTCTGTTACCCAGAATCCTTTGCAAACCTCAACATTTGGCTAAAAAAAAACACATTTTCCTCACATTTTGGTGACAGAAAGTCCTGGAATCAGAGAGGAGCCACAAATTTCCTTCCACTCAGCATTCCCCCAAGTCTCCCGATAAAAATGATAACTCACTTGTGTGGGTAGGCCAGCGCCCGCGACAGGAAATGCCCCAAAACGCAACGTGGACACATCACATTTTTTTCAAGAAAACAGAGGTGTTTTTTGCAAAGTGCCTACCTGTAGATTTTGGCCTCTAGCTCAGCCGGCACCTAGGGAAACCTCCCAAACCTGTGTATTTTTGAAAACTAGAGACCTAGGGGAATCCAAGATGGGGTGACTTGTGGGGCTCTGACCAGGTTCTGTTACCCAGAATCTTTTGCAAAACTCAAAATTTGGCTAAAAAAACACATTTTCCTCACATTTTGGTGACAGAAAGTCCTGGAATCAGAGAGGAGCCACACATTTCCTCCCACCCAGCGTTCCCCCAAGTCTCCTGATAAAAATGATACCTCACTTGTGTGGGTAGGCCTAGCGCCCGCGACAGGAAATGCCCCAAAACGCAACGTGCACACACATCACATTTTTTGAAAGAAAACAGAGGTGTTTTTTTGCAAAGTGCCTACTTGTAGATTTTGGCCTCTAGCTCAGCCGGCAGCTAGGGAAACCTACCAAACCTGTGCATTTCTGAAAACTAGAGACCTAGGGGAATCCAAGATGGGGTGACTTGTGAGGCTCTGACCAGGTTTTGTTACCCAGAATCCTTTGCAAACCTCAAAATTTGGCTTAAAAAACAAATTTTCCTCATATTTTTTAATGACAGAACGTTCTAGAATCAGACAGGAGCCACACATTTCCTCCCACCCAGCGTTCCCCCAAGTCTCCTGATAAAAATGATACCTCACTTGTGTGGGTAGGCCTAGCGCCAGCGACAGGAAATGCCCCAAAACACAACGTGCACACATCACATTTTTTGAAAGAAAACAGAGGTGTTTTTTGCAAAGTGCCTACCTGTAGATTTTGGCCTCTAGCTCAGCCGGCACCTAGGGAAACCTACCAAAGTTGTGCATTTCTGAAAACTAGAGACCTAGGGGAATCCACGATGGGGTGACTTGTGGGGCTCTGACCAGGTTTTGTTACCCAGAATCCATGCAAACCTCAAAATTTGGCTAAAAAAACACATTTTCCTCACATTTTGCTGACAGAAAGTCCTGGAATCAGAGAGGAGCCACAAATTTCCTTCAACCCAGCGTTCCCCCAAGTCTCCCGATAAAAATGATAACTCACTTGTGTGGGTAGGCCTAGCGCCTGCGACAGGAAATGCCCCAAAACGCAACGTGGACACATCACATTTTTTTCAAGAAAACAGAGGTGTTTTTTGCAAAATGCCTACCTGTAGATTTTGGCCTCTAGCTCAGCCGGCACCTAGGGAAACCTCCCAAACCTGTGCATTTTTGAAAACTAGAGACCTAGGGGAATCCAAGATGGGGTGACTTGTGGGGCTCTGACCAGGTTCTGTTACCCAGAATCCTTTGCAAACCTCAAAATGTGGCTAAAAAAACACATTTTCCTCACATTTTGGTGACAGAAAGTCCTGGAATCAGGTAGGAGCCACAAATTTCCTTCCACCCAGCGTTCCCCCAAGTCTCCCTGATAAAAATGATACTTCACTTGTGTGGGAATTCCTGGCGCCCGCGACAGGAAATGCCCCAAAACGCAACGTGCACACATCACATTTAAAAAAAAAAAAAAACAGAGGTGTTTTTTGCAAAGTGCCTACCTGTAGATTTTGGCCTCTAGCTCAGCTGGCACCTAGGGAAACCTACCAAACATAAGCATTTTTGAAAACTATAGACCTAGGGGAATCGAAGATGGGGTGACTTGTGGGGCTCTGGCCAGGTTCTGTTATCCAGAATCCTTTGCAAACCTCAACATTTGGCTAAAAAAAAACACATTTTCCTCACATTTTGGTGACAGAAAGTCCTGGAATCAGAGAGGAGCCACAAATTTCCTTCCACTCAGCATTCCCCCAAGTCTCCCGATAAAAATGATAACTCACTTGTGTGGGTAGGCCTAGCGCCCGCGACAGGAAATGCCCCAAAACGCAACGTGGACACATCACATTTTTTTCAAGAAAACAGAGGTGTTTTTTGCAAAGTGCCTACCTGTAGATTTTGGCCTCTAGCTCAGCCGGCACCTAGGGAAACCTCCCAAACCTGTGTATTTTTGAAAACTAGAGACCTAGGGGAATCCAGGATGGGGTGACTTGTGGGGCTCCGACCAGGTTCTGTTACCCAGAATCCTTTGCAAAACTCAAAATTTGGCTAAAAAAACACATTTTCCTCACATTTTGGTGACAGAAAGTCCTGGAATCAGAGAGGAGCCACACATTTCCTCCCACCCAGCGTTCCCCCAAGTCTCCTGATAAAAATGATACCTCACTTGTGTGGGTAGGCCTAGCGCCCGCGACAGGAAATGCCCCAAAACGCAACGTGCACACACATCACATTTTTTGAAAGAAAACAGAGGTGTTTTTTTGCAAAGTGCCTACTTGTAGATTTTGGCTTCTAGCTCAGCCTGCAGCTAGGAAAACCTACCAAACCTGTGCATTTCTGAAAACTAGAGACCTAGGGGAATCCAAGATGGGGTGACTTGTGGGGCTCTGACCAGGTTTTGTTACCCAGAATCCTTTGCAAACCTCAAAATTTGGCTTAAAAAACAAATTTTCCTCACATTTTTTAATGACAGAACGTTCTAGAATCAGACAGGAGCCACACATTTCCTCCCACCCAGCGTTCCCCCAAGTCTCCTGATAAAAATGATACCTCACTTGTGTGGGTAGGCCTAGCGCCAGCGTCAGGAAATGCTCCAAAACACAACGTGCACACATCAAATTTTTTTGAAGAAAACAGAGGTGTTTTTTGCAAAGAGCCTACCTGTAGATTTTGGCCTCTAGCTCAGCCGGCACCTAGGGAAACCTACCAAAGTTGTGCATTTCTGAAAACTAAAGACCTAGGGGAATCCACGATGGGGTGACTTGTGGGGCTCTGACCAGGTTTTGTTACCCAGAATCCATGCAAACCTCAAAATTTGGCTAAAAAAACACATTTTCCTCACATTTTGCTGACAGAAAGTCCTGGAATCAGAGAGGAGCCACAAATTTCCTTCAACCCAGCGTTCCCCCAAGTCTCCCGATAAAAATGATAACTCACTTGTGTGGGTAGGCCTAGCGCCTGCGACAGGAAATGCCCCAAAACGCAACGTGGACTCATCACATTTTTTTCAAGAAAACAGATGTGTTTTTTGCAAAGTGCCTACCTGTAGATTTTGGCCTCTAGCTCAGCCGGCACCTAGGGAAACCTCCCAAACCTGTGCATTTTTTAAAACTAGAGACCTAGGGGAATCCAAGATGGGGTGACTTGTGGGGCTCTGAACAGGTTCTGTTACCCAGAATCCTTTGCAAACCTCAAAATTTGGCTAAAAAAACACATTTTCCTCACATTTTGGTGACAGAAAGTCCTGGAATCAGAGAGGAGCCACACACTTCCTCCCACCCAGCGTTCCCCCAAGTCTCCTAATAAAAATGATACCTCACTTGTGTGGGTAGGCCTAGCGCCCGCGACAGGAAATGCCCCAAAACACAACGTGCACACATCACATTTTTTTAAAGAAAACAGAGGTGTTTTTTGCAAAGTGCCTACCTGTAGATTTTGGCCTCTAGCTCAGCCGGCACCTAGGGAAACCTCCCAAACCTGTGCATTTTTTTAAACTAGAGACCTAGGGGAATCCAAGATGGGGTGACTTGTGGGGCTCTGACCAGGTTTTGTTACCCAGAATCCTTTGCAAACCTCAACATTTGGCTAAAAAAACACACATTTTCCTTACATTTTGGTGACAGAACGTTCTGGAATCAGAGAGGAGCTACAAATTGCATTCCACCCAGCGTTCCCCCAATTCTCCCGATAAAAATGATACCTCACTTGTTTGGGTAGGCCTAGCGCCCGCGACAGGAAATGCCCCAAAACGCAACGTGCACACACATCACATTTTTTGAAAGAAAACAGAGGTGTTTTTTTGCAAAGTGCCTACCTGTAGATTTTGGCCTCTAGCTCAGCCGGCACCTAGGGAAACCTACCAAACCTGTGCATTTCTGAAAACTAGAGACCTAGGGGAATCCAAGATGGGGTGACTTGTGGGGCTCTGAGCAGGTTTTGTTACTCAGAATCCTTTGCAAACCTCAAAATTTGGCTAAAAAAACAAATTTTCCTCACATTTTGGTGACAGAAAGTCCTGGAATCAGAGAGGAGCCACAAATTTCCTTCCACCCAGCGTTCCCCCAAGTCTCCAGATAAAAATGATAACTCACTTGTGTGGGTAGGACTAGCGCCCGCGACAGGAAATGCCCCAAAACACAACGTGGACACATCACATTTTTTTAAAGAAAACAGAGGTGTTTTTTGCAAAGTGCCTATCTGTAGATTTTAGCCTCTAGCTCAGCCGGCACCTAGGGAAACCTCCCAAACCTATGCATTTTTTTAAAACTAGAGACCTAGGGGAATCCAAGATGGGGTGATTTGTGGGGCTCTGACCAGGTTTTGTTACCCAGAATCCTTTGCAAACCTCAAAATTTGGCTAAAAAAACAAATTTTCCTCACATTTTGGTGACAGAAAGTCCTGGAATCAGAGAGGAGTCACAAATTTCCTTCCACCCAGCGTTCCCCCAAGTCTCCTGATAAAAATGATAACTCACTTGTGTGGGTAGGCCTAGCGCCCGCGACAGGAAATGCCCCAAAACGCAACATGGACACATCACATTTCTTTCAAGAAAACAGAGGTGTTTCTTGCAAAGTGCCTACCTGTAGATTTTGGCCTCTAGCTCAGCTGGCACCTAGGGAAACCTCCCAAACCTGTGCATTTTTGAAAACCAGAGACCTAGGGGAATCCAAGATGGGGTGACTTGTGGGGCTCTGACCAGGTTCTGTTACCCAGAATCCTTTGCATACCTCAACATTTGGCTAAAAAAACACATTTTCCTCACATTTTGGTGAGAGAAAGTCCTGGAATCAGAGAGGAGCCACAAATTTCCTTCCACCCAGCGATCCCCCAAGTCTCCCTGATAAAAATGATACTTCACTTGTGTGGGTAGGCCTAGCGCCCGCGACAAGAAATGCCCCAAAACGCAACGTGCACACATCACATTTTTTTTTTTAAAGAAAACAGAGGTGTTTTTTGCAAAGTGCCTACCTGTAGATTTTGGCCTCTAGCTCAGCCGGCACCTAGGGAAACCTACCAAACCTAAGCATTTTTGAAAACTATAGACCTAGGGGAATCGAAGATGGGGTGACTTGTCGGGCTCTGACCAGGTTATGTTACACAGAATCCTTTGCAAACCTCAACATTTGGCTGAAAAAACACATTTTCCTCACATTTTGGAGACAGAAAGTCCTGGAATCAGAGAGGAGCAACAAATTTCCTTCAACCCAGCGTTCCCCCAAGTCTCCCTGATAAAAATGATACTTCACTTGTGTGGGTAGGCCTAGCGCCCGCGACAGGAAATGCCCCAAAACGCAACGTGCACACATCACATTTTTTTTTAAAGAAAACAGAGGTGTTTTTTTGCAAAGTGCCTACCTGTAGATTTTGGCCTCTAGCTCAGCCGGCACCTAGGGAAACCTACCAAACCTAAGCATTTTTGAAAACTAGAGACCTAGGGGAATCCAACATGGGGTGACTTGTGGGGCTCTGACCAGGTTCTGTTACCCAGAATCCTTTGCAAAACTCAAAATGTGGTTAAAAAAACACATTTTCCTCACATTTTGGTGACAGAAAGTTCTGGAATCAGAGAGGAGCCACAAATTTCCTTCCACCCAGCGTTCCACCAAGTATCCTGATAAAAATGATACCTCACTTGTGTGGGTAGGCTTAACGCCCGCGACAGGAAATGCCCCACAACGCAACGTGGACATATCACATTTTTTTTAAAGAAAACAGAGGTGTTTTTTTGCAAAGTGCCTACCTGTAGATTTTGGCCTCTAGCTCAGCCGGCACCTAGGGAAACCTCCCAAACCTATGCATTTTTTAAAACTAGAGACCTAGGGGAATCCAAGATGGGGTGATTTGTGGGGCTCTGACCAGGTTTTGTTACCCAGAATCCTTTGCAAACCTCAAAATTTGGCTAAAAAAAACAAATTTTCCTCACATTTTGGTGACAGAAAGTCCTGGAATCAGAGAGGAGCCACAAATTTCCTTCCACCCAGCGTTCCCCCAAGTCTCCCGATAAAAATGATAACTCACTTGTGTGGGTAGGCCTAGCGCCCGCGACAGGAAATGCCCCAAAACGCAACATGGACACATCACATTTTTTTCAAGAAAACAGAGGTGTTTTTTGCAAAGTGCCTACCTGTAGATTTTGGCCTCTAGCTCAGCCGGCACCTAGGGAAACCTCCCAAACCTGTGCATTTTTGAAAACCAGAGACCTAGGGGAATCCAAGATGGGGTGACTTGTGGGGCTCTGACCAGGTTCTGTTACCCAGAATCCTTTGCATACCTCAACATTTGGCTAAAAAAACACATTTTCCTCACATTTTGGTGAGAGAAAGTCCTGGAATCAGAGAGGAGCCACAAATTTCCTTCCACCCAGCGATCCCCCAAGTCTCCCTGATAAAAATGATACTTCACTTGTGTGGGTAGGCCTAGCGCCCGCGACAGGAAATGCCCCAAAACGCAATGTGCACACATCACATTTTTTTTTAAAGAAAACAGAGGTGTTTTTTGCAAAGTGCCTACCTGTAGATTTTGGCCTCTAGCTCAGCCGGCACCTAGGGAAACCTACCAAACCTAAGCATTTTTGAAAACTAGAGACCTAGGGGAATCGAAGATGGGGTGACTTGTGGGGCTCTGACCAGGTTCTGTTACCCAGAGTCCTTTGCAAACCTCAACATTTGGCAAAAAAAACACATTTTCCTCACATTTTGGTGACAGAAAGTCCTGGAATCAGAGAGGAGCCACAAATTTCCTTCAACCCAGCGTTCCCCCAAGTCTCCCTGATAAAAATGATACTTCACTTGTGTGGGTAGGCCTAGCGCCCGCGACAGGCAATGCCCCAAAACGCAACGTGCACACATCACATTTTTTTTAAAGAAAACAGAGGTGTTTTTTTGCAAAGTGCCTACCTGTAGATTTTGGCCTCTAGCTCAGCCGGCACCTAGGGAAACCTACCAAACCTAAGCATTTTTGAAAACTAGAGACCTAGGGGAATCCAAAATGGGGTGACTTGTGGGGCTCTGACCAGGTTCTGTTACCCAGAATCCTTTGCAAAACTCAAAATGTGGTTAAAAAAACACATTTTCCTCACATTTTGGTGACAGAAAGTTCTGGAATCAGAGAGGAGCCACAAATTTCCTTCCACCCAGCGTTCCACCAAGTATCCTGATAAAAATGATACCTCACTTGTGTGGGTAGGCTTAACGCCCGCGACAGGAAATGCCCCACAACGCAACGTGGACATATCACATTTTTTTTAAAGAAAACAGAGGTGTTTTTTTGCAAAGTGCCTACCTGTAGATTTTGGCCTCTAGCTCAGCCGGCACCTAGGGAAACCTCCCAAACCTATGCATTTTTTAAAACTAGAGACCTAGGGGAATCCAAGATGGGGTGATTTGTGGGGCTCTGACCAGGTTTTGTTACCCAGAATCCTTTGCAAACCTCAAAATTTGGCTAAAAAAAACAAATTTTCCTCACATTTTGGTGACAGAAAGTCCTGGAATCAGAGAGGAGCCACAAATTTCCTTCCACCCAGCGTTCCCCCAAGTCTCCCGATAAAAATGATAACTCACTTGTGTGGGTAGGCCTAGCGCCCGCGACAGGAAATGCCCCAAAACGCAACATGGACACATCACATTTTTTTCAAGAAAACAGAGGTGTTTTTTGCAAAGTGCCTACCTGTAGATTTTGGCCTCTAGCTCAGCCGGCACCTAGGGAAACCTACCAAACCTAAGCATTTTTGAAAACTAGAGACCTAGGGGAATCGAAGATGGGGTGACTTGTGGGGCTCTGACCAGGTTCTGTTACCCAGAGTCCTTTGCAAACCTCAACATTTGGCAAAAAAAACACATTTTCCTCACATTTTGGTGACAGAAAGTCCTGGAATCAGAGAGGAGCCACAAATTTCCTTCAACCCAGCGTTCCCCCAAGTCTCCCTGATAAAAATGATACTTCACTTGTGTGGGTAGGCCTAGCGCCCGCGACAGGCAATGCCCCAAAACGCAACGTGCACGCATCACATTTTTTTTAAAGAAAACAGAGGTGTTTTTTTGCAAAGTGCCTACCTGTAGATTTTGGCCTCTAGCTCAGCCGGCACCTAGGGAAACCTACCAAACCTAAGCATTTTTGAAAACTAGAGACCTAGGGGAATCCAACATGGGGTGACTTGTGGGGCTCTGACCAGGTTCTGTTACCCAGAATCCTTTGCAAAACTCAAAATGTGGTTAAAAAAACACATTTTCCTCACATTTTGGTGACAGAAAGTTCTGGAATCAGAGAGGAGCCACAAATTTCCTTCCACCCAGCGTTCCACCAAGTATCCTGATAAAAATGATACCTCACTTGTGTGGGTAGGCTTAACGCCCGCGACAGGAAATGCCCCACAACGCAACGTGGACATATCACATTTTTTTTAAAGAAAACAGAGGTGTTTTTTTGCAAAGTGCCTACCTGTAGATTTTGGCCTCTAGCTCAGCCGGCACCTAGGGAAACCTCCCAAACCTATGCATTTTTTAAAACTAGAGACCTAGGGGAATCCAAGATGGGGTGATTTGTGGGGCTCTGACCAGGTTTTGTTACCCAGAATCCTTTGCAAACCTCAAAATTTGGCTAAAAAAAACAAATTTTCCTCACATTTTGGTGACAGAAAGTCCTGGAATCAGAGAGGAGCCACAAATTTCCTTCCACCCAGCGTTCCCCCAAGTCTCCCGATAAAAATGATAACTCACTTGTGTGGGTAGGCCTAGCGCCCGCGACAGGAAATGCCCCAAAACGCAACATGGACACATCACATTTTTTTCAAGAAAACAGAGGTGTTTTTTGCAAAGTGCCTACCTGTAGATTTTGGCCTCTAGCTCAGCCGGCACCTAGGGAAACCTCCCAAACCTGTGCATTTTTGAAAACCAGAGACCTAGGGGAATCCAAGATGGGGTGACTTGTGGGGCTCTGACCAGGTTCTGTTACCCAGAATCCTTTGCATACCTCAACATTTGGCTAAAAAAACACATTTTCCTCACATTTTGGTGAGAGAAAGTCCTGGAATCAGAGAGGAGCCACAAATTTCCTTCCACCCAGCGATCCCCCAAGTCTCCCTGATAAAAATGATACTTCACTTGTGTGGGTAGGCCTAGCGCCCGCGACAGGAAATGCCCCAAAACGCAATGTGCACACATCACATTTTTTTTTAAAGAAAACAGAGGTGTTTTTTGCAAAGTGCCTACCTGTAGATTTTGGCCTCTAGCTCAGCCGGCACCTAGGGAAACCTACCAAACCTAAGCATTTTTGAAAACTAGAGACCTAGGGGAATCGAAGATGGGGTGACTTGTGGGGCTCTGACCAGGTTCTGTTACCCAGAGTCCTTTGCAAACCTCAACATTTGGCAAAAAAAAACACATTTTCCTCACATTTTGGTGACAGAAAGTCCTGGAATCAGAGAGGAGCCACAAATTTCCTTCAACCCAGCGTTCCCCCAAGTCTCCCTGATAAAAATGATACTTCACTTGTGTGGGTAGGCCTAGCGCCCGCGACAGGCAATGCCCCAAAACGCAACGTGCACACATCACATTTTTTTTAAAGAAAACAGAGGTGTTTTTTTGCAAAGTGCCTACCTGTAGATTTTGGCCTCTAGCTCAGCCGGCACCTAGGGAAACCTACCAAACCTAAGCATTTTTTAAAACTAGAGACCTAGGGGAATCCAACATAGGGTGACTTGTGGGGCTCTGACCAGGTTCTGTTACCCAGAATCCTTTGCAAACCTCAAAATGTGGTTAAAAAAACACATTTTCCTCACATTTTGGTGACAGAAAGTTCTGGAATCAGAGAGGAGCCACAAATTTCCTTCCACCCAGCGTTCCACCAAGTATCCTGATAAAAATGATACCTCACTTGTGTGGGTAGGCTTAACGCCCGCGACAGGAAATGCCCCACAACGCAACGTGGACATATCACATTTTTTTTTAAAGAAAACAGAGGTGTTTTTTTGCAAAGTGCCTACCTGTAGATTTTGGCCTCTAGCTCAGCCGGCACCTGGGGAAACCTACCAAACCTATGCATTTTTGAAAACTAGAGACCTAGGGGAATCAAAGATGGAGTGAGTTGTGGGGCTCTGACCAGGTTTTGTTACCCAGAATCCTTTGCAAACCTCAAAATGTGGCTAAAAAAACAAATTTTCCTCACATTTTGGTGACAGAAAGTTCTGGAATCAGAGAGGAGCCACAAATTTCCTTCCACCCAGCGTTCCACCAAGTATCCTGATAAAAATGATACCTCACTTGTGTGGGTAGGCTTAAGGCCCGCGACAGGAAATGCCCCAAAACACAACGTGCACACATCACATTTTTTGAAAGAAAACAGAGGTGTTTTTTGCAAAGTGCCTACCTGTAGATTTTGGCCTCTAGCTCAGCCGGCACCTAGGGAAACCTACCAAAGTTGTGCATTTCTGAAAACTAGAGACCTAGCGGAATCCACGATGGGGTTACTTGTGGGACTCTGATCAGGTTTTGTTACCCAGAATCCTTTGCAAACCTCAAAATTTGGCTAAAAAAAACAAATTTTCCTCACATTTTGGTGACAGAAAGTCCTGGAATCAGAGAGGAGCCACAAATTTCCTTCCACCCAGCATTCCCCCAAGTCTCCCGATAAAAATGATAACTCACTTGTGTGGGTAGGCCTTGCACCCGCGACAGGAAATGCCCCAAAACGCAACGTGGACACATCACATTTTTTTAAAGAAAATAGAGGTGTTTTTTGCAAAGTGCCTACCTGTAGATTTTGGCCTCTAGCTCAGCCGGCACCTAGGGAAACCTCCCAAACCTGTGCATTTTTTAAACCTAGAGACCTAGGGGAATCCAAAATGGGGTGACTTGTGGGGCTCTGACCAGGTTCTGTTACCCAGAATCCTTTGCAAACCTCAACATTTGGCTAAAAAAACACATTTTCCTCACATTTTGGTGACAGAACGTTCTGGAATCAGAGAGGAGCCACAAATTGCATTCCACCCAGCATTCCCCCAAGTCTCCCGATAAAAATGATAACTCACTTGTGTGGGTAGGCCTTGCACCCGCGACAGGAAATGCCCCAAAACGCAACGTGGACACATCACATTTTTTTTTAAAGAAAACAGAGGTGTTTTTTGCAAAGTGCCTACCTGTAGATTTTGGCCTCTAGCTCAGCCGGCACCTAGGGAAACCTCCCAAACCTGTGCATTTTTTAAAACTAGAGACCTAGGGGAATCCAAGATGGGGTGACTTGTGGGGCTCTGACCAGGTTCTGTTACCCAGAATCCTTTGCAAACCTCAACATTTGGCTAAAAAAACACATTTTCCTCACATTTTGGTGACAGAACGTTCTGGAATCAGAGAGGAGCCACAAATTGCATTCCACCCAGCGTTCCCCCAAGTCTCCCGATAAAAATGATACCTCAATTGTGTGGGTAGGCCTACCGCCCGCGACAGGAAATGCCCCAAAACGCAACGTGCACACACATCACATTTTTTGAAAGAAAACAGAGGTGTTTTTTTGCAAAGTGCCTACTTGTAGATTTTGGCCTCTATCTCAGCCGGCACCTAGGGAAACCTACCAAACCTGTGCATTTCTGAAAACTAGAGACCTAGGGGAATCCAAGATGGGGTGACTTGTGGGTCTCTGACCAGGTTTTGTTACCCAGAATCCTTTGCAAACCTCAAAATTTGGCTTAAAAAACAAATTTTCCTCACATTTTTTAATGACAGAACGTTCTAGAATCAGACAGGAGCCACACATTTCCTCCCACCCAGCGTTCCCCCAAGTCTCCTGATAAAAATTATACCTCACTTGTGTGGGTAGGCCTAGCGCCCGCGACAGGAAATGCCCCAAAACACAACGTGCACACATCACAATTTTTGAAAGAAAACAGAGGTGTTTTTTGCAAAGTGCCTACCTGTAGATTTTGGCCTCTAGCTCAGCCGGCACCTAGGGAAACCTACCAAATGTATGCATTTCTGAAAACTGGAGACCTAGGGGAATCCACGATGGGGTGACTTGTGGGGCTCTGACCAGGTTTTGTTACCCAGAATCCTGTGCAAACCTCAAAATTTGGCTAAAAAAACAAATTTTCCTCACATTTTGGTGACAGAAAGTCCTGTAATCAGAGAGGAGCCACAAATTTCCTTCCACCCAGCGTTCCCCCAAGTCTCCCGATAAAAATGATAACTCACTTGAGTGGGTAGGCCTAGCGCCCGCAACAGGAAATGCCCCAAAACGCAACGTGGACACATCACATTTTTTTAAAGAAAACAGAGGTGTTTTTTGCAAAGTGCCTACCAGTAGATTTTGGCCTCTAGCTCAGCCGGCACCTAGGGAAACCTCCCAAACCTATGCATTGTTTAAAAGTAGAGACCTAAGGGGATCCAAGATGGGGTGACTTGTGGGGCTCTGACCAGGTTTTGTTACCCAGAATCCTTTGCAAACCTCAAAATTTGGCTAAAAAACAAATTTTCTTCACATTTTGGTGACAGAAAGTCCTGGAATCAGAGAGGAGCCACAAATTTCCTTCCACCCAGCGTTCCCCCAAGTCTCCCGATAAAAATGATAACTCACTTGTGTGGGTAGGCCTAGCGCCCGCGACAGGAAATGCCCCAAAACACAACGTGGACACATCACATTTTTTTCAAGAAAACAGAGGTGTTTTTTGCAAAGTGCCTACCTGTAGATTTTGGCCTCTAGCTCAGCCGGCACCTAGGGAAACCTCCCAAACCTGTGCATTTTTGAAAATCAGAGACCTAGTGGAATCCAAGATTGGGTGACTTGTGGGGCTCTGACCAGGTTCTGTTACCCAGAATCCTTTGCATACCTCAACATTTGGCTAAAAAAACACATTTTCCTCACATTTTGGTGAGAGAAAGTCCTGGAATCAGAGAGGAGCCACAAATTTCCTTCCACCCAGCGTTCCCCCAAGTCTCCCGATAAAAATGATAACTCACTTGTGTGGGTAGGCCTAGCGCCCGCAACAGGAAATGCCCCAAAACGCAACGTGGACACATCACATTTTTTGAAAGAAAACAGAGGTGTTTTTTGCAAAGTGCCTACCTGTAGATTTTGGCCTCTAGCTCAGCCGGCACCTAGGGAAACCTCCCAAACCAATGCATTTTTTAAAACTAGAGACCTAGGGGAATCCAAGATGGGGTGACTTGTGGGGCTCTGACCAGGTTTTGTTACCCAGAATCCTTTGCAAACCTCAAAATTTGGCTTAAAAAACAAATTTTCTTCACATTTTGGTGACAGAAAGTCCTGGAATCAGAGAGGAGCCACAAATTTCCTTCCACCCAGCGTTCCCCCAAGTCTCCCGATAAAAATGATAACTCCCTTGTGTGGGTAGGCCTAGCGCCCGCGACAGGAAATGCCCCAAAACGCAACATGGACACATCACATTTTTTTTCAAGAAAACAGAGGTGTTTTTTGCAAAGTGCCTACCTGTAGATTTTGGCCTCTAGCTCAGCCGGCACCTAGGGAAACCTCCCAAACCTGTGCATTTTTGAAAACTAGAGACCTAGGGGAATCCAAGATGGGGTGACTTGTGGGGCTCTGACCAGGTTCTGTTACCCAGAATCCTTTGCATACCTCAACATTTGGCTAAAAAAACAAATTTTCCTCACATTTTGGTGAGAGAAAGTCCTGGAATCAGAGAGGAGCCACAAATTTCCTTCCACCCAGCGATCCCCCACGTCTCCCTGATAAAAATGATACTTCACTTGTGTGGGTAGGCCTAGCGCCCGTGACAGGAAATGCCCCAAAATGCAACGTGCACACATCACATTTTTTTTTTTTTTTAAAGAAAACAGAGGTGTTTTTTGCAAAGTGCCTACCTGTAGATTTTGGCCTCTAGCTCAGCCGGCACCTAGGGAAACCTACCAAACCTAAGCATTTTTGAAAACTATAGACCTAGGGGAATCCAAGATGGGGTGACTTGTGGGGCTCTGACCAGGTTCTGTTACCCAGAATCCTTTGCAAACCTCAACATTTGGCTAAAAAAACACATTTTCCTCACATTTTGGTGACAGAACGTTGTGGAATCAGAGAGGAGCCACAAATTTCCTTCCACCAAGCGTTTCCCCAAGTCTCCCGATAAAAATGATAACTCACTTGTGTGGGTAGGCCTAGCGCCCGCGACAGCAAATGCCCCAAAACGCAACGTGGACACATCACATTTTTTCCAAGAAAACAGAGGTGTTTTTTGCAAAGTGCCTACCTGCAGATTTTGGCCTCTACCTCAGCCGGCACCTAGGGAAACCTCACAAACCTGTGCATTTTTTTAAACTAGAGACCTAGGGGAATCCAAGATGCGGTGACTTGTGGGGCTCTGACCAGGTTCTGTTACCCAGAATCCTTTGCAAACCTCAAAATGTGGTTAAAAAAACACATTTTCCTCACATTTTGGTGACAGAAAGTTCTGGAATCAGAGAGGAGCCACAAATTTCCTTCCACCCAGCGTTCCACCAAGTATCCCGATAAAAATGATACCTCACTTGTGTGGGTAGGCTTAACACCCGCGACAGGAAATGCCCCACAACGCAACGTGGACATATCACATTTTTTTTTTAAAGAAAACAGAGGTGTTTTTTGCAAAGTCCCTACCTGTAGATTTTGGCCTCTAGCTCAGCCGGCACCTGGGGAAACCTACCAAACCTATGCATTTTTGAAAACTAGAGACCTAGGAGAATCAAAGATGGGGTGAGTTGTGGGGCTCTGACCAGGTTTTGTTACCCAGAATCGTTTGCAAACCTCAAAATTTGGCTAAAAAAACAAATTTTCCTCACATTTTGGTGACAGAAAGTACTGGAATCAGAGAGGAGCCACAAATTTCCTCCCACCCAGCGTTCCCCCAAGTCTCCTGATAAAAATGATACCTCACTTGTGTGGGTAGGCCTAGCGCCCGCGACAGGAAATGCCTCAAAACACAACGTGCACACATCACATTTTTTTAAAGAAAACAGAGGTGTTTTTTGCAAAGTGCCTACCTGCAGATTTTGGCCTCTAGCTCAGCCGGCACCTAGGGAAACCTCCCAAACCTGTGCATTTTTGAAAACTAGAGACCTAGGGGAATCCAAGATGGGGTGACTTGTGGGGCTCTGACCAGGTTCTGTTACCCAGAATCCTTTGCATACCTCAACATTTGGCTAAAAAAACACATTTTCCTCACATTTTGGTGACAGAACGTTCTGGAATCAGAGAGGAGCCACAAATTTCCTTCCACCCAGCGTTTCCCCAAGTCTCCCGATAAAAATGATAACTCACTTTTGTGGGTAGGCCTAGCGCCCGCGACAGGAAATGCCCCCAAACGCAACGTGGACACATCACATTTTTTTTTTCAAGAAAACAGAGGTGTTTTTTGGAAAGTGCCTACCTGTAGATTTTGGCCTCTAGCTCAGCTGGCACCTAGGGAAACCTACCAAACCTAAGCATTTTTGAAAACTATAGACCTAGGGGAATCCAAGACGGGGTGACTTGTGGGGCTCTGACCAGGTTCTGTTACCCAGAATCCTTTGCATACCTCAACATTTGGCTAAAAAAACAAATTTTCCTCACATTTTGGTGAGAGAAAGTCCTGGAATCAGAGAGGAGCCACAAATTTCCTTCCACCCAGCGATCCCCCACGTCTCCCTGATAAAAATGATACTTCACTTGTGTGGGTAGGCCTAGCGCCCGTGACAGGAAATGCCCCAAAATGCAACGTGCACACATCACATTTTTTTTTTTTTTTTTAAAGAAAACAGAGGTGTTTTTTGCAAAGTGCCTACCTGTAGATTTTGGCCTCTAGCTCAGCCGGCACCTAGGGAAACCTACCAAACCTAAGCATTTTTGAAAACTATAGACCTAGGGGAATCCAAGATGGGGTGACTTGTGGGGCTCTGACCAGGTTCTGTTACCCAGAATCCTTTGCAAACCTCAACATTTGGCTAAAAAAACACATTTTCCTCACATTTTGGTGACAGAACGTTGTGGAATCAGAGAGGAGCCACAAATTTCCTTCCACCAAGCGTTTCCCCAAGTCTCCCGATAAAAATGATAACTCACTTGTGTGGGTAGGCCTAGCGCCCGCGACAGCAAATGCCCCAAAACGCAACGTGGACACATCACATTTTTTCCAAGAAAACAGAGGTGTTTTTTGCAAAGTGCCTACCTGCAGATTTTGGCCTCTACCTCAGCCGGCACCTAGGGAAACCTCACAAACCTGTGCATTTTTTAAAACTAGAGACCTAGGGGAATCCAAGATGCGGTGACTTGTGGGGCTCTGACCAGGTTCTGTTACCCAGAATCCTTTGCAAACCTCAAAATGTGGTTAAAAAAACACATTTTCCTCACATTTTGGTGACAGAAAGTTCTGGAATCAGAGAGGAGCCACAAATTTCCTTCCACCCAGCGTTCCACCAAGTATCCCGATAAAAATGATACCTCACTTGTGTGGGTAGGCTTAACACCCGCGACAGGAAATGCCCCACAACGCAACGTGGACATATCAAATTTTTTTTTTAAAGAAAACAGAGGTGTTTTTTGCAAAGTCCCTACCTGTAGATTTTGGCCTCTAGCTCAGCCGGCACCTGGGGAAACCTACCAAACCTATGCATTTTTGAAAACTAGAGACCTAGGAGAATCAAAGATGGGGTGAGTTGTGGGGCTCTGACCAGGTTTTGTTACCCAGAATCGTTTGCAAACCTCAAAATTTGGCTAAAAAAACAAATTTTCCTCACATTTTGGTGACAGAAAGTACTGGAATCAGAGAGGAGCCACAAATTTCCTCCCACCCAGCGTTCCCCCAAGTCTCCTGATAAAAATGATACCTCACTTGTGTGGGTAGGCCTAGCGCCCGCGACAGGAAATGCCTCAAAACACAACGTGCACACATCACATTTTTTTAAAGAAAACAGAGGTGTTTTTTGCAAAGTGCCTACCTGCAGATTTTGGCCTCTAGCTCAGCCGGCACCTAGGGAAACCTCCCAAACCTGTGCATTTTTGAAAACTAGAGACCTAGGGGAATCCAAGATGGGGTGACTTGTGGGGCTCTGACCAGGTTCTGTTACCCAGAATCCTTTGCATACCTCAACATTTGGTTAAAAAAACACATTTTCCTCACATTTTGGTGACAGAACGTTCTGGAATCAGAGAGGAGCCACAAATTTCCTTCCACCCAGCGTTTCCCCAAGTCTCCCGATAAAAATGATAACTCACTTTTGTGGGTAGGCCTAGCGCCCGCGACAGGAAATGCCCCCAAACGCAACGTGGACACATCACATTTTTTTTTCAAGAAAACAGAGGTGTTTTTTGGAAAGTGCCTACCTGTAGATTTTGGCCTCTAGCTCAGCTGGCACCTAGGGAAACCTCCCAAACCTGTGCATTTTTGAAAACTAGAGACCTAGGGGAATCCAAGATGGGGTGACTTGTGGGGCTCTGACCAGGTTCTGTTACCCAGAATCCTTTGCATACCTCAACATTTGGCTAAAAAAACACATTTTCCTCACATTTTGGTGACAGAACGTTCTGGAATCAGAGAGGAGCCACAAATTTCCTTCCACCCAGCGTTCCCCCAAGTCTCCCTGATAAAAATGATACTTCACTTGTGTGGGTAGGCCTAGCGCCCGCGACAGGAAATGCCCCACAACGCAACGTGCACACATCACATTTTCTTTTAAAGAAAACAGAGGTGTTTTTTGCAAAGTGCCTACCTGTAGATTTTGGCCTCTAGCTCAGCGGGCACCTAGGGCAATCTACCAAACCTGAGCATTTTTGAAAACTATAGACCTAGGGGAATCCAAGATGCGGTGACTTGTGGGGCTCTGACCAGGTTCTGTTACCCAGAATCCTTTGCATACCTCAACATTTGGCTAAAAAAACACATTTTCCTCACATTTTGGTGACAGAACGTTCTGGAATCAGAGAGGAGCCACAAATTTCCTTCCACCCAGCAATCCACCAAGTATCCCGATAAAAATGATACCTCACTTGTGTGGGTAGGCTTAACGCCCGCGACAGGAAATGCCCCACAACGCAACGTGGACATATCAAATTTTTTTGAAAGAAAACAGGTGTTTTTTGCAAAGTGCCTACCTGTAGATTTTGGCCTCTAGCTCAGCCGGCACCTAGGGAAACCTACCAAAGTTGTGCATTTCTGAAAACTAGAGACCTAGCGGAATCCACGATGGGGTGACTTGTGGGACTCTGATCAGGTTTTGTTACCCAGAATCCTTTGCAAACCTCAAAATTTGGCTAAAAAAACAAATTTTCCTCACATTTTGGTGACAGAAAGTCCTGGAATCAGAGAGGAGCCACAAATTTCCTTCCACCCAGCATTCCCCCAAGTCTCCCGATAAAAATGATAACTCACTTGTGTGGGTAGGCCTTGCACCCGCGACAGGAAATGCCCCAAAACGCAACATGGACACATCACATTTTTTTAAAGAAAACAGAGGTGTTTTTTGCAAAGTGCCTACCTGTAAATTTTGGCCACTAGCTCAGCCGGCACCTAGGGAAACCTCCCAAACCTGTGCATTTTTTAAAACTAGAGACCTAGGGGAATCCAAGATGGGGTGACTTGTGGGGCTCTGACCAGGTTCTGTTACCCAGAATCCTTTGCAAACCTCAACATTTGGCTAAAAAAACACATTTTCCTCACATTTTGGTGACAGAAAGTCCTGGAATCAGAGAGGAGCCACAAATTTCCTTCCACCCAGCGTTCCCCCAAGTCTCCCGATAAAAATGATAACTCACTTGTGTGGGTAGGCCTAGCGCCCGCGACAGGAAATGCCCCAAAACGCAACATGGACACATCACATTTTTTTCAAGAAAACAGAGGTGTTTTTTGCAAAGTGCCTTCCTGTACATTTTGGCCTCTAGCTCAGCCGGCACCTAGGGAAACCTCCCAAACCTGTGCATTTTTGAAAACCAGAGACCTAGGGGAATCCAAGATGGGGTGACTTGTGGGGCTCTGACCAGGTTTTGTTACCCAGAATCCTTTGCAAACCTCAAAATTTGGATAAAAAAACAAATTTTCCTCACATTTTGGTGACAGAAAGTCCTGGAATCAGAGAGGAGCCACAAATTTCCTTCCACCCAGCGTTCCCCCAAGTCTCCCGATAAAAATGATAACTCACTTGTGTGGGTAGGCCTAGCGCCCGCGACAGGAAATGCCCCAAAACGCAACATGGACACATCACATTTTTTTCAAGAAAACAGAGGTGTTTTTTGAAAAGTGCCTACCTGTAGATTTTGGCCTCTAGCTCAGCCGGCACCTAGGGAAACCTCCCAAACCTGTGCATTTTTGAAAACCAGAGACCTAGGGGAATCCAAGATGGGGTGACTTGTGGGGCTCTGACCAGGTTCTGTTACCCAGAATCCTTTGCATACCTCAACATTTGGCTAAAAAAACAAATTTTCCTCACATTTTGGTGAGAGAAAGTCCTGGAATCAGAGAGGAGCCACAAATTTCCTTCCACCCAGCGATCCCCCAAGTCTCCCTGATAAAAATGATACTTCACTTGTGTGGGTAGGCCTAGCGCCCGCGACAGGAAATGCCCCAAAACACAACGTGCACACATCACATTTTTTTTTTTAAAAGAAAACAGAGGTGTTTTTTGCAAAGTGCCTACCTGTAGATTTTGGCCTCTAGCTCAGCCGGCACCTAGGGAAACCTACCAAACCTAAGCATTTTTGAAAACTATAGACCTAGGGGAATCGAAGATGGGGTGACTTGTGGGGCTCTGACCAGGTTCTGTTACCCAGAATCCTTTGCAAACCTCAAAATGTGGTTAAAAAAACACATTTTCCTCACATTTTGGTGACAGAAAGTTCTGGAATCAGAGAGGAGCCACAAATTTCCTTCCACCCAGCGTTCCACCAAGTATCCTGATAAAAATGATACCTCACTTGTGTGGGTAGGCTTAACGCCCGCGACAGGAAATGCCCCACAACGCAACGTGGACATATCACATTTTTTTTTAAAGAAAACAGAGGTGTTTTTTTGCAAAGTGCCTACCTGTAGATTTTGGCCTCTAGCTCAGCCGGCACCTGGGGAAACCTACCAAACATATGTATTTTTGAAAACTAGAGACCTAGGGGAATCAAAGATGGGGTGAGTTGTGGCGCTCTGACCAGGTTTTGTTACCCAGAATCCTTTGCAAACCTCAATATTTGGCTAAAAAAACAAATTTTCCTCACATTTTGGTGACAGAAAGTTCTGGAATCAGAGAGGAGCCACAAATTTCCTTCCACCCAGCGTTCCACCAAGTATCCTGATAAAAATGATACCTCACTTGTGTGGGTAGGCTTAACGCCCGCTTCAGGAAATGCCCCAAAACACAACGTGCACACATCACATTTTTTGAAAGAAAACAGAGGTGTTTTTTGCAAAGTGCCTACCTGTAGATTTTGGACTCTAGCTCAGCCGGCACCTAGGGAAACCTACCACAGTTGTGCATTTCTGAAAACTAGAGACCTAGCGGAATCCACAATGGGGTGACTTGTGGGACTCTGATCAGGTTTTGTTACCCAGAATCCTTTGCAAACCTCAACATTTGGCTAAAAAAACACATTTTCCTCACATTTTGGTGACAGAAAGTCCTGGAATCAGAGAGGAGCCACAAATTTCCTTCCACCCAGCGTTCCCTCAAGTCTCCCGATAAAAATGATAACTCACTTGTGTGGGTAGGCCTAGCGCCCGCGACAGGAAATGCCCCAAAACGCAACATGGACACATCACATTTTTTGAAAGAAAACAGAGGTGTTTTTTGCAAAGTGCCTACCTGTAGATTTTGGCCTCTAGCTCAGCCGGCACCTAGGGAAACCTCCCAAACCTGTGCATTTTTGAAAACCAGAGACCTAGGGGAATCCAAGATGGGGTGACTTGTGGGGCTCTGACCAGGTTTTGTTACCCAGAATCCTTTGCAAACCTCAAAATTTGGCTAAAAAAACAAATTTTCCTCACATTTTGGTGACAGAAAGTCCTGGAATCAGAGAGGAGCCACAAATTTCCTTCCACCCAGCGTTCCCCCAAGTCTCCCGATAAAAATGATAACTCACTTGTGTGGGTAGGCCTAGCGCCCGCGACAGGAAATGCCCCAAAACGCAACATGGACACATCACATTTTTTTCAAGAAAACAGAGGTGTTTTTTGCAAAGTGCCTACCTGTAGATTTTGGCCTCTAGCTCAGCCGGCACCTAGGGAAACCTCCCAAACCTGTGCATTTTTGAAAACCAGAGACCTAGGGGAATCCAAGATGGGGTGACTTGTGGGGCTCTGACCAGGTTCTGTTACCCAGAATCCTTTGCATACCTCAACATTTGGCTAAAAAAACAAATTTTCCTCACATTTTGGTGAGAGAAATTCCTGGAATCAGAGAGGAGCCACAAATTTCCTTCCACCCAGCGATCCCCCAAGTCTCCCTTATAAAAATGATACTTCACTTGTGTGGGTAGGCCTAGCGCCCGAGACAGGAAATGCCCCAAAATGCAACGTGCACACATCACATTTTTTTTTTTTTTTAAAGAAAACAGAGGTGTTTTTTGCAAAGTGCCTACCTGTAGATTTTGGCCTCTAGCTCAGCCGGCACCTAGGGAAACCTACCAAACCTAAGCATTTTTGAAAACTATAGACCTAGGGGAATCGAAGATGGGGTGACTTGTGGGGCTCTGACCAGGTTCTGTTACCCAGAATCCTTTGCAAACCTCAAAATGTGGTTAAAAAAACACATTTTCCTCACATTTTGGTGACAGAAAGTTCTGGAATCAGAGAGGAGCCACAAATTTCCTTCCACCCAGCGTTCCACCAAGTATCCTGATAAAAATGATACCTCACTTGTGTGGGTAGGCTTAACGCCCGCGACAGGAAATGCCCCACAACGCAACGTGGACATATCACATTTTTTTTTAAAGAAAACAGAGGTGTTTTTTTGCAAAGTGCCTACCTGTAGATTTTGGCCTCTAGCTCAGCCGGCACCTGGGGAAACCTACCAAACATATGTATTTTTGAAAACTAGAGACCTAGGGGAATCAAAGATGGGGTGAGTTGTGGCGCTCTGACCAGGTTTTGTTACCCAGAATCCTTTGCAAACCTCAATATTTGGCTAAAAAAACAAATTTTCCTCACATTTTGGTGACAGAAAGTTCTGGAATCAGAGAGGAGCCACAAATTTCCTTCCACCCAGCGTTCCACCAAGTATCCTGATAAAAATGATACCTCACTTGTGTGGGTAGGCTTAACGCCCGCTTCAGGAAATGCCCCAAAACACAACGTGCACACATCACATTTTTTGAAAGAAAACAGAGGTGTTTTTTGCAAAGTGCCTACCTGTAGATTTTGGACTCTAGCTCAGCCGGCACCTAGGGAAACCTACCACAGTTGTGCATTTCTGAAAACTAGAGACCTAGCGGAATCCACAATGGGGTGACTTGTGGGACTCTGATCAGGTTTTGTTACCCAGAATCCTTTGCAAACCTCAACATTTGGCTAAAAAAACACATTTTCCTCACATTTTGGTGACAGAAAGTCCTGGAATCAGAGAGGAGCCACAAATTTCCTTCCACCCAGCGTTCCCTCAAGTCTCCCGATAAAAATGATAACTCACTTGTGTGGGTAGGCCTAGCGCCCGCGACAGGAAATGCCCCAAAACGCAACATGGACACATCACATTTTTTGAAAGAAAACAGAGGTGTTTTTTGCAAAGTGCCTACCTGTAGATTTTGGCCTCTAGCTCAGCCGGCACCTAGGGAAACCTCCCAAACCTGTGCATTTTTGAAAACCAGAGACCTAGGGGAATCCAAGATGGGGTGACTTGTGGGGCTCTGACCAGGTTTTGTTACCCAGAATCCTTTGCAAACCTCAAAATTTGGCTAAAAAAACAAATTTTCCTCACATTTTGGTGACAGAAAGTCCTGGAATCAGAGAGGAGCCACAAATTTCCTTCCACCCAGCGTTCCCCCAAGTCTCCCGATAAAAATGATAACTCACTTGTGTGGGTAGGCCTAGCGCCCGCGACAGGAAATGCCCCAAAACGCAACATGGACACATCACATTTTTTTCAAGAAAACAGAGGTGTTTTTTGCAAAGTGCCTACCTGTAGATTTTGGCCTCTAGCTCAGCCGGCACCTAGGGAAACCTCCCAAACCTGTGCATTTTTGAAAACCAGAGACCTAGGGGAATCCAAGATGGGGTGACTTGTGGGGCTCTGACCAGGTTCTGTTACCCAGAATCCTTTGCATACCTCAACATTTGGCTAAAAAAACAAATTTTCCTCACATTTTGGTGAGAGAAATTCCTGGAATCAGAGAGGAGCCACAAATTTCCTTCCACCCAGCGATCCCCCAAGTCTCCCTGATAAAAATGATACTTCACTTGTGTGGGTAGGCCTAGCGCCCGAGACAGGAAATGCCCCAAAATGCAACGTGCACACATCACATTTTTTTTTTTTTTAAAGAAAACAGAGGTGTTTTTTGCAAAGTGCCTACCTGTAGATTTTGGCCTCTAGCTCAGCCGGCACCTAGGGAAACCTACCAAACCTAAGCATTTTTGAAAACTATAGACCTAGGGGAATCGAAGATGGGGTGACTTGTGGGGCTCTGACCAGGTTCTGTTACCCAGAATCCTTTGCAAACCTCAACATTTGGCAAAAAAAACACATTTTCCTCACATTTTGGTGACAGAAAGTCCTGGAATCAGAGAGGAGCCACAAATTTCCTTCAACCCAGCGCTCCCCCAAGTCTCCCTGATAAAAATGATACTTCACTTGTGTGGGTAGGCCTAGCGCCCGCGACAGGAAATGCCCCAAAACGCAACGTGCACACATCACATTTTTTTTAAAAGAAAACAGAGGTGTTTTTTTGCAAAGTGCCTACCTGTAGATTTTGGCCTCTAGCTCAGCCGGCACCTAGGGAAACCTACCAAACCTAAGCATGTTTGAAAACTAGAGACCTAGGGGAATCCAACATGGGGTGACTTGTGGGGCTCTGACCAGGTTCTGTTACCCAGAATCCTTTGCAAACCTCAAAATGTGGTTAAAAAAACACATTTTCCTCACATTTTGGTGACAGAAAGTTCTGGAATCAGAGAGGAGCCACAAATTTCCTTCCACCCAGCGTTCCACCAAGTATCCTGATAAAAATGATACCTCACTTGTGTGGGTAGGCTTAACGCCCGCGACAGGAAATGCCCCACAACGCAACGTGGACATATCACATTTTTTTTAAAGAAAACAGAGGTGTTTTTTTGCAAAGTGCCTACCTGTAGATTTTGGCCTCTAGCTCAGCCAGCACCTGGGGAAACCTACCAAACCTATGTATTTTTAAAAACTAGAGACCTAGGGGAATCAAAGATGGGGTGAGTTGTGGCGCTCTGACCAGGTTTTGTTACCCAGAATCCTTTGCAAACCTCAAAATTTGGCTAAAAAAAAAAAAATTCCTCACATTTTGGTGACAGAAAGTTCTGGAATCAGAGAGGAGCCACAAATTTCCTTCCACCCAGCGTTCCACCAAGTATCCTGATAAAAATGATACCTCACTTGTGTGGGTAGGCTTAACGCCCGCGACAGGAAATGCCCCAAAACACAACGTGCACACATCACATTTTTTGAAAGAAAACAGAGGTGTTTTTTGCAAAGTGCCTACCTGTAGATTTTGGCCTCTAGCTCAGCCGGCACCTAGGGAAACCTACCAAAGTTGTGCATTTCTGAAAACTAGAGACCTAGCGGAATCCACGATGGGGTGACTTGTGGGACTCTGATCAGGTTTTGTTACCCAGAATCCTTTGCAAACCTCAAAATTTGGCTAAAAAAACAAATTTTCCTCACATTTTGGTGACAGAAAGTCCTGGAATCAGAGAGGAGCCACAAATTTCCATCCACCCAGCATTCCCCCAAGTCTCCCGATAAAAATGATAACTCACTTGTGTGGGTAGGCCTTGCACCCGCGACAGGAAATGCCCCAAAACGCAACGTGGACACATCACATTTTTTTAAAGAAAACAGAGGTGTTTTTTGCAAAGTGCCTACCTGTAGATTTTGGCCTCTAGCTCAGCCGGCACCTAGGGAAACCTCCCAAACCTGTGCATTTTTTAAAACTAGAGACCTAGGGGAATCCAAGATGGGGTGACTTGTGGGGCTATGACCAGGTTCTGTTACCCAGAATCCTTTGCAAACCTCAACATTTGGCTAAAAAAACACATTTTCCTCACATTTTGGTGACAGAACGTTCTGGAATCAGAGAGGAGCCACAAATTGCATTCCACCCAGCGTTCCCCCAAGTCTCCCGATAAAAATGATACCTCACTTGTGTGGGTAGGCCTAGCGCCCGCGACAGGAAATGCCCCAAAACGCAACGTGCACACACATCACATTTTTTGAAAGAAAACAGAGGTGTTTTTTTGCAAAGTGCCTACTTGTAGATTTTGGCCTCTAGCTCAGCCGGCACCTAGGGAAACCTACCAAACCTGTGCATTTCTGAAAACTAGAGACCTAGGGGAATCCAAGATGGGGTGACTTGTGGGTCTCTGACCAGGTTTTGTTACCCAGAATCCATTACAAACCTCAAAATTTGGCTTAAAAAACAAATTTTCCACACATTTTTTAATGACAGAACGTTCTAGAATCGGACAGGAGCCACACATTTCCTCCCACCCAGCGTTCCCCCAAGTCTCCTGATAAAAATGATACCTCACTTGTGTGGGTAGGCCTAGCGCCCGCGACAGGAAATGCCCCAAAACACAACGTGCACACATCACAATTTTTGAAAGAAAACAGAGGTGTTTTTTGCAAAGTGCCTATCTGTAGATTTTGGCCTCTAGCTCAGCCGGCACCTAGGGAAACCTACCAAATGTATGCATTTCTGAAAACTAGAGACCTAGGGGAATCCACGATGGGGTGACTTGTGGGGCTCTGACCAGGTTTTGTTACCCAGAATCCTTTGCAAACCTCAAAATTTGGCTAAAAAAACAAATTTTCCTCACATTTTGGTGACAGAAAGTCCTGGAATCAGAGAGGAGCCACAAATTTCCTTCCACCCAGCGTTCCCCCAAGTCTCCCGATTAAAATGATAACTCACTTGTGTGGGTAGGCCTAGCGCCCGCAACAGGAAATGCCCCAAAACGCAACGTGGACACATCACATTTTTTGAAAGAAAACAGAGGTGTTTTTTGCAAAGTGCCTACCTGTAGATTTTGGCCTCTAGCTCAGCTGGCACCTAGGGAAACCTCCCAAACCTGTGCATTTTTGAAAACCAGAGACCTAGGGGAATCCAAGATGGGGTGACTTGTGGGGCTCTGACCAGGTTCTGTTACCCAGAATCCTTTGCATACCTCAACATTTGGCTAAAAAAACACATTTTCCTCACATTTTGGTGAGAGAAAGTCCTGGAATCAGAGAGGAGCCACAAATTTCCTTCCACCCAGCGTTCCCCCAAGTTTCCCTGATAAAAATGATACTTCACTTGTGTGGGTAGGCCTAGCGCCCGCGACAGGAAGTGCCGCAAAACACAACGTGCACACATCACATTTTTTTTAAAAGAAAACAGAGGTGTTTTTTGCAAAGTGCCTACCTGTAGATTTTGGCCTCTAGCTCAGCCGGCACCTAGGGAAACCTACCAAATCTAAGCATTTTTGAAAACTATAGACCTAGGGGAATCAAAGATGGGGTGACTTGTGGGGCTCTGACCAGGTTCTGTTACCCAGAATCCTTTGCAAACCTCAACATTTGGCTAAAAAAACACATTTTCCTCACATTTTGGTGACAGAAAGTCCTGGAATCAGAGAGGAGCCACAAATTTCCTTCATCCCAGCGTTCCCCCAAGTCTCCCTGATAAAAATGATACTTCACTTGTGTGGGTAGGCCTAGCGCCCGCAACAGGAAATGCCCCAAAACGCAACGTGCACACATCACATTTTTTTTTAAAGAAAACAGAGGTGTTTTTTGCAAAGTGCCTACCTGTAGATTTTGGCCTCTAGCTCAGCCGGCACCTAGGGAAACCTACCAAACCTAAGCATTTTTGAAAACTATAGACCTAGGGGAATCAAAGATGGGGTGACTTGTGGGGCTCTGACCAGGTTCTGTTACCCAGAATCCTTTGCAAACCTCAACATTTGGCTAAAAAAACACATTTTCCTCACATTTTGGTGACAGAAAGTCCTGGAATCAGAGAGGAGCCACAAATTTCCTTCAACCCAGCGTTCCCCCAAGTCTCCCTGATAAAAATGATACTTCACTTGTGTGGGTAGGCCTAGCGCCCGCAACAGGAAATGCCCCAAAACGCAACGTGCACACATCACATTTTTTTTTAAAGAAAACAGAGGTGTTTTTTTGCAAAGTGCCTACCTGTAGATTTTGGCCTCTAGCTCAGCCGGCACCTAGGGAAACCTACCAAACCTAAGCATTTTTGAAAACTAGAGACCTAGGGGAATCCAAGATGGGGTGACTTGTGGGGCTCTGACCAGGTTCTGTTACCCAGAATCCTTTGCAAACCTCAAAATGTGGTTAAAAAAACACATTTTCCTCACATTTTGGTGACAGAAAGTTCTGGAATCAGAGAGGAGCCACACATTTCCTTCCACCCAGCGTTCCACCAAGTATCCCGATAAAAATGATACCTCACTTGCGTGGGTAGGCCTAGCGCCCGCGACAGGAAATGCCCCACAACGCAACGTGGACATATCACATTTTTTTAAAGAAAACAGAGGTGTTTTTTGCAAAGTGCCTACCTGTAGATTTTGGCCTCTAGCTCAGCCGGCACCTGGGGAAACCTACCAAACCTATGCATTTTTGAAAACTAGAGACCTAGGAGAATCAAAGATGGGGTGAGTTGTGGGGCTCTGACCAGGTTTTGTTACCCAGAATCGTTTGCAAACCTCAAAATTTGGCTAAAAAAACAAATTTTCCTCACATTTTGGTGACAGAAAGTACTGGAATCAGAGAGGAGCCACAAATTTCCTCCCACCCAGCGTTCCCCCAAGTCTCCTGATAAAAATGATACCTCACTTGTGTGGGTAGGCCTAGCGACCGCGACAGGAAATGCCCCAAAACACAACGTGCACACATCACATTTTTTTAAAGAAAACAGAGGTGTTTTTTGCAAAGTGCCTACCTGCAGATTTTGGCCTCTAGCTCAGCCGGCACCTATGGAAACCTCCCAAACCTGTGCATTTTTGAAAACTAGAGACCTAGGGGAATCCAAGATGCGGTGACTTGTGGGGCTCTGACCAGGTTCTGTTACCCAGAATCCTTTGCAAACCTCAACATTTGGCTAAAAAAACAAATTTTCCTCACATTTTGGTGACAGAACATTGTGGAATCAGAGAGGAGCCACAAATTTCCTTCCACCCAGCAATCCACCAAGTATCCCGATAAAAATGATACCTCACTTGTGTGGGTAGGCTTAACGCCCGCGACAGGAAATGCCCCACAACGCAACGTGGACATATCACATTTTTTTGAAAGAAAACAGGTGTTTTTTGCAAAGTGCCTACCTGTAGATTTTGGCCTCTAGCTCAGCCGGCACCTAGGGAAACCTACCAAAGTTGTGCATTTCTGAAAACTAGAGACCTAGCGGAATCCACGATGGGGTGACTTGTGGGACTCTGATCAGGTTTTGTTACCCAGAATCCTTTGCAAACCTCAAAATTTGGCTAAAATAACAAATTTTCCTCACATTTTGGTGACAGAAAGTCCTGGAATCAGAGAGGAGCCACAAATTTCCTTCCACCCAGCATTCCCCCAAGTCTCCCGATAAAAATGATAACTCACTTGTGTGGGTAGGCCTTGCACCCGCGACAGGAAATGCCCCAAAACGCAACGTGGACACATCACATTTTTTTAAAGAAAACAGAGGTGTTTTTTGCAAAGTGCCTACCTGTAGATTTTGGCCACTAGCTCAGCCGGCACCTAGGGAAACCTCCCAAACCTGTGCATTTTTTAAAACTAGAGACCTAGGGGAATCCAAGATGGGGTGACTTGTGGGGCTCTGACCAGGTTCTGTTACCCAGAATCCTTTGCAAACCTCAACATTTGGCTAAAAAAACACATTTTCCTCACATTTTGGTGACAGAAAGTCCTGGAATCAGAGAGGAGCCACAAATTTCCTTCCACCCAGCGTTCCCCCAAGTCTCCCGATAAAAATGATAACTCACTTGTGTGGGTAGGCCTAGCGCCCGCGACAGGAAATGCCCCAAAACGCAACATGGACACATCACATTTTTTTCAAGAAAACAGAGGTGTTTTTTGCAAAGTGCCTACCTGTACATTTTGGCCTCTAGCTCAGCCGGCACCTAGGGAAACCTCCCAAACCTGTGCATTTTTGAAAACCAGAGACCTAGGGGAATCCAAGATGGGGTGACTTGTGGGGCTCTGACCAGGTTTTGTTACCCAGAATCCTTTGCAAACCTCAAAATTTGGCTAAAAAAACAAATTTTCCTCACATTTTGGTGACAGAAAGTCCTGGAATCAGAGAGGAGCCACAAATTTCCTTCCACCCAGCGTTCCCCCAAGTCTCCCGATAAAAATGATAACTCACTTGTGTGGGTAGGCCTAGCGCCCGCGACAGGAAATGCCCCAAAACGCAACATGGACACATCACATTTTTTTCAAGAAAACAGAGGTGTTTTTTGAAAAGTGCCTACCTGTAGATTTTGGCCTCTAGCTCAGCCGGCACCTAGGGAAACCTCCCAAACCTGTGCATTTTTGAAAACCAGAGACCTAGGGGAATCCAAGATGGGGTGACTTGTGGGGCTCTGACCAGGTTCTGTTACCCAGAATCCTTTGCATACCTCAACATTTGGCTAAAAAAACAAATTTTCCTCACATTTTGGTGAGAGAAAGTCCTGGAATCAGAGAGGAGCCACAAATTTCCTTCCACCCAGCGATCCCCCAAGTCTCCCTGATAAAAATGATACTTCACTTGTGTGGGTAGGCCTAGCGCCCGCGACAGGAAATGCCCCAAAACACAACGTGCACACATCACATTTTTTTTTTTAAAAGAAAACAGAGGTGTTTTTTGCAAAGTGCCTACCTGTAGATTTTGGCCTCTAGCTCAGCCGGCACCTAGGGAAACCTACCAAACCTAAGCATTTTTGAAAACTATAGACCTAGGGGAATCGAAGATGGGGTGACTTGTGGGGCTCTGACCAGGTTCTGTTACCCAGAATCCTTTGCAAACCTCAAAATGTGGTTAAAAAAACACATTTTCCTCACATTTTGGTGACAGAAAGTTCTGGAATCAGAGAGGAGCCACAAATTTCCTTCCACCCAGCGTTCCACCAAGTATCCTGATAAAAATGATACCTCACTTGTGTGGGTAGGCTTAACGCCCGCGACAGGAAATGCCCCACAACGCAACGTGGACATATCACATTTTTTTTTAAAGAAAACAGAGGTGTTTTTTTGCAAAGTGCCTACCTGTAGATTTTGGCCTCTAGCTCAGCCGGCACCTGGGGAAACCTACCAAACCTATGTATTTTTGAAAACTAGAGACCTAGGGGAATCAAAGATGGGGTGAGTTGTGGCGCTCTGACCAGGTTTTGTTACCCAGAATCCTTTGCAAACCTCAATATTTGGCTAAAAAAACAAATTTTCCTCACATTTTGGTGACAGAAAGTTCTGGAATCAGAGAGGAGCCACAAATTTCCTTCCACCCAGCGTTCCACCAAGTATCCTGATAAAAATGATACCTCACTTGTGTGGGTAGGCTTAACGCCCGCTACAGGAAATGCCCCAAAACACAACGTGCACACATCACATTTTTTGAAAGAAAACAGAGGTGTTTTTTGCAAAGTGCCTACCTGTAGATTTTGGCCTCTAGCTCAGCCGGCACCTAGGGAAACCTACCACAGTTGTGCATTTCTGAAAACTAGAGACCTAGCGGAATCCACAATGGGGTGACTTGTGGGACTCTGATCAGGTTTTGTTACCCAGAATCCTTTGCAAACCTCAACATTTGGCTAAAAAAACACATTTTCCTCACATTTTGGTGACAGAAAGTCCTGGAATCAGAGAGGAGCCACAAATTTCCTTCCACCCAGCGTTCCCTCAAGTCTCCCGATAAAAATGATAACTCACTTGTGTGGGTAGGCCTAGCGCCCGCGACAGGAAATGCCCCAAAACGCAACATGGACACATCACATTTTTTGAAAGAAAACAGAGGTGTTTTTTGCAAAGTGCCTACCTGTACATTTTGGCCTCTAGCTCAGCCGGCACCTAGGGAAACCTCCCAAACCTGTGCATTTTTGAAAACCAGAGACCTAGGGGAATCCAAGATGGGGTGACTTGTGGGGCTCTGACCAGGTTTTGTTACCCAGAATCCTTTGCAAACCTCAAAATTTGGCTAAAAAAACAAATTTTCCTCACATTTTGGTGACAGAAAGTCCTGGAATCAGAGAGGAGCCACAAATTTCCTTCCACCCAGCGTTCCCCCAAGTCTCCCGATAAAAATGATAACTCACTTGTGTGGGTAGGCCTAGCGCCCGCGACAGGAAATGCCCCAAAACGCAACATGGACACATCACATTTTTTTCAAGAAAACAGAGGTGTTTTTTGAAAAGTGCCTACCTGTAGATTTTGGCCTCTAGCTCAGCCGGCACCTAGGGAAACCTCCCAAACCTGTGCATTTTTGAAAACCAGAGACCTAGGGGAATCCAAGATGGGGTGACTTGTGGGGCTCTGACCAGGTTCTGTTACCCAGAATCCTTTGCATACCTCAACATTTGGCTAAAAAAACAAATTTTCCTCACATTTTGGTGAGAGAAAGTCCTGGAATCAGAGAGGAGCCACAAATTTCCTTCCACCCAGCGATCCCCCAAGTCTCCCTGATAAAAATGATACTTCACTTGTGTGGGTAGGCCTAGCGCCCGCGACAGGAAATGCCCCAAAACACAACGTGCACACATCACATTTTTTTTTTTTAAAAGAAAACAGAGGTGTTTTTTGCAAAGTGCCTACCTGTAGATTTTGGCCTCTAGCTCAGCCGGCACCTAGGGAAACCTACCAAACCTAAGCATTTTTGAAAACTATAGACCTAGGGGAATCGAAGATGGGGTGACTTGTGGGGCTCTGACCAGGTTCTGTTACCCAGAATCCTTTGCAAACCTCAAAATGTGGTTAAAAAAACACATTTTCCTCACATTTTGGTGACAGAAAGTTCTGGAATCAGAGAGGAGCCACAAATTTCCTTCCACCCAGCGTTCCACCAAGTATCCTGATAAAAATGATACCTCACTTGTGTGGGTAGGCTTAACGCCCGCGACAGGAAATGCCCCACAACGCAACGTGGACATATCACATTTTTTTTTAAAGAAAACAGAGGTGTTTTTTTGCAAAGTGCCTACCTGTAGATTTTGGCCTCTAGCTCAGCCGGCACCTGGGGAAACCTACCAAACCTATGTATTTTTGAAAACTAGAGACCTAGGGGAATCAAAGATGGGGTGAGTTGTGGCGCTCTGACCAGGTTTTGTTACCCAGAATCCTTTGCAAACCTCAATATTTGGCTAAAAAAACAAATTTTCCTCACATTTTGGTGACAGAAAGTTCTGGAATCAGAGAGGAGCCACAAATTTCCTTCCACCCAGCGTTCCACCAAGTATCCTGATAAAAATGATACCTCACTTGTGTGGGTAGGCTTAACGCCCGCTACAGGAAATGCCCCAAAACACAACGTGCACACATCACATTTTTTGAAAGAAAACAGAGGTGTTTTTTGCAAAGTGCCTACCTGTAGATTTTGGCCTCTAGCTCAGCCGGCACCTAGGGAAACCTACCACAGTTGTGCATTTCTGAAAACTAGAGACCTAGCGGAATCCACAATGGGGTGACTTGTGGGACTCTGATCAGGTTTTGTTACCCAGAATCCTTTGCAAACCTCAACATTTGGCTAAAAAAACACATTTTCCTCACATTTTGGTGACAGAAAGTCCTGGAATCAGAGAGGAGCCACAAATTTCCTTCCACCCAGCGTTCCCTCAAGTCTCCCGATAAAAATGATAACTCACTTGTGTGGGTAGGCCTAGCGCCCGCGACAGGAAATGCCCCAAAACGCAACATGGACACATCACATTTTTTGAAAGAAAACAGAGGTGTTTTTTGCAAAGTGCCTACCTGTAGATTTTGGCCTCTAGCTCAGCCGGCACCTAGGGAAACCTCCCAAACCTGTGCATTTTTGAAAACCAGAGACCTAGGGGAATCCAAGATGGGGTGACTTGTGGGGCTCTGACCAGGTTTTGTTACCCAGAATCCTTTGCAAACCTCAAAATTTGGCTAAAAAAACAAATTTTCCTCACATTTTGGTGACAGAAAGTCCTGGAATCAGAGAGGAGCCACAAATTTCCTTCCACCCAGCGTTCCCCCAAGTCTCCCGATAAAAATGATAACTCACTTGTGTGGGTAGGCCTAGCGCCCGCGACAGGAAATGCCCCAAAACGCAACATGGACACATCACATTTTTTTCAAGAAAACAGAGGTGTTTTTTGCAAAGTGCCTACCTGTAGATTTTGGCCTCTAGCTCAGCCGGCACCTAGGGAAACCTCCCAAACCTGTGCATTTTTGAAAACCAGAGACCTAGGGGAATCCAAGATGGGGTGACTTGTGGGGCTCTGACCAGGTTCTGTTACCCAGAATCCTTTGCATACCTCAACATTTGGCTAAAAAAACAAATTTTCCTCACATTTTGGTGAGAGAAATTCCTGGAATCAGAGAGGAGCCACAAATTTCCTTCCACCCAGCGATCCCCCAAGTCTCCCTGATAAAAATGATACTTCACTTGTGTGGGTAGGCCTAGCGCCCGAGACAGGAAATGCCCCAAAATGCAACGTGCACACATCACATTTTTTTTTTTTTTTAAAGAAAACAGAGGTGTTTTTTGCAAAGTGCCTACCTGTAGATTTTGGCCTCTAGCTCAGCCGGCACCTAGGGAAACCTACCAAACCTAAGCATTTTTGAAAACTATAGACCTAGGGGAATCGAAGATGGGGTGACTTGTGGGGCTCTGACCAGGTTCTGTTACCCAGAATCCTTTGCAAACCTCAACATTTGGCAAAAAAAACACATTTTCCTCACATTTTGGTGACAGAAAGTCCTGGAATCAGAGAGGAGCCACAAATTTCCTTCAACCCAGCGCTCCCCCAAGTCTCCCTGATAAAATTGATACTTCACTTGTGTGGGTAGGCCTTGCGCCCGCGACAGGAAATGCCCCAAAACGCAACGTGCACACATCACATTTTTTTTTAAAGAAAACAGAGGTGTTTTTTTGCAAAGTGCCTACCTGTAGATTTTGGCCTCTAGCTCAGCCGGCACCTAGGGAAACCTACCAAACCTAAGCATGTTTGAAAACTAGAGACCTAGGGGAATCCAACATGGGGTGACTTGTGGGGCTCTGACCAGGTTCTGTTACCCAGAATCCTTTGCAAACCTCAAAATGTGGTTAAAAAAAACACATTTTCCTCACATTTTGGTGACAGAAAGTTCTGGAATCAGAGAGGAGCCACAAATTTCCTTCCACCCAGCGTTCCACCAAGTATCCTGATAAAAATGATACCTCACTTGTGTGGGTAGGCTTAACGCCCGCGACAGGAAATGCCCCACAATGCAACGTGGACATATCACATTTTTTTTAAAGAAAACAGAGGTGTTTTTTTGCAAAGTGCCTACCTGTAGATTTTGGCCTCTAGCTCAGCCAGCACCTGGGGAAACCTACCAAACCTATGTATTTTTAAAAACTAGAGACCTAGGGGAATCAAAGATGGGGTGAGTTGTGGCGCTCTGACCAGGTTTTGTTACCCAGAATCCTTTGCAAACCTCAAAATTTGGCTAAAAAAAAAAAAATTCCTCACATTTTGGTGACAGAAAGTTCTGGAATCAGAGAGGAGCCACAAATTTCCTTCCACCCAGCGTTCCACCAAGTATCCTGATAAAAATGATACCTCACTTGTGTGGGTAGGCTTAACGCCCGCGACAGGAAATGCCCCAAAACACAACGTGCACACATCACATTTTTTGAAAGAAAACAGAGGTGTTTTTTGCAAAGTGCCTACCTGTAGATTTTGGCCTCTAGCTCAGCCGGCACCTAGGGAAACCTACCAAAGTTGTGCATTTCTGAAAACTAGAGACCTAGCGGAATCCACGATGGGGTGACTTGTGGGACTCTGATCAGGTTTTGTTACCCAGAATCCTTTGCAAACCTCAAAATTTGGCTAAAAAAACAAATTTTCCTCACATTTTGGTGACAGAAAGTCCTGGAATCAGAGAGGAGCCACAAATTTCCATCCACCCAGCATTCCCCCAAGTCTCCCGATAAAAATGATAACTCACTTGTGTGGGTAGGCCTTGCACCCGCGACAGGAAATGCCCCAAAACGCAACGTGGACACATCACATTTTTTTAAAGAAAACAGAGGTGTTTTTTGCAAAGTGCCTACCTGTAGATTTTGGCCTCTAGCTCAGCCGGCACCTAGGGAAACCTCCCAAACCTGTGCATTTTTTAAAACTAGAGACCTAGGGGAATCCAAGATGGGGTGACTTGTGGGGCTATGACCAGGTTCTGTTACCCAGAATCCTTTGCAAACCTCAACATTTGGCTAAAAAAACACATTTTCCTCACATTTTGGTGACAGAACGTTCTGGAATCAGAGAGGAGCCACAAATTGCATTCCACCCAGCGTTCCCCCAAGTCTCCCGATAAAAATGATACCTCACTTGTGTGGGTAGGCCTAGCGCCCGCGACAGGAAATGCCCCAAAACGCAACGTGCACACACATCACATTTTTTGAAAGAAAACAGAGGTGTTTTTTTGCAAAGTGCCTACTTGTAGATTTTGGCCTCTAGCTCAGCCGGCACCTAGGGAAACCTACCAAACCTGTGCATTTCTGAAAACTAGAGACCTAGGGGAATCCAAGATGGGGTGACTTGTGGGTCTCTGACCAGGTTTTGTTACCCAGAATCCATTACAAACCTCAAAATTTGGCTTAAAAAACAAATTTTCCTCACATTTTTTAATGACAGAACGTTCTAGAATCGGACAGGAGCCACACATTTCCTCCCACCCAGCGTTCCCCCAAGTCTCCTGATAAAAATGATACCTCACTTGTGTGGGTAGGCCTAGCGCCCGCGACAGGAAATGCCCCAAAACACAACGTGCACACATCACAATTTTTGAAAGAAAACAGAGGTGTTTTTTGCAAAGTGCCTATCTGTAGATTTTGGCCTCTAGCTCAGCCGGCACCTAGGGAAACCTACCAAATGTATGCATTTCTGAAAACTAGAGACCTAGGGGAATCCACGATGGGGTGACTTGTGGGGCTCTGACCAGGTTTTGTTACCCAGAATCCTTTGCAAACCTCAAAATTTGGCTAAAAAAACAAATTTTCCTCACATTTTGGTGACAGAAAGTCCTGGAATCAGAGAGGAGCCACAAATTTCCTTCCACCCAGCGTTCCCCCAAGTCTCCCGATTAAAATGATAACTCACTTGTGTGGGTAGGCCTAGCGCCCGCAACAGGAAATGCCCCAAAACGCAACGTGGACACATCACATTTTTTGAAAGAAAACAGAGGTGTTTTTTGCAAAGTGCCTACCTGTAGATTTTGGCCTCTAGCTCAGCTGGCACCTAGGGAAACCTCCCAAACCTGTGCATTTTTGAAAACCAGAGACCTAGGGGAATCCAAGATGGGGTGACTTGTGGGGCTCTGACCAGGTTCTGTTACCCAGAATCCTTTGCATACCTCAACATTTGGCTAAAAAAACACATTTTCCTCACATTTTGGTGAGAGAAAGTCCTGGAATCAGAGAGGAGCCACAAATTTCCTTCCACCCAGCGTTCCCCCAAGTTTCCCTGATAAAAATGATACTTCACTTGTGTGGGTAGGCCTAGCGCCCGCGACAGGAAGTGCCGCAAAACACAACGTGCACACATCACATTTTTTTTAAAAGAAAACAGAGGTGTTTTTTGCAAAGTGCCTACCTGTAGATTTTGGCCTCTAGCTCAGCCGGCACCTAGGGAAACCTACCAAATCTAAGCATTTTTGAAAACTATAGACCTAGGGGAATCAAAGATGGGGTGACTTGTGGGGCTCTGACCAGGTTCTGTTACCCAGAATCCTTTGCAAACCTCAACATTTGGCTAAAAAAACACATTTTCCTCACATTTTGGTGACAGAAAGTCCTGGAATCAGAGAGGAGCCACAAATTTCCTTCATCCCAGCGTTCCCCCAAGTCTCCCTGATAAAAATGATACTTCACTTGTGTGGGTAGGCCTAGCGCCCGCAACAGGAAATGCCCCAAAACGCAACGTGCACACATCACATTTTTTTTTAAAGAAAACAGAGGTGTTTTTTGCAAAGTGCCTACCTGTAGATTTTGGCCTCTAGCTCAGCCGGCACCTAGGGAAACCTACCAAACCTAAGCATTTTTGAAAACTATAGACCTAGGGGAATCAAAGATGGGGTGACTTGTGGGGCTCTGACCAGGTTCTGTTACCCAGAATCCTTTGCAAACCTCAACATTTGGCTAAAAAAACACATTTTCCTCACATTTTGGTGACAGAAAGTCCTGGAATCAGAGAGGAGCCACAAATTTCCTTCAACCCAGCGTTCCCCCAAGTCTCCCTGATAAAAATGATACTTCACTTGTGTGGGTAGGCCTAGCGCCCGCAACAGGAAATGCCCCAAAACGCAACGTGCACACATCACATTTTTTTTTAAAGAAAACAGAGGTGTTTTTTTGCAAAGTGCCTACCTGTAGATTTTGGCCTCTAGCTCAGCCGGCACCTAGGGAAACCTACCAAACCTAAGCATTTTTGAAAACTAGAGACCTAGGGGAATCCAAGATGGGGTGACTTGTGGGGCTCTGACCAGGTTCTGTTACCCAGAATCCTTTGCAAACCTCAAAATGTGGTTAAAAAAACACATTTTCCTCACATTTTGGTGACAGAAAGTTCTGGAATCAGAGAGGAGCCACACATTTCCTTCCACCCAGCGTTCCACCAAGTATCCCGATAAAAATGATACCTCACTTGCGTGGGTAGGCCTAGCGCCCGCGACAGGAAATGCCCCACAACGCAACGTGGACATATCACATTTTTTTAAAGAAAACAGAGGTGTTTTTTGCAAAGTGCCTACCTGTAGATTTTGGCCTCTAGCTCAGCCGGCACCTGGGGAAACCTACCAAACCTATGCATTTTTGAAAACTAGAGACCTAGGAGAATCAAAGATGGGGTGAGTTGTGGGGCTCTGACCAGGTTTTGTTACCCAGAATCGTTTGCAAACCTCAAAATTTGGCTAAAAAAACAAATTTTCCTCACATTTTGGTGACAGAAAGTACTGGAATCAGAGAGGAGCCACAAATTTCCTCCCACCCAGCGTTCCCCCAAGTCTCCTGATAAAAATGATACCTCACTTGTGTGGGTAGGCCTAGCGACCGCGACAGGAAATGCCCCAAAACACAACGTGCACACATCACATTTTTTTAAAGAAAACAGAGGTGTTTTTTGCAAAGTGCCTACCTGCAGATTTTGGCCTCTAGCTCAGCCGGCACCTATGGAAACCTCCCAAACCTGTGCATTTTTGAAAACTAGAGACCTAGGGGAATCCAAGATGCGGTGACTTGTGGGGCTCTGACCAGGTTCTGTTACCCAGAATCCTTTGCAAACCTCAACATTTGGCTAAAAAAACAAATTTTCCTCACATTTTGGTGACAGAACATTGTGGAATCAGAGAGGAGCCACAAATTTCCTTCCACCCAGCAATCCACCAAGTATCCCGATAAAAATGATACCTCACTTGTGTGGGTAGGCTTAACGCCCGCGACAGGAAATGCCCCACAACGCAACGTGGACATATCACATTTTTTTGAAAGAAAACAGGTGTTTTTTGCAAAGTGCCTACCTGTAGATTTTGGCCTCTAGCTCAGCCGGCACCTAGGGAAACCTACCAAAGTTGTGCATTTCTGAAAACTAGAGACCTAGCGGAATCCACGATGGGGTGACTTGTGGGACTCTGATCAGGTTTTGTTACCCAGAATCCTTTGCAAACCTCAAAATTTGGCTAAAATAACAAATTTTCCTCACATTTTGGTGACAGAAAGTCCTGGAATCAGAGAGGAGCCACAAATTTCCTTCCACCCAGCATTCCCCCAAGTCTCCCGATAAAAATGATAACTCACTTGTGTGGGTAGGCCTTGCACCCGCGACAGGAAATGCCCCAAAACGCAACGTGGACACATCACATTTTTTTAAAGAAAACAGAGGTGTTTTTTGCAAAGTGCCTACCTGTAGATTTTGGCCACTAGCTCAGCCGGCACCTAGGGAAACCTCCCAAACCTGTGCATTTTTTAAAACTAGAGACCTAGGGGAATCCAAGATGGGGTGACTTGTGGGGCTCTGACCAGGTTCTGTTACCCAGAATCCTTTGCAAACCTCAACATTTGGCTAAAAAAACACATTTTCCTCACATTTTGGTGACAGAAAGTCCTGGAATCAGAGAGGAGCCACAAATTTCCTTCCACCCAGCGTTCCCCCAAGTCTCCCGATAAAAATGATAACTCACTTGTGTGGGTAGGCCTAGCGCCCGCGACAGGAAATGCCCCAAAACGCAACATGGACACATCACATTTTTTTCAAGAAAACAGAGGTGTTTTTTGCAAAGTGCCTACCTGTACATTTTGGCCTCTAGCTCAGCCGGCACCTAGGGAAACCTCCCAAACCTGTGCATTTTTGAAAACCAGAGACCTAGGGGAATCCAAGATGGGGTGACTTGTGGGGCTCTGACCAGGTTTTGTTACCCAGAATCCTTTGCAAACCTCAAAATTTGGCTAAAAAAACAAATTTTCCTCACATTTTGGTGACAGAAAGTCCTGGAATCAGAGAGGAGCCACAAATTTCCTTCCACCCAGCGTTCCCCCAAGTCTCCCGATAAAAATGATAACTCACTTGTGTGGGTAGGCCTAGCGCCCGCGACAGGAAATGCCCCAAAACGCAACATGGACACATCACATTTTTTTCAAGAAAACAGAGGTGTTTTTTGAAAAGTGCCTACCTGTAGATTTTGGCCTCTAGCTCAGCCGGCACCTAGGGAAACCTCCCAAACCTGTGCATTTTTGAAAACCAGAGACCTAGGGGAATCCAAGATGGGGTGACTTGTGGGGCTCTGACCAGGTTCTGTTACCCAGAATCCTTTGCATACCTCAACATTTGGCTAAAAAAACAAATTTTCCTCACATTTTGGTGAGAGAAAGTCCTGGAATCAGAGAGGAGCCACAAATTTCCTTCCACCCAGCGATCCCCCAAGTCTCCCTGATAAAAATGATACTTCACTTGTGTGGGTAGGCCTAGCGCCCGCGACAGGAAATGCCCCAAAACACAACGTGCACACATCACATTTTTTTTTTTAAAAGAAAACAGAGGTGTTTTTTGCAAAGTGCCTACCTGTAGATTTTGGCCTCTAGCTCAGCCGGCACCTAGGGAAACCTACCAAACCTAAGCATTTTTGAAAACTATAGACCTAGGGGAATCGAAGATGGGGTGACTTGTGGGGCTCTGACCAGGTTCTGTTACCCAGAATCCTTTGCAAACCTCAAAATGTGGTTAAAAAAACACATTTTCCTCACATTTTGGTGACAGAAAGTTCTGGAATCAGAGAGGAGCCACAAATTTCCTTCCACCCAGCGTTCCACCAAGTATCCTGATAAAAATGATACCTCACTTGTGTGGGTAGGCTTAACGCCCGCGACAGGAAATGCCCCACAACGCAACGTGGACATATCACATTTTTTTTTAAAGAAAACAGAGGTGTTTTTTTGCAAAGTGCCTACCTGTAGATTTTGGCCTCTAGCTCAGCCGGCACCTGGGGAAACCTACCAAACCTATGTATTTTTGAAAACTAGAGACCTAGGGGAATCAAAGATGGGGTGAGTTGTGGCGCTCTGACCAGGTTTTGTTACCCAGAATCCTTTGCAAACCTCAATATTTGGCTAAAAAAACAAATTTTCCTCACATTTTGGTGACAGAAAGTTCTGGAATCAGAGAGGAGCCACAAATTTCCTTCCACCCAGCGTTCCACCAAGTATCCTGATAAAAATGATACCTCACTTGTGTGGGTAGGCTTAACGCCCGCTACAGGAAATGCCCCAAAACACAACGTGCACACATCACATTTTTTGAAAGAAAACAGAGGTGTTTTTTGCAAAGTGCCTACCTGTAGATTTTGGCCTCTAGCTCAGCCGGCACCTAGGGAAACCTACCACAGTTGTGCATTTCTGAAAACTAGAGACCTAGCGGAATCCACAATGGGGTGACTTGTGGGACTCTGATCAGGTTTTGTTACCCAGAATCCTTTGCAAACCTCAACATTTGGCTAAAAAAACACATTTTCCTCACATTTTGGTGACAGAAAGTCCTGGAATCAGAGAGGAGCCACAAATTTCCTTCCACCCAGCGTTCCCTCAAGTCTCCCGATAAAAATGATAACTCACTTGTGTGGGTAGGCCTAGCGCCCGCGACAGGAAATGCCCCAAAACGCAACATGGACACATCACATTTTTTGAAAGAAAACAGAGGTGTTTTTTGCAAAGTGCCTACCTGTACATTTTGGCCTCTAGCTCAGCCGGCACCTAGGGAAACCTCCCAAACCTGTGCATTTTTGAAAACCAGAGACCTAGGGGAATCCAAGATGGGGTGACTTGTGGGGCTCTGACCAGGTTTTGTTACCCAGAATCCTTTGCAAACCTCAAAATTTGGCTAAAAAAACAAATTTTCCTCACATTTTGGTGACAGAAAGTCCTGGAATCAGAGAGGAGCCACAAATTTCCTTCCACCCAGCGTTCCCCCAAGTCTCCCGATAAAAATGATAACTCACTTGTGTGGGTAGGCCTAGCGCCCGCGACAGGAAATGCCCCAAAACGCAACATGGACACATCACATTTTTTTCAAGAAAACAGAGGTGTTTTTTGAAAAGTGCCTACCTGTAGATTTTGGCCTCTAGCTCAGCCGGCACCTAGGGAAACCTCCCAAACCTGTGCATTTTTGAAAACCAGAGACCTAGGGGAATCCAAGATGGGGTGACTTGTGGGGCTCTGACCAGGTTCTGTTACCCAGAATCCTTTGCATACCTCAACATTTGGCTAAAAAAACAAATTTTCCTCACATTTTGGTGAGAGAAAGTCCTGGAATCAGAGAGGAGCCACAAATTTCCTTCCACCCAGCGATCCCCCAAGTCTCCCTGATAAAAATGATACTTCACTTGTGTGGGTAGGCCTAGCGCCCGCGACAGGAAATGCCCCAAAACACAACGTGCACACATCACATTTTTTTTTTTTAAAAGAAAACAGAGGTGTTTTTTGCAAAGTGCCTACCTGTAGATTTTGGCCTCTAGCTCAGCCGGCACCTAGGGAAACCTCCCAAACCTGTGCATTTTTGAAAACCAGAGACCTAGGGGAATCCAAGATGGGGTGACTTGTGGGGCTCTGACCAGGTTCTGTTACCCAGAATCCTTTGCATACCTCAACATTTGGCTAAAAAAACAAATTTTCCTCACATTTTGGTGAGAGAAATTCCTGGAATCAGAGAGGAGCCACAAATTTCCTTCCACCCAGCGATCCCCCAAGTCTCCCTGATAAAAATGATACTTCACTTGTGTGGGTAGGCCTAGCGCCCGAGACAGGAAATGCCCCAAAATGCAACGTGCACACATCACATTTTTTTTTTTTTTTAAAGAAAACAGAGGTGTTTTTTGCAAAGTGCCTACCTGTAGATTTTGGCCTCTAGCTCAGCCGGCACCTAGGGAAACCTACCAAACCTAAGCATTTTTGAAAACTATAGACCTAGGGGAATCGAAGATGGGGTGACTTGTGGGGCTCTGACCAGGTTCTGTTACCCAGAATCCTTTGCAAACCTCAACATTTGGCAAAAAAAACACATTTTCCTCACATTTTGGTGACAGAAAGTCCTGGAATCAGAGAGGAGCCACAAATTTCCTTCAACCCAGCGCTCCCCCAAGTCTCCCTGATAAAATTGATACTTCACTTGTGTGGGTAGGCCTTGCGCCCGCGACAGGAAATGCCCCAAAACGCAACGTGCACACATCACATTTTTTTTTAAAGAAAACAGAGGTGTTTTTTTGCAAAGTGCCTACCTGTAGATTTTGGCCTCTAGCTCAGCCGGCACCTAGGGAAACCTACCAAACCTAAGCATGTTTGAAAACTAGAGACCTAGGGGAATCCAACATGGGGTGACTTGTGGGGCTCTGACCAGGTTCTGTTACCCAGAATCCTTTGCAAACCTCAAAATGTGGTTAAAAAAAACACATTTTCCTCACATTTTGGTGACAGAAAGTTCTGGAATCAGAGAGGAGCCACAAATTTCCTTCCACCCAGCGTTCCACCAAGTATCCTGATAAAAATGATACCTCACTTGTGTGGGTAGGCTTAACGCCCGCGACAGGAAATGCCCCACAATGCAACGTGGACATATCACATTTTTTTTAAAGAAAACAGAGGTGTTTTTTTGCAAAGTGCCTACCTGTAGATTTTGGCCTCTAGCTCAGCCAGCACCTGGGGAAACCTACCAAACCTATGTATTTTTTAAAACTAGAGACCTAGGGGAATCAAAGATGGGGTGAGTTGTGGCGCTCTGACCAGGTTTTGTTACCCAGAATCCTTTGCAAACCTCAAAATTTGGCTAAAAAAAAAAAATTTCCTCACATTTTGGTGACAGAAAGTTCTGGAATCAGAGAGGAGCCACAAATTTCCTTCCACCCAGCGTTCCACCAAGTATCCTGATAAAAATGATACCTCACTTGTGTGGGTAGGCTTAACGCCCGCGACAGGAAATGCCCCAAAACACAACGTGCACACATCACATTTTTTGAAAGAAAACAGAGGTGTTTTTTGCAAAGTGCCTACCTGTAGATTTTGGCCTCTAGCTCAGCCGGCACCTAGGGAAACCTACCAAAGTTGTGCATTTCTGAAAACTAGAGACCTAGCGGAATCCACGATGGGGTGACTTGTGGGACTCTGATCAGGTTTTGTTACCCAGAATCCTTTGCAAACCTCAAAATTTGGCTAAAAAAACAAATTTTCCTCACATTTTGGTGACAGAAAGTCCTGGAATCAGAGAGGAGCCACAAATTTCCATCCACCCAGCATTCCCCCAAGTCTCCCGATAAAAATGATAACTCACTTGTGTGGGTAGGCCTTGCACCCGCGACAGGAAATGCCCCAAAATGCAACGTGGACACATCACATTTTTTTAAAGAAAACAGAGGTGTTTTTTGCAAAGTGCCTACCTGTAGATTTTGGCCTCTAGCTCAGCCGGCACCTAGGGAAACCTCCCAAACCTGTGCATTTTTTAAAACTAGAGACCTAGGGGAATCCAAGATGGGGTGACTTGTGGGGCTCTGACCAGGTTCTGTTACCCAGAATCCTTTGCAAACCTCAACATTTGGCTAAAAAAACACATTTTCCTCACATTTTGGTGACAGAACGTTCTGGAATCAGAGAGGAGCCACAAATTGCATTCCACCCAGCGTTCCCCCAAGTCTCCCGATAAAAATGATACCTCACTTGTGTGGGTAGGCCTAGCGCCCGCGACAGGAAATGCCCCAAAACGCAACGTGCACACACATCACATTTTTTGAAAGAAAACAGAGGTGTTTTTTTGCAAAGTGCCTACTTGTAGATTTTGGCCTCTAGCTCAGCCGGCACCTAGGGAAACCTACCAAACCTGTGCATTTCTGAAAACTAGAGACCTAGGGGAATCCAAGATGGGGTGACTTGTGGGTCTCTGACCAGGTTTTGTTACCCAGAATCCATTACAAACCTCAAAATTTGGCTTAAAAAACAAATTTTCCTCACATTTTTTAATGACAGAACGTTCTAGAATCAGACAGGAGCCACACATTTCCTCCCACCCAGCGTTCCCCCAAGTCTCCTGATAAAAATGATACCTCACTTGTGTGGGTAGGCCTAGCGCCCGCGACAGGAAATGCCCCAAAACACAACGTGCACACATCACAATTTTTGAAAGAAAACAGAGGTGTTTTTTGCAAAGTGCCTATCTGTAGATTTTGGCCTCTAGCTCAGCCGGCACCTAGGGAAACCTACCAAATGTATGCATTTCTGAAAACTAGAGACCTAGGGGAATCCACGATGGGGTGACTTGTGGGGCTCTGACCAGGTTTTGTTACCCAGAATCCTTTGCAAACCTCAAAATTTGGCTAAAAAAACAAATTTTCCTCACATTTTGGTGACAGAAAGTCCTGGAATCAGAGAGGAGCCACAAATTTCCTTCCACCCAGCGTTCCCCCAAGTCTCCCGATTAAAATGATAACTCACTTGTGTGGGTAGGCCTAGCGCCCGCAACAGGAAATGCCCCAAAACGCAACGTGGACACATCACATTTTTTGAAAGAAAACAGAGGTGTTTTTTGCAAAGTGCCTACCTGTAGATTTTGGCCTCTAGCTCAGCTGGCACCTAGGGAAACCTCCCAAACCTGTGCATTTTTGAAAACCAGAGACCTAGGGGAATCCAAGATGGGGTGACTTGTGGGGCTCTGACCAGGTTCTGTTACCCAGAATCCTTTGCATACCTCAACATTTGGCTAAAAAAACACATTTTCCTCACATTTTGGTGAGAGAAAGTCCTGGAATCAGAGAGGAGCCACAAATTTCCTTCCACCCAGCGTTCCCCCAAGTTTCCCTGATAAAAATGATACTTCACTTGTGTGGGTAGGCCTAGCGCCCGCGACAGGAAGTGCCGCAAAACACAACGTGCACACATCACATTTTTTTTAAAAGAAAACAGAGGTGTTTTTTGCAAAGTGCCTACCTGTAGATTTTGGCCTCTAGCTCAGCCGGCACCTAGGGAAACCTACCAAATCTAAGCATTTTTTAAAACTATAGACCTAGGGGAATCAAAGATGGGGTGACTTGTGGGGCTCTGACCAGGTTCTGTTACCCAGAATCCTTTGCAAACCTCAACATTTGGCTAAAAAAAACACATTTTCCTCACATTTTGGTGACAGAAAGTCCTGGAATCAGAGAGGAGCCACAAATTTCCTTCATCCCAGCGTTCCCCCAAGTCTCCCTGATAAAAATGATACTTCACTTGTGTGGGTAGGCCTAGCGCCCGCAACAGGAAATGCCCCAAAACGCAACGTGCACACATCACATTTTTTTTTAAAGAAAACAGAGGTGTTTTTTGCAAAGTGCCTACCTGTAGATTTTGGCCTCTAGCTCAGCCGGCACCTAGGGAAACCTACCAAACCTAAGCATTTTTGAAAACTATAGACCTAGGGGAATCAAAGATGGGGTGACTTGTGGGGCTCTGACCAGGTTCTGTTACCCAGAATCCTTTGCAAACCTCAACATTTGGCTAAAAAAACACATTTTCCTCACATTTTGGTGACAGAAAGTCCTGGAATCAGAGAGGAGCCACAAATTTCCTTCAACCCAGCGTTCCCCCAAGTCTCCCTGATAAAAATGATACTTCACTTGTGTGGGTAGGCCTAGCGCCCGCAACAGGAAATGCCCCAAAACGCAACGTGCACACATCACATTTTTTTTTAAAGAAAACAGAGGTGTTTTTTTGCAAAGTGCCTACCTGTAGATTTTGGCCTCTAGCTCAGCCGGCACCTAGGGAAACCTACCAAACCTAAGCATTTTTGAAAACTAGAGACCTAGGGGAATCCAAGATGGGGTGACTTGTGGGGCTCTGACCAGGTTCTGTTACCCAGAATCCTTTGCAAACCTCAAAATGTGGTTAAAAAAACACATTTTCCTCACATTTTGGTGACAGAAAGTTCTGGAATCAGAGAGGAGCCACACATTTCCTTCCACCCAGCGTTCCACCAAGTATCCCGATAAAAATGATACCTCACTTGCGTGGGTAGGCCTAGCGCCCGCGACAGGAAATGCCCCACAACGCAACGTGGACATATCACATTTTTTTAAAGAAAACAGAGGTGTTTTTTGCAAAGTGCCTACCTGTAGATTTTGGCCTCTAGCTCAGCCGGCACCTGGGGAAACCTACCAAACCTATGCATTTTTGAAAACTAGAGACCTAGGAGAATCAAAGATGGGGTGAGTTGTGGGGCTCTGACCAGGTTTTGTTACCCAGAATCGTTTGCAAACCTCAAAATTTGGCTAAAAAAACAAATTTTCCTCACATTTTGGTGACAGAAAGTACTGGAATCAGAGAGGAGCCACAAATTTCCTCCCACCCAGCGTTCCCCCAAGTCTCCTGATAAAAATGATACCTCACTTGTGTGGGTAGGCCTAGCGACCGCGACAGGAAATGCCCCAAAACACAACGTGCACACATCACATTTTTTTAAAGAAAACAGAGGTGTTTTTTGCAAAGTGCCTACCTGCAGATTTTGGCCTCTAGCTCAGCCGGCACCTATGGAAACCTCCCAAACCTGTGCATTTTTGAAAACTAGAGACCTAGGGGAATCCAAGATGCGGTGACTTGTGGGGCTCTGACCAGGTTCTGTTACCCAGAATCCTTTGCAAACCTCAACATTTGGCTAAAAAAACAAATTTTCCTCACATTTTGGTGACAGAACATTGTGGAATCAGAGAGGAGCCACAAATTTCCTTCCACCCAGCGTTCCCCCAAGTCTCCCTGATAAAAATGATACTTCACTTGTGTGGGTAGGCCTAGCGCCCGCGACAGGAAATGCCCCACAACGCAACGTGCACACATCACATTTTCTTTTAAAGAAAACAGAGGTGTTTTTTGCAAAGTGCCTACCTGTAGATTTTGGCCTCTAGCTCAGCGGGCACCTAGGGAAATCTACCAAACCTGAGCATTTTTGAAAACTATAGACCTAGGGGAATCCAAGATGCGGTGACTTGTGGGGCTCTGACCAGGTTCTGTTACCCAGAATCCTTTGCATACCTCAACATTTGGCTAAAAAAACACATTTTCCTCACATTTTGGTGACAGAACGTTCTGGAATCAGAGAGGAGCCACAAATTTCCTTCCACCCAGCAATCCACCAAGTATCCCGATAAAAATGATACCTCACTTGTGTGGGTAGGCTTAACGCCCGCGACAGGAAATGCCCCACAACGCAACGTGGACATATCACATTTTTTTGAAAGAAAACAGGTGTTTTTTGCAAAGTGCCTACCTGTAGATTTTGGCCTCTAGCTCAGCCGGCACCTAGGGAAACCTACCAAAGTTGTGCATTTCTGAAAACTAGAGACCTAGCGGAATCCACGATGGGGTGACTTGTGGGACTCTGATCAGGTTTTGTTACCCAGAATCCTTTGCAAACCTCAAAATTTGGCTAAAAAAACAAATTTTCCTCACATTTTGGTGACAGAAAGTCCTGGAATCAGAGAGGAGCCACAAATTTCCTTCCACCCAGCATTCCCCCAAGTCTCCCGATAAAAATGATAACTCACTTGTGTGGGTAGGCCTTGCACCCGCGACAGGAAATGCCCCAAAACGCAACGTGCACACATCACATTTTTTTAAAGAAAACAGAGGTGTTTTTTGCAAAGTGCCTACCTGTAGATTTTGGCCACTAGCTCAGCCGGCACCTAGGGAAACCTCCCAAACCTGTGCATTTTTTAAAACTAGAGACCTAGGGGAATCCAAGATGGGGTGACTTGTGGGGCTCTGACCAGGTTCTGTTACCCAGAATCCTTTGCAAACCTCAACATTTGGCTAAAAAAACACATTTTCCTCACATTTTGGTGACAGAAAGTCCTGGAATCAGAGAGGAGCCACAAATTTCCTTCCACCCAGCGTTCCCCCAAGTCTCCCGATAAAAATGATAACTCACTTGTGTGGGTAGGCCTAGCGCCCGCGACAGGAAATGCCCCAAAACGCAACATGGACACATCACATTTTTTTCAAGAAAACAGAGGTGTTTTTTGCAAAGTGCCTACCTGTACATTTTGGCCTCTAGCTCAGCCGGCACCTAGGGAAACCTCCCAAACCTGTGCATTTTTGAAAACCAGAGACCTAGGGGAATCCAAGATGGGGTGACTTGTGGGGCTCTGACCAGGTTTTGTTACCCAGAATCCTTTGCAAACCTCAAAATTTGGCTAAAAAAAACAAATTTTCCTCACATTTTGGTGACAGAAAGTCCTGGAATCAGAGAGGAGCCACAAATTTCCTTCCACCCAGCGTTCCCCCAAGTCTCCCGATAAAAATGATAACTCACTTGTGTGGGTAGGCCTAGCGCCCGCGACAGGAAATGCCCCAAAACGCAACATGGACACATCACATTTTTTTCAAGAAAACAGAGGTGTTTTTTGAAAAGTGCCTACCTGTAGATTTTGGCCTCTAGCTCAGCCGGCACCTAGAGAAACCTCCCAAACCTGTGCATTTTTGAAAACCAGAGACCTAGGGGAATCCAAGATGGGGTGACTTGTGGGGCTCTGACCAGGTTCTGTTACCCAGAATCCTTTGCATACCTCAACATTTGGCTAAAAAAACAAATTTTCCTCACATTTTGGTGAGAGAAAGTCCTGGAATCAGAGAGGAGCCACAAATTTCCTTCCACCCAGCGATCCCCCAAGTCTCCCTGATAAAAATGATACTTCACTTGTGTGGGTAGGCCTAGCGCCCGCGACAGGAAATGCCCCAAAACGCAACGTGCACACATCACATTTTCTTTTTTAAAGAAAACAGAGGTGTTTTTTGCAAAGTGCCTACCTGTAGATTTTGGCCTCTAGCTCAGCCGGCACCTAGGGAAACCTACCAAACCTAAGCCTTTTTGAAAACTATAGACCTAGGGGAATCGAAGATGGGGTGACTTGTGGGGCTCTGACCAGGTTCTGTTACCCAGAATCCTTTGCAAACCTCAAAATGTGGTTAAAAAAACACATTTTCCTCACATTTTGGTGACAGAAAGTTCTGGAATCAGAGAGGAGCCACAAATTTCCTTCCACCCAGCGTTCCACCAAGTATCCTGATAAAAATGATACCTCACTTGTGTGGGTAGGCTTAACGCCCGCGACAGGAAATGCCCCACAACGCAACGTGGACATATCACATTTTTTTTTAAAGAAAACAGAGGTGTTTTTTTGCAAAGTGCCTACCTGTAGATTTTGGCCTCTAGCTCAGCCGGCACCTGGGGAAACCTACCAAACCTATGTATTTTTGAAAACTAGAGACCTAGGGGAATCAAAGATGGGGTGAGTTGTGGCGCTCTGACCAGGTTTTGTTACCCAGAATCCTTTGCAAACCTCAAAATTTGGCTAAAAAAACAAATTTTCCTCACATTTTGGTGACAGAAAGTTCTGGAATCAGAGAGGAGCCACAAATTTCCTTCCACCCAGCGTTCCACCAAGTATCCTGATAAAAATGATACCTCACTTGTGTGGGTAGGCTTAACGCCCGCTACAGGAAATGCCCCAAAACACAACGTGCACACATCACATTTTTTGAAAGAAAACAGAGGTGTTTTTTGCAAAGTGCCTACCTGTAGATTTTGGCCTCTAGCTCAGCCGGCACCTAGGGAAACCTACCACAGTTGTGCATTTCTGAAAACTAGAGACCTAGCGGAATCCACAATGGGGTGACTTGTGGGACTCTGATCAGGTTTTGTTACCCAGAATCCTTTGCAAACCTCAACATTTGGCTAAAAAAACACATTTTCCTCACATTTTGGTGACAGAAAGTCCTGGAATCAGAGAGGAGCCACAAATTTCCTTCCACCCAGCGTTCCCTCAAGTCTCCCGATAAAAATGATAACTCACTTGTGTGGGTAGGCCTAGCGCCCGCGACAGGAAATGCCCCAAAACGCAACATGGACACATCACATTTTTTGAAAGAAAACAGAGGTGTTTTTTGCAAAGTGCCTACCTGTAGATTTTGGCCTCTAGCTCAGCCGGCACCTAGGGAAACCTCCCAAACCTGTGCATTTTTGAAAACCAGAGACCTAGGGGAATCCAAGATGGGGTGACTTGTGGGGCTCTGACCAGGTTTTGTTACCCAGAATCCTTTGCAAACCTCAAAATTTGGCTAAAAAAACAAATTTTCTTCACATTTTGGTGACAGAAAGTCCTGGAATCAGAGAGGAGCCACAAATTTCCTTCCACCCAGCGTTCCCCCAAGTCTCCCGATAAAAATGATAACTCACTTGTGTGGGTAGGCCTAGCGCCCGCGACAGGAAATGCCCCAAAACGCAACATGGACACATCACATTTTTTTCAAGAAAACAGAGGTGTTTTTTGCAAAGTGCCTACCTGTAGATTTTGGCCTCTAGCTCAGCCGGCACCTAGGGAAACCTCCCAAACCTGTGCATTTTTGAAAACCAGAGACCTAGGGGAATCCAAGATGGGGTGACTTGTGGGGCTCTGACCAGGTTCTGTTACCCAGAATCCTTTGCATACCTCAACATTTGGCTAAAAAAACAAATTTTCCTCACATTTTGGTGAGAGAAAGTCCTGGAATCAGAGAGGAGCCACAAATTTCCTTCCACCCAGCGATCCCCCAAGTCTCCCTGATAAAAATGATACTTCACTTGTGTGGGTAGGCCTAGCGCCCGAGACAGGAAATGCCCCAAAATGCAACGTGCACACATCACATTTTTTTTTTTTTTTTTTAAAGAAAACAGAGGTGTTTTTTGCAAAGTGCCTACCTGTAGATTTTGGCCTCTAGCTCAGCCGGCACCTAGGGAAACCTACCAAACCTAAGCATTTTTGAAAACTATAGACCTAGGGGAATCGAAGATGGGGTGACTTGTGGGGCTCTGACCAGGTTCTGTTACCCAGAATCCTTTGCAAACCTCAACATTTGGCAAAAAAAAACACATTTTCCTCACATTTTGGTGACAGAAAGTCCTGGAATCAGAGAGGAGCCACAAATTTCCTTCCACCCAGCGTTCCACCAAGTATCCTGATAAAAATGATACCTCACTTGTGTGGGTAGGCTTAACGCCCGCGACAGGAAATGCCCCACAACGCAACGTGGACATATCACCTTTTTTTTAAAGAAAACAGAGGTGTTTTTTTGCAAAGTGCCTACCTGTAGATTTTGGCCTCTAGCTCAGCCGGCACCTGGGGAAACCTACCAAACCTATGTATTTTTAAAAACTAGAGACCTAGGGGAATCAAAGATGGGGTGAGTTGTGGCGCTCTGACCAGGTTTTGTTACCCAGAATCCTTTGCAAACCTCAAAATTTGGCTAAAAAAAAAAAAATTCCTCAAATTTTGGTGACAGAAAGTTCTGGAATCAGAGAGGAGCCACAAATTTCCTTCCACCCAGCGTTCCACCAAGTATCCTGATAAAAATGATACCTCACTTGTGTGGGTAGGCTTAACGCCCGCGACAGGAAATGCCCCAAAACACAACGTGCACACATCACATTTTTTTAAAGAAAACAGAGGTGTTTTTTGCAAAGTGCCTACCTGTAGATTTTGGCCTCTAGCTCAGCCGGCACCTAGGGAAACCTACCAAAGTTGTGCATTTCTGAAAACTAGAGACCTAGCGGAATCCACGATGGGGTGACTTGTGGGACTCTGATCAGGTTTTGTTACCCAGAATCCTTTGCAAACCTCAAAATTTGGCTAAAAAAACAAATTTTCCTCACATTTTGGTGACAGAAAGTCCTGGAATCAGAGAGGAGCCACAAATTTCCTTCCACCCAGCATTCCCCCAAGTCTCCCGATAAAAATGATAACTCACTTGTGTGGGTAGGCCTTGCACCCGCGACAGGAAATGCCCCAAAACGCAACGTGGACACATCACATTTTTTTAAAGAAAACAGAGGTGTTTTTTGCAAAGTGCCTACCTGTAGATTTTGGCCTCTAGCTCAGCCGGCACCTAGGGAAACCTCCCAAACCTGTGCATTTTTTAAAACTAGAGACCTAGGGGAATCCAAGATGGGGTGACTTGTGGGGCTCTGACCAGGTTCTGTTACCCAGAATCCTTTGCAAACCTCAACATTTGGCTAAAAAAACACATTTTCCTCACATTTTGGTGACAGAACGTTCTGGAATCAGAGAGGAGCCACAAATTGCATTCCACCCAGCGTTCCCCCAAGTCTCCCGATAAAAATGATACCTCACTTGTGTGGGTAGGCCTAGCGCCCGCGACAGGAAATGCCCCAAAACGCAACGTGCACACACATCACATTTTTTGAAAGAAAACAGAGGTGTTTTTTTGCAAAGTGCCTACTTGTAGATTTTGGCCTCTAGCTCAGCCGGCACCTAGGGAAACCTACCAAACCTGTGCATTTCTGAAAACTAGAGACCTAGGGGAATCCAAGATGGGGTGACTTGTGGGTCTCTGACCAGGTTTTGTTACCCAGAATCCATTACAAACCTCAAAATTTGGCTTAAAAAACAAATTTTCCTCACATTTTTTAATGACAGAACGTTCTAGAATCAGACAGGAGCCACACATTTCCTCCCACCCAGCGTTCCCCCAAGTCTCCTGATAAAAATGATACCCCACTTGTGTGGGTAGGCCTAGCGCCCGCGACAGGAAATGCCCCAAAACACAACGTGCACACATCACAATTTTTGAAAGAAAACAGAGGTGTTTTTTGCAAAGTGCCTATCTGTAGATTTTGGCCTCTAGCTCAGCCGGCACCTAGGGAAACCTACCAAATGTATGCATTTCTGAAAACTAGAGACCTAGGGGAATCCACGATGGGGTGACTTGTGGGGCTCTGACCAGGTTTTGTTACCCAGAATCCTTTGCAAACCTCAAAATTTGGCTAAAAAAACAAATTTTCCTCACATTTTGGTGACAGAAAGTCCTGGAATCAGAGAGGAGCCACAAATTTCCTTCCACCCAGCGTTCCCCCAAGTCTCCCGATTAAAATGATAACTCACTTGTGTGGGTAGGCCTAGCGCCCGCAACAGGAAATGCCCCAAAACGCAACGTGGACACATCACATTTTTTGAAAGAAAACAGAGGTGTTTTTTGCAAAGTGCCTACCTGTAGATTTTGGCCTCTAGCTCAGCTGGCACCTAGGGAAACCTCCCAAACCTGTGCATTTTTGAAAACCAGAGACCTAGGGGAATCCAAGATGGGGTGACTTGTGGGGCTCTGACCAGGTTCTGTTACCCAGAATCCTTTGCATACCTCAACATTTGGCTAAAAAAACACATTTTCCTCACATTTTGGTGAGAGAAAGTCCTGGAATCAGAGAGGAGCCACAAATTTCCTTCCACCCAGCGTTCCCCCAAGTTTCCCTGATAAAAATGATACTTCACTTGTGTGGGTAGGCCTAGCGCCCGCGACATGAAGTGCCGCAAAACACAACGTGCACACATCACATTTTTTTTTAAAGAAAACAGAGGTGTTTTTTGCAAAGTGCCTACCTGTAGATTTTGGCCTCTAGCTCAGCCGGCACCTAGGGAAACCTACCAAACCTAAGCATTTTTGAAAACTATAGACCTAGGGGAATCAAAGATGGGGTGACTTGTGGGGCTCTGACCAGGTTCTGTTACCCAGAATCCTTTGCAAACCTCAACATTTGGCTAAAAAAACACATTTTCCTCACATTTTGGTGACAGAAAGTCCTGGAATCAGAGAGGAGCCACAAATTTCCTTCATCCCAGCGTTCCCCCAAGTCTCCCTGATAAAAATGATACTTCACTTGTGTGGGTAGGCCTAGCGCCCGCAACAGGAAATGCCCCAAAACGCAACGTGCACACATCACATTTTTTTTTAAAGAAAACAGAGGTGTTTTTTGCAAAGTGCCTACCTGTAGATTTTGGCCTCTAGCTCAGCCGGCACCTAGGGAAACCTACCAAACCTAAGCATTTTTGAAAACTATAGACCTAGGGGAATCAAAGATGGGGTGACTTGTGGGGCTCTGACCAGGTTCTGTTACCCAGAATCCTTTGCAAACCTCAACATTTGGCTAAAAAAACACTTTTTCCTCACATTTTGGTGACAGAAAGTCCTGGAATCAGAGAGGAGCCACAAATTTCCTTCAACCCAGCGTTCCCCCAAGTCTCCCTGATAAAAATGATACTTCACTTGTGTGGGTAGGCCTAGCGCCCGCAACAGGAAATGCCCCAAAATGCAACGTGCACACATCACATTTTTTTTTAAAGAAAACAGAGGTGTTTTTTTGCAAAGTGCCTACCTGTAGATTTTGGTCTCTAGCTCAGCCGGCACCTAGGGAAACCTACCAAACCTAAGCATTTTTGAAAACTAGAGACCTAGGGGAATCCAAGATGGGGTGACTTGTGGGGCTCTGACCAGGTTCTGTTACCCAGAATCCTTTGCAAACCTCAAAATGTGGTTAAAAAAACACATTTTCCTCACATTTTGGTGACAGAAAGTTCTGGAATCAGAGAGGAGCCACACATGTCCTTCCACCCAGCGTTCCACCAAGTATCCCGATAAAAATGATACCTCACTTGCGTGGGTAGGCCTAGCGCCCGCGACAGGAAATGCCCCACAACGCAACGTGGACATATCACATTTTTTTAAAGAAAACAGAGGTGTTTTTTGCAAAGTGCCTACCTGTAGATTTTGGCCTCTAGCTCAGCCGGCACCTGGGGAAACCTACCAAACCTATGCATTTTTGAAAACTAGAGACCTAGGAGAATCAAAGATGGGGTGAGTTGTGGGGCTCTGACCAGGTTTTGTTACCCAGAATCGTTTGCAAACCTCAAAATTTGGCTAAAAAAACAAATTTTCCTCACATTTTGGTGACAGAAAGTACTGGAATCAGAGAGGAGCCACAAATTTCCTCCCACCCAGCGTTCCCCCAAGTCTCCTGAAAAAAATGATACCTCACTTGTGTGGGTAGGCCTAGCGACCGCGACAGGAAATGCCCCAAAACACAACGTGCACACATCACATTTTTTTAAAGAAAACAGAGGTGTTTTTTGCAAAGTGAATACCTGCAGATTTTGGCCTCTAGCTCAGCCGGCACCTATGGAAACCTCCCAAACCTGTGCATTTTTGAAAACTAGAGACCTAGGGGAATCCAAGATGCGGTGACTTGTGGGGCTCTGACCAGGTTCTGTTACCCAGAATCCTTTGCAAACCTCAACATTTGGCTAAAAAAACAAATTTTCCTCACATTTTGGTGACAGAACATTGTGGAATCAGAGAGGAGCCACAAATTTCCTTCCACCCAGCGTTTCCCCAAGTCTCCCGATAAAAATGATAACTCACTTGTGTGGGTAGGCCTAGCGCCCGCGACAGGAAATGCCCCCAAACGCAACGTGGACACATCACATTTTTTTCAAGAAAACAGAGATGTTTTTTGGAAAGTGCCTACCTGCAGATTTTGGCCTCTAGCTCAGCCGGCACCTAGGGAAACCTCCCAAACCTGTGCATTTTTGAAAACTAGAGACCTAGGGGAATCCAAGATGGGGTGACTTGTGGGGCTCTGACCAGGTTCTGTTACACAGAATCCTTTGCATACCTCAACATTTGGCTAAAAAAACACATTTTCCTCACATTTTGGTGACAGAACGTTCTGGAATCAGAGAGGAGCCACAAATTTCCTTCCACCCAGCGTTCCCCCAAGTCTCCCTGATAAAAATGATACTTCACTTGTGTGGGTAGGCCTAGCGCCCGCGACAGGAAATGCCCCACAACGCAACGTGCACACATCACATTTTCCTTTAAAGAAAACAGAGGTGTTTTTTGCAAAGTGCCTACCTGTAGATTTTGGCTTCTAGCTCAGCGGGCACCTAGGGAAACCTACCAAACCTCAGCATTTTTGAAAACTATAGACCTAGGGGAATCGAAGATGGTGTGACTTGTGGGGCTCTGACCAGGTTTTGTTACCCAGAATCCATGCAAACCTCAAAATTTGGCTAAAAAAAAAAAATTCCTCACATTTTGGTGACAGAAAGTCCTGGAATCAGAGAGGAGCCACAAATTTCCTTCCACCCAGCGTTCCCCCAAGTCTCCCGATAAAAATGATAACTCACTTGTGTGGGTAGGCCTAGCGCCCGCGACAGGAAATGCCCCAAAACGCAACGTGCACACATCACATTTTTTTAAAGAAAACAGAGGTGTTTTTTGCAAAGTGCCTACCTGTAGATTTTGGCCTCTAGCTCAGCCGACACCTAGGGAAACCTCCCAAACCTGTGCATTTTTGAAAACCAGAGACCTAGGGGAATCCAAGATGGGGTGACTTGTGGGGCTCTGACCAGGTTCTGTTACCCAGAATCCTTTGCATACCTCAACATTTGGCTAAAAAAACACATTTTCCTCACATTTTGGTGAGAGAAAGTCCTGGAATCAGAGAGGAGCCACAAATTTCCTTCCACCCAGCGTTCCCCCAAGTCTCCCTGATAAAAATTATACTTCACTTGTGTGGGTAGGCCGAGCACCCGCGACAGGAAATGCCCCAAAACGCAACGTGCACACATCACATTTTTTTTTTTAAAGAAAACAGAGGTGTTTTTTGCAAAGTGCCAACCTGTAGATTTTGGCCTCTAGCTCAGCGGGCACCTAGGGAAACCTACCAAACCTAAGCATTTTTGAAAACTATAGACCTAGGGGAATCGAAGATGGGGTGACTTGTGCGGCTCTGACCAGGTTCTGTTACCCAGAATCCTTTGCAAACCTCAACATTTGGCTAAAAAAACACATTTTCCTCACATTTTGGTGACAGAAAGTCCTGGAATCAGAGAGGAGCCACAAATTTCCTTCAACCCAGCGTTCCCCCAAGTCTCCCTGATAAAAATGATACTTCACTTGTGTGGGTAGGCCTAGCGCCCGCGACAGGAAATGCCCCAAAACGCAACGTGCACACATCACATTTTTTTTAAAAGAAAACAGAGGTGTTTTTTTGCAAAGTGCCTACATGTAGATTTTGGCCTCTAGCTCAGCCGGCACCTAGGGAAACCTACCAAATCTAAGCATTTTTGAAAACTAGAGACCTAGGGGAATCCAAGATGGGGTGACTTGTGGGGCTCTGACCAGGTTCTGTTACCCAGAATCCTTTGTAAACCTCAAAATGTGGTTAAAAAAACACATTTTCCTCACATTTTGGTGACAGAAAGTTCTGGAATCAGAGAGGACCACAAATTTCCATCCACCCAGCGTTCCACCAAGTATCCCGATAAAAATGATACCTCACTTGTGTGGGTAGGCTTAACGCCCGCAACAGGAAATGCCCCACAACGCAACGTGGACATATCACATTTTTTGAAAGAAAACAGAGGTGTTTTTTGCAAAGTGCCTACCTGTAGATTTTGGCCTCTAGCTCAGCCGGCACCTGGGGAAACCTACCAAACCTATGCATTTTTAAAAACTAGAGACCTAGGGGAATCAAAGATGGGGTGAGTTGTGGGCCTCTGACCAGGTTTTGTTACCCAGAATCCTTTGCAAACCTCAAAATTTGGCTAAAAAAACAAATTTTCCTCACATTTTGGTGACAGAAAGTCCTGGAATCAGAGAGGAGCCACAAATTTCCTCCCACCCAGCGTTCCCCCAAGTCTCCTGATAAAAATGATACCTCACTTGTGTGGGTAGGCCTAGCGCCCGCGACAGGAAATGCCCCAAAACACAACGTGCACACATCACATTTTTTGAAAGAAAACAGAGGTGTTTTTTGCAAAGTGCCTACCTGCAGATTTTGGCCTCTACCTCAGCCGGCACCTAGGGAAACCTCACAAACCTGTGCATTTTTTTAAACTAGAGACCTAGGGGAATCCAAGATGCGGTGACTTGTGGGGCTCTGACCAGGTTCTGTTACCCCGAATCCTTTGCAAACCTCAACATTTGGCTAAAAAAACACATTTTCCTCACATTTTGGTGACAGAAAGTCCTGGAATCAGAGAGGAGCCACAAATTTCCTTCAACCCAGCGTTCCCCCAAGTCTCCCTGATAAAAATGATACTTCACTTGTGTGGGTAGGCCTAGCGCCCGCGACAGGAAATGCCCCAAAACGCAACGTGCACACATCACATTTTTTTTTTAAACAAAACAGAGGTGTTTTTTTGCAAAGTGCCTACCTGTAGATTTTGGCCTCTAGCTCAGCCGGCACCTAGGGAAACCTACCAAACCTAAGCATTTTTGAAAACTAGAGACCTAGGGGAATCCAAGATGGGGTGACTTGTGGGGCTCTGACCAGGTTCTGTTACCCAGAATCCTTTGCAAACCTCAAAATGTGGTTAAAAAAACACATTTCCTCACATTTTGGTGACAGAAAGTTCTGGAATCAGAGAGGACCACAAATTTCCTTCCACCCAGCGTTCCACCAAGTATCCCGATAAAAATGATACCTCACTTGTGTGGGTAGGCTTAACGCCCGCGACAGGAAATGCCCCACAACGCAACGTGGACATATCACATTTTTTGAAAGAAAACAGAGGTGTTTTTTGCAAAGTGCCTAACTGTAGATTTTGGCCTCTAGCTCAGCCGGCACCTGGGGAAACCTACCAAACCTATGCATTTTTGAAAACTAGAGACCTAGGGGAATCAAAGATGGGGTGAGTTGTGGGGCTCTGACCAGGTTTTGTTACCCAGAATCCTTTGCAAACCTCAAAATTTGGCTAAAAAAACAAATTTTCCTCTCATTTTGGTGACAGAAAGTCCTGGAATCAGAGAGGAGCCACAAATTTCCTCCCACCCAGCGTTCCCCCAAGTCTCCTGATAAAAATGGTACCTCACTTGTGTGGGTAGGCCTAGCACCCGCGACAGGAAATGCCCCAAAGCACAACGTGCACACATCACATTTTTTTAAAGAAAACAGAGGTGTTTTTTGCAAAGTGCCTACCTGCAGATTTTGGCCTCTAGCTAAGCCGGCACCTAGGGAAACCTCCCAAACCTGTGCATTTTTTAAAACTAGAGACCTAGGGGAATCCAAGATGCGGTGACTTGTGGGGCTCTGACCAGGTTCTGTTACCCAGAATCCTTTGCATACCTCAACATTTGGCTAAAAAAACAAATTTTCCTCACATTTTGGTGACAGAACGTTCTGGAATCAGAGAGGAGCCACAAATTTCCTTCCACCCAGCGTTCCCCCAAGTCTCCCTGATAAAAATGATACTTCACTTGTGTGGGTAGGCCTAGCGCCCGCGACAGGATATGCCCCAAAACGCAACGTGGACACATCACATTTTTTTTTAAAGAAAACAGAGGTGTTTTTTGCAAAGTGCCTATCTGTAGATTTTGGCCTCTAGCTCAGCCGGCACCTAGGGAAACCTCCCAAACCTGTGCATTTTTTAAGACTAGAGACCTAGGGGAATCCAAGATGGGGTGACTTGTGGGACTCTGACCAGATTCTGTTACCCAGAATCCTTTGCAAACCTCAACATTTGGCTAAAAAAACACATTTTCCTCACATTTTGGTGACAGAACGTTCTGGAATCAGAGCGAAGCCACAAATTGCATTTCACCCAGCGTTCCCCCAAGTCTCCCGATAAAAATGATACCTCACTTGTGTGGGTAGGCCTAGCGCCCGCGACAGGAAATGCCCCAAAACGCAACGTGGACATATCACATTTTTTTAAAGAAAACAGAGGTGTTTTTTTGCAAAGTGCCTACTTGTAGATTTTGGCCTCTAGCTCAGCCGGCACCTAGGGAAACCTACCAAACCTGTGCATTTCTGAAAACTAGAGACCTAGGGGAATCCAAGATGGGGTGACTTGTGGGGCTCTATCCAGGTTTTGTTACCCAGAATCCTTTGCAAACCTCAAAATTTGGATTAAAAAACAAATTTTCCTCACATTTTTTAATGACAGAACGTTCTAGAATCAGACAGGAGCCACACATTTCCTCCCACCCAGCGTTCCCCCAAGTCTCCTGATAAAAATGATACCTCACTTGTGTGGGTAGGCCTAGCGCCAGCGACAGGAAATGCCCCAAAACACAACGTGCACACATCACATTTTTTGAAAGAAAACAGAGGTGTTTTTTGCAAAGTGCCTACCTGTAGATTTTGGCCTCTAGGTCAGCCAGCACCTAGGGAAACTTCCCAAACCTGTGCATTTTTGAAAACTAGAGACCTAGGGGAATCCAAGATGGGGTGACTTGTGGGGCTCTGACCAGGTTTTGTTACCCAGAATCCTTTGCAAACCTCAAAATTTGGCTAAAAAAACACATTTTCCTCACATTTTGGTGACAGAAAGTCCTAGAATCAGAGAGGAGCCACAAATTTCCTTCAACCCAGCGTTCCCCCAAGTCTCCCTGATAAAAATGATACTTCACTTGTGTGGGTAGGCCTAGCGCCCGCGACAGGATATGCCCCAAAACGCAACGTGGACACATCACATTTTTTTTTTAAAGAAAACAGAGGTGTTTTTTGCAAAGTGCCTATCTGTAGATTTTGGCCTCTAGCTCAGCCGGCACCTAGGGAAACCTCCCAAACCTGTGCATTTTTTAAGACTAGAGACCTAGGGGAATCCAAGATGGGGTGACTTGTGGGACTCTGACCAGATTCTGTTACCCAGAATCCTTTGCAAACCTCAACATTTGGCTAAAAAAACACATTTTCCTCACATTTTGGTGACAGAAAGTCCTGGAATCAGAGAGGAGCCACAAATTTCCTCCCACCCAGCGTTCCCCCAAGTCTCCTGATAAAAATGATACCTCACTTGTGTGGGTAGGCCTAGCGCCCGCGACAGGAAATGCCCCAAAACACAACGTGCACACATCACATTTTTTGAAAGAAAACAGAGGTGTTTTTTGCAAAGTGCCTACCTGCAGATTTTGGCCTCTACCTCAGCCGGCACCTAGGGAAACCTCACAAACCTGTGCATTTTTTTAAACTAGAGACCTAGGGGAATCCAAGATGCGGTGACTTGTGGGGCTCTGACCAGGTTCTGTTACCCCGAATCCTTTGCAAACCTCAACATTTGGCTAAAAAAACACATTTTCCTCACATTTTGGTGACAGAAAGTCCTGGAATCAGAGAGGAGCCACAAATTTCCTTCAACCCAGCGTTCCCCCAAGTCTCCCTGATAAAAATGATACTTCACTTGTGTGGGTAGGCCTAGCGCCCGCGACAGGAAATGCCCCAAAACGCAACGTGCACACATCACATTTTTTTTTTAAACAAAACAGAGGTGTTTTTTTGCAAAGTGCCTACCTGTAGATTTTGGCCTCTAGCTCAGCCGGCACCTAGGGAAACCTACCAAACCTAAGCATTTTTGAAAACTAGAGACCTAGGGGAATCCAAGATGGGGTGACTTGTGGGGCTCTGACCAGGTTCTGTTACCCAGAATCCTTTGCAAACCTCAAAATGTGGTTAAAAAAACACATTTCCTCACATTTTGGTGACAGAAAGTTCTGGAATCAGAGAGGACCACAAATTTCCTTCCACCCAGCGTTCCACCAAGTATCCCGATAAAAATGATACCTCACTTGTGTGGGTAGGCTTAACGCCCGCGACAGGAAATGCCCCACAACGCAACGTGGACATATCACATTTTTTGAAAGAAAACAGAGGTGTTTTTTGCAAAGTGCCTAACTGTAGATTTTGGCCTCTAGCTCAGCCGGCACCTGGGGAAACCTACCAAACCTATGCATTTTTGAAAACTAGAGACCTAGGGGAATCAAAGATGGGGTGAGTTGTGGGGCTCTGACCAGGTTTTGTTACCCAGAATCCTTTGCAAACCTCAAAATTTGGCTAAAAAAACAAATTTTCCTCTCATTTTGGTGACAGAAAGTCCTGGAATCAGAGAGGAGCCACAAATTTCCTCCCACCCAGCGTTCCCCCAAGTCTCCTGATAAAAATGATACCTCACTTGTGTGGGTAGGCCTAGCACCCGCGACAGGAAATGCCCCAAAGCACAACGTGCACACATCACATTTTTTTAAAGAAAACAGAGGTGTTTTTTGCAAAGTGCCTACCTGCAGATTTTGGCCTCTAGCTAAGCCGGCACCTAGGGAAACCTCCCAAACCTGTGCATTTTTTAAAACTAGAGACCTAGGGGAATCCAAGATGCGGTGACTTGTGGGGCTCTGACCAGGTTCTGTTACCCAGAATCCTTTGCATACCTCAACATTTGGCTAAAAAAAACAAATTTTCCTCACATTTTGGTGACAGAACGTTCTGGAATCAGAGAGGAGCCACAAATTTCCTTCCACCCAGCGTTCCCCCAAGTCTCCCTGATAAAAATGATACTTCACTTGTGTGGGTAGGCCTAGCGCCCGCGACAGGATATGCCCCAAAACGCAACGTGGACACATCACATTTTTTTCAAGAAAACAGAGGTGTTTTTTGCAAAGTGCCTACCTGTAGATTTTGGTCTCTAGCTCAGCCGGCACCTAGGGAAACCTCCCAAACCTGTGCATTTTTGAAAACTAGAGACCTAGGGGAATCCAAGATGGGGTGACTTGTGGGGCTCTGACCAGGTTCTGTTACCCAGAATCCTTTGCATACCTCAACATTTGGCTAAAAAAACAAATTTTCCTCACATTTTGGTGACAGAACGTTCTGGAATCAGAGAGGAGCCACAAATTTCCTTCCACCCAGCGTTCCCCCAAGTCTCCCTGATAAAAATGATACTTCACTTGTGTGGGTAGGCCTAGCGCCCGCGACAGGATATGCCCCAAAACGCAACGTGGACACATCACATTTTTTTTTAAAGAAAACAGAGGTGTTTTTTGCAAAGTGCCTATCTGTAGATTTTGGCCTCTAGCTCAGCCGGCACCTAGGGAAACCTCCCAAACCTGTGCATTTTTTAAGACTAGAGACCTAGGGGAATCCAAGATGGGGTGACTTGTGGGACTCTGACCAGATTCTGTTACCCAGAATCCTTTGCAAACCTCAACATTTGGCTAAAAAAACACATTTTCCTCACATTTTGGTGACAGAACGTTCTGGAATCAGAGCGAAGCCACAAATTGCATTTCACCCAGCGTTCCCCCAAGTCTCCCGATAAAAATGATACCTCACTTGTGTGGGTAGGCCTAGCGCCCGCGACAGGAAATGCCCCAAAACGCAACGTGGACATATCACATTTTTTTAAAGAAAACAGAGGTGTTTTTTTGCAAAGTGCCTACTTGTAGATTTTGGCCTCTAGCTCAGCCGGCACCTAGGGAAACCTACCAAACCTGTGCATTTCTGAAAACTAGAGACCTAGGGGAATCCAAGATGGGGTGACTTGTGGGGCTCTATCCAGGTTTTGTTACCCAGAATCCTTTGCAAACCTCAAAATTTGGATTAAAAAACAAATTTTCCTCACATTTTTTAATGACAGAACGTTCTAGAATCAGACAGGAGCCACACATTTCCTCCCACCCAGCGTTCCCCCAAGTCTCCTGATAAAAATGATACCTCACTTGTGTGGGTAGGCCTAGCGCCAGCGACAGGAAATGCCCCAAAACACAACGTGCACACATCACATTTTTTGAAAGAAAACAGAGGTGTTTTTTGCAAAGTGCCTACCTGTAGATTTTGGCCTCTAGGTCAGCCAGCACCTAGGGAAACTTCCCAAACCTGTGCATTTTTGAAAACTAGAGACCTAGGGGAATCCAAGATGGGGTGACTTGTGGGGCTCTGACCAGGTTTTGTTACCCAGAATCCTTTGCAAACCTCAAAATTTGGCTAAAAAAACACATTTTCCTCACATTTTGGTGACAGAAAGTCCTAGAATCAGAGAGGAGCCACAAATTTCCTTCAACCCAGCGTTCCCCCAAGTCTCCCTGATAAAAATGATACTTCACTTGTGTGGGTAGGCCTAGCGCCCGCGACAGGATATGCCCCAAAACGCAACGTGGACACATCACATTTTTTTTTTAAAGAAAACAGAGGTGTTTTTTGCAAAGTGCCTATCTGTAGATTTTGGCCTCTAGCTCAGCCGGCACCTAGGGAAACCTCCCAAACCTGTGCATTTTTTAAGACTAGAGACCTAGGGGAATCCAAGATGGGGTGACTTGTGGGACTCTGACCAGATTCTGTTACCCAGAATCCTTTGCAAACCTCAACATTTGGCTAAAAAAACACATTTTCCTCACATTTTGGTGACAGAACGTTCTGGAATCAGAGCGAAGCCACAAATTGCATTTCACCCAGCGTTCCCCCAAGTCTCCCGATAAAAATGATACCTCACTTGTGTGGGTAGGCCTAGCGCCCGCGACAGGAAATGCCCCAAAACGCAACGTGGACATATCACATTTTTTGAAAGAAAACAGAGGTGTTTTTTTGCAAAGTGCCTACTTGTAGATTTTGGCCTCTAGCTCAGCCGGCACCTAAGGAAACCTACCAAACCTGTGCATTTCTGAAAACTAGAGACCTAGGGGAATCCAAGATGGGGTGACTTGTGGGGCTCTATCCAGGTTTTGTTACCCAGAATCCTTTGCAAACCTCAAAATTTGGATTAAAAAACAAATTTTCCTCACATTTTTTAATGACAGAACGTTCTAGAATCAGACAGGAGCCACACATTTCCTCCCACCCAGCGTTCCCCCAAGTCTCCTGATAAAAATGATACCTCACTTGTGTGGGTAGGCCTAGCGCCAGCGACAGGAAATGCCCCAAAACACAACGTGCACACATCACATTTTTTTAAAGAAAACAGAGGTGTTTTTTGCAAAGTGCCTACCTGTAGATTTTGGCCTCTAGGTCAGCCAGCACCTAGGGAAACTTCCCAAACCTGTGCATTTTTGAAAACTAGAGACCTAGGGGAATCCAAGATGGGGTGACTTGTGGGGCTCTGACCAGGTTTTGTTACCCAGAATCCTTTGCAAACCTCAAAATTTGGCTAAAAAAACACATTTTCCTCACATTTTGGTGACAGAAAGTCCTGGAATCAGAGAGGAGCCACACATTTCCTCCCACCCAGCGTTCCCCCAAGTCTCCTGATAAAAATGATACCTCACTTGTGTGGGTAGGCCTAGCGCCCGCGACAGGAAATGCCCCAAAACACAACGTGCACACATCACATTTTTTGAAAGAAAACAGAGGTGTTTTTTGCAAAGTGCCTACCTGTAGATTTTGGCCTCTAGTTCAGCCGGCACCTAGGGAAACCTACCAAAGTTGTGCATTTCTGAAAACTAGAGACCTAGCGGAATCCACGATGGGGTGACTTGTGGGACTCTGATCAGGTTTTGTTACCCAGAATCCTTTGCAAACCTCAAAATTTGGCTAAAAAAACAAATTTTCCTCACATTTTGGTGACAGAAAGTCCTGGAATCAGAGAGGAGCCACAACTTTCCTTCCACCCAGCATTCCCCCAAGTCTCCCGATAAAAATGATAACTCACTTGTGTGGGTAGGCCTTGCACCCGCGACAGGAAATGCCCCAAAACGCAACGTGGACACATCACATTTTTTTAAAGAAAACAAAGGTGTTTTTTGCAAAGTGCCTACCTGTAGATTTTGGCCTCTAGCTCAGCCGGCACCTAGGGAAACCTCCCAAACCTGTGCATTTTTTAAAACTAGAGACCTAGGGGAATCCATGATGGGGTGACTTGTGGGGCTCTGACCAGGTTCTGTTACCCAGAATCCTTTGCAAACCTCAACATTTGGCTAAAAAAACACACATTTTCCTCACATTTTGGTGACAGAACGTTCTGGAATCAGAGAGGAGCTACAAATTGCATTCCACCCAGCGTTCCCCCAATTCTCCCGATAAAAATGATACCTCACTTGTGTGGGTAGGCCTATCGCCCGCGACAGTAAATGCCCCAAAACGCAACGTGCACACACATCACATTTTTTGAAAGAAAACAGAGGTGTTTTTTGCAAAGTGCCTACCTGTAGATTTTGGCCTCTAGCTCAGCCGGCACCTAGGGAAACCTCCCAAACCTGTGCATTTTTGAAAACTAGAGACCTAGGGGAATCCAAGATGCGGTGACTTGTGGGGCTCTGACCAGGTTCTGTTACCCAGAATCCTTTGCAAACCTCAACATTTGGCTAAAAAACACATTTTCCTCACATTTTGGTGACAGAACGTTCTGGAATCAGAGAGGAGCCACAAATTTCCTTCCACCCAGCGTTTCCCCAAGTCTCCCAATAAAAATGATAACTCACTTGTGTGGGTAGGCCTAGCGCCCGCGACAGGAAGTGCCCCAAAACGCAACGTGGACACATCACATTTTTTTTAAAGAAAACAGATGTGTTTTTTGCAAAGTGCCTACCTGTAGATTTTGGCCTCTAGCTCAGCCGGCACCGAGGGTAACCTCCCAAACCTGTGCATTTTTGAAAACTAGAGACCTAGGGGAATCCAAGATGGGGTGACTTGTGGGGCTCTGACCAGGTTCTGTTACCCAGAATCCTTTGCATACCTCAACATTTGGCTAAAAAAACACATTTTCCTCACATTTTGGTGACAGAACGTTCTGGAATCAGAGAGGAGCCACAAATTACCTTCCACCCAGCTTTCCCCCAAGTCTCCCTGATAAAAATGATACTTCACTTGTGTGGGTAGGCCTAGCGCCCGCAACAGGAAATGCCCCAAAACGCAACGTGCACACATCACATTTTTTTTTTTAAAGAAAACAGAGGTGTTTTTTTGCAAAGTGCCTACCTGTAGATTTTGGCCTCTAGCTCAGCCGGCACTTAGGGAAACATACCAAACCTAAGCATTTTTGAAAACTAGCGACCTAGGGGAATCCAAGATGGGGTGACTTGTGGGGCTCTGACCAGGTTCTGTTACCCAGAATCCTTTGCAAACCTCAACATTTGGCTAAAAAAACACATTTTGGTGACAGAAAGTCCTGGAATCAGAGAGGAGCCACAAATTTCCTTCCACCCAGCATTCCCCCAAGTCTCCCGATAAAAATGATACTTCACTTGTGTGGGTAGGCCTAGCGCCCGCGACAGGAAATGCCCCAAAACGCAACGTGGACACATCACATTTTTTTAAAGAAAACAGAGGTGTTTTTTGCAAAGTGCCTACCTGTAGATTTTGGCCTCTAGCTCAGCCGGCACCTAGGGAAACCTCCCAAACCTGTGCATTTTTTAAAACTAGAGACCTAGGGGAATCCAAGATGGGGTGACTTGTGGGGCTCTGACCAGGTTCTGTTACCCAGAATCCTTTGCAAACCTCAACATTTGGCTAAAAAAACACATTTTCCTCACATTTTGGTGACAGAACGTTCTGGAATCAGAGAGGAGCCACAAATTGCATTCCACCCAGCGTTCCCCCAAGTCTCCCGATAAAAATGATACCTCACTTGTGTGGGTAGGCCTAGCGCCCGCGACAGCAAATGCCCCAAAACGCAACGTGCACACACATCACATTTTTTGAAAGAAAACAGAGGTGTTTTTTTGCAAAGTGCCTACTTGTAGATTTTGGCCTCTAGCTCAGCCGGCACCTAGGGAAACCTACCAAACCTGTGCATTTCTGAAAACTAGAGACCTAGGGGAATCCAAGATGGGGTGACTTGTGGGGCTCTGACCAGGTTTTGTTACCCAGAATCCTTTGCAAACCTCAAAATTTGGCTTAAAAATCAAATTTTCCTCACATTTTTTAATGACAGAACGTTCTAGAATCAGACAGGAGCCACACATTTCCTCCCACCCAGCGTTCCCCCAAGTCTCCTGATAAAAATGATACCTCACTTGTGTGGGTAGGCCTAGCGCCAGCGACAGGAAATGCCCCAAAACACAACGTGCACACATCACATTTTTTTCAAGAAAACAGAGGTGTTTTTTGCAAAGTGCCTACCTGTAGATTTTGGCCTCTAGCTCAGCCGGCACCTAGGGAAACCTCCCAAACCTGTGCATTTTTGAAAACTAGAGACCTAGGGGAATCCAAGATGGGGTGACTTGTGGGGCTCTGACCAGGTTCTGTTACCCAGAATCCTTTGCAAACCTCAAAATTTGGCTAAAAAAACACATTTTCCTCACATTTTGGTGACAGAAAGTCCTGCAATCAGAGAGAAGCCACACATTTCCTCCCACCCAGCGTTCCCCCAAGTCTCCTGATAAAAATGATACCTCACTTGTGTGGGTAGGCCTAGCGCCCGCGACAGGAAATGCCCCAAAACACAACGTGCACACATCACATTTTTTGAAAGAAAACAGAGGTGTTTTTTGCAAAGTGCCTACCTGTAGATTTTGGCCTCTAGCTCAGCCGGCACCTAGGGAAACCTACCAAAGTTGTGCATTTCTGAAAACTAGAGACCTAGCGGAATCCACGATGGGGTGACTTGTGGGACTCTGATCAGGTTTTGTTACCCAGAATCCTTTGCAAACCTCAAAATTTGGCTAAAAAAAAAAATTTTCCTCACATTTTGGTGACAGAAAGTCCTGGAATCAGAGAGGAGCCACAACTTTCCTTCCACCCAGCATTCCCCCAAGTCTCCCGATAAAAATGATAACTCACTTGTGTGGGTAGGCCTTGCACCTGAGACAGGAAATGCCCCAAAACGCAACGTGGACATATCACATTTTTTTAAAGAAAACAGAGGTGTTTTTTGCAAAGTGCCTACCTGTAGATTTTGGCCTCTAGCTCAGCCGGCACCTAGGGAAACCTCCCAAACCTGTGCATTTCTTAAAACTAGAGACCTAGGGGAATCCAAGATGGGGTGACTTGTGGGGCTCTGACCAGGTTCTGTTACCCAGAATCCTTTGCAAACCTCAACATTTGGCTAAAAAAACACACATTTTCCTCACATTTTGGTGACAGAACGTTCTGGAATCAGAGAGGAGCCACAAATTGCATTCCACCCAGCGTTCCCCCAAGTCTCCCGATAAAAATGATACCTCACTTGTGTGGGTAGGCCTAGCGCCCGCGACAGGAAATGCCCCAAAACGCAACATGCACACACATCACATTTTTTGAAAGAAAACAGAGGTGTTTTTTTGCAAAGTGCCTACTTGTAGATTTTGGCCTCTAGCTCAGCCGGCACCTAGGGAAACCTACCAAACCTGTGTATTTCTGAAAACTAGAGACCTAGGGGAATCCAAGATGGGGTGACTTGTGGGGCTCTGACCAGGTTTTGTTACCCAGAATCCTTTGCAAACCTCAAAATTTGGCTTAAAAAACAAATTTTCCTCACATTTTTTAATGACAGAACGTTCTAGAATCAGACAGGAGCCACACATTTCCTCCCACCCAGCGTTCCCCCAAGTCTCCTGATAAAAATGATACCTCACTTGTGTGGGTAGGCCTAGCGCCCGCGACAGGAAATGCCCCAAAACGCAACGTGGACACATCACATTTTTTTAAAGAAAACAGAGGTGTTTTTTGCAAAGTGCCTACCTGTAGATTTTGGCCTCTAGCTCAGCCGGCACCTAGGGAAACCACCCAAACCTGTGCATTTTTTAAAACTAGAGACCTAGGGGAATCCAAGATGGGGTGACTTGTGGGGCTCTGACCAGGTTCTGTTACCCAGAATCCTTTGCAAACCTCAACATTTGGCTAAAAAAACACATTTTCCTCACATTTTGGTGACAGAACGTTCTGGAATCAGAGAGGAGCCACAAATTGCATTCCACCCAGCGTTCCCCCAAGTCTCCCGATAAAAATGATACCTCACTTGTGTGGGTAGGCCTAGCGCCCGCGACAGGAAATGCCCCAAAACGCAACATGCACACACATCACATTTTTTGAAAGAAAACAGAGGTGTTTTTTTGCAAAGTGCCTACTTGTAGATTTTGGCCTCTAGCTCAGCCGGCACCTAGGGAAACCTACCAAACCTGTGCATTTCTGAAAACTAGAGACCTAGGGGAATCCAAGATGGGGTGACTTGTGGGGCTCTGACCAGGTTTTGTTACCCAGAATCCTTTGCAAACCTCAAAATTTGGCTTAAAAAACAAATTTTCCTCACATTTTTTAATGACAGAACGTTCTAGAATCAGACAGGAGCCACACATTTCCTCCCACCCAGCGTTCCCCCAAGTCTCCTGATAAAAATGATAACTCACTTGTGTGGGTAGGCCTAGCGCCAGCGACAGGAAATGCCCCAAAACACAACGTGCACACATCACATTTTTTTAAAGAAAACAGAGGTGTTTTTTGCAAAGTGCCTACCTGTAGATTTTGGCCTCTAGCTCAGCCAGCACCTAGGGAAACCTACCAAAGTTGTGCATTTCTGAAAACTAGAGACCTAGGGGAATCCACGATGGGGTGACTTGTGGGGCTCTGACCAGGTTTTGTTACCCAGAATCCATGCAAACCTCAAAATTTGGCTAAAAAAACACATTTTCCTCACATTTTGGTGACAGAAAGTCCTGGAATCAGAGAGGAGCCACAAATTTCCTTCAACCCAGCGTTCCCCCAAGTCTCCCGATAAAAATGATAACTCACTTGTGTGGGTAGGCCTAGCGCCCGCGACAGGAAATGCCCCAAAACGCAACGTGGACACATCACATTTTTTTCAAGAAAACAGAGGTGTTTTTTGCAAAGTGCCTACCTGTAGATTTTGGCCTCTAGCTCAGCCGGCACCTAGGGAAACCTCCCAAACCTGTGCATTTTTGAAAACTAGAGACCTAGGGGAATCCAAGATGGGGTGACTTGTGGGGCTCTGACCAGGTTCTGTTACCCAGAATCCTTTGCAAACCTCAAAATTTGGCTAAAAAAACACATTTTCCTCACATTTTGGTGACAGAAAGTCCTGCAATCAGAGAGGAGCCACACATTTCCTCCCACCCAGCGTTCCCCCAAGTCTCCTGATAAAAATGATACCTCACTTGTGTGGGTAGGCCTAGCGCCCGCGACAGGATATGCCCCAAAACACAACGTGCACACATCACATTTTTTGAAAGAAAACAGAGGTGTTTTTTGCAAAGTGCCTACCTGTAGATTTTGGCCTCTAGCTCAGCCGGCACCTAGGGAAACCTACCAAAGTTGTGCATTTCTGAAAACTAGAGACCTAGCGGAATCCACGATGGGGTGACTTGTGGGACTCTGATCAGGTTTTGTTACCCAGAATCCTTTGCAAACCTCAAAATTTGGCTAAAAAACAAATTTTCCTCACATTTTGGTGACAGAAAGTCCTGGAATCAGAGAGGAGCCACAACTTTCCTTCCACCCAGCATTCCCCCAAGTCTCCCGATAAAAATGATAACTCACTTGTGTGGGTAGGCCTTGCACCCGCGACAGGAAATGCCCCAAAACGCAACGTGGACATATCACATTTTTTTAAAGAAAACAGAGGTGTTTTTTGCAAAGTGCCTACCTGTAGATTTTGGCCTCTAGCTCAGCCGGCACCTAGGGAAACCTCCCAAACCTGTGCATTTTTTAAAACTAGAGACCTAGGGGAATCCAAGATGGGGTGACTTGTGGGGCTCTGACCAGGTTCTGTTACCCAGAATCCTTTGCAAACCTCAACATTTGGCTAAAAAAACACACATTTTCCTCACATTTTGGTGACAGAACGTTCTGGAATCAGAGAGGAGCCACAAATTGCATTCCACCCAGCGTTCCCCCAATTCTCCCGATAAAAATGATACCTCACTTGTGTGGGTAGGCCTAGCGCCCGCGACAGTAAATGCCCCAAAACGCAACGTGCACACACATCACATTTTTTGAAAGAAAACAGAGGTTTTTTTTGCAAAGTGCCTACCTGTAGATTTTGGCCTCTAGCTCAGCCGGCACCTAGGGAAACCTCCCAAACCTGTGCATTTCTGAAAACTAGAGACCTAGGGGAATCCAAGATGGGGTGACTTGTGGGGCTCTGACCAGGTTTTGTTACCCAGAATCCTTTACAAACCCCAAAATTTGGCTTAAAAAACAAATTTTCCTCACATTTTTTAATGACAGGACCTTCTAGAATCAGACAGGAGCCACACATTTCCTCCCACCCAGCGTCCCCCAAGTCTCCTGATAAAAATGATACCTCACTTGTGTGGGTAGGCCTAGCGCCCGCGACAGGAAATGCCCCAAAACACAACGTGCACAAATCACAATTTTTTAAAGAAAACAGAGGTGTTTTTTGCAAAGTGCCTACCTGTAGATTTTGGCCTCTAGCTCAGCCGGCACCTAGGGAAACCTACCAAATTTATGCATTTCTGAAAACTAGAGACCTAGGGGAATCCACGATGGGGTGACTTGTGGGGCTCTGACCAGGTTTTGTTACCCAGAATCCTTTGCAAACCTCAAAATTTGGCTAAAAATACAAATTTTCCTCACATTTTGGTGACAGAAAGTCCTGGAATCAGAGAGGAGCCACAAATTTCCTTCCACCCAGCGTTCCCCCAAGTCTCCCGATAAAAAAGATAACTCACTTGTGTGGGTAGGCCAAGCGCCCGCGACAGGAAATGCCCCAAAACGCAACGTGGACACATCACATTTTTTTAAAGAAAACAGAGGTGTTTTTTGCAAAGTGCCTATCTGTAGATTTTGGCCTCTAGCTCAGCCGGCACCTAGGGAAACCTCCCAAACCTATGTATTTTTTAAAACTAGAGACCTAGGGGAATCCAAGATGGGGTGATTTGTGGGGCTCTGACCAGGTTTTGTTACCCAGAATCCTTTGCAAACCTCAAAATTTGGCTAAAAAAACACATTTTCCTCACATTTTGGTGACAGAAAGTCCTGGAATCAGAGAGGAGCCACAAATTTCCTTCCACCCAACGTTCCCCCAAGTCTCCCGATAAAAATGATAACTCACTTGTGTGGGTAGGCCTAGCGCCCGCGACAGGAAATGCCCCAAAACGCAACATGGACACATCACATTTTTTTTCAAGAAAACAGAGGTGTTTTTTGCAAAGTGCCTACCTGTAGATTTTGGCCTCTAGCTCAGCCGGCACCTAGGGAAACCTCCCAAACCTGTGCATTTTTGAAAACCAGAGACCTAGGGGAATCCAAGATGGGGTGACTTGTGGGGCTCTGACCAGGTTCTGTTACCCAGAATCCTTTGCATACCTCAACATTTGGCTAAAAAAACACATGTTCCTCACATTTTGGTGAGAGAAAGTCCTGGAATCAGAGAGGAGCCACAAATTTCCTTCCACCCAGCGATCCCCCAAGTCTCCCTGATAAAAATGATACTTCACTTGTGTGGGTAGGCCTAGCGCCCGCAACAGGAAATGCCCCAAAACGCAACGTGCACACATCACATTTTTTTTTTAAAGAAAACAGAGGTGTTTTTTGCAAAGTGCCTACCTCTAGGTTTTGGCCTCTAGCTCAGCCGGCACCTAGGGAAACCTACCAAACCTAAGCATTTTTGAAAACTATAGACCTAGGGGAATCGAACATGGGGTGACTTGTGGGGCTCTGACCTGGTTCTGTTACCCAGAATCCTTTGCAAACCTCAACATTTGGCTAAAAAAACACATTTTCCTCACATTTTGGTGACAGAAAGTCCTGGAATCAGAGAGAAGCCACAAATTTCCTTCAACCCAGCGTTCCCCCAAGTCTCCCTGATAAAAATGATACTTCACTTGTGTGGGTAGGCCTAGCGCCCGCGACAGGAAATGCCCCACAACGCAACGTGGACATATCACATTTTTTAAAGAAAACAGAGGTGTTTTTTGCAAAGTGCCTACCTGTAGATTTTGGCCTCTAGCTCAGCCGGCACCTAGGGAAACCTCCCAAACCTATGCATTTTTTAAAACTAGAGACCTAGGGAAATCCAAGATGGGGTGATTTGTGGGGCTCTGACCAGGTTTTGTTACCCAGAATCCTTTGCAAACCTCAAAATTTGGCTTAAAAAACAAATTTTCCTCACATTTTTTAATGACAGAACGTTCTAGAATCAGACAGGAGCCACACATTTCCTCCCACCCAGCGTTCTCCCAAGTTTCCTGATAAAAATGTTACCTCACTTGTGTGGGTAGGCCTAGCGCCAGCGACAGGAAATGCCCCAAAACACAACGTGCACACATCACATTTTTTTAAAGAAAACAGAGGTGTTTTTTGCAAAGTGCCTACCTGTAGATTTTGGCCTCTAGCTCAGCCGGCACCTAGGGAAACCTACCAAAGTTGTGCCTTTCTGAAAACTAGAGACCTAGCGGAATCCACGATGGGGTGACTTGTGGGACTCTGATCAGGTTTTGTTACCCAGAATCCTTTGCAAACCTCAAAATTTGGCTAAAAAAACACATTTTCCTCACATTTTGGTGATAGAAAGTCCTGGAATCAGAGAGGAGCCACAACTTTCCTTCCACCCAGCATTCCCACAAGTCTCCCGATAAAAATGATAACTCACTTGTGTGGGTAGGCCTTGCACCCGCAACAGGAAATGCCCCAAAATGCAACGTGGACACATCACATTTTTTTTAAAGAAAACAGAGGTGTTTTTTGCAAAGTGCATACCTGTAGATTTTGGCCTCTAGCTCAGCCGGCACCTAGGGAAACCTCCCAAACCTGTGCATTTTTTAAAACTAGAGACCTAGGGGAATCCAAGATGGGGTGACTTGTGGGGCTCTGACCAGGTTCTGTTACCCAGAATCCTTTGCAAACCTCAACATTTGGCTAAAAAAACACACATTTTCCTCACATTTTGGTGACAGAACGTTCTGGAATCAGAGAGGAGCCACAAATTGCATTCCACCCAGCGTTCCCCCAATTCTCCCGATAAAAATGATACCTCACTTGTGTGGGTAGGCCTAGCGCCCGCGACAGTAAATGCCCCAAAACGCAACGTGCACACACATCACATTTTTTGAAAGAAAACAGAGGTTTTTTTTGCAAAGTGCCTACCTGTAGATTTTGGCCTCTAGCTCAGCCGGCACCTAGGGAAACCTCCCAAACCTGTGCATTTCTGAAAACTAGAGACCTAGGGGAATCCAAGATGGGGTGACTTGTGGGGCTCTGACCAGGTTTTGTTACCCAGAATCCTTTGCAAACCTCAAAATTTGGCTAAAAATACAAATTTTCCTCACATTTTGGTGACAGAAAGTCCTGGAATCAGAGAGGAGCCACAAATTTCCTTCCACCCAGCGTTCCCCCAAGTCTCCCGATAAAAAAGATAACTCACTTGTGTGGGTAGGCCAAGCGCCCGCGACAGGAAATGCCCCAAAACGCAACGTGGACACATCACATTTTTTTAAAGAAAACAGAGGTGTTTTTTGCAAAGTGCCTATCTGTAGATTTTGGCCTCTAGCTCAGCCGGCACCTAGGGAAACCTCCCAAACCTATGGATTTTTTAAAACTAGAGACCTAGGGGAATCCAAGATGGGGTGATTTGTGGGGCTCTGACCAGGTTTTGTTACCCAGAATCCTTTGCAAACCTCAAAATTTGGCTAAAAAAACACATTTTCCTCACATTTTGGTGACAGAAAGTCCTGGAATCAGAGAGGAGCCACAAATTTCCTTCCACCCAACGTTCCCCCAAGTCTCCCGATAAAAATGATAACTCACTTGTGTGGGTAGGCCTAGCGCCCGCGACAGGAAATGCCCCAAAACGCAACATGGACACATCACATTTTTTTTCAAGAAAACAGAGGTGTTTTTTGCAAAGTGCCTACCTGTAGATTTTGGCCTCTAGCTCAGCCGGCACCTAGGGAAACCTCCCAAACCTGTGCATTTTTGAAAACCAGAGACCTAGGGGAATCCAAGATGGGGTGACTTGTGGGGCTCTGACCAGGTTCTGTTACCCAGAATCCTTTGCATACCTCAACATTTGGCTAAAAAAACACATGTTCCTCACATTTTGGTGAGAGAAAGTCCTGGAATCAGAGAGGAGCCACAAATTTCCTTCCACCCAGCGATCCCCCAAGTCTCCCTGATAAAAATGATACTTCACTTGTGTGGGTAGGCCTAGCGCCCGCAACAGGAAATGCCCCAAAACGCAACGTGCACACATCACATTTTTTTTTTTAAAGAAAACAGAGGTGTTTTTTGCAAAGTGCCTACCTCTAGGTTTTGGCCTCTAGCTCAGCCGGCACCTAGGGAAACCTACCAAACCTAAGCATTTTTGAAAACTATAGACCTAGGGGAATCGAACATGGGGTGACTTGTGGGGCTCTGACCTGGTTCTGTTACCCAGAATCCTTTGCAAACCTCAACATTTGGCTAAAAAAACACATTTTCCTCACATTTTGGTGACAGAAAGTCCTGGAATCAGAGAGAAGCCACAAATTTCCTTCAACCCAGCGTTCCCCCAAGTCTCCCTGATAAAAATGATACTTCACTTGTGTGGGTAGGCCTAGCGCCCGCGACAGGAAATGCCCCACAACGCAACGTGGACATATCACATTTTTTAAAGAAAACAGAGGTGTTTTTTGCAAAGTGCCTACCTGTAGATTTTGGCCTCTAGCTCAGCCGGCACCTAGGGAAACCTCCCAAACCTATGCATTTTTTAAAACTAGAGACCTAGGGAAATCCAAGATGGGGTGATTTGTGGGGCTCTGACCAGGTTTTGTTACCCAGAATCCTTTGCAAACCTCAAAATTTGGCTTAAAAAACAAATTTTCCTCACATTTTTTAATGACAGAACGTTCTAGAATCAGACAGGAGCCACACATTTCCTCCCACCCAGCGTTCTCCCAAGTTTCCTGATAAAAATGTTACCTCACTTGTGTGGGTAGGCCTAGCGCCAGCGACAGGAAATGCCCCAAAACACAACGTGCACACATCACATTTTTTTAAAGAAAACAGAGGTGTTTTTTGCAAAGTGCCTACCTGTAGATTTTGGCCTCTAGCTCAGCCGGCACCTAGGGAAACCTACCAAAGTTGTGCCTTTCTGAAAACTAGAGACCTAGCGGAATCCACGATGGGGTGACTTGTGGGACTCTGATCAGGTTTTGTTACCCAGAATCCTTTGCAAACCTCAAAATTTGGCTAAAAAAACACATTTTCCTCACATTTTGGTGATAGAAAGTCCTGGAATCAGAGAGGAGCCACAACTTTCCTTCCACCCAGCATTCCCACAAGTCTCCCGATAAAAATGATAACTCACTTGTGTGGGTAGGCCTTGCACCCGCAACAGGAAATGCCCCAAAATGCAACGTGGACACATCACATTTTTTTTAAAGAAAACAGAGGTGTTTTTTGCAAAGTGCATACCTGTAGATTTTGGCCTCTAGCTCAGCCGGCACCTAGGGAAACCTCCCAAACCTGTGCATTTTTTAAAACTAGAGACCTAGGGGAATCCAAGATGGGGTGACTTGTGGGGCTCTGACCAGGTTCTGTTACCCAGAATCCTTTGCAAACCTCAACATTTGGCTAAAAAAACACACATTTTCCTCACATTTTGGTGACAGAACGTTCTGGAATCAGAGAGGAGCCACAAATTGCATTCCACCCAGAGTTCCCCCAATTCTCCCGATAAAAATGATACCTCACTTGTGTGGGTAGGCCTAGCGCCCGCGACAGTAAATGCCCCAAAACGCAACGTGCACACACATCACATTTTTTGAAAGAAAACAGAGGTTTTTTTTGCAAAGTGCCTACCTGTAGATTTTGGCCTCTAGCTCAGCCGGCACCTAGGGAAACCTCCCAAACCTGTGCATTTCTGAAAACTAGAGACCTAGGGGAATCCAAGATGGGGTGACTTGTGGGGCTCTGACCAGGTTTTGTTACCCAGAATCCTTTGCAAACCTCAAAATTTGGCTAAAAATACAAATTTTCCTCACATTTTGGTGACAGAAAGTCCTGGAATCAGAGAGGAGCCACAAATTTCCTTCCACCCAGCGTTCCCCCAAGTCTCCCGATAAAAAAGATAACTCACTTGTGTGGGTAGGCCAAGCGCCCGCGACAGGAAATGCCCCAAAACGCAACGTGGACACATCACATTTTTTTAAAGAAAACAGAGGTGTTTTTTGCAAAGTGCCTATCTGTAGATTTTGGCCTCTAGCTCAGCCGGCACCTAGGGAAACCTCCCAAACCTATGGATTTTTTAAAACTAGAGACCTAGGGGAATCCAAGATGGGGTGATTTGTGGGGCTCTGACCAGGTTTTGTTACCCAGAATCCTTTGCAAACCTCAAAATTTGGCTAAAAAAACACATTTTCCTCACATTTTGGTGACAGAAAGTCCTGGAATCAGAGAGGAGCCACAAATTTCCTTCCACCCAACGTTCCCCCAAGTCTCCCGATAAAAATGATAACTCACTTGTGTGGGTAGGCCTAGCGCCCGCGACAGGAAATGCCCCAAAACGCAACATGGACACATCACATTTTTTTTCAAGAAAACAGAGGTGTTTTTTGCAAAGTGCCTACCTGTAGATTTTGGCCTCTAGCTCAGCCGGCACCTAGGGAAACCTCCCAAACCTGTGCATTTTTGAAAAACAGAGACCTAGGGGAATCCAAGATGGGGTGACTTGTGGGGCTCTGACCAGGTTCTGTTACCCAGAATCCTTTGCATACCTCAACATTTGGCTAAAAAAACACATGTTCCTCACATTTTGGTGAGAGAAAGTCCTGGAATCAGAGAGGAGCCACAAATTTCCTTCCACCCAGCGATCCCCCAAGTCTCCCTGATAAAAATGATACTTCACTTGTGTGGGTAGGCCTAGCGCCCGCGACAGGAAATGCCCCAAAACGCAACGTGCACACATCACTTTTTTTTTTTTTTTTTTTTTTAAAGAAAACAGAGGTGTTTTTTGCAAAGTGCCTACCTCTAGGTTTTGGCCTCTAGCTCAGCCGGCACCTAGGGAAACCTACCAAACCTAAGCATTTTTGAAAACTATAGACCTAGGGGAATCGAACATGGGGTGACTTGTGGGGCTCTGACCTGGTTCTGTTACCCAGAATCCTTTGCAAACCTCAACATTTGGCTAAAAAAACACATTTTCCTCACATTTTGGTGACAGAAAGTCCTGGAATCAGAGAGAAGCCACAAATTTCCTTCAACCCAGCGTTCCCCCAAGTCTCCCTGATAAAAATGATACTTCACTTGTGTGGGTAGGCCTAGCGCCCGCGACAGGAAATGCCCCACAACGCAACGTGGACATATCACATTTTTTAAAGAAAACAGAGGTGTTTTTTGCAAAGTGCCTACCTGTAGATTTTGGCCTCTAGCTCAGCCGGCACCTAGGGAAACCTCCCAAACCTATGCATTTTTTAAAACTAGAGACCTAGGGAAATCCAAGATGGGGTGATTTGTGGGGCTCTGACCAGGTTTTGTTACCCAGAATCCTTTGCAAACCTCAAAATTTGGCTTAAAAAACAAATTTTCCTCACATTTTTTAATGACAGAACGTTCTAGAATCAGACAGGAGCCACACATTTCCTCCCACCCAGCGTTTTCCCAAGTCTCCTGATAAAAATGTTACCTCACTTGTGTGGGTAGGCCTAGCGCCAGCGACAGGAAATGCCCCAAAACACAACGTGCACACATCACATTTTTTTAAAGAAAACAGAGGTGTTTTTTGCAAAGTGCCTACCTGTAGATTTTGGCCTCTAGCTCAGCCGGCACCTAGGGAAACCTACCAAAGTTGTGCATTTCTGAAAACTAGAGACCTAGCGGAATCCACGATGGGGTGACTTGTGGGACTCTGATCAGGTTTTGTTACCCAGAATCCTTTGCAAACCTCAAAATTTGGCTAAAAAAACACATTTTCCTCACATTTTGGTGATAGAAAGTCCTGGAATCAGAGAGGAGCCACAACTTTCCTTCCACCCAGCATTCCCACAAGTCTCCCGATAAAAATGATAACTCACTTGTGTGGGTAGGCCTTGCACCCGCAACAGGAAATGCCCCAAAATGCAACGTGGACACATCACATTTTTTTTTAAAGAAAACAGAGGTGTTTTTTGCAAAGTGCATACCTGTAGATTTTGGCCTCTAGCTCAGCCGGCACCTAGGGAAACCTCCCAAACCTGTGCATTTTTTAAAACTAGAGACCTAGGGGAATCCAAGATGGGGTGACTTGTGGGGCTCTGACCAGGTTCTGTTACCCAGAATCCTTTGCAAACCTCAACATTTGGCTAAAAAAACACACATTTTCCTCACATTTTGGTGACAGAACGTTCTGGAATCAGAGAGGAGCCACAAATTGCATTCCACCCAGCGTTCCCCCAATTCTCCCGATAAAAATGATACCTCACTTGTGTGGGTAGGCCTAGCGCCCGCGACAGTAAATGCCCCAAAACGCAACGTGCACACACATCACATTTTTTGAAAGAAAACAGAGTTTTTTTTTGCAAAGTGCCTACCTGTAGATTTTGGCCTCTAGCTCAGCCGGCACCTAGGGAAACCTCCCAAACCTGTGCATTTCTGAAAACTAGAGACCTAGGGGAATCCAAGATGGGGTGACTTGTGGGGCTCTGACCAGGTTTTGTTACCCAGAATCCTTTACAAACCCCAAAATTTGGCTTAAAAAACAAATTTTCCTCACATTTTTTAATGACAGGACCTTCTAGAATCAGACAGGAGCCACACATTTCCTCCCACCCAGCGTCCCCCAAGTCTCCTGATAAAAATGATACCTCACTTGTGTGGGTAGGCCTAGCGCCCGCGTCAGGAAATGCCCCAAAACACAACGTGCACAAATCACAATTTTTTAAAGAAAACAGAGGTGTTTTTTGCAAAGTGCCTACCTGTAGATTTTGGCCTCTAGCTCAGCCGGCACCTAGGGAAACCTACCAAATTTATGCATTTCTGAAAACTAGAGACCTAGGGGAATCCACGATGGGGTGACTTGTGGGGCTCTGACCAGGTTTTGTTACCCAGAATCCTTTGCAAACCTCAAAATTTGGCTAAAAATACAAATTTTCCTCACATTTTGGTGACAGAAAGTCCTGGAATCAGAGAGGAGCCACAAATTTCCTTCCACCCAGCGTTCCCCCAAGTCTCCCGATAAAAAAGATAACTCACTTGTGTGGGTAGGCCAAGCGCCCGCGACAGGAAATGCCCCAAAACGCAACGTGGACACATCACATTTTTTTAAAGAAAACAGAGGTGTTTTTTGCAAAGTGCCTATCTGTAGATTTTGGCCTCTAGCTCAGCCGGCACCTAGGGAAACCTCCCAAACCTATGTATTTTTTAAAACTAGAGACCTAGGGGAATCCAAGATGGGGTGATTTGTGGGGCTCTGACCAGGTTTTGTTACCCAGAATCCTTTGCAAACCTCAAAATTTGGCTAAAAAAACACATTTTCCTCACATTTTGGTGACAGAAAGTCCTGGAATCAGAGAGGAGCCACAAATTTCCTTCCACCCAACGTTCCCCCAAGTCTCCCGATAAAAATGATAACTCACTTGTGTGGGTAGGCCTAGCGCCCGCGACAGGAAATGCCCCAAAACGCAACATGGACACATCACATTTTTTTTCAAGAAAACAGAGGTGTTTTTTGCAAAGTGCCTACCTGTAGATTTTGGCCTCTAGCTCAGCCGGCACCTAGGGAAACCTCCCAAACCTGTGCATTTTTGAAAACCAGAGACCTAGGGGAATCCAAGATGGGGTGACTTGTGGGGCTCTGACCAGGTTCTGTTACCCAGAATCCTTTGCATACCTCAACATTTGGCTAAAAAAACACATGTTCCTCACATTTTGGTGAGAGAAAGTCCTGGAATCAGAGAGGAGCCACAAATTTCCTTCCACCCAGCGATCCCCCAAGTCTCCCTGATAAAAATGATACTTCACTTGTGTGGGTAGGCCTATCGCCCGCGACAGGAAATGCCCCAAAACGCAACGTGCACACATCACATTTTTTTTTTAAAGAAAACAGAGGTGTTTTTTGCAAAGTGCCTACCTCTAGGTTTTGGCCTCTAGCTCAGCCGGCACCTAGGGAAACCTACCAACCCTAAGCATTTTTGAAAACTATAGACCTAGGGGAATCGAACATGGGGTGACTTGTGGGGCTCTGACCTGGTTCTGTTACCCAGAATCCTTTGCAAACCTCAACATTTGGCTAAAAAAACACATTTTCCTCACATTTTGGTGACAGAAAGTCCTGGAATCAGAGAGGAGCCACAAATGTCCTTCAACCCAGCGTTCCCCCAAGTCTCCCTGATAAAAATGATACTTCACTTGTGTGGGTAGGCCTAGCGCCCGCGACAGGAAATGCCCCACAACGCAACGTGGACATATCACATTTTTTAAAGAAAACAGAGGTGTTTTTTGCAAAGTGCCTACCTGTAGATTTTGGCCTCTAGCTCAGCCGGCACCTAGGGAAACCTCCCAAACCTATGCATTTTTTAAAACTAGAGACCTAGGGAAATCCAAGATGGGGTGATTTGTGGGGCTCTGACCAGGTTTTGTTACCCAGAATCCTTTGCAAACCTCAAAATTTGGCTTAAAAAACAAATTTTCCTCACATTTTTTAATGACAGAACGTTCTAGAATCAGACAGGAGCCACACATTTCCTCCCACCCAGCGTTCCCCCAAGTCTCCTGATAAAAATGATACCTCACTTGTGTGGGTAGGCCTAGCGCCAGCGACAGGAAATGCCCCAAAACACAACGTGCACACATCACATTTTTTGAAAGAAAACAGAGGTGTTTTTTGCAAAGTGCCTACCTGTAGATTTTGGCCTCTAGCTCAGCCGGCACCTAGGGAAACCTACCAAAGTTGTGCATTTCTGAAAACTAGAGACCTAGCGGAATCCACGATGGGGTGACTTGTGGGACTCTGATCAGGTTATGTTACCCAGAATCCTTTGCAAACCTCAAAATTTGGCTAAAAAAACACATTTTCCTCACAATTTGGTGATAGAAAGTCCTGGAATCAGAGAGGAGCCACAACTTTCCTTCCACCCAGCATTCCCACAAGTCTCCCGATAAAAATGATAACTCACTTGTGTGGGTAGGCCTTGCACCCGCGACAGGAAATGCCCCAAAATGCAACGTGGACACATCACATTTTTTTAAAGAAAACAGAGGTGTTTTTTGCAAAGTGCATACCTGTAGATTTTGGCCTCTAGCTCAGCCGGCACCTAGGGAAACCTCCCAAACCTGTGCATTTTTGAAAACTAGAGACCTAGGGGAATCCAAGATGGGGTGACTTGTGGGGCTCTGACCAGGTTCTGTTACCCAGAATCCTTTGCAAACCTCAACATTTGGCTAAAAAAACACACATTTTCCTCACATTTTGGTGACAGAACGTTCTGGAATCAGAGAGGAGCCACAAATTGCATTCCACCCAGCGTTCCCCCAATTCTCCCGATAAAAATGATACCTCACTTGTGTGGGTAGGCCTAGCGCCCGCGACAGTAAATGCCCCAAAACGCAACGTGCACACACATCACATTTTTTTGAAAGAAAACAGAGGTTTTTTTTGCAAAGTGCCTACTTGTAGATTTTGGCCTCTAGCTCAGCCGGCACCTAGGGAAACCTCCCAAACCTGTGCATTTCTGAAAACTAGAGACCTAGGGAAATCCAAGATGGGGTGATTTGTGGGGCTCTGACCAGGTTTTGTTACCCAGAATCCTTTGCAAACCTCAAAATTTGGCTTAAAAAACAAATTTTCCTCACATTTTTTAATGACAGAACGTTCTAGAATCAGACAGGAGCCACACATTTCCTCCCACCCAGCGTTCCCCCAAGTCTCCTGATAAAAATGATACCTCACTTGTGTGGGTAGGCCTAGCGCCAGCGACAGGAAATGCCCCAAAACACAACGTGCACACATCACATTTTTTGAAAGAAAACAGAGGTGTTTTTTGCAAAGTGCCTACCTGTAGATTTTGGCCTCTAGCTCAGCCGGCACCTAGGGAAACCTACCAAAGTTGTGCATTTCTGAAAACTAGAGACCTAGCGGAATCCACGATGGGGTGACTTGTGGGACTCTGATCAGGTTTTGTTACCCAGAATCCTTTGCAAACCTCAAAATTTGGCTAAAAAAACACATTTTCCTCACATTTTGGTGATAGAAAGTCCTGGAATCAGAGAGGAGCCACAACTTTCCTTCCACCCAGCATTCCCACAAGTCTCCCGATAAAAATGATAACTCACTTGTGTGGGTAGGCCTTGCACCCGCGACAGGAAATGCCCCAAAATGCAACGTGGACACATCACATTTTTTTAAAGAAAACAGAGGTGTTTTTTGCAAAGTGCATACCTGTAGATTTTGGCCTCTAGCTCAGCCGGCACCTAGGGAAACCTCCCAAACCTGTGCATTTTTGAAAACTAGAGACCTAGGGGAATCCAAGATGGGGTGACTTGTGGGGCTCTGACCAGGTTCTGTTACCCAGAATCCTTTGCAAACCTCAACATTTGGCTAAAAAAACACACATTTTCCTCACATTTTGGTGACAGAACGTTCTGGAATCAGAGAGGAGCCACAAATTGCATTCCACCCAGCGTTCCCCCAATTCTCCCGATAAAAATGATACCTCACTTGTGTGGGTAGGCCTAGCGCCCGCGACAGTAAATGCCCCAAAACGCAACGTGCACACACATCACATTTTTTGAAAGAAAACAGAGGTGTTTTTTGCAAAGTGCCTACCTGTAGATTTTGGCCTCTAGCTCAGCCGGCACCTAGGGAAACCTCCCAAACCTGTGCATTTTTGAAAACCAGAGACCTAGGGGAATCCAAGATGGGGTGACTTGTGGGGCTCTGACCAGGTTCTGTTACCCAGAATCCTTTGCATACCTCAACATTTGGCTAAAAAAACACATGTTCCTCACATTTTGGTGAGAGAAAGTCCTGGAATCAGAGAGGAGCCACAAATTTCCTTCCACCCAGCGATCCCCCAAGTCTCCCTGATAAAAATGATACTTCACTTGTGTGGGTAGGCCTAGCGCCCGCGACAGGAAATGCCCCAAAGCGCAACGTGCACACATCACATTTTTTTTTTTTTTTTTTTTTTAAGAAAACAGAGGTGTTTTTTGCAAAGTGCCTACCTCTAGGTTTTGGCCTCTAGCTCAGCCGGCACCTAGGGAAACCTACCAAACCTAAGCATTTTTGAAAACTATAGACCTAGGGGAATCGAACATGGGGTGACTTGTGGGGCTCTGACCAGGTTCTGTTACCCAGAATCCTTTGCAAACCTCAACATTTGGCTAAAAAAACACATTTTCCTCACATTTTGGTGACAGAAAGTCCTGGAATCAGAGAGGAGCCACAAATTTCCTTCAACCCAGCGTTCCCCCAAGTCTCCCTGATAAAAATGATACTTCACTTGTGTGGGTAGGCCTAGCGCCCGCGACAGGAAATGCCCCAAAACGCAACGTGCACACATCACATTTTTTTAAAGAAAACAGAGGTGTTTTTTTGCAAAGTGCCTACCTGTAGATTTTGGCCTCTAGCTCAGCCGGCACCTAGGGAAACCTACCAAACCTAAGCATTTCTGAAAACTAGAGACCTAGGGGAATCCAACATGGGGTGACTTGTGGGGCTCTGACCAGGTTCTGTTACCCAGAATCCTTTGCAAACCTCAAAATGTGGTTAAAAAAACACATTTTCCTCACATTTTGGTGACAGAAAGTTCTGGAATCAGAGAGGAGCCACAAATTTCCTTCCACCCAGCGTTCCACCAAGTATCCCGATAAAAATGATACCTCACTTGTGTGGGTAGGCTTAACGCCCGCGACAGGAAATGCCCCACAACGCAACGTGGACATATCACATTTTTTAAAGAAAACAGAGGTGTTTTTTGCAAAGTGCCTACCTGTAGATTTTGGCCTCTAGCTCAGCCGGCACCTAGGGAAACCTCCCAAACCTATGCATTTTTTAAAACTAGAGACCTAGGGAAATCCAAGATGGGGTGATTTGTGGGGCTCTGACCAGGTTTTGTTACCCAGAATCCTTTGCAAACCTCAAAATTTGGCTTAAAAAACAAATTTTCCTCACATTTTTTAATGACAGAACGTTCTAGAATCAGACAGGAGCCACACATTTCCTCCCACCCAGCGTTCCCCCAAGTCTCCTGATAAAAATGATACCTCACTTGTGTGGGTAGGCCTAGCGCCAGTGACAGGAAATGCCCCAAAACACAACGTGCACACATCACATTTTTTGAAAGAAAACAGAGGTGTTTTTTGCAAAGTGCCTACCTGTAGATTTTGGCCTCTAGCTCAGCCGGCACCTAGGGAAACCTACCAAAGTTGTGCATTTCTGAAAACTTGAGACCTAGCGGAATCCACGATGGGGTGACTTGTGGGACTCTGATCAGGTTTTGTTACCCAGAATCCTTTGCAAACCTCAAAATTTGGCTAAAAAACACATTTTCCTCACATTTTGGTGATAGAAAGTCCTGGAATCAGAGTGGAGCCACAACTTTCCTTCCACCCAGCATTCCCACAAGTCTCCCGATAAAAATGATAACTCACTTGTGTGGGTAGGCCTTGCACCCGCGACAGGAAATGCCCCAAAATGCAACGTGGACACATCACATTTTTTTAAAGAAAACAGAGGTGTTTTTTGCAAAGTGCATACCTGTAGATTTTGGCCTCTAGCTCAGCCGGCACCTAGGGAAACCTCCCAAACCTGTGCATTTTTGAAAACTAGAGACCTAGGGGAATCCAAGATGGGGTGACTTGTGGGGCTCTGACCAGGTTCTGTTACCCAGAATCCTTTGCAAACCTCAACATTTGGCTAAAAAAACACACATTTTCCTCACATTTTGGTGACAGAACGTTCTGGAATCAGAGAGGAGCCACAAATTGCATTCCACCCAGCGTTCCCCCAATTCTCCCGATAAAAATGATACCTCACTTGTGTGGGTAGGCCTAGCGCCCGCGACAGTAAATGCCCCAAAACGCAACGTGCACACACATCACATTTTTTGAAAGAAAACAGAGGTGTTTTTTGCAAAGTGCCTACCTGTAGATTTTGGCCTCTAGCTCAGCCGGCACCTAGGGAAACCTCCCAAACCTGTGCATTTTTGAAAACCAGAGACCTAGGGGAATCCAAGATGGGGTGACTTGTGGGGCTCTGACCAGGTTCTGTTACCCAGAATCCTTTGCATACCTCAACATTTGGCTAAAAAAACACATGTTCCTCACATTTTGGTGAGAGAAAGTCCTGGAATCAGAGAGGAGCCACAAATTTCCTTCCACCCAGCGATCCCCCAAGTCTCCCTGATAAAAATGATACTTCACTTGTGTGGGTAGGCCTAGCGCCCGCGACAGGAAATGCCCCAAAGCGCAACGTGCACACATCACATTTTTTTTTTTTTTTTGTAAAGAAAACAGAGGTGTTTTTTGCAAAGTGCCTACCTCTAGGTTTTGGCCTCTAGCTCAGCCGGCACCTAGGGAAACCTACCAAACCTAAGCATTTTTGAAAACTATAGACCTAGGGGAATCGAACATGGGGTGACTTGTGGGGCTCTGACCAGGTTCTGTTACCCAGAATCCTTTGCAAACCTCAACATTTGGCTAAAAAAACACATTTTCCTCACATTTTGGTGACAGAAAGTCCTGGAATCAGAGAGGAGCCACAAATTTCCTTCAACCCAGCGTTCCCCCAAGTCTCCCTGATAAAAATGATACTTCACTTGTGTGGGTAGGCCTAGCGCCCGCGACAGGAAATGCCCCAAAACGCAACGTGCACACATCACATTTTTTTTAAAGAAAACAGAGGTGTTTTTTTGCAAAGTGCCTACCTGTAGATTTTGGCCTCTAGCTCAGCCGGCACCTAGGGAAACCTACCAAACCTAAGCATTTCTGAAAACTAGAGACCTAGGGGAATCCAACATGGGGTGACTTGTGGGGCTCTGACCAGGTTCTGTTACCCAGAATCCTTTGCAAACCTCAAAATGTGGTTAAAAAAACACATTTTCCTCACATTTTGGTGACAGAAAGTTCTGGAATCAGAGAGGAGCCACAAATTTCCTTCCACCCAGCGTTCCACCAAGTATCCCGATAAAAATGATACCTCACTTGTGTGGGTAGGCTTAACGCCCGCGACAGGAAATGCCCCACAACGCAACGTGGACATATCACATTTTTTAAAGAAAACAGAGGTGTTTTTTGCAAAGTGCCTACCTGTAGATTTTGGCCTCTAGCTCAGCCGGCACCTAGGGAAACCTCCCAAACCTATGCATTTTTTAAAACTAGAGACCTAGGGAAATCCAAGATGGGGTGATTTGTGGGGCTCTGACCAGGTTTTGTTACCCAGAATCCTTTGCAAACCTCAAAATTTGGCTTAAAAAACAAATTTTCCTCACATTTTTTAATGACAGAACGTTCTAGAATCAGACAGGAGCCACACATTTCCTCCCACCCAGCGTTCCCCCAAGTCTCCTGATAAAAATGATACCTCACTTGTGTGGGTAGGCCTAGCGCCAGCGACAGGAAATGCCCCAAAACACAACGTGCACACATCACATTTTTTGAAAGAAAACAGAGGTGTTTTTTGCAAAGTGCCTACCTGTAGATTTTGGCCTCTAGCTCAGCCGGCACCTAGGGAAACCTACCAAAGTTGTGCATTTCTGAAAACTAGAGACCTAGCGGAATCCACGATGGGGTGACTTGTGGGACTCTGATCAGGTTTTGTTACCCAGAATCCTTTGCAAACCTCAAAATTTGGCTAAAAAAACACATTTTCCTCACATTTTGGTGATAGAAAGTCCTGGAATCAGAGTGGAGCCACAACTTTCCTTCCACCCAGCATTCCCACAAGTCTCCCGATAAAAATGATAACTCACTTGTGTGGGTAGGCCTTGCACCCGCGACAGGAAATGCCCCAAAATGCAACGTGGACACATCACATTTTTTTAAAGAAAACAGAGGTGTTTTTTGCAAAGTGCATACCTGTAGATTTTGGCCTCTAGCTCAGCCGGCACCTAGGGAAACCTCCCAAACCTATGCATTTTTGAAAACTAGAGACCTAGGGGAATCCAAGATGGGGTGACTTGTGGGGCTCTGACCAGGTTCTGTTACCCAGAATCCTTTGCAAACCTCAACATTTGGCTAAAAAAACACACATTTTCCTCACATTTTGGTGACAGAACGTTCTGGAATCAGAGAGGAGCCACAAATTGCATTCCACCCAGCGTTCCCCCAATTCTCCCGATAAAAATGATACCTCACTTGTGTGGGTAGGCCTAGCGCCCGCGACAGTAAATGCCCCAAAACGCAACGTGCACACACATCACATTTTTTGAAAGAAAACAGAGTTTTTTTTTGCAAAGTGCCTACTTGTAGATTTTGGCCTCTAGCTCAGCCGGCACCTAGGGAAACCTACCAAACCTGTGCATTTCTGAAAACTAGAGACCTAGGGGAATCCAAGATGGGGTGACTTGTGGGGCTCTGACCAGGTTTTGTTACCCAGAATCCTTTGCAAACCCCAAAATTTGGCTCAAAAAACAAATTTTCCTCACATTTTTTAATGACAGAACGTTCTAGAATCAGACAGGAGCCACACATTTCCTCCCACCCAGCTTCCCCCAAGTCTCCTGATAAAAATGATACCTCACTTGTGTGGGTAGGCCTAGCGCCTGCGACAGGAAATGCCCCAAAACACAACGTGCACACATCACAATTTTTTAAAGAAAACAGAGGTGTTTTTTGCAAAGTGCCTACCTGTAGATTTTGGCCTCTAGCTCAGCCGGCACCTAGGGAAACCTACCGAATGTATGCACTTCTGAAAACTAGAGACCTAGGGGAATCCACGATGGGGTGACTTGTGGGGCTCTGACCAGGTTTTGTACCCAGAATCCTTTGCAAACCTTAAAATTTGGCTAAAAAAACAAATTTTCCTCACATTTTGGTGACAGAAAGTCCTGGAATCAGACAGGAGCCACAAATTTCCTTCCACCCAGCGTTCCCCCAAGTCTCCCGATAAAAATGATAACTCACTTGTGTGGGTAGGCCTAGCGCCCGCGACAGGAAATGCCCCAAAACGCAACGTGGACACATCACATTTTTTTAAAAGAAAACAGAGGTGTTTTTTGCAAAGTGCCTATCTGTAGATTTTGGCCTCTAGCTCAGCCGGCACCTAGGGAAACCTCCCAAACCTATGCATTTTTTAAAACTAGAGACTTAGGGGAATCCAAGATGGGGTGATTTGTGGGGCTCTGACCAGGTTTTGTTACCCAGAATCCTTTGCAAACCTCAAAATTTGGCTAAAAAAACAAATTTTCCTCACATTTTGGTGACAGAAAGTCCTGGAATCAGAGAAGAGCCACAAATTTCTTTCCACCCACCGTTCCCCCAAGTCTCCCGATAAAAATGATAACTCACTTGTGTGGGTAGGCCTAGCGCCCGCGACAGGAAATGCCCCAAAACGCAACATGGACACATCACATTTCTTTCAAGAAAACAGAGGTGTTTTTTGCAAAGTGCCTACCTGTAGATTTTGGCCTCTAGCTCAGCCGGCACCTAGGGAAACCTCCCAAACCTATGCATTTTTTAAAACTAGAGACTTAGGGGAATCCAAGATGGGGTGACTTGTGGGGCTCTGACCAGGTTCTGTTACCCAGAATCCTTTGCATACCTCAACATTTGGCTAAAAAAACACATTTTCTTCACATTTTGGTGAGAGAAAGTCCTGGAATCAGAGAGGAGCCACAAATTTCCTTCCACCCAGCGATCCCCCAAGTCTCCCTGATAAAAATGATACTTCACTTGTGTGGGTAGGCCTAGCGCCCGCGACAGGAAATGCCCCAAAACGCAACGTGCACACATCACATTTTTTTGTTTTGTTTTTTTTTTAAAGAAAACAGAGGTGTTTTTTGCAAAGTGCCTACCTGTAGATTTTGGCCTCTAGCTCAGCTGGCACCTAGGGAAACCTACCAAACCTAAGCATTTTTGAAAACTATAGACCTAGGGGAATCGAAGATGGGGTGACTTGTGGGGCTCTGACCAGGTTCTGTTACCCAGAATCCTTTGCAAACCTCAACATTTGGCTGAAAAAGCACATTTTCCTCACATTTTGGTGACAGAAAGTCCTGGAATCAGAGAGGAGCCACACATTTCCTCCCACCCAGCGTTCCCCCAAGTCTCCTGATAAAAATGATACCTCACTTGTGTGGGTAGGCCTAGCGCCAGCGGCAGGAAATGCCCCAAAACACAACGTGCACACATCACATTTTTTGAAAGAAAACAGAGGTGTTTTTTGCAAAGTGCCTACCTGTAGATTTTGGCCTCTAGCTCAGCCAGCACCTAGGGAAACTTCCCAAACCTGTGCATTTTTGAAAACTAGAGACCTAGGGGAATCCAAGATGGGGTGACTTGTGGGGCTCTGACCAGGTTTTGTTACCCAGAATCCTTTGCAAATCTCAAAATTTGGCTAAAAAAACACATTTTCCTCACATTTTGGTGACAGAAAGTCCTGGAATCAGAGAGGAGCCACACATTTCCTCCCACCCAGCGTTCCCCCAAGTCTCCTGATAAAAATGATAACTCACTTGTGTGGGTAGGCCTAGCGCCCGCGACAGGAAATCCCCCAAAACGCAACGTGCACACATCACATTTTTTGAAAGAAAACAGAGGTGTTTTTTGCAAAGTGCCTACCTGTAGATTTTGGCCTCTAGTTCAGCCGGCACCTAGGGAAACCTACCAAAGTTGTGCATTTCTGAAAACTAGAGACCTAGCGGAAGCCACGATGGGGTGACTTGTGGGACTCTGATCAGGTTTTGTTACCCAGAATCCTTTGCAAACCTCAAAATTTAGCTAAAAAAACAAATTTTCCTCACATTTTGGTGACAGAAAGTCCTGGAATAAAGGAGGAGGAGCCACAACTTTCCTTCCACCCAGCATTCCCCCAAGTCTCCCGATAAAAATGATAACTCACTTGTGTGGGTAGGCCTTGCACCCGCGACAGGAAATGCCCCAAAACGCAACGTGGACACATCACATTTTTTTAAAGAAAACAGAGGTGTTTTTTGCAAAGTGCCTACCTGTAGATTTTGGCCTCTAGCTCAGCCGGTACCTAGGGAAACCTCCCAAACCTGTGCATTTTTTAAAACCAGAGACCTAGGGGAATCCAAGATGGGGTGACTTGTGGGGCTCTGACCAGGTTCTGTTACCCAGAATCCTTTGCATACCTCAACATTTGGCTAAAAAAACACATTTTCCTCACATTTTGGTGACAGAAAGTCCTGGAATCAGAGAGGAGCCACAAATTTCCTTCCAACCAGCGTTCCCCCAAGTCTCCCGATAAAAATGATAACTCTCTTGTGTGGGTAGGCCTAGCGCCCGCGACAGGAAATGCCCCAAAACGCAACGTGGACACATCACATTTTTTTTTAAAAGAAAACAGAGGTGTTTTTTGCAAAGTGCCTACCTGTAGAATTTGGCCTCTAGCTCAGCTGGCACCTAGGGAAACCTACCAAACCTAAGCATTTTTGAAAACTATAGACCTAGGGGAATCGAAGATGGGGTGACTTGTGGGGCTCTGACCAGGTTCTGTTACCCAGAATCCTTTGCAAACCTCAACATTTGGCTGAAAAAGCACATTTTCCTCACATTTTGGTGACAGAAAGTCCTGGAATCAGAGAGGAGCCACACATTTCCTCCCACCCAGCGTTCCCCCAAGTCTCCTGATAAAAATGATACCTCACTTGTGTGGGTAGGCCTAGCGCCAGCGGCAGGAAATGCCCCAAAACACAACGTGCACACATCACATTTTTTGAAAGAAAACAGAGGTGTTTTTTGCAAAGTGCCTACCTGTAGATTTTGGCCTCTAGCTCAGCCAGCACCTAGGGAAACTTCCCAAACCTGTGCATTTTTGAAAACTAGAGACCTAGGGGAATCCAAGATGGGGTGACTTGTGGGGCTCTGACCAGGTTTTGTTACCCAGAATCCTTTGCAAACCTCAAAATTTGGCTAAAAAAACACATTTTCCTCACATTTTGGTGACAGAAAGTCCTGGAATCAGAGAGGAGCCACACATTTCCTCCCACCCAGCGTTCCCCCAAGTCTCCTGATAAAAATGATAACTCACTTGTGTGGGTAGGCCTAGCGCCCGCGACAGGAAATGCCCCAAAACGCAACGTGCACACATCACATTTTTTGAAAGAAAACAGAGGTGTTTTTTGCAAAGTGCCTACCTGTAGATTTTGGCCTCTAGTTCAGCCGGAACCTAGTGAAACCTACCAAAGTTGTGCATTTCTGAAAACTAGAGACCTAGCGGAAGCCACGATGGGGTGACTTGTGGGACTCTGATCAGGTTTTGTTACCCAGAATCCTTTGCAAACCTCAAAATTTGGCTAAAAAAACAAATTTTCCTCACATTTTGGTGACAGAAAGTCCTGGAATAAAGGAGGAGGAGCCACAACTTTCCTTCCACCCAGCATTCCCCCAAGTCTCCCGATAAAAATGATAACTCACTTGTGTGGGTAGGCCTTGCACCCGCCACAGGAAATGCCCCAAAACGCAACGTGGACACATCACATTTTTTTAAAGAAAACAGAGGTGTTTTTTGCAAAGTGCCTACCTGTAGATTTTGGCCTCTAGCTCAGCCGGTACCTAGGGAAACCTCCCAAACCTGTGCATTTTTTAAAACCAGAGACCTAGGGGAATCCAAGATGGGGTGACTTGTGGGGCTCTGACCAGGTTCTGTTACCCAGAATCCTTTGCATACCTCAACATTTGGCTAAAAAAACACATTTTCCTCACATTTTGGTGACAGAAAGTCCTGGAATCAGAGAGGAGCCACAAATTTCCTTCCAACCAGCGTTCCCCCAAGACTCCCGATAAAAATGATAACTCTCTTGTGTGGGTAGGCCTAGCGCCCGCGACAGGAAATGCCCCAAAACGCAACGTGGACACATCACATTTTTTTTTAAAAGAAAACAGAGGTGTTTTTTGCAAAGTGCCTACCTGTAGATTTTGGCCTCTAGCTCAGCCGGCATCTAGGGAAACCTACCAAACCTAAGCATTTTTGAAAACTAGAGACCTAGGGGAATCGAAGATGGGGTGACTTGTGGGGCTCTGACCAGGTTCTGTTACCCAGAATCCTTTGCAAACCTCAACATTTGGCAAAAAAAACACATTTTACTCACATTTCGGTGACAGAAAGTCCTGGAATCAGAGAGGAGCCACAAATTTCCTTCAACCCAGCGTTCCCCCAAGTCTCCCTGATAAAAATGATACTTCACTTGTGTGGGTAGGCCTAGCGCCCGCAACAGGAAATGCCCCAAAACGCAACGTGCACACATCACATTTTTTTTTAAAGAAAACAGAGGTGTTTTTTTGCAAAGTGCCTACCTGTAGATTTTGGCCTCTAGCTCAGCCGGCACCTAGGGAAACCTACCAAACCTAAGCATTTTTGAAAACTAGAGACCTAGGGGAATCCAACATGGGGTGACTTGTGGGGCTCTGACCAGGTTCTGTTACCCAGAATCCTTTGCAAACCTCAAAATGTGGTTAAAAAAAACACATTTTCCTCACATTTTGGTGACAGAAAGTTCTGGAATCAGAGAGGAGCCACAAATTTCCTTCCACCCAGCGTTCCACCAAGTATCCCGATAAAAATGATACCTCACTTGTGTGGGTAGGCTTAACGCCCGTGACAGGAAATGCCCCACAACGCAACGTGGACATATCACATTTTTTGAAAGAAAACAGAGGTGTTTTTTGCAAAGTGCCTACCTGTAGATTTTGGCCTCTAGCTCAGCCGGCACCTAGGGAAACCTCCCAAACCTATGCATTTTTTGAAAACTAGAGACCTAGGGGAATCCAAGATGGGGTGATTTGTGGGGCTCTGACCAGGTTTTGTTACCCAGAAACCTTTAGCAAACCTCAAAATTTGGCTAAAAAAACACATTTTCCTCACATTTTGGTGACAGAAAGTCCTGGAATCAGAGAGGAGCCACAAATTTCCTTCCACCCAGCGTTACCCCAAGTCTCCCGATAAAAATGATAACTCACTTGTGTGGGTAGGCCTAGCGCCCGCGACAGGAAATGCCCCAAAACGCAACATGGACACATCACATTTTTTTCAAGAAAACAGAGGTGTTTTTTGCAAAGTGCCTACCTGTAGATTTTGGCCTCTAGCTCAGCCGGCACCTAGGGAAACCTCCCAAACCTGTGCATTTTTGAAAACCAGAGACCTAGGGGAATCCAAGATGGGGTGACTTGTGGGGCTCTGACCAGGTTCTGTTACCCAGAATCCTTTGCATACCTCAACATTTGGCTAAAAAAACACATTTTCCTCACATTTTGGTGAGAGAAAGTCCTGGAATCAGAGAGGAGCCACAAATTTCCTTCCACCCAGCGTTCCCCCAAGTCTCCCTGATAAAAATGATACTTCACTTGTGTGGGTAGGCCTAGCGCCCGCGACAGGAAATGCCCCAAAACGCAACGTGCACACATCACATTTTTTTTTAAAGAAAACAGAGGTGTTTTTTGCAAAGTGCCTACCTGTAGATTTTGGCCTCTAGCTCAGCCGGCACCTAGGGAAACCTACCAAACCTAAGCATTTTTTAAAACTATAGACCTCGGGGAATCGAAGATGGGGTGACTTGTGGGGCTCTGACAAGGTTCTGTTACCCAGAATCCTTTGCAAACCTCAACATTTGGCTAAAAAAACACATTTTCCTCACATTTTGGTGACAGAAAGTCCTGGAATCAGAGAGGAGCCACAAATTTCCTTCAACCCAGCGTTCCCCCAAGTCTCCCTGATAAAAATGATACTTCACTTGTGTGGGTAGGCCTAGCGCCCGCGACAGGAAATGCCCCAAAACGCAACGTGCACACATCACATTTTTTTTAAAGAAAACAGAGGTGTTTTTTTGCAAAGTGCCTACCTGTGGATTTTGGCCTCTAGCTCAGCCGGCACCTAGGGAAACCTCCCAAACCTGTGCATTTTTGAAAACTAGAGACCTAGGGGAATCCAACATGGGATGACTTGTGGGGCTCTGACCAGGTTCTGTTACCCAGAATCCTTTGCAAAACTCAACATTTGGCTAAAAAACACATTTTCCTCACATTTTGGTGACAGAACGTTGTGGAATCAGAGAGGAGCCACAAATTTCCTTCCACCCAGCGTTTCCCCAAGTCTCCCAATAAAAATGATAACTCACTTGTGTGGGTAGGCCTAGCGCCCGCGACAGGAAGTGCCCCAAAATGCAACGTGGACACATCACATTTGTTTTTTAAAGAAAACAGAGGTGTTTTTTGCAAAGTGCCTACCTGTAGATTTTGGCCTCTAGCTCAGCCGGCACCTAGGGTAACCTCCCAAACCTGTGCATTTTTGAAAACTAGAGACCTAGGGGAATCCAAGATGGGGTGACTTGTGGGGCTCTGACCAGGTTCTGTTACCCAGAATCCTTTGCATACCTCAACATTTGGCTAAAAAAACACATTTTCCTCACATTTTGGTGACAGAACGTTCTGGAATCAGAGAGGAGCCACAAATTACCTTCCACCCAGCTTTCCCCCAAGTCTCCCTGATAAAAATGATACTTCACTTGTGTGGGTAGGCCTAGCGCCCGCGACAGGAAATGCCCCAAAACGCAACGTGCACACATCACATTTTTTTTTTTAAAGAAAACAGAGGTGTTTTTTTGCAAAGTGCCTACCTGTAGATTTTGGCCTCTAGCTCAGCCGGCACGTAGGGAAACATACCAAACCTAAGCATTTTTGAAAACTAGCGACCTAGGGGAATCCAAGATGGGGTGACTTGTGGGGCTCTGACCAGATTCTGTTACCCAGAATCCTTTGCAAACCTCAACATTTGGCTAAAAAAACACATTTTGGTGACAGAAAGTCCTGGAATCAGAGAGGAGCCACAAATTTCCTTCCACCCAGCATTCCCCCAAGTCTCCCGATAAAAATGATAACTCACTTCTGTGGGTAGGCCTAGCGCCCGCGACAGGAAATGCCCCAAAACGCAACGTGGACACATCACATTTTTTTAAAGAAAACAGAGGTGTTTTTTGCAAAGTGCCTACCTGTAGATTTTGGCCTCTAGCTCAGCCGGCACCTAGGGAAACCTCCCAAACCTATGCATTTTTTAAAACTAGAGACCTAGGGGAATCCAAGATGGGGTGATTTGTGGGGCTCTGACCAGGTTTTGTTACCCAGAATCCTTTGCAAACCTCAAAATTTGGCTTAAAAAACAAATTTTCCTCACATTTTTTAATGACAGAACGTTCTAGAATCAGACAGGAGCCACACATTTCCTCCCACCCAGCGTTCCCCCAAGTCTCCTGATAAAACTGATACCTCACTTGTGTGGGTAGGCCTAGCGCCAGCGACAGGAAATGCCCCAAAACACAACGTGCACACATCACATTTTTTTAAAGAAAACAGAGGTGTTTTTTGCAAAGTGCCTACCTGTAGATTTTGGCCTCTAGCTCAGCCAGCGCCTAGGGAAACCTACCAAAGTTGTGCATTTCTGAAAACTAGAGACCTAGCGGAATCCACGATGGGGTGACTTGTGGGACTCTGATCAGGTTTTGTTACCCAGAATCCTTTGCAAACCTCAAAATTTGGCTAAAAAAACAAATTTTCCTCACATTTTGGTGACAGAAAGTCCTGGAATCAGAGAGGAGCCACAACTTTCCTTCCACCCAGCATTCCCCCAAGTCTCCCGATAAAAATGATAACTCACTTGTGTGGGTAGGCCTTGCACCCGTGAAAGGAAATGCCCCAAAACGCAACGTGGACATATCACATTTTTTTAAAGAAAACAGAGGTGTTTTTTGCAAAGTGCCTACCTGTAGATTTTGGCCTCTAGCTCAGCCGGCACCTAGGGAAACCTCCCAAACCTGTGCATTTTTTAAAACTAGAGACCTAGGGGAATCCAAGATGGGGTGACTTGTGGGGCTCTGACCAGGTTCTGTTACCCAGAATCCTTTGCAAACCTCAACATTTGGCTAAAAAAACACACATTTTCTTCACATTTTGGTGACAGAATGTTCTGGAATCAGAGAGGAGCCACAAATTGCATTCCACCCAGCGTTCCCCCAATTCTCCCGATAAAAATGATACCTCACTTGTGTGGGTAGGCCTAGCGCCCGCAACAGTAAATGCCCCAAAACGCAACGTGCACACACATCACATTTTTTGAAAGAAAACAGAGTTTTTTTTTGCAAAGTGCCTACCTGTAGATTTTGGCCTGTAGCTCAGCCGGCACCTAGGGAAACCTCCCAAACCTGTGCATTTCTGAAAACTAGAGACCTAGTGGAATCCAAGATGGGGTGACTTGTGGGGCTCTGACCAGGTTTTGTTACCCAGAATCCTTTGCAAACCCCAAAATTTGGCTTAAAAAACAAATTTTCCTCACATTTTTTAATGACAGGACGTTCTAGAATCAGACAGGAGCCACACATTTCCTCCCACCCAGCGTCCCCCCAAGTCTCCTGATAAAAATGATACCTCACTTGTGTGGGTAGGCCTAGCGCCCGCGACAGGAAATGCCCCAAAACACAACGTGCACACATCACAATTTTTTTAAGAAAACAGAGGTGTTTTTTGCAAAGTGCCTACCTGTAGATTTTGGCCTCTAGCTCAGCCGGCACCTAGGGAAACCTACCAAATTTATGCATTTCTGAAAACTAGAGACCTAGGGGAATCTACGATGGGGTGACTTGTGGGGCTCTGACCAGGTTTTGTTACGCAGAATCCTTTGCAAACCTCAAAATTTGGCTAAAAAAACAAATTTTCCTCACATTTTGGTGACAGAAAGTCCTGGAATCAGAGAGGAGCCACAAATTTCCTTCCACCCAGCGTTCCCCCAAGTCTCCCGATAAAAAAGATAACTCACTTGTGTGGGTAGGCCAAGCGCCCGCGACAGGAAATGCCCCAAAACGCAACGTGGACACATCACATTTTTTAAAAGAAAACAGAGGTGTTTTTTGCAAAGTGCCTATCTGTAGATTTTGGCCTCTAGCTCAGCCGGCACCTAGGGAAACCTCCCAAACCTATGTATTTTTTAAAACTAGAGACCTAGGGGAATCCAAGATGGGGTGATTTGTGGGGCTCTGACCAGGTTTTGTTACCCAGAATCCTGTGCAAACCTCAAAATTTAGCTAAAAAAACAAATTTTCTTCTCATTTTGGTGACTGAAAGTCCTGGAATCAGAGAGGAGCCACAAATTTCCTTCCACCCAACGTTCCCCCAAGTCTCCCGATAAAAATGATAACTCACTTGTGTGGGTAGGCCTAGCGCCCGCGACAGGAAATGCCCCAAAACACAACGTGCACACATCACATTTTTTTTAAAGAAAACAGAGGTGTTTTTTGCAAAGTGCCTACCTGTAGATTTTGGCCTCTAGCTCAGCCGGCACCTAGGGAAACCTCCCAAACCTGTGCATTTTTTAAAACCAGAGACCTAGGGGAATCCAAGATGGGGTGACTTGTGGGGCTCTGACCAGGTTCTGTTACCCAGAATCCTTTGCATACCTCAACATTTGGCTAAAAAAACACATGTTCCTCACATTTTGGTGAGAGAAAGTCCTGTAATCAGAGAGTAGCCACAAATTTCCTTCCACCCAGCGATCCCCCAAGACTCCCTGATAAAAATGATACTTCACTTGTGTGGGTAGGCCTAACGCCCGCGACAGGAAATGCCCCAAAACGCAACGTGCACACATCATATTTTTTTTTTTATAAAGAAAACAGAGGTGTTTTTTGCAAAGTGCCTACCTCTAGGTTTTGGCCTCTAGCTCAGCCGGCACCTAGGGAAACCTACCAAACCTAAGCATTTTTGAAAACTATAGACCTAGGGGAATCGAAGATGGGGTGACTTGTGGGGCTCTGACCAGGTTCTGTTACCCAGAATCCTTTGCAAACCTCAACATTTGGCTAAAAAAACACATTTTCCTCACATTTTGGTGACAGAAAGTCCTGGAATCAGAGAGGAGCCACAAATTTCCTTCCACCCAGCGTTCCACCAAGTATCCCGATAAAAATGATACCTCACTTGTGTGGGTAGGCTTAACGCCCGCGACAGGAAATGCCCCACAACGCAACGTGGACATATCACATTTTTTTTAAAGAAAACAGAGGTGTTTTTTGCAAAGTGCCTACCTGTAGATTTTGGCCTCTAGCTCAGCCGGCACCTAGGGAAACCTCCCAAACCTATGCATTGTTTAAAACTAGAGACCTAGGGGAATCCAAGATGGGGTGATTTGTGGGGCTCTGACCAGGTTTTGTTACCCAGAATCCTTTGCAAACCTCAAAATTTGGCTTAAAAAACAAATTTTCCTCACATTTTTTAATGACAGAACGTTCTAGAATCAGACAGGAGCCACACATTTCCTCCCACCCATTGTTCCCCCAAGTCTCCTGATAAAAATGATACCTCACTTGTGTGGGTAGGCCTAGCGTCAGCGACAGGAAATGCCCCAAAACACAACGTGCACACATCACATTTTTTGAAAGAAAACAGAGGTGTTTTTTGCAAAGTGCCTACCTGTAGATTTTGGCCTCTAGCTCAGCCGGCACCTAGGGAAACCTACCAAAGTTGTGCATTTCTGAAAACTAGAGACCTAGCGGAATCCACGATGGGGTGACTTGTGGGACTCTGATCAGGTTTTGTTACCCAGAATCCTTTGCAAACCTCAAAATTTGGCTAAAAAAACAAATTTTCCTCACATTTTGGTGATAGAAAGTCCTGGAATCAGAGAGGAGCCACAACTTTCCTTCCACCCAGCATTCCCACAAGTCTCCCGATAAAAATGATAACTCACTTGTGTGGGTAGGCCTTGCACCCGCGACAGGAAATGCCCCAAAATGCAACGTGGACACATCACATTTTTTTTAAAGAAAACAGAGGTGTTTTTTGCAAAGTGCATACCTGTAGATTTTGGCCTCTAGCTCAGCCGGCACCTAGGGAAACCTCCCAAACCTGTGCATTTTTTAAAACTAGAGACCTAGGGGAATCCAAGATGGGGTGACTTGTGGGGCTCTGACCAGGTTCTGTTACCCAGAATCCTTTGCAAACCTCAACATTTGGCTAAAAAAACACACATTTTCCTCACATTTTGGTGACAGAACGTTCTGGAATCAGAGAGGAGCCACAAATTGCATTCCACCCAGCGTTCCCCCAATTCTCCCGATAAAAATGATACCTCACTTGTGTGGGTAGGCCTAGCGCCCGCGACAGTAAATGCCCCAAAACGCAACGTGCACACACATCACATTTTTTGAAAGAAAACAGAGGTTTTTTTTGCAAAGTGCCTACTTGTAGATTTTGCCTTCTAGCTCAGCCGGCACCTAGGGAAACCTACCAAACCTGTGCATTTCTGAAAACTAGAGACCTAGGGGAATCCAAGATGGGGTGACTTGTGGGGCTCTGACCAGGTTTTGTTACCCAGAATCTTTTGCAAACCCCAAAATTTGGCTCAAAAAAAAAATTTTCTTCACATTTTTTAATGACAGAACGTTCTAGAATCAGACAGGAGCCACACATTTCCTCCCACCCAGGTTCCCCCCAAGTCTCCTGATAAAAATGATACCTCACTTGTGTGGGTAGGCCTAGCGCCTGCGACAGGAAATGCCCCAAAACACAACGTTCACACATCACAATTTTTTAAAGAAAACAGAGGTGTTTTTTGCAAAGTGCCTACCTGTAGATTTTGGCCTCTAGCTCAGCCGGCACCGAGGGAAACCTACAGAATTTATGCACTTCTGAAAACTAGAGACCTAGGGGAATCCACGATGGGGTGACTTGTGGGGCTCTGACCAGGTTTTGTTACCCAGAATCCTTTGCAAACCTCAAAATTTGGCTAAAAAAACAAATTTTCCTCACATTTTGGTGACAGAAAGTCCTGGAATCAGAGAGGAGCCACAAATTTCCTTCCACCCAGCGTTCCCCCAAGTCTCCCGATAAAAATGATAACTCACTTGTGTGGGTAGGCCTAGCGCCCGTGACAGGAAATGCCCCAAAACGCAACGTGGACACATCACATTTTTTTTAACAGAAAACAGAGGTGTTTTTTGCAAAGTGCCTATCTGTAGATTTTGGCCTCTAGCTCAGCCGGCACCTAGGGAAACCTCCCAAACCTATGCATTTTTTAAAACTAGAGACCTAGGGGAATCCAAGATGGGGTGATTTGTGGGGCTCTGACCAGGTTTTGTTACCCAGAATCCTTTGCAAACCTCAAAATTTGGCTAAAAAAACAAATTTTCCTCACATTTTGGTGACAGAAAGTCCTGGAATCAGAGAGGAGCCATAAATTTCCTTCCACCCAGCGTTCCCCCAAGTCTCCCGATAAAAATGATAACTCACTTGTGTGGGTAGGCCTAGCGCCCGTGACAGGAAATGCCCCAAAACGCAACATGGACACATCACATTTCTTTCAAGAAAACAGAGGTGTTTTTTGCAAAGTGCCTACCTGTAGATTTTGGCCTCTAGCTCAGCCGGCACCTAGGGAAACCTCCCAAACCTGTGCATTTTTGAAAACCAGAGACCTAGGGGAATCCAAGATGGGGTGACTTGTGGGGCTCTGACCAGGTTCTGTTACCCAGAATCCTTTGCATACCTCAACATTTGGCTAAAAAAACACATTTTCTTCACATTTTGGTGAGAGAAAGTCCTGGAATCAGAGAGGAGCCACAAATTTCCTTCCACCCAGCGATCCCCCAAGTCTCCCTGATAAAAATGATACTTCACTTGTGTGGGTAGGCCTAGCGCCCGTGACAGGAAATGCCCCAAAACGCAACGTGCACACATCACATTTTTTTTTTTTTTTTTTTTTAAAGAAAACAGAGGTGTTTTTTGCAAAGTGCCTACCTGTAGATTTTGGCCTCTAGCTCAGCCGGCACCTAGGGAAACCTACCAAACCTAAGCATTTTTGAAAACTAGAGACCTAGGGGAATCCAACATGGGGTGACTTGTGGGGCTCTGACCAGGTTCTGTTACCCAGAATCCTTTGCAAACCTCAAAATGTGGTTAAAAAACAAATTTTCCTCACATTTTGGTGACAGAAAGTTCTGGAATCAGAGAGGAGCCACAAATTTCCTTCCACCCAGCGTTCCACCAAGTATCCCGGTAAAAATGATACCTCACTTGTGTGGGTAGGCTTAACGCCCGTGACAGGAAATGCCCCACAACGCAACGTGGACATATCACATTTTTTGAAAGAAAACAGAGGTGTTTTTTGCAAAGTGCCTACCTGTAGATTTTGGCCTCTAGCTCAGCCGGCACCTAGGGAAACCTCCCAAACCTATGCATTTTTTAAAACTAGAGACCTAGGGGAATCCAAGATGGGGTGATTTGTGGGGCTCTGACCAGGTTTTGTTACCCAGAATCCTTTCCAAACCTCAAAATTTGGCTAAAAAAACAAATTTTCCTCACATTTTGGTGACAGAAAGTCCTGGAATCAGAGAGGAGCCACAAATTTCCTTCCACCCAGCGTTCCCCCAAGTCTCCCAATAAAAATGATACCTCACTTGTGTGGGTAGGCTTAACGCCCGTGACAGGAAATGCCCCACAACGCAACGTGGACATATCACATTTTTTGAAAGAAAACAGAGGTGTTTTTTGCAAAGTGCCTACCTGTAGATTTTGGCCTCTAGCTCAGCCGGCACCTAGGGAAACCTCCCAAACCTATGCATTTTTTACAACTAGAGACCTAGGGGAATCCAAGATGGGGTGATTTGTGGGGCTCTGACCAGGTTTTGTTACCCAGAATCCTTTGCAAACCTCAAAATTTGGCTAAAAAAACAAATTTTCCTCACATTTTGGTGACAGAAAGTCCTGGAATCAGAGAGGAGCCACAAATTTCCTTCCACCCAGCGTTCCCCCAAGTCTCCCGATAAAAATGATAACTCACTTGTGTGGGTAGGCCTAGCGCCCGCGACAGGAAATGCCCCAAAACGCAACATGGACACATCACATTTTTTTCAAGAAAACAGAGGTGTTTTTTGCAAAGTGCCTACCTGTAGATTTTGGCCTCTAGCTCAGCCGGCACCTAGGGAAACCTCCCAAACCTGTGCATTTTTGAAAACCAGAGACCTAGGGGAATCCAAGATGGGGTGACTTGTGGGGCTCTGACCAGGTTCTGTTACCCAGAATCCTTTGCATACCTCAACATTTGGCTAAAAAAACACATTTTCCTCACATTTTGGTGAGAGAAAGTCCTGGAATCAGAGAGGAGCCACAAATTTCCTTCCACCCAGCGATCCCCCAAGTCTCCCTGATAAAAATGATACTTCACTTGTGCGGGTAGGCCTAGCGCCCGCGACAGGAAATGCCCCAAAATGCAATGTGCACACATCACATTTTTTTTTAAAAGAAAACAAAGGTGTTTTTTGCAAAGTGCCTACCTGTAGATTTTGGCCTCTAGCTCAGCCGGCCCCTAGGGAAACCTACCAAACCTAAGCATTTTTGAAAACTATAGACCTAGGGGAATCGAAGATGGGGTTACTTGTGGGGCTCTGACCAGGTTCTGTTACCCAGAACCCTTTGCAAACCTCAACATTTGGTTAAAAAAACACATTTTCCTCACATTTTGGTGACAGAAAGTCCTGGAATCAGAGAGGAGCCACAAATTTCCTTCAACCCAGCGTTCCCCCAAGTCTCCCTGATAAAAATGATACTTCACTTGTGTGGGTAGGCCTAGCGCCCGCAACAGGAAATGCCCCAAAACGCAACGTGCACACATCACATTTTTTTTAAAGAAAACAGAGGTGTTTTTTTGCAAAGTGCCTACCTGTAGATTTTGGCCTCTAGCTCAGCCGGCACCTAGGGAAACCTACCAAACCTAAGCATTTTTTTAAACTAGAGACCTAGGGGAATCCAACATGGGGTGATTTGTGGGGCTCTGACCAGGTTCTGTTACCCAGAATCCTTTGCAAACCTCAAAATGTGGTTAAAAAAACACATTTTCCTCACATTTTGGTGACAGAAAGTTCTGGAATCAGAGAGGAGCCACAAATTTCCTTCCATCCAGCGTCCCACCAAGTATCCCGATAAAAATGATACCTCACTTGTGTGGGTAGGCTTAACGCCCGCGACAGGAAATGCCCCACAACGCAACGTGGACATATCACATTTTTTGAAAGAAAACAGAGGTGTTTTTTGCAAAGTGCCTACCTGTAGATTTTGGCCTCTAGCTCAGCCGGCACCTGGGGAAACCTACCAAACCTATGCATTTTTGAAAACTAGAGACCTAGGGGAATCAAAGATGGGGTGAGTTGGGGGGCTCTGACCAGGTTTTGTTACCCAGAATCCTTTGCAAACCTCAAAATTTAGCTAAAAAAACAAATTTTCTTCTCATTTTGGTGACTGAAAGTCCTGGAATCAGAGAGGAGCCACAAATTTCCTCCCACCCAGCGTTCCCCCAAGTCTCCTGATAAAAATGATACCTCACTTGTGTGGGTAGGCCTAGCGCCCGCGACAGGAAATGCCCCAAAACACAACGTGCACACATCACATTTTTTTAAAGAAAACAGAGGTGTTTTTTGCAAAGTGCCTACCTGTAGATTTTGGCCTCTAGCTCAGCCGGCACCTAGGGAAACCTCCCAAACCTGTGCATTTTTGAAAACTAGAGACCTAGGGGAATCCAAGATGGGGTGACTTGTGGGGCTCTGACCAGGTTCTGTTACCCAGAATCCTATGCATACCTCAACATTTGGCTAAAAAAACACATTTTCCTCACATTTTGGTGACAGAACGTTCTGGAATCAGAGAGGAGCCACAAATTACCTTCCACCCAGCTTTCCCCCAAGTCTCCCTGGTAAAAATTATACTTCACTTGTGTGGGTAGGCCTAGCGCCCGCGACAGGAAATGCCCCAAAACGCAACGTGCACACATCACATTTTTTTTTTTAAAGAAAACAAAGGTGTTTTTTGCAAAGTGCCTACCTGTAGATTTTGGCCTCTAGCTCAGCCGGCCCCTAGGGAAACCTACCAAACCTAAGCATTTTTGAAAACTATAGACCTAGGGGAATCGAAGATGGGGTGACTTGTGGGGCTCTGACCAGGTTCTGTTACCCAGAACCCTTTGCAAACCTCAACATTTGGCTAAAAAAACACATTTTCCTCACATTTTGGTGACAGAAAGTCCTGGAATCAGAGAGGAGCCACAAATTTCCTTCAACCCAGCGTTCCCCCAAGTCTCCCTGATAAAAATGATACTTCACTTGTGTGGGTAGGGCTAGCGCCCGCAACAGGAAATGCCCCAAAACGCAACGTGCACACATCACATTTTTTTTTAAAGAAAACAGAGGTGTTTTTTTGCAAAGTGCCTACCTGTAGATTTTGGCCTCTAGCTCAGCCGGCACCTAGGGAAACCTACCAAACCTAAGCATTTTTGAAAACTAGAGACCTAGGGGAATCCAACATGGGGTGACTTGTGGGGCTCTGACCAGGTTCTGTTACCCAGAATCCTTTGCAAACCTCAAAATGTGGTTAAAAAAACACATTTTCCTCACATTTTGGTGACAGAAAGTTCTGGAATCAGAGAGGAGCCACAAATTTCCTTCCATCCAGCGTCCCATCAAGTATCCCGATAAAAATGATACCTCACTTGTGTGGGTAGGCTTAACGCCCGCGACAGGAAATGCCCCACAACGCAACGTGGACATATCAAATTTTTTGAAAGAAAACAGAGGTGTTTTTTGCAAAGTGCCTACCTGTAGATTTTGGCCTCTAGCTCAGCCGGCACCTGGGGAAACCTACCAAACCTATGCATTTTTGAAAACTAGAGACCTAGGGGAATCAAAGATGGGGTGAGTTGGGGGGCTCTGACCAGGTTTTGTTACCCAGAATCCTTTGCAAACCTCAAAATTTAGCTAAAAAAACAAATTTTCCTCACATTTTGGTGACAGAACGTTGTGGAATCAGAGAGGAGCCACAAATTTCCTTCCACCCAGCGTTTCCCCAAGTCTCTTGATAAAAATGATACCTCACTTGTGTGGGTAGGCCTAGCGCCCGCGACAGGAAATGCCCCAAAACACAACGTGCACACATCACATTTTTTGAAAGAAAACAGAGGTGTTTTTTGCAAAGTGCCTACCTGTAGGTTTTGGCCTCTAGCTCAGCCGGCACCTAGGGAAACCTCCCAAACCTGTGCATTTTTGAAAACTAGAGACCTAGGGAAATCCAAGATGCGGTGACTTGTGGGGCTCTGACCAGGTTCTGTTACCCAGAATCCTTTGCAAACCTCAACATTTGGCTAAAAAACACATTTTCCTCACATTTTGGTGACAGAACGTTGTGGAATCAGAGAGGAGCCACAAATTTCCTTCCACCCAGCGTTTCCCCAAGTCTCCCGATAAAAATGATAACTCACTTGTATGGGTAGGCCTAGCGCCCGCGACAGGAAATGCCCCAAAACGCAACGTGCACACATCACATTTTTTTTTAAAGAAAACAGAGGTGTTTTTTTGCAAAGTGCCTACCTGTAGATTTTGGCCACTAGCTCAGCCGGCACCTAGGGAAACATACCAAACCTAAGCATTTTTGAAAACTAGCGACCTAGGGAAATCCAAGATGCGGTGACTTGTGGGGCTCTGACCAGGTTCTGTTACCCAGAATCCTTTGCAAACCTCAACATTTGGCTAAAAAACACATTTTCCTCACATTTTGGTGACAGAACGTTGTGGAATCAGAGAGGAGCCACAAATTTCCTTCCACCCAGCGTTTCCCCAAGTCTCCCGATAAAAATGATAACTCACTTGTATGGGTAGGCCTAGCGCCCGCGACAGGAAGTGCCCCAAAATGCAACGTGGACACATCACATTTTTTTCAAGAAAACAGAGGTGTTTTTTGCAAAGTGCCTACCTGTAGATTTTGGCCTCTAGCTCAGCCGGCACCTGGGGAAACCTACCAAACCTATGCATTTTTGAAAACTAGAGACCTAGGGGAATCAAAGATGGGGTGAGTTGGGGGGCTCTGACCAGGTTTTGTTACCCAGAATCCTTTGCAAACCTCAAAATTTAGCTAAAAAAACAAATTTTCCTCACATTTTGGTGACAGAAAGTCCTGGAATCAGAGAGGAGCCACAAATTTCCTCCCACCCAGCGTTCCCCCAAGTCTCTTGATAAAAATGATACCTCACTTGTGTGGGTAGGCCTAGCGCCCGCGACAGGAAATGCCCCAAAACACAACGTGCACACATCACATTTTTTGAAAGAAAACAGAGGTGTTTTTTGCAAAGTGCCTACCTGTAGATTTTGGCCTCTAGCTCAGCCGGCACCTAGGGAAACCTCCCAAACCTGTGCATTTTTTAAAACTAGAGACCTAGGGAAATCCAAGATGCGGTGACTTGTGGGGCTCTGACCAGGTTCTGTTACCCAGAATCCTTTGCAAACCTCAACATTTGGCTAAAAAACACATTTTCCTCACATTTTGGTGACAGAACGTTGTGGAATCAGAGAGGAGCCACAAATTTCCTTCCACCCAGCGTTTCCCCAAGTCTCCCGATAAAAATGATAACTCACTTGTATGGGTAGGCCTAGCGCCCGCGACAGGAAATGCCCCAAAACGCAACGTGCACACATCACATTTTTTTTTAAAGAAAACAGAGGTGTTTTTTTGCAAAGTGCCTACCTGTAGATTTTGGCCACTAGCTCAGCCGGCACCTAGGGAAACATACCAAACCTAAGCATTTTTGAAAACTAGCGACCTAGGGGAATCCAAGATGGGGTGACTTGTGGGGCTCTGACCAGGTTTTGTTACCCAGAATCCTTTGCAAACCTCGAAATTTAGCTAAAAAAACAAATTTTCCTCACATTTTGGTGACAGAAAGTCCTGGAATCAGAGAGGAGCCACAAATTTCCTCCCACCCAGCGTTCCCCCAAGTCTCCTGATCAAAATGATACCTCACTTGTGTGGGTAGGCCTAGCGCCCGCGACAGGAAATGCCCCAAAACACAACGTGCACACATCACATTTTTTAAAAGAAAACAGAGGTGTTTTTTGCAAAGTGCCTACCTGTAGATTTTGGCCTCTAGCTCAGCCGGCACCTAGGGAAACCTCCCAAACCTGTGCATTTTTGAAAACTAGAGACCTAGGGGAATCCAAGATGCGGTGACTTGTGGGGCTCTGACCAGGTTCTGTTACCCAGAATCCTTTGCAAACCTCAACATTTGGCTAAAAAACACATTTTCCTCACATTTTGGTGACAGAACGTTGTGGAATCAGAGAGGAGCCACAAATTTCCTTCCACCCAGCGTTTCCCCAAGTCTCCCGATAAAAATGATAACTCACTTGTATGGGTAGGCCTAGCGCCCGCGACAGGAAATGCCCCAAAACACAACGTGCACACATCACATTTTTTAAAAGAAAACAGAGGTGTTTTTTGCAAAGTGCCTACCTGTAGATTTTGGCCTCTAGCTCAGCCGGCACCTAGGGAAACCTCCCAAACCTGTGCATTTTTGAAAACTAGAGACCTAGGGGAATCCAAGATGCGGTGACTTGTGGGGCTCTGACCAGGTTCTGTTACCCAGAATCCTATGCATACCTCAACATTTGGCTAAAAAAACACATTTTCCTCACATTTTGGTGACAGAACGTTCTGGAATCAGAGAGGAGCCAGAAATTACCTTCCACCCAGCTTTCCCCCAAGTCTCCCTGATAAAAATTATACTTCACTTGTGTGGGTAGGCCTAGCGCCCGCGACAGGAAATGCCCCAAAACGTAACGTGCACACATCACTTTTTTTTTTTTAAAGAAAACAGAGATGTTTTTTGCTAAGTGCCTACCTGTAGATTTTGGCCTCTAGCTCAGCCGGCACCTAGGGAAACCTCCCAAACCTGTGCATTTTTTAAAACTATAGACCTAGGGGAATCGAAGATGGGGTGACTTGTGGGGCTCTGACCAGGTTCTGTTACCCAGAATCCTTTGCAAACCTCAACATTTGGCTAAAAAAAACACATTTTCCTCACATTTTGGTGACAGAAAGTCCTGGAATCAGAGAGGAGCCACAAATTTCCTTCAACCCAGCGTTCCCCCAAGTCTCCCTGATAAAAATGATACTTCACTTGTGTGGGTAGGCCTAGCGCCCGCGACAGGAAATGCCCCAAAACGCAACGTGCACACATCAAATTTTTTTTAAAGAAAACAGAGGTGTTATTTTGCAAAGTGCCTACCTGTAGATTTTGGCCTCTAGCTCAGCCGGCACCTAGGGAAACATACCAAACCTAAGCATTTTTGAAAACTAGCGACCTAGGGGAATCCAAGATGGGGTGACTTGTGGGGCTCTGACCAGGTTCTGTTACCCAGAATCCTTTGCAAACCTCAACATTTGGCTAAAAAAACACATTTTCCTCACATTTTGGTGACAGAAAGTCCTGGAATCAGAGAGGAGACACAAATTTCCTTCCACCCAGCATTCCCCCAAGTCTCCCGATAAAAATGATAACTCACTTGTGTGGGTAGGCCTAGCGCCTGCGACAGGAAATGCCCCAAAACGCAACATGGACACATCACATTTTTTTTTAAAGAAAACAGAGGTGTTTTTTGCAAAGTGCCTACCTGTAGATTTTGGCCTCTAGCTCAGCCGGCACCTAGGGAAACCTCCCAAACCTGTGCATTTTTTAAAACTAGAGACCTAGGGGAATCCAAGATGGGGTGACTTGTGGGGCTCTGACCAGGTTCTGTTACCCAGAATCCTTTGCAAACCTCAACATTTGGCTAAAAAAACACATTTTCCTCACATTTTGGTGACAGAACGTTCTGGAATCAGAGAGGAGCCACAAATTGCATTCCACCCAGCGCTCCCCCAAGTCTCCCGATAAAAATGATACCTCACTTGTGTGGGTAGGCCTAGCGCCCGCGACAGGAAATGCCCCAAAACGCAACGTGCACACACATCACATTTTTTGAAAGAAAACAGAGGTGTTTTTTTGCAAAGTGCCTACTTGTAGATTTTGGCCTCTAGCTCAGCCGGCACCTAGGGAAACCTACCAAACCTGTGCATTTCTGAAAACTAGAGACCTAGGGGAATCCAAGATGGGGTGACTTGTGGGGCTCTGACCAGGTTTTGTTACCCAGAATCCTTTGCAAACCTCAACATATGGCTTAAAAAACAAATTTTCCTCACATTTTTTAATGACAGAACGTTCTAGAATCAGACAGGAGCCACACATTTCCTCCGACCCTGCGTTCCCCCAAGTCTCCTGATAAAAATGATACCTCACTTGTGTGGGTAGGCCTAGCGCCAGCGACAGGAAATGCCCCAAAACACAACGTGCACACATCACATTTTTTTAAAGAAAACAGAGGTGTTTTTTGCAAAGTGCCTACCTGTAGATTTTGGCCTCTAGCTCAGCCAGCACCTAGGGAAACATACCAAAGTTGTGCATTTCTGAAAACTAGAGACCTAGGGGAATCCACGATGGGGTGACTTGTGGGGCTCTGACCAGGTTTTGTTACCCAGAATCCATGCAAACCTCAAAATTTGGCTAAAAAAACACATTTTCCTCACATTTTGGTGACAGAAAGTCCTGGAATCAGAGAGGATCCACAAATTTCCTTCAACCCAGCGTTCCCCCAAGTCTCCCGATAAAAATGATAACTCACTTGTGTGGGTAGGCCTAGCGCCCGCGACAGGAAATGCCCCAAAATGCAACGTGGACACATCACATTTTTTTCAAGAAAACAGCGGTGTTTTTTGCAAAGTGCATACCTGTAGATTTTGGCCTCTAGCTCAGCCGGCACCTAGGGAAACCTCCCAAACCTGTGCATTTTTGAAAACTAGAGACCTAGGGGAATCCAAGATGGGGTGACTTGTGGGGCTCTGACCAGGTTTTGTTACCCAGAATCCATTGCAAACCTCAAAATTTGGCTAAAAAAACAAATTTTCCTCACATTTTGGTGACAGAAAGTCCTGGAATCAGAGAGGAGCCACAACTTTCCTTCCACCCAGCATTCCCCCAAGTCTCCCGATAAAAATTATAACTCACTTGTGTGGGTAGGCCTTGCACCCGCAACAGGAAATGCCCCAAAACGCAAGGTGGACACATCACATTTTTTTTTTTTTTTTAAAGAAAACAGAGGTGTTTTTTGCAAAGTGCCTACCTGTAGATTTTGGCCTCTAGCTCAGCCGGCACCTAGGGAAACCTCCCAAACCTGTGCATTTTTTAAAACTAGAGACCTAGGGGAATCCAAGATGGGGTGACTTGTGGGGCTCTGACCAGGTTATGTTACCCAGAATCCTTTGCAAACCTCAACATTTGGCTAAAAAAACACACATTTTTCTCACATTTTGGTGACAGAACGTTCTGGAATCAGAGAGGAGCCACAAATTGCATTCCACCCAGCGTTCCCCCAATTCTCCCGATAAAAATGATACCTCACTTGTGTGGGTAGGCCTAGCGCCCGCGACAGTAAATGCCCCAAAACGCAACGTGCACACACATCACATTTTTTGAAAGAAAACAGAGGTTTTTTTTGCAAAGTGCCTACTTGTAGATTTTGGCCTCTAGCTCAGCCGGCACCTAGGGAAACCTACCAAACCTGTGCATTTCTGAAAACTAGAGACCTAGGGGAATCCAAGATGGGGTGACTTGTGGGGCTCTGACCAGGTTTTGTTACCCAGAATCCTTTGCAAACCCCAACATTTGGCTTAAAAAACAAATTTTCCTCACATTTTTTAATGACAGAACGTTCTAGAATCAGACAGGAGCCACACATTTCCTCCCACCCAGCGTCCCCCCAAGTCTCCTGATAAAAATGATACCTCACTTGTGTGGGTAGGCCTAGCGCCCGCGACAGGAAATGCCCCAAAACACAACGTGCACACATCACAATTTTTTCAAGAAAACAGAGGTGTTTTTTGCAAAGTGCCTACCTGTAGATTTTGGCCTCTAGCTCAGCCGGCACCTAGGGAAACCTACCAAATTTATGCATTTCTGAAAACTAGAGACCTAGGGGAATCCACGATGGGGTGACTTGTGGGGCTCTGACCAGGTTTTGTTACCCAGAATCCATGCAAACCTCAAAATTTGGCTAAAAAAACACATTTTCCTCACATTTTGCTGACAGAAAGTCCTGGAATCAGAGAGGAGCCACAAATTTCCTTCAACCCAGCGTTCCCCCAAGTCTCCCGATAAAAATGATAACTCACTTGTGTGGGTAGGCCTAGCGCCTGCGACAGGAAATGCCCCAAAACGCAACGTGGACACATCACATTTTTTTCAAGAAAACAGAGGTGTTTTTTGCAAAATGCCTACCTGTAGATTTTGGCCTCTAGCTCAGCCGGCACCTAGGGAAACCTCCCAAACCTGTGCATTTTTGAAAACCAGAGACCTAGGGGAATCCAAGATGGGGTGACTTGTGGGGCTCTGACTAGGTTCTGTTACCCAGAATCCTTTGCATACCTCAACATTTGGCTAAAAAAACACATTTTCCTCACATTTTGGTGAGAGAAAGTCCTGGAATCAGAGAGGAGCCACAAATTTCCTTCCACCCAGCGATCCCCCAAGTCTCCCTGATAAAAATGATACTTCACTTGTGTGGGTAGGCCTAGCGCCCGCGACAGGAAATGCCCCTAAACGCAACGTGCACACATCAAATTTTTTTTTTTTTTTTTTTTTAAAGAAAACAGAGGTGTTTTTTGCAAAGTGCCTACCTGTAGATTTTGGCCTCTAGCTCAGCCGGCACCTAGGGAAACCTACCAAACCTAAGCATTTTTGAAAACTATAGACCTAGGGGAATCGAAGATTGGGTGACTTGTGGGGCTCTGACCAGGTTCTGTTACCCAGAATCCTTTGCAAACCTCAACATTTGGCTAAAAAAACACATTTTCCTCACATTTTGGTGACAGAAAGTCCTGGAATCAGAGAGGAGCCACAAATTTCCTTCAACCCAGCGTTCCCCCAAGTCTCCCTGACAAAAATGATACTTCACTTGTGTGGGTAGGCCTAGCGCCCGCGACAGGAAATGCCCCAAAACGCAACGTGCACACATCACATTTTTTTTTAAAAGAAAACAGAGGTGTTTTTTTGCAAAGTGCCTACCTGTAGATTTTGGCCTCTAGCTCAGCCGGCACCTAGGGAAACCTACCAAACCTAAGCATTTTTGAAAACTAGAGACCTAGGGGAATCCAACATGGGGTGACTTGTGGGGCTCTGACCAGGTTCTGTTACCCAGAATCCTTTGCAAACCTCAAAATGTGGTTAAAAAAACACATTTTCCTCACATTTTGGTGACAGAAAGTTCTGGAATCAGAGAGGAGCCACAAATTTCCTTCCACCCAGCGTTCCACCAAGTATCCCGATAAAAATGATACCTCACTTGTGTGGGTAGGCTTAACGCCCGCGACAGGAAATGCCCCACAACGCAACGTGGACATATCACATTTTTGAAAGAAAACAGAGGTGTTTTTTGCAAAGTGCCTACCTGTAGATTTTGGCCTCTAGCTCAGCCGGCACCTAGGGAAACCTCCCAAACCTATGCATTTTTTAAAACTAGAGACCTAGGGGAATACAAGATGGGGTGATTTGTGGGGCTCTGACCAGGTTTTGTTACCCAGAATCCTTTGCAAACCTCAAAATTTGGCTTAAAAAACACATTTTCCTCACATTTTTTAATGACAGAATGTTCTAGAATCAGACAGGAGCCACACATTTCCTCCCACCCAGCGTTCCCCCAAGTCTCCTGATAAAAATGATACCTCACTTGTGTGGGTAGGCCTAGCGCCAGCGACAGGAAATGCCCCAAAACACAACGTCCACACATCACATTTTTTTTAAAGAAAACAGAGGTGTTTTTTGCAAAGTGCCTACCTGTAGATTTTGGCCTCTAGCTCAGCCAGCACCTAGGGAAACCTACCAAAGTTGTGCATTTCTGAAAACTAGAGACCTAGGGGAATCCACGATGGGGTGACTTGTGGGGCTCTGACCAGGTTTTGTTACCCAGAATCCATGCAAACCTCAAAATTTGGCTAAAAAAACACATTTTCCTCACATTTTGGTGACAGAAAGTCCTGGAATCAGAGAGGAGCCACAAATTTCCTTCAACCCAGCGTTCCCCCAAGTCTCCCGATAAAAATGATAACTCACTTGTGTGGGTAGGCCTAGCGCCCGCGACAGGAAATGCCCCAAAACGCAACGTGGACACATCACATTTTTTTAAAAAAAACAGAGGTGTTTTTTGCAAAGTGCCTATCTGTAGATTTTGGCCTCTAGCTCAGCCGGCACCTAGGGAAACCTCCCAAACCTATGCATTTTTTTAAACTAGAGACCTAGGGGAATCCAAGATGGGGTGATTTGTGGGGCTCTGACAGGTTTTGTTACCCAGAATCCTTTGCAAACCTCAAAATTTGGCTAAAAAAACAAATTTTCCTCACATTTTGGTGACAGAAAGTCCTGGAATCAGAGAGGAGCCACAAATTTCCTTCCACCCAGCGTTCCCCCAAGTCTCCCGATAAAAATGATAACTCACTTGTGTGGGTAGGCCTAGCGCCCGTGACAGGAAATGCCCCAAAACGCAACGTGGACACATCACATTTTTTTTAACAGAAAACAGAGGTGTTTTTTGCAAAGTGCCTATCTGTAGATTTTGGCCTCTAGCTCAGCCGGCACCTAGGGAAACCTCCCAAACCTATGCATTTTTTAAAACTAGAGACCTAGGGGAATCCAAGATGGGGTGATTTGTGGGGCTCTGACCAGGTTTTGTTACCCAGAATCCTTTGCAAACCTCAAAATTTGGCTAAAAAAACAAATTTTCCTCACATTTTGGTGACAGAAAGTCCTGGAATCAGAGAGGAGCCATAAATTTCCTTCCACCCAGCGTTCCCCCAAGTCTCCCGATAAAAATGATAACTCACTTGTGTGGGTAGGCCTAGCGCCCGTGACAGGAAATGCCCCAAAACGCAACATGGACACATCACATTTCTTTCAAGAAAACAGAGGTGTTTTTTGCAAAGTGCCTACCTGTAGATTTTGGCCTCTAGCTCAGCCGGCACCTAGGGAAACCTCCCAAACCTGTGCATTTTTGAAAACCAGAGACCTAGGGGAATCCAAGATGGGGTGACTTGTGGGGCTCTGACCAGGTTCTGTTACCCAGAATCCTTTGCATACCTCAACATTTGGCTAAAAAAACACATTTTCTTCACATTTTGGTGAGAGAAAGTCCTGGAATCAGAGAGGAGCCACAAATTTCCTTCCACCCAGCGATCCCCCAAGTCTCCCTGATAAAAATGATACTTCACTTGTGTGGGTAGGCCTAGCGCCCGTGACAGGAAATGCCCCAAAACGCAACGTGCACACATCACATTTTTTTTTTTTTTTTTTTTAAAGAAAACAGAGGTGTTTTTTGCAAAGTGCCTACCTGTAGATTTTGGCCTCTAGCTCAGCCGGCACCTAGGGAAACCTACCAAACCTAAGCATTTTTGAAAACTAGAGACCTAGGGGAATCCAACATGGGGTGACTTGTGGGGCTCTGACCAGGTTCTGTTACCCAGAATCCTTTGCAAACCTCAAAATGTGGTTAAAAAACAAATTTTCCTCACATTTTGGTGACAGAAAGTTCTGGAATCAGAGAGGAGCCACAAATTTCCTTCCACCCAGCGTTCCACCAAGTATCCCGGTAAAAATGATACCTCACTTGTGTGGGTAGGCTTAACGCCCGTGACAGGAAATGCCCCACAACGCAACGTGGACATATCACATTTTTTGAAAGAAAACAGAGGTGTTTTTTGCAAAGTGCCTACCTGTAGATTTTGGCCTCTAGCTCAGCCGGCACCTAGGGAAACCTCCCAAACCTATGCATTTTTTAAAACTAGAGACCTAGGGGAATCCAAGATGGGGTGATTTGTGGGGCTCTGACCAGGTTTTGTTACCCAGAATCCTTTCCAAACCTCAAAATTTGGCTAAAAAAACAAATTTTCCTCACATTTTGGTGACAGAAAGTCCTGGAATCAGAGAGGAGCCACAAATTTCCTTCCACCCAGCGTTCCCCCAAGTCTCCCAATAAAAATGATACCTCACTTGTGTGGGTAGGCTTAACGCCCGTGACAGGAAATGCCCCACAACGCAACGTGGACATATCACATTTTTTGAAAGAAAACAGAGGTGTTTTTTGCAAAGTGCCTACCTGTAGATTTTGGCCTCTAGCTCAGCCGGCACCTAGGGAAACCTCCCAAACCTATGCATTTTTTACAACTAGAGACCTAGGGGAATCCAAGATGGGGTGATTTGTGGGGCTCTGACCAGGTTTTGTTACCCAGAATCCTTTGCAAACCTCAAAATTTGGCTAAAAAAACAAATTTTCCTCACATTTTGGTGACAGAAAGTCCTGGAATCAGAGAGGAGCCACAAATTTCCTTCCACCCAGCGTTCCCCCAAGTCTCCCGATAAAAATGATAACTCACTTGTGTGGGTAGGCCTAGCGCCCGCGACAGGAAATGCCCCAAAACGCAACATGGACACATCACATTTTTTTCAAGAAAACAGAGGTGTTTTTTGCAAAGTGCCTACCTGTAGATTTTGGCCTCTAGCTCAGCCGGCACCTAGGGAAACCTCCCAAACCTGTGCATTTTTGAAAACCAGAGACCTAGGGGAATCCAAGATGGGGTGACTTGTGGGGCTCTGACCAGGTTCTGTTACCCAGAATCCTTTGCATACCTCAACATTTGGCTAAAAAAACACATTTTCCTCACATTTTGGTGAGAGAAAGTCCTGGAATCAGAGAGGAGCCACAAATTTCCTTCCACCCAGCGATCCCCCAAGTCTCCCTGATAAAAATGATACTTCACTTGTGCGGGTAGGCCTAGCGCCCGCGACAGGAAATGCCCCAAAATGCAATGTGCACACATCACATTTTTTTTTAAAAGAAAACAAAGGTGTTTTTTGCAAAGTGCCTACCTGTAGATTTTGGCCTCTAGCTCAGCCGGCCCCTAGGGAAACCTACCAAACCTAAGCATTTTTGAAAACTATAGACCTAGGGGAATCGAAGATGGGGTTACTTGTGGGGCTCTGACCAGGTTCTGTTACCCAGAACCCTTTGCAAACCTCAACATTTGGTTAAAAAAACACATTTTCCTCACATTTTGGTGACAGAAAGTCCTGGAATCAGAGAGGAGCCACAAATTTCCTTCAACCCAGCGTTCCCCCAAGTCTCCCTGATAAAAATGATACTTCACTTGTGTGGGTAGGCCTAGCGCCCGCAACAGGAAATGCCCCAAAACGCAACGTGCACACATCACATTTTTTTTAAAGAAAACAGAGGTGTTTTTTTGCAAAGTGCCTACCTGTAGATTTTGGCCTCTAGCTCAGCCGGCACCTAGGGAAACCTACCAAACCTAAGCATTTTTTTAAACTAGAGACCTAGGGGAATCCAACATGGGGTGATTTGTGGGGCTCTGACCAGGTTCTGTTACCCAGAATCCTTTGCAAACCTCAAAATGTGGTTAAAAAAACACATTTTCCTCACATTTTGGTGACAGAAAGTTCTGGAATCAGAGAGGAGCCACAAATTTCCTTCCATCCAGCGTCCCACCAAGTATCCCGATAAAAATGATACCTCACTTGTGTGGGTAGGCTTAACGCCCGCGACAGGAAATGCCCCACAACGCAACGTGGACATATCACATTTTTTGAAAGAAAACAGAGGTGTTTTTTGCAAAGTGCCTACCTGTAGATTTTGGCCTCTAGCTCAGCCGGCACCTGGGGAAACCTACCAAACCTATGCATTTTTGAAAACTAGAGACCTAGGGGAATCAAAGATGGGGTGAGTTGGGGGGCTCTGACCAGGTTTTGTTACCCAGAATCCTTTGCAAACCTCAAAATTTAGCTAAAAAAACAAATTTTCTTCTCATTTTGGTGACTGAAAGTCCTGGAATCAGAGAGGAGCCACAAATTTCCTCCCACCCAGCGTTCCCCCAAGTCTCCTGATAAAAATGATACCTCACTTGTGTGGGTAGGCCTAGCGCCCGCGACAGGAAATGCCCCAAAACACAACGTGCACACATCACATTTTTTTAAAGAAAACAGAGGTGTTTTTTGCAAAGTGCCTACCTGTAGATTTTGGCCTCTAGCTCAGCCGGCACCTAGGGAAACCTCCCAAACCTGTGCATTTTTGAAAACTAGAGACCTAGGGGAATCCAAGATGGGGTGACTTGTGGGGCTCTGACCAGGTTCTGTTACCCAGAATCCTATGCATACCTCAACATTTGGCTAAAAAAACACATTTTCCTCACATTTTGGTGACAGAACGTTCTGGAATCAGAGAGGAGCCACAAATTACCTTCCACCCAGCTTTCCCCCAAGTCTCCCTGGTAAAAATTATACTTCACTTGTGTGGGTAGGCCTAGCGCCCGCGACAGGAAATGCCCCAAAACGCAACGTGCACACATCACATTTTTTTTTTTAAAGAAAACAAAGGTGTTTTTTGCAAAGTGCCTACCTGTAGATTTTGGCCTCTAGCTCAGCCGGCCCCTAGGGAAACCTACCAAACCTAAGCATTTTTGAAAACTATAGACCTAGGGGAATCGAAGATGGGGTGACTTGTGGGGCTCTGACCAGGTTCTGTTACCCAGAACCCTTTGCAAACCTCAACATTTGGCTAAAAAAACACATTTTCCTCACATTTTGGTGACAGAAAGTCCTGGAATCAGAGAGGAGCCACAAATTTCCTTCAACCCAGCGTTCCCCCAAGTCTCCCTGATAAAAATGATACTTCACTTGTGTGGGTAGGGCTAGCGCCCGCAACAGGAAATGCCCCAAAACGCAACGTGCACACATCACATTTTTTTTTAAAGAAAACAGAGGTGTTTTTTTGCAAAGTGCCTACCTGTAGATTTTGGCCTCTAGCTCAGCCGGCACCTAGGGAAACCTACCAAACCTAAGCATTTTTGAAAACTAGAGACCTAGGGGAATCCAACATGGGGTGACTTGTGGGGCTCTGACCAGGTTCTGTTACCCAGAATCCTTTGCAAACCTCAAAATGTGGTTAAAAAAACACATTTTCCTCACATTTTGGTGACAGAAAGTTCTGGAATCAGAGAGGAGCCACAAATTTCCTTCCATCCAGCGTCCCATCAAGTATCCCGATAAAAATGATACCTCACTTGTGTGGGTAGGCTTAACGCCCGCGACAGGAAATGCCCCACAACGCAACGTGGACATATCAAATTTTTTGAAAGAAAACAGAGGTGTTTTTTGCAAAGTGCCTACCTGTAGATTTTGGCCTCTAGCTCAGCCGGCACCTGGGGAAACCTACCAAACCTATGCATTTTTGAAAACTAGAGACCTAGGGGAATCAAAGATGGGGTGAGTTGGGGGGCTCTGACCAGGTTTTGTTACCCAGAATCCTTTGCAAACCTCAAAATTTAGCTAAAAAAACAAATTTTCCTCACATTTTGGTGACAGAACGTTGTGGAATCAGAGAGGAGCCACAAATTTCCTTCCACCCAGCGTTTCCCCAAGTCTCTTGATAAAAATGATACCTCACTTGTGTGGGTAGGCCTAGCGCCCGCGACAGGAAATGCCCCAAAACACAACGTGCACACATCACATTTTTTGAAAGAAAACAGAGGTGTTTTTTGCAAAGTGCCTACCTGTAGGTTTTGGCCTCTAGCTCAGCCGGCACCTAGGGAAACCTCCCAAACCTGTGCATTTTTGAAAACTAGAGACCTAGGGAAATCCAAGATGCGGTGACTTGTGGGGCTCTGACCAGGTTCTGTTACCCAGAATCCTTTGCAAACCTCAACATTTGGCTAAAAAACACATTTTCCTCACATTTTGGTGACAGAACGTTGTGGAATCAGAGAGGAGCCACAAATTTCCTTCCACCCAGCGTTTCCCCAAGTCTCCCGATAAAAATGATAACTCACTTGTATGGGTAGGCCTAGCGCCCGCGACAGGAAATGCCCCAAAACGCAACGTGCACACATCACATTTTTTTTTAAAGAAAACAGAGGTGTTTTTTTGCAAAGTGCCTACCTGTAGATTTTGGCCACTAGCTCAGCCGGCACCTAGGGAAACATACCAAACCTAAGCATTTTTGAAAACTAGCGACCTAGGGAAATCCAAGATGCGGTGACTTGTGGGGCTCTGACCAGGTTCTGTTACCCAGAATCCTTTGCAAACCTCAACATTTGGCTAAAAAACACATTTTCCTCACATTTTGGTGACAGAACGTTGTGGAATCAGAGAGGAGCCACAAATTTCCTTCCACCCAGCGTTTCCCCAAGTCTCCCGATAAAAATGATAACTCACTTGTATGGGTAGGCCTAGCGCCCGCGACAGGAAGTGCCCCAAAATGCAACGTGGACACATCACATTTTTTTCAAGAAAACAGAGGTGTTTTTTGCAAAGTGCCTACCTGTAGATTTTGGCCTCTAGCTCAGCCGGCACCTGGGGAAACCTACCAAACCTATGCATTTTTGAAAACTAGAGACCTAGGGGAATCAAAGATGGGGTGAGTTGGGGGGCTCTGACCAGGTTTTGTTACCCAGAATCCTTTGCAAACCTCAAAATTTAGCTAAAAAAACAAATTTTCCTCACATTTTGGTGACAGAAAGTCCTGGAATCAGAGAGGAGCCACAAATTTCCTCCCACCCAGCGTTCCCCCAAGTCTCTTGATAAAAATGATACCTCACTTGTGTGGGTAGGCCTAGCGCCCGCGACAGGAAATGCCCCAAAACACAACGTGCACACATCACATTTTTTGAAAGAAAACAGAGGTGTTTTTTGCAAAGTGCCTACCTGTAGATTTTGGCCTCTAGCTCAGCCGGCACCTAGGGAAACCTCCCAAACCTGTGCATTTTTTAAAACTAGAGACCTAGGGAAATCCAAGATGCGGTGACTTGTGGGGCTCTGACCAGGTTCTGTTACCCAGAATCCTTTGCAAACCTCAACATTTGGCTAAAAAACACATTTTCCTCACATTTTGGTGACAGAACGTTGTGGAATCAGAGAGGAGCCACAAATTTCCTTCCACCCAGCGTTTCCCCAAGTCTCCCGATAAAAATGATAACTCACTTGTATGGGTAGGCCTAGCGCCCGCGACAGGAAATGCCCCAAAACGCAACGTGCACACATCACATTTTTTTTTAAAGAAAACAGAGGTGTTTTTTTGCAAAGTGCCTACCTGTAGATTTTGGCCACTAGCTCAGCCGGCACCTAGGGAAACATACCAAACCTAAGCATTTTTGAAAACTAGCGACCTAGGGGAATCCAAGATGGGGTGACTTGTGGGGCTCTGACCAGGTTTTGTTACCCAGAATCCTTTGCAAACCTCGAAATTTAGCTAAAAAAACAAATTTTCCTCACATTTTGGTGACAGAAAGTCCTGGAATCAGAGAGGAGCCACAAATTTCCTCCCACCCAGCGTTCCCCCAAGTCTCCTGATCAAAATGATACCTCACTTGTGTGGGTAGGCCTAGCGCCCGCGACAGGAAATGCCCCAAAACACAACGTGCACACATCACATTTTTTAAAAGAAAACAGAGGTGTTTTTTGCAAAGTGCCTACCTGTAGATTTTGGCCTCTAGCTCAGCCGGCACCTAGGGAAACCTCCCAAACCTGTGCATTTTTGAAAACTAGAGACCTAGGGGAATCCAAGATGCGGTGACTTGTGGGGCTCTGACCAGGTTCTGTTACCCAGAATCCTTTGCAAACCTCAACATTTGGCTAAAAAACACATTTTCCTCACATTTTGGTGACAGAACGTTGTGGAATCAGAGAGGAGCCACAAATTTCCTTCCACCCAGCGTTTCCCCAAGTCTCCCGATAAAAATGATAACTCACTTGTATGGGTAGGCCTAGCGCCCGCGACAGGAAATGCCCCAAAACACAACGTGCACACATCACATTTTTTAAAAGAAAACAGAGGTGTTTTTTGCAAAGTGCCTACCTGTAGATTTTGGCCTCTAGCTCAGCCGGCACCTAGGGAAACCTCCCAAACCTGTGCATTTTTGAAAACTAGAGACCTAGGGGAATCCAAGATGCGGTGACTTGTGGGGCTCTGACCAGGTTCTGTTACCCAGAATCCTATGCATACCTCAACATTTGGCTAAAAAAACACATTTTCCTCACATTTTGGTGACAGAACGTTCTGGAATCAGAGAGGAGCCAGAAATTACCTTCCACCCAGCTTTCCCCCAAGTCTCCCTGATAAAAATTATACTTCACTTGTGTGGGTAGGCCTAGCGCCCGCGACAGGAAATGCCCCAAAACGTAATGTGCACACATCACTTTTTTTTTTTTTAAAGAAAACAGAGATGTTTTTTGCTAAGTGCCTACCTGTAGATTTTGGCCTCTAGCTCAGCCGGCACCTAGGGAAACCTCCCAAACCTGTGCATTTTTTAAAACTATAGACCTAGGGGAATCGAAGATGGGGTGACTTGTGGGGCTCTGACCAGGTTCTGTTACCCAGAATCCTTTGCAAACCTCAACATTTGGCTAAAAAAAACACATTTTCCTCACATTTTGGTGACAGAAAGTCCTGGAATCAGAGAGGAGCCACAAATTTCCTTCAACCCAGCGTTCCCCCAAGTCTCCCTGATAAAAATGATACTTCACTTGTGTGGGTAGGCCTAGCGCCCGCGACAGGAAATGCCCCAAAACGCAACGTGCACACATCAAATTTTTTTTAAAGAAAACAGAGGTGTTATTTTGCAAAGTGCCTACCTGTAGATTTTGGCCTCTAGCTCAGCCGGCACCTAGGGAAACATACCAAACCTAAGCATTTTTGAAAACTAGCGACCTAGGGGAATCCAAGATGGGGTGACTTGTGGGGCTCTGACCAGGTTCTGTTACCCAGAATCCTTTGCAAACCTCAACATTTGGCTAAAAAAACACATTTTCCTCACATTTTGGTGACAGAAAGTCCTGGAATCAGAGAGGAGACACAAATTTCCTTCCACCCAGCATTCCCCCAAGTCTCCCGATAAAAATGATAACTCACTTGTGTGGGTAGGCCTAGCGCCTGCGACAGGAAATGCCCCAAAACGCAACATGGACACATCACATTTTTTTTTAAAGAAAACAGAGGTGTTTTTTGCAAAGTGCCTACCTGTAGATTTTGGCCTCTAGCTCAGCCGGCACCTAGGGAAACCTCCCAAACCTGTGCATTTTTTAAAACTAGAGACCTAGGGGAATCCAAGATGGGGTGACTTGTGGGGCTCTGACCAGGTTCTGTTACCCAGAATCCTTTGCAAACCTCAACATTTGGCTAAAAAAACACATTTTCCTCACATTTTGGTGACAGAACGTTCTGGAATCAGAGAGGAGCCACAAATTGCATTCCACCCAGCGCTCCCCCAAGTCTCCCGATAAAAATGATACCTCACTTGTGTGGGTAGGCCTAGCGCCCGCGACAGGAAATGCCCCAAAACGCAACGTGCACACACATCACATTTTTTGAAAGAAAACAGAGGTGTTTTTTTGCAAAGTGCCTACTTGTAGATTTTGGCCTCTAGCTCAGCCGGCACCTAGGGAAACCTACCAAACCTGTGCATTTCTGAAAACTAGAGACCTAGGGGAATCCAAGATGGGGTGACTTGTGGGGCTCTGACCAGGTTTTGTTACCCAGAATCCTTTGCAAACCTCAACATATGGCTTAAAAAACAAATTTTCCTCACATTTTTTAATGACAGAACGTTCTAGAATCAGACAGGAGCCACACATTTCCTCCGACCCTGCGTTCCCCCAAGTCTCCTGATAAAAATGATACCTCACTTGTGTGGGTAGGCCTAGCGCCAGCGACAGGAAATGCCCCAAAACACAACGTGCACACATCACATTTTTTTAAAGAAAACAGAGGTGTTTTTTGCAAAGTGCCTACCTGTAGATTTTGGCCTCTAGCTCAGCCAGCACCTAGGGAAACCTACCAAAGTTGTGCATTTCTGAAAACTAGAGACCTAGGGGAATCCACGATGGGGTGACTTGTGGGGCTCTGACCAGGTTTTGTTACCCAGAATCCATGCAAACCTCAAAATTTGGCTAAAAAAACACATTTTCCTCACATTTTGGTGACAGAAAGTCCTGGAATCAGAGAGGATCCACAAATTTCCTTCAACCCAGCGTTCCCCCAAGTCTCCCGATAAAAATGATAACTCACTTGTGTGGGTAGGCCTAGCGCCCGCGACAGGAAATGCCCCAAAATGCAACGTGGACACATCACATTTTTTTCAAGAAAACAGCGGTGTTTTTTGCAAAGTGCATACCTGTAGATTTTGGCCTCTAGCTCAGCCGGCACCTAGGGAAACCTCCCAAACCTGTGCATTTTTGAAAACTAGAGACCTAGGGGAATCCAAGATGGGGTGACTTGTGGGGCTCTGACCAGGTTTTGTTACCCAGAATCCATTGCAAACCTCAAAATTTGGCTAAAAAAACAAATTTTCCTCACATTTTGGTGACAGAAAGTCCTGGAATCAGAGAGGAGCCACAACTTTCCTTCCACCCAGCATTCCCCCAAGTCTCCCGATAAAAATTATAACTCACTTGTGTGGGTAGGCCTTGCACCCGCAACAGGAAATGCCCCAAAACGCAAGGTGGACACATCACATTTTTTTTTTTTTTTTTAAAGAAAACAGAGGTGTTTTTTGCAAAGTGCCTACCTGTAGATTTTGGCCTCTAGCTCAGCCGGCACCTAGGGAAACCTCCCAAACCTGTGCATTTTTTAAAACTAGAGACCTAGGGGAATCCAAGATGGGGTGACTTGTGGGGCTCTGACCAGGTTATGTTACCCAGAATCCTTTGCAAACCTCAACATTTGGCTAAAAAAACACACATTTTTCTCACATTTTGGTGACAGAACGTTCTGGAATCAGAGAGGAGCCACAAATTGCATTCCACCCAGCGTTCCCCCAATTCTCCCGATAAAAATGATACCTCACTTGTGTGGGTAGGCCTAGCGCCCGCGACAGTAAATGCCCCAAAACGCAACGTGCACACACATCACATTTTTTGAAAGAAAACAGAGGTTTTTTTTGCAAAGTGCCTACTTGTAGATTTTGGCCTCTAGCTCAGCCGGCACCTAGGGAAACCTACCAAACCTGTGCATTTCTGAAAACTAGAGACCTAGGGGAATCCAAGATGGGGTGACTTGTGGGGCTCTGACCAGGTTTTGTTACCCAGAATCCTTTGCAAACCCCAACATTTGGCTTAAAAAACAAATTTTCCTCACATTTTTTAATGACAGAACGTTCTAGAATCAGACAGGAGCCACACATTTCCTCCCACCCAGCGTCCCCCCAAGTCTCCTGATAAAAATGATACCTCACTTGTGTGGGTAGGCCTAGCGCCCGCGACAGGAAATGCCCCAAAACACAACGTGCACACATCACAATTTTTTCAAGAAAACAGAGGTGTTTTTTGCAAAGTGCCTACCTGTAGATTTTGGCCTCTAGCTCAGCCGGCACCTAGGGAAACCTACCAAATTTATGCATTTCTGAAAACTAGAGACCTAGGGGAATCCACGATGGGGTGACTTGTGGGGCTCTGACCAGGTTTTGTTACCCAGAATCCATGCAAACCTCAAAATTTGGCTAAAAAAACACATTTTCCTCACATTTTGCTGACAGAAAGTCCTGGAATCAGAGAGGAGCCACAAATTTCCTTCAACCCAGCGTTCCCCCAAGTCTCCCGATAAAAATGATAACTCACTTGTGTGGGTAGGCCTAGCGCCTGCGACAGGAAATGCCCCAAAACGCAACGTGGACACATCACATTTTTTTCAAGAAAACAGAGGTGTTTTTTGCAAAATGCCTACCTGTAGATTTTGGCCTCTAGCTCAGCCGGCACCTAGGGAAACCTCCCAAACCTGTGCATTTTTGAAAACCAGAGACCTAGGGGAATCCAAGATGGGGTGACTTGTGGGGCTCTGACTAGGTTCTGTTACCCAGAATCCTTTGCATACCTCAACATTTGGCTAAAAAAACACATTTTCCTCACATTTTGGTGAGAGAAAGTCCTGGAATCAGAGAGGAGCCACAAATTTCCTTCCACCCAGCGATCCCCCAAGTCTCCCTGATAAAAATGATACTTCACTTGTGTGGGTAGGCCTAGCGCCCGCGACTGGAAATGCCCCTAAACGCAACGTGCACACATCAAATTATTTTTATTTTATTTTTTTAAAGAAAACAGAGGTGTTTTTTGCAAAGTGCCTACCTGTAGATTTTGGCCTCTAGCTCAGCCGGCACCTAGGGAAACCTACCAAACCTAAGCATTTTTGAAAACTATAGACCTAGGGGAATCGAAGATTGGGTGACTTGTGGGGCTCTGACCAGGTTCTGTTACCCAGAATCCTTTGCAAACCTCAACATTTGGCTAAAAAAACACATTTTCCTCACATTTTGGTGACAGAAAGTCCTGGAATCAGAGAGGAGCCACAAATTTCCTTCAACCCAGCGTTCCCCCAAGTCTCCCTGACAAAAATGATACTTCACTTGTGTGGGTAGGCCTAGCGCCCGCGACAGGAAATGCCCCAAAACGCAACGTGCACACATCACATTTTTTTTTAAAAGAAAACAGAGGTGTTTTTTTGCAAAGTGCCTACCTGTAGATTTTGGCCTCTAGCTCAGCCGGCACCTAGGGAAACCTACCAAACCTAAGCATTTTTGAAAACTAGAGACCTAGGGGAATCCAACATGGGGTGACTTGTGGGGCTCTGACCAGGTTCTGTTACCCAGAATCCTTTGCAAACCTCAAAATGTGGTTAAAAAAACACATTTTCCTCACATTTTGGTGACAGAAAGTTCTGGAATCAGAGAGGAGCCACAAATTTCCTTCCACCCAGCGTTCCACCAAGTATCCCGATAAAAATGATACCTCACTTGTGTGGGTAGGCTTAACGCCCGCGACAGGAAATGCCCCACAACGCAACGTGGACATATCACATTTTTGAAAGAAAACAGAGGTGTTTTTTGCAAAGTGCCTACCTGTAGATTTTGGCCTCTAGCTCAGCCGGCACCTAGGGAAACCTCCCAAACCTATGCATTTTTTAAAACTAGAGACCTAGGGGAATACAAGATGGGGTGATTTGTGGGGCTCTGACCAGGTTTTGTTACCCAGAATCCTTTGCAAACCTCAAAATTTGGCTTAAAAAACACATTTTCCTCACATTTTTTAATGACAGAATGTTCTAGAATCAGACAGGAGCCACACATTTCCTCCCACCCAGCGTTCCCCCAAGTCTCCTGATAAAAATGATACCTCACTTGTGTGGGTAGGCCTAGCGCCAGCGACAGGAAATGCCCCAAAACACAACGTCCACACATCACATTTTTTTTAAAGAAAACAGAGGTGTTTTTTGCAAAGTGCCTACCTGTAGATTTTGGCCTCTAGCTCAGCCAGCACCTAGGGAAACCTACCAAAGTTGTGCATTTCTGAAAACTAGAGACCTAGGGGAATCCACGATGGGGTGACTTGTGGGGCTCTGACCAGGTTTTGTTACCCAGAATCCATGCAAACCTCAAAATTTGGCTAAAAAAACACATTTTCCTCACATTTTGGTGACAGAAAGTCCTGGAATCAGAGAGGAGCCACAAATTTCCTTCAACCCAGCGTTCCCCCAAGTCTCCCGATAAAAATGATAACTCACTTGTGTGGGTAGGCCTAGCGCCCGCGACAGGAAATGCCCCAAAACGCAACGTGGACACATCACATTTTTTTCAAGAAAACAGAGGTGTTTTTTGCAAAGTGCCTACCTGTAGATTTTGGCCTCTAGCTCAGCCGGCACCTAGGGAAACCTCCCAAACCTGTGCATTTTTTAAAACTAGAGACCTAGGGGAATCCAAGATGGGGTGACTTGTGGGGCTCTGACCAGGTTCTGTTACCCAGAATCCTTTGCAAACCTCAAAATTTGGTTAAAAAAACAAATTTTCCTCACATTTTGGTGACAGAAAGTCCTGGAATCAGAGAGGAGCCACAACTTTCCTTCCACCCAGCATTCCCCCAAGTCTCCCGATAAAAATGATAACTCACTTGTGTGGGTAGGCCTTGCACCCGCGACAGGAAATGCCCCAAAACGCAACGTGGACACATCACATTTTTTTAAAGAAAACAGAGGTGTTTTTTGCAAAGTGCCTACCTGTAGATTTTGGCCTCTAGCTCAGCCGGCACCTAGAGAAACCTCCCAAACCTGTGCATTTTTTAAAACTAGAGACCTACGGAAATCCAGGATGGGGTGACTTGTGGGGCTCTGACCAGGTTCTGTTACCCAGAATCCTTTGCAAACCTCAACATTTGGCTAAAAAAACACACATTTTCCTCACATTTTGGTGACAGAACGTTCTGGAATCAGAGAGGAGCCACAAATTGCATTCCACCCAGCGTTCCCCCAATTCTCCCGATAAAAATGATACCTCACTTGTGTGGGTAGGCCTAGCGCCCGCGACAGTAAATGCCCCAAAACGCAACGTGCACACACATCACATTTTTTGAAAGAAAACAGAGTTTTTTTTTGCAAAGTGCCTACTTGTAGATTTTGGCCTCTAGCTCAGCCGGCACCTAGGGAAACCTACCAAACCTGTGCATTTCTGAAAACTGGAGACCTAGGGGAATCCAAGATGGGGTGACTTGTGGGGCTCTGACCAGGTTTTGTTACCCAGAATCCTTTGCAAATCCCAAAATTTGGCTTAAAAAACAAATTTTCTCACATTTTTTAATGACAGAACGTTCTAGAATCAGACAGGAGCCACACATTTCCTCCCACCCAGGTTCCCCCCAAGTCTCTTGATAAAAATGATACCTCACTTGTGTGGGTAGGCCTAGCGCCCGCGACAGGAAATGCCCCAAAACACAACGTGCACACATCACAATTTTTTAAAGAAAACAGAGGTGTTTTTTGCAAAGTGCCTACCTGTAGATTTTGGCCTCTAGCTCAGCCGGCACCAAGGGAAACCTACCAAATTTATGCATTTCTGAAAACTAGAGACCTAGGGGAATCCACGATGGGGTGACTTGTGGGGCTCTGACCAGGTTTTGTTACCCAGAATCCTTTGCAAACCTCAAAATTTGGCTAAAAAAACAAATTTTCCTCACATTTTGGTGACAGAAAGTCCTGGAATCAGAGAGGAGCCACAAATTTCCTTCCACCCAGCGTTCCCCCAAGTCTCCCGATAAAAATGATAACTCACTTGTGTGGGTAGGCCTAGCGCCCGCGACAGGAAATGCCCCAAAACGCAACGTGGACACATCACATTTTTTTAAAAAAAACAGAGGTGTTTTTTGCAAAGTGCCTATCTGTAGATTTTGGCCTCTAGCTCAGCCGGCACCTAGGGAAACCTCCCAAACCTATGCATTTTTTTAAACTAGAGACCTAGGGGAATCCAAGATGGGGTGATTTGTGGGGCTCTGACAGGTTTTGTTACCCAGAATCCTTTGCAAACCTCAAAATTTGGCTAAAAAAACAAATTTTCCTCACATTTTGGTGACAGAAAGTCCTGGAATCAGAGAGGAGCCACAAATTTCCTTCCACCCAGCGTTCCCCCAAGTCTCCCGATAAAAATGATAACTCACTTGTGTGGGTAGGCCTAGCGCCCGCGACAGGAAATGCCCCAAAACGCAACATGGACACATCACATTTTTTTCAAGAAAACAGAGGTGTTTTTTGCAAAGTGCCTACCTGTAGATTTTGGCCTCTAGCTCAGCCGGCACCTAGGGAAACCTCCCAAACCTGTGCATTTTTGAAAACCAGAGACCTAGGGGAATCCAAGATGGGGGGACTTGTGGGGCTCTGACCAGGATCTGTTACCTAGAATCCTTTGCATACCTCAACATTTGGCTAAAAAAAACACGTTTTCCTCACATTTTGGTGAGAGAAAGTCCTGGAATCAGAGAGGAGCCACAAATTTCCTTCCACCCAGCGATCCCCCAAGTCTCCCTGATAAAAATTATACTTCACTTGTGTGGGTAGGCCTAGCGCCCGCGACAGGAAATGCCCCAAAACGCAACGTGCACACATCACATTTTATTTTCAAGAAAACAGAGGTGTTTTTTGCAAAGTGCCTACCTGTAAATTTTGGCCTCTAGCACAACCGGCATCTAGGGAAACCTACCAAACCTAAGCATTTTTGAAAACTATAGACCATGGGGAATCGAAGATGGGGTGACTTGTGGGGCTCTGACCAGGTTCTGTTACCCAGAATCCTTTGCAAACCTCAACATTTGGCTAAAAAAACACATTTTCCTCACATTTTGGTGACAGAAAGTCCTGGAATCAGAGAGGAGCCACAAATTTCCTTCAACCCAGCGTTCCCCCAAGTCTCCCTGATAAAAATGATACTTCACTTGTGTGGGTAGGCCTAGCGCCCGCGACAGGAAATGCCCCAAAACGCAACGTGCACACATCACATTTTTTTTTAAAGAAAACAGAGGTGTTTTTTTGTAAAGTGCCTACCTGTAGATTTTGGCCTCTAGCTCAGCCGGCACCTAGGGAAACCTACCAAACCTAAGCATTTGTGAAAACTATAGACCTAGGGAAATCCAACATGGGGTGACTTGTGGGGCTCTGACCAGGTTCTGTTACCCAGAATCCTTTGCAAACCTCAAAATGTGGTTAAAAAAACACATTTTCCTCACATTTTGGTGACAGAAAGTTCTGGAATCAGAGAGGAGCCACAAATTTCCTTCCACCCAGCGTTCCACCAAGTATCCCGATAAAAATGATACCTCACTTGTGTGGGTAGGCTTAACGCCCGCAACAGGAAATGCCCCACAACGCAACGTGGACATATCACATTTTTGAAAGAAAACAGAGGTGTTTTTTGCAAAGTGCCTACCTGTAGATTTTGGCCTCTAGCTCAGCCGGCACCTAGGGAAACCTCCCAAACCTATGCATTTTTTTAAACTAGAGACCTAGGGGAATCCAAGATGGGGTGATTTGTGGGGCTCTGACAGGTTTTGTTACCCAGAATCCTTTGCAAACCTCAAAATTTGGCTAAAAAAACAAATTTTCCTCACATTTTGGTGACAGAAAGTCCTGGAATCAGAGAGGAGCCACAAATTTCCTTCCACCCAGCGTTCCCCCAAGTCTCCCGATAAAAATGATAACTCACTTGTGTGGGTAGGCCTAGCGCCCGCGACAGGAAATGCCCCAAAACGCAACATGGACACATCACATTTTTTTCAAGAAAACAGAGGTGTTTTTTGCAAAGTGCCTACCTGTAGATTTTGGCCTCTAGCTCAGCCGGCACCTAGGGAAACCTCCCAAACCTGTGCATTTTTGAAAACCAGAGACCTAGGGGAATCCAAGATGGGGGGACTTGTGGGGCTCTGACCAGGTTCTGTTACCCAGAATCCTTTGCATACCTCAACATTTGGCTAAAAAAAACACGTTTTCCTCACATTTTGGTGAGAGAAAGTCCTGGAATCAGAGAGGAGCCACAAATTTCCTTCCACCCAGCGATCCCCCAAGTCTCCCTGATAAAAATTATACTTCACTTGTGTGGGTAGGCCTAGCGCCCGCGACAGGAAATGCCCCAAAACGCAACGTGCACACATCACATTTTATTTTCAAGAAAACAGAGGTGTTTTTTGCAAAGTGCCTACCTGTAGATTTTGGCCTCTAGCACAACCGGCATCTAGGGAAACCTACCAAACCTAAGCATTTTTGAAAACTATAGACCATGGGGAATCGAAGATGGGGTGACTTGTGGGGCTCTGACCAGGTTCTGTTACCCAGAATCCTTTGCAAACCTCAACATTTGGCTAAAAAAACACATTTTCCTCACATTTTGGTGACAGAAAGTCCTGGAATCAGAGAGGAGCCACAAATTTCCTTCAACCCAGCGTTCCCCCAAGTCTCCCTGATAAAAATGATACTTCACTTGTGTGGGTAGGCCTAGCGCCCGCGACAGGGAATGCCCCAAAACGCAACGTGCACACATCACATTTTTTTTTAAAGAAAACAGAGGTGTTTTTTTGCAAAGTGCCTACCTGTAGATTTTGGCCTCTAGCTCAGCCGGCACCTAGGGAAACCTACCAAACCTAAGCATTTGTGAAAACTATAGACCTAGGGAAATCCAACATGGGGTGACTTGTGGGGCTCTGACCAGGTTCTGTTACCCAGAATCCTTTGCAAACCTCAAAATGTGGTTAAAAAAACACATTTTCCTCACATTTTGGTGACAGAAAGTTCTGGAATCAGAGAGGAGCCACAAATTTCCTTCCACCCAGCGTTCCACCAAGTATCCCGATAAAAATGATACCTCACTTGTGTGGGTAGGCTTAACGCCCGCAACAGGAAATGCCCCACAACGCAACGTGGACATATCACATTTTTGAAAGAAAACAGAGGTGTTTTTTGCAAAGTGCCTACCTGTAGATTTTGGCCTCTAGCTCAGCCGGCACCTAGGGAAACCTCCCAAACCTATGCCTTTTTTTAAAACTAGAGACCTAGGGGAATCCAAGATGGGGTGATTTGTGGGGCTCTGACCAGGTTTTGTTACCCAGAATCCTTTGCAAACCTCAAAATTTGGCTAAAAAAACAAATTTTCCTCACATTTTGGTGACAGAAAGTCCTGGAATCAGAGAGGAGCCACAAATTTCCTTCCACCCAGCGTTCCCCCAAGTCTCCCGATAAAAATGATAACTCACTTGTGTGGGTAGGCCTAGCGCCCGCGACAGGAAATGCCCCAAAACGCAACATGGACACATCACATTTTTTTCAAGAAAACAGAGGTGTTTTTTGCAAAGTGCCTACCTGTAGATTTTGGCCTCTAGCTCAGCCGGGCACCTAGGGAAACCTCCCAAACCTATGCCTTTTTTTAAAACTAGAGACCTAGGGCAATCCAAGATGGGGTGATTTGTGGGGCTCTGACCAGGTTTTGTTACCCAGAATCCTTTGCAAACCTCAAAATTTGGCTAAAAAAACAAATTTTCCTCACATTTTGGTGACAGAAAGTCCTGGAATCAGAGAGGAGCCACAAATTTCCTTCCACCCAGCGTTCCCCCAAGTCTCCCGATAAAAATGATAACTCACTTGTGTGGGTTGGCCTAGCGCCCGCGACAGGAAATGCCCCAAAACGCAACATGGACACATCACATTTTTTTCAAGAAAACAGAGGTGTTTTTTGCAAAGTGCCTACCTGTAGATTTTGGCCTCTAGCTCAGCCGGGCACCTGGGGAAACCTCCCAAACCTGTGCATTTTTGAAAACCAGAGACCTAGAGGAATCCAAGATGGGGTGACTTGTGGGGCTCTGACCAGGTTCTGTTACCCAGAATCCTTTGCATACCTCAACATTTGGCTAAAAAAACACATTTTCCTCACATTTTGGTGAGAGAAAGTCCTGGAATCAGAGAGGAGCCACAAATTTCCTTCCACCCAGCGTTCCCCCAAGTCTCCCTGATAAAAATGATACTTCACTTGTGTGGGTAGGCCTAGCGCCCGCGACAGGAAATGCCCCAAAACGCAACGTGCACACATCACATTTTTTTAAAAAGAAAACAGAGGTGTTTTTTGCAAAGTGCCTATGTTAGACCTGACAGCCTTAGGGTAGTCACCCCTAACTTTTTGCCTGCCTCCCTCCATTTTTTTGGACACTGTTTTTGCTGGTTTATAGACTGCGCACTTTACCACTGCTAACCAGTGCTAAAGTGCATATGCTCTCTCCCTTAAAACATGGTAACCTGGAATCATACCTGATTGGACTATTAATTTACTCATAAGTCCCTAGTAAGGTGCACTTTATGTGCATAGGGCTGGTAAATTAAATGCTACTAGTGGGCCTGCAGCACTGGTTGTGCCACCCACTTAAGTAGCCCCTTTTTCCTTGTCTCAGGCCTGCCATTGCAAGGCCTGTGTGTGCAGTTTCACTGCCACCTCGACTTGGCATTTAAAAGTACTTGCCAAGCCTAGAACTCCCCTTTTTCTACATATAAGTCACCCTTAAGGTGTGCCCTAGGTAACCCCTAGGGCAGGGTGCTGTGTAGGTAAAAGGCAGGACATGTACCTGTGTAGTTATATGTCCTGGTAGTGTAAAACTCCTAAATTCGTTTTCACACTACTGAGAGGCCTGCTCCCTTCATAGGCTAACATTAGGGCTGCCCTCATACACTGTTGAAGTGGCAGCTGCTGATCTGAAAGGAGCAGGGAGGTCATATTTAGTATGGCCAGAATGGTAATACAAAGTCCTACTGACTGGTGAAGTCGGATTTAATATTACTATTCTAGAAATGCCACTTTTAGAAAGTGAGCATTTCTTTGCACTCAAATCCTTCTGTGCCTTACAATCCACGTCTGGCTGGGCTTGGTTGACAGCTCCTTGTGCATTCACTCAGACACACCCCAAACACAGGGTACTCAGCCTCACTTGCATACATCTGCATTTTGAATGGGTCTTCCTGGGCTGGGAGGGTGGAGGGCCTGCTCTCACACAAAGGACTGCCACACCCCCTACTGGGACCCTGGCAGACAGGAGTAAACTGAAAGGGGACCTGGTGCACTTCTTAGCCACTCTTTGAAGTCTCCCCCACTTCAAAGGCACATTTGGGTATAAAACAGGGCCTCTGCCCTACCTCATCAGACACTTGCTGGAGAAAAACCCTGAACCAGAAACTACATCCTGCCAAGAAGAACTGCCTGGCTGCTCAAAGGACTCACCTGTCTGCTTTCTACAAAGGACTGCTGCCTTGCTGTTGTCCTGCTGCCTTGCTGAACTCTTGTCTGGCTGTGAAAGTGCTCTCCAAGGGCTTGGATAGAGCTTGCCTCCTGTTCCCTGAAGTCTCAGGACCAAAAAGACTTCTCTCTTTTACTTGGACGCTCCGCGCGCCGAAAAGTTTGACGCACAGCATGTTTCGCGGTGAGAAAAACGCTGCAGACCGACGCTGATCGACGCGACGCTCTTGGGCCGATCGAAGATCCGACGCACGGCCTCGCAAGGACAACGCCGCCCGACCTCTAGAGGAGAAATCGACGCGACGCCTGCCGTGAGATCGTAATTTCAACGCGCAGCCCCGCAGATCGAAGTCTAGAGGAGAAATCGACGCGACGCCTGCCGTGAGTTCGTAAATTCGACGCGCAGCCCCGCAGATCGACGCACAGCCGGAGAACAAGCAGGAGAATCCACGCACAGACCCGGGACATCGGGTAATCCCCGCGATCCACAGAAAGAGACTGTCCACGCGCCGGAAAACGACGCCCGACTTCCCCGCGTGGAAAATAACGACGCAAGTCCGTGTGTGCTGGGGAGAAATCGACGCACACACCCTTTTTCCACGCACCTCTTCTCTTGTGGCCCTCCGAGGAGATTTTTCCACTCCTAACCAGGTACTTGTGCTTGAAAGAGACTTTTGTTACATTCTAAAGACTTAAGACACTTTATATCACTTCCCTGTGATATTTCTACAATTTTCCATTGCAACTTTATTCTTTTTGACCTACAATTATCCTGATAAATATTATATATTTTTCTAAACACTGTGTGGTGTATTTTTGTGGTGCTATATGGTGGTATTGTATGATTTATTGCACAAATACTTTACACATTGCCTTCTAAGTTAAGCCTGACTGCTCGTTCCAAGCTACCAGAGGGTGGGCACAGGATAATCTTGGATAGTGTGTGACTTACCCTGACTAGAGTGAGGGCTTTTGCTTGGACAGAGGGTAACCTGACTGCCAACCAAAAACCCCATTTCTAACAGCCTACCTGTAGATTTTGGCCTCTAGCTCAGCCGGCACCTAGGGAAACCTACCAAAGTTGTGCATTTCTGAAAACTAGAGACCTAGCGGAATCCAAGATGGGGTGACTTGTGGGACTCCGATCAGGTTTTGTTACCCAGAATCCTTTGCAAACCTCAAAATTTGGCTAAAAAAACAAATTTTCCTCACATTTTGGTGACAGAAAGTCCTGGAATCAGAGAGGAGCCACAACTTTCCTTCCACCCAGCATTCCCCCAAGTCTCCCGATAAAAATGATAACTCACTTGTGTGGGTAGGCCTTGCACCCGCGACAGGAAATGCCCCAAAACGCAACGTGGACACATCACATTTTTTTAAAGAAAACAGAGGTGTTTTTTGCAAAGTGCCTACCTGTAGATTTTGGCCTCTAGCTCAGCCGGCACCTAGAGAAACCTCCCAAACCTGTGCATTTTTTAAAACTAGAGACCTACGGGAATCCAGGATGGGGTGACTTGTGGGGCTCTGACCAGGTTCTGTTACCCAGAATCCTTTGCAAACCTCAACATTTGGCTAAAAAAACACACATTTTCCTCACATTTTGGTGACAGAACGTTCTGGAATCAGAGAGGAGCCACAAATTGCATTCCACCCAGCGTTCCCCCAATTCTCCCGATAAAAATGATACCTCACTTGTGTGGGTAGGCCTAGCGCCCGCGACAGTAAATGCCCCAAAACGCAACGTGCACACACATCACATTTTTTGAAAGAAAACAGAGTTTTTTTTTGCAAAGTGCCTACTTGTAGATTTTGGCCTCTAGCTCAGCCGGCACCTAGGGAAACCTACCAAACCTGTGCATTTCTGAAAACTGGAGACCTAGGGGAATCCAAGATGGGGTGACTTGTGGGGCTCTGACCAGGTTTTGTTACCCAGAATCCTTTGCAAATCCCAAAATTTGGCTTAAAAAACAAATTTTCTCACATTTTTTAATGACAGAACGTTCTAGAATCAGACAGGAGCCACACATTTCCTCCCACCCAGGTTCCCCCCAAGTCTCTTGATAAAAATGATACCTCACTTGTGTGGGTAGGCCTAGCGCCTGCGACAGGATATGCCCCAAAACACAACGTGCACACATCACAATTTTTTAAAGAAAACAGAGGTGTTTTTTGCAAAGTGCCTACCTGTAGATTTTGGCCTCTAGCTCAGCCGGCACCAAGGGAAACCTACCAAATTTATGCATTTCTGAAAACTAGAGACCTAGGGGAATCCACGATGGGGTGACTTGTGGGGCTCTGACCAGGTTTTGTTACCCAGAATCCTTTGCAAACCTCAAAATTTGGCTAAAAAAACAAATTTTCCTCACATTTTGGTGACAGAAAGTCCTGGAATCAGAGAGGAGCCACAAATTTCCTTCCACCCAGCGTTCCCCCAAGTCTCCCGATAAAAATGATAACTCACTTGTGTGCGTAGGCCTAGCGCCCGCGACAGGAAATGCCCCAAAACGCAACGTGGACACATCACATTTTTTTAAAAAAAACAGAGGTGTTTTTTGCAAAGTGCCTATCTGTAGATTTTGGCCTCTAGCTCAGCCGGCACCTAGGGAAACCTCCCAAACCTATGCATTTTTTTAAACTAGAGACCTAGGGGAATCCAAGATGGGGTGATTTGTGGGGCTCTGACAGGTTTTGTTACCCAGAATCCTTTGCAAACCTCAAAATTTGGCTAAAAAAACAAATTTTCCTCACATTTTGGTGACAGAAAGTCCTGGAATCAGAGAGGAGCCACAAATTTCCTTCCACCCAGCGTTCCCCCAAGTCTCCCGATAAAAATGATAACTCACTTGTGTGGGTAGGCCTAGCGCCCGCGACAGAAAATGCCCCAAAACGCAACATGGACACATCACATTTTTTTCAAGAAAACAGAGGTGTTTTTTGCAAAGTGCCTACCTGTAGATTTTGGCCTCTAGCTCAGCCGGCACCTAGGGAAACCTCCCAAACCTGTGCATTTTTGAAAACCAGAGACCTAGGGGAATCCAAGATGGGGGGACTTGTGGGGCTCTGACCAGGTTCTGTTACCCAGAATCCTTTGCATACCTCAACATTTGGCTAAAAAAAACACGTTTTCCTCACATTTTGGTGAGAGAAAGTCCTGGAATCAGAGAGGAGCCACAAATTTCCTTCCACCCAGCGATCCCCCAAGTCTCCCTGATAAAAATTATACTTCACTTGTGTGGGTAGGCCTAGCGCCCGCGACAGGAAATGCCCCAAAACGCAACGTGCACACATCACTTTTTTTTTTAAAGAAAACAGAGGTGTTTTTTGCAAAGTGCCTACCTGAAGATTTTGGCCTCTAGCACAACCGGCACCTAGGGAAACCTACCAAACCTAAGCATTTTTGAAAACTATAGACCATGGGGAATCGAAGATGGGGTGACTTGTGGGGCTCTGACCAGGTTCTGTTACCCAGAATCCTTTGCAAACCTCAACATTTGGCTAAAAAAACACATTTTCCTCACATTTTGGTGACAGAAAGTCCTGGAATCAGAGAGGAGCCACAAATTTCCTTCAACCCAGCGTTCCCCCAAGTCTCCCTGATAAAAATGATACTTCACTTGTGTGGGTAGGCCTAGCGCCCGCGACAGGAAATGCCCCAAAACGCAACGTGCACACATCACATTTTTTTTTTAAAGAAAACAGAGGTGTTTTTTTGCAAAGTGCCTACCTGTAGATTTTGGCCTCTAGCTCAGCCGGCACCTACGGAAACCTACCAAACCTAAGCATTTGTGAAAACTATAGACCTAGGGAAATCCAACATGGGGTGACTTGTGGGGCTCTGACCAGGTTCTGTTACCCAGAATCCTTTGCAAACCTCAAAATGTGGTTAAAAAAACACATTTTCCTCACATTTTGGTGACAGAAAGTTCTGGAATCAGAGAGGAGCCACAAATTTCCTTCCACCCAGCGTTCCACCAAGTATCCCGATAAAAATGATACCTCACTTGTGTGGGTAGGCTTAACGCCCGCAACAGGAAATGCCCCACAACGCAACGTGGACATATCACATTTTGGAAAGAAAACAGAGGTGTTTTTTGCAAAGTGCCTACCTGTAGATTTTGGTCTCTAGCTCAGCCGGCACCTAGGGAAACCTCCCAAACCTATGCCTTTTTTTAAAACTAGAGACCTAGGGGAATCCAAGATGGGGTGATTTGTGGGGCTCTGACCAGGTTTTGTTACCCAGAATCCTTTGCAAACCTCAAAATTTGGCTAAAAAAACAAATTTTCCTCACATTTTGGTGACAGAAAGTCCTGGAATCAGAGAGGAGCCACAAATTTCCTTCCACCCAGCGTTCCCCCAAGTCTCCCGATAAAAATGATAACTCACTTGTGTGGGTAGGCCTAGCGCCCGCGACAGGAAATGCCCCAAAACGCAACATGGGCACATCACATTTTTTTCAAGAAAACAGAGGTGTTTTTTGCAAAGTGCCTACCTGTAGATTTTGGCCTCTAGCTCAGCCGGGCACCTAGGGAAACCTCCCAAACCTATGCCTTTTTTTAAAACTAGAGACCTAGGGCAATCCAAGATGGGGTGATTTGTGGGGCTCTGACCAGGTTTTGTTACCCAGAATCCTTTGCAAACCTCAAAATTTGGCTAAAAAAACAAATTTTCCTCACATTTTGGTGACAGAAAGTCCTGGAATCAGAGAGGAGCCACAAATTTCCTTCCACCCAGCATTCCCCCAAGTCTCCCGATAAAAATGATAACTCACTTGTGTGGGTTGGCCTAGCGCCCGCGACAGGAAATGCCCCAAAACGCAACATGGACACATCACATTTTTTTCAAGAAAACAGAGGTGTTTTTTGCAAAGTGCCTACCTGTAGATTTTGGCCTCTAGCTCAGCCGGGCACCTGGGGAAACCTCCCAAACCTGTGCATTTTTGAAAACCAGAGACCTAGAGGAATCCAAGATGGGGTGACTTGTGGGGCTCTGACCAGGTTCTGTTACCCAGAATCCTTTGCATACCTCAACATTTGGCTAAAAAAACACATTTTCCTCACATTTTGGTGAGAGAAAGTCCTGGAATCAGAGAGGAGCCACAAATTTCCTTCCACCCAGCGTTCCCCCAAGTCTCCCTGATAAAAATGATACTTCACTTGTGTGGGTAGGCCTAGCGCCCGCGACAGGAAATGCCCCAAAACGCAACGTGCACACATCACATTTTTTTTAAAAAGAAAACAGAGGTGTTTTTTGCAAAGTGCCTATGTTAGACCTGACAGCCTTAGGGTAGTCACCCCTAACTTTTTGCCTGCCTCCCTCCATTTTTTTGGACACTGTTTTTGCTGGTTTATAGACTGCGCACTTTACCACTGCTAACCAGTGCTAAAGTGCATATGCTCTCTCCCTTAAAAAATGGTAACCTGGAATCATACCTGATTGGACTATTAATTTACTCATAAGTCCCTAGTAAGGTGCACTTTATGTGCATAGGGCTGGTAAATTAAATGCTACTAGTGGGCCTGCAGCACTGGTTGTGCCACCCACTTAAGTAGCCCCTTTTTCCTTGTCTCAGGCCTGCCATTGCAAGGCCTGTGTGTGCAGTTTCACTGCCACCTCGACTTGGCATTTAAAAGTACTTGCCAAGCCTAGAACTCCCCTTTTTCTACATATAAGTCACCCTTAAGGTGTGCCCTAGGTAACCCCTAGGGCAGGGTGCTGTGTAGGTAAAAGGCAGGACATGTACCTGTGTAGTTATATGTCCTGGTAGTGTAAAACTCCTAAATTCGTTTTCACACTACTGAGAGGCCTGCTCCCTTCATAGGCTAACATTAGGGCTGCCCTCATACACTGTTGAAGTGGCAGCTGCTGATCTGAAAGGAGCAGGGAGGTCATATTTAGTATGGCCAGAATGGTAATACAAAGTCCTACTGACTGGTGAAGTCGGATTTAATATTACTATTCTAGAAATGCCACTTTTAGAAAGTGAGCATTTCTTTGCACTCAAATCCTTCTGTGCCTTACAATCCACGTCTGGCTGGGCTTGGTTGACAGCTCCTTGTGCATTCACTCAGACACACCCCAAACACAGGGTACTCAGCCTCACTTGCATACATCTGCATTTTGAATGGGTCTTCCTGGGCTGGGAGGGTGGAGGGCCTGCTCTCACACAAAGGACTGCCACACCCCCTACTGGGACCCTGGCAGACAGGAGTAAACTGAAAGGGGACCTGGTGCACTTCTTAGCCACTCTTTGAAGTCTCCCCCACTTCAAAGGCACATTTGGGTATAAAACAGGGCCTCTGCCCTACCTCATCAGACACTTGCTGGAGAAAAACCCTGAACCAGAAACTACATCCTGCCAAGAAGAACTGCCTGGCTGCTCAAAGGACTCACCTGTCTGCTTTCTACAAAGGACTGCTGCCTTGCTGTTGTCCTGCTGCCTTGCTGAACTCTTGTCTGGCTGTGAAAGTGCTCTCCAAGGGCTTGGATAGAGCTTGCCTCCTGTTCCCTGAAGTCTCAGGACCAAAAAGACTTCTCTCTTTTACTTGGACGCTCCGCGCGCCGAAAAGTTTGACGCACAGCATGTTTCGCGGTGAGAAAAACGCTGCAGACCGACGCTGATCGACGCGACGCTCTTGGGCCGATCGAAGATCCGACGCACGGCCTCGCAAGGACAACGCCGCCCGACCTCTAGAGGAGAAATCGACGCGACGCCTGCCGTGAGATCGTAATTTCAACGCGCAGCCCTGCAGATCGAAGTCTAGAGGAGAAATCGACGCGACGCCTGCCGTGAGTTCGTAAATTCGACGCGCAGCCCCGCAGATCGACGCACAGCCGGAGAACAAGCAGGAGAATCCACGCACAGACCCGGGACATCGGGTAATCCCCGCGATCCACAGAAAGAGACTGTCCACGCGCCGGAAAACGACGCCCGACTTCCCCGCGTGGAAAATAACGACGCAAGTCCGTGTGTGCTGGGGAGAAATCGACGCACACACCCTTTTTCCACGCACCTCTTCTCTTGTGGCCCTCCGAGGAGATTTTTCCACTCCTAACCAGGTACTTGTGCTTGAAAGAGACTTTTGTTACATTCTAAAGACTTAAGACACTTTATATCACTTCCCTGTGATATTTCTACAATTTTCCATTGCAACTTTATTCTTTTTGACCTACAATTATCCTGATAAATATTATATATTTTTCTAAACACTGTGTGGTGTATTTTTGTGGTGCTATATGGTGGTATTGTATGATTTATTGCACAAATACTTTACACATTGCCTTCTAAGTTAAGCCTGACTGCTCGTTCCAAGCTACCAGAGGGTGGGCACAGGATAATCTTGGATAGTGTGTGACTTACCCTGACTAGAGTGAGGGCTTTTGCTTGGACAGAGGGTAACCTGACTGCCAACCAAAAACCCCATTTCTAACAGCCTACCTGTAGATTTTGGCCTCTAGCTCAGCCGGCACCTAGGGAAACCTACCAAAGTTGTGCATTTCTGAAAACTAGAGACCTAGCGGAATCCAAGATGGGGTGACTTGTGGGACTCCGATCAGGTTTTGTTACCCAGAATCCTTTGCAAACCTCAAAATTTGGCTAAAAAAACAAATTTTCCTCACATTTTGGTGACAGAAAGTCCTGGAATCAGAGAGGAGCCACAACTTTCCTTCCACCCAGCATTCCCCCAAGTCTCCCGATAAAAATGATAACTCACTTGTGTGGGTAGGCCTTGCACCCGCGACAGGAAATGCCCCCAAAACGCAACGTGGACACATCACATTTTTTTAAAGAAAACAGAGGTGTTTTTTGCAAAGTGCCTACCTGTAGATTTTGGCCTCTAGCTCAGCCGGCACCTAGAGAAACCTCCCAAACCTGTGCATTTTTTAAAACTAGAGACCTACGGGAATCCAGGATGGGGTGACTTGTGGGGCTCTGACCAGGTTCTGTTACCCAGAATCCTTTGCAAACCTCAACATTTGGCTAAAAAAACACACATTTTCCTCACATTTTGGTGACAGAACGTTCTGGAATCAGAGAGGAGCCACAAATTGCATTCCACCCAGCGTTCCCCCAATTCTCCCGATAAAAATGATACCTCACTTGTGTGGGTAGGCCTAGCGCCCGCGACAGTAAATGCCCCAAAACGCAACGTGCACACACATCACATTTTTTGAAAGAAAACAGAGTTTTTTTTTGCAAAGTGCCTACTTGTAGATTTTGGCCTCTAGCTCAGCCGGCACCTAGGGAAACCTACCAAACCTGTGCATTTCTGAAAACTGGAGACCTAGGGGAATCCAAGATGGGGTGACTTGTGGGGCTCTGACCAGGTTTTGTTACCCAGAATCCTTTGCAAATCCCAAAATTTGGCTTAAAAAACACATTTTCTCACATTTTTTAATGACAGAACGTTCTAGAATCAGACAGGAGCCACACATTTCCTCCCACCCAGGTTCCCCCCAAGTCTCTTGATAAAAATGATACCTCACTTGTGTGGGTAGGCCTAGCGCCTGCGACAGGAAATGCCCCAAAACACAACGTGCACACATCACAATTTTTTTAAGAAAACAGAGGTGTTTTTTGCAAAGTGCCTACCTGTAGATTTTGGCCTCTAGCTCAGCCGGCACCAAGGGAAACCTACCAAATTTATGCATTTCTGAAAACTAGAGACCTAGGGGAATCCACGATGGGGTGACTTGTGGGGCTCTGACCAGGTTTTGTTACCCAGAATCCTTTGCAAACCTCAAAATTTGGCTAAAAAAACAAATTTTCCTCACATTTTGGTGACAGAAAGTCCTGGAATCAGAGAGGAGCCACAAATTTCCTTCCACCCAGCGTTCCCCCAAGTCTCCCGATAAAAATGATAACTCACTTGTGTGGGTAGGCCTAGCGCCCGCGACAGGAAATGCCCCAAAACGCAACGTGGACACATCACATTTTTTTTAAAAAAAACAGAGGTGTTTTTTGCAAAGTGCCTATCTGTAGATTTTGGCCTCTAGCTCAGCCGGCACCTAGGGAAACCTCCCAAACCTATGCATTTTTTTAAACTAGAGACCTAGGGGAATCCAAGATGGGGTGATTTGTGGGGCTCTGACAGGTTTTGTTACCCAGAATCCTTTGCAAACCTCAAAATTTGGCTAAAAAAACAAATTTTCCTCACATTTTGGTGACAGAAAGTCCTGGAATCAGAGAGGAGCCACAAATTTCCTTCCACCCAGCGTTCCCCCAAGTCTCCCGATAAAAATGATAACTCACTTGTGTGGGTAGGCCTAGCGCCCGCGACAGGAAATGCCCCAAAACGCAACATGGACACATCACATTTTTTTCAAGAAAACAGAGGTGTTTTTTGCAAAGTGCCTACCTGTAGATTTTGGCCTCTAGCTCAGCCGGCACCTAGGGAAACCTCCCAAACCTGTGCATTTTTGAAAACCAGAGACCTAGGGGAATCCAAGATGGGGGGACTTGTGGGGCTCTGACCAGGTTCTGTTACCCAGAATCCTTTGCATACCTCAACATTTGGCTAAAAAAAACACGTTTTCCTCACATTTTGGTGAGAGAAAGTCCTGGAATCAGAGAGGAGCCACAAATTTCCTTCCACCCAGCGATCCCCCAAGTCTCCCTGATAAAAATTATACTTCACTTGTGTGGGTAGGCCTAGCGCCCGCGACAGGAAATGCCCCAAAACGCAACGTGCACACATCACATTTTTTTTTAAAGAAAACAGAGGTGTTTTTTGCAAAGTGCCTACCTGTAGATTTTGGCCTCTAGCACAACCGGCACCTAGGGAAACCTACCAAACCTAAGCATTTTTGAAAACTATAGACCATGGGGAATCGAAGATGGGGTGACTTGTGGGGCTCTGACCAGGTTCTGTTACCCAGAATCCTTTGCAAACCTCAACATTTGGCTAAAAAAACACATTTTCCTCACATTTTGGTGACAGAAAGTCCTGGAATCAGAGAGGAGCCACAAATTTCCTTCAACCCAGCGTTCCCCCAAGTCTCCCTGATAAAAATGATACTTCACTTGTGTGGGTAGGCCTAGCGCCCGCGACAGGAAATGCCCCAAAACGCAACGTGCACACATCACATTTTTTTTTAAAGAAAACAGAGGTGTTTTTTTGCAAAGTGCCTACCTGTAGATTTTGGCCTCTAGCTCAGCCGGCACCTACGGAAACCTACCAAACCTAAGCATTTGTGAAAACTATAGACCTAGGGAAATCCAACATGGGGTGACTTGTGGGGCTCTGACCAGGTTCTGTTACCCAGAATCCTTTGCAAACCTCAAAATGTGGTTAAAAAAACACATTTTCCTCACATTTTGGTGACAGAAAGTTCTGGAATCAGAGAGGAGCCACAAATTTCCTTCCACCCAGCGTTCCACCAAGTATCCCGATAAAAATGATACCTCACTTGTGTGGGTAGGCTTAACGCCCGCAACAGGAAATGCCCCACAACGCAACGTGGACATATCACATTTTTGAAAGAAAACAGAGGTGTTTTTTGCAAAGTGCCTACCTGTAGATTTTGGCCTCTAGCTCAGCCGGCACCTAGGGAAACCTCCCAAACCTATGCCTTTTTTTAAAACTAGAGACCTAGGGGAATCCAAGATGGGGTGATTTGTGGGGCTCTGACCAGGTTTTGTTACCCAGAATCCTTTGCAAACCTCAAAATTTGGCTAAAAAAACAAATTTTCCTCACATTTTGGTGACAGAAAGTCCTGGAATCAGAGAGGAGCCACAAATTTCCTTCCACCCAGCGTTCCCCCAAGTCTCCCGATAAAAATGATAACTCACTTGTGTGGGTAGGCCTAGCGCCCGCGACAGGAAATGCCCCAAAACGCAACATGGACACATCACATTTTTTTCAAGAAAACAGAGGTGTTTTTTGCAAAGTGCCTACCTGTAGATTTTGGCCTCTAGCTCAGCCGGGCACCTAGGGAAACCTCCCAAACCTATGCCTTTTTTTAAAACTAGAGACCTAGGGCAATCCAAGATGGGGTGATTTGTGGGGCTCTGACCAGGTTTTGTTACCCAGAATCCTTTGCAAACCTCAAAATTTGGCTAAAAAAACACATTTTCCTCACATTTTGGTGACAGAAAGTCCTGGAATCAGAGAGGAGCCACAAATTTCCTTCCACCCAGCGTTCCCCCAAGTCTCCCGATAAAAATGATAACTCACTTGTGTGGGTTGGCCTAGCGCCCGCGACAGGAAATGCCCCAAAACGCAACATGGACACATCACATTTTTTTCAAGAAAACAGAGGTGTTTTTTGCAAAGTGCCTACCTGTAGATTTTGGCCTCTAGCTCAGCCGGGCACCTGGGGAAACCTCCCAAACCTGTGCATTTTTGAAAACCAGAGACCTAGAGGAATCCAAGATGGGGTGACTTGTGGGGCTCTGACCAGGTTCTGTTACCCAGAATCCTTTGCATACCTCAACATTTGGCTAAAAAAACACATTTTCCTCACATTTTGGTGAGAGAAAGTCCTGGAATCAGAGAGGAGCCACAAATTTCCTTCCACCCAGCGTTCCCCCAAGTCTCCCTGATAAAAATGATACTTCACTTGTGTGGGTAGGCCTAGCGCCCGCGACAGGAAATGCCCCAAAACGCAACGTGCACACATCACATTTTTTTAAAAAGAAAACAGAGGTGTTTTTTGCAAAGTGCCTATGTTAGACCTGACAGCCTTAGGGTAGTCACCCCTAACTTTTTGCCTGCCTCCCTCCATTTTTTGGGACACTGTTTTTGCTGGTTTATAGACTGCGCACTTTACCACTGCTAACCAGTGCTAAAGTGCATATGCTCTCTCCCTTAAAACATGGTAACCTGGAATCATACCTGATTGGACTATTAATTTACTCATAAGTCCCTAGTAAGGTGCACTTTATGTGCATAGGGCTGGTAAATTAAATGCTACTAGTGGGCCTGCAGCACTGGTTGTGCCACCCACTTAAGTAGCCCCTTTTTCCTTGTCTCAGGCCTGCCATTGCAAGGCCTGTGTGTGCAGTTTCACTGCCACCTCGACTTGGCATTTAAAAGTACTTGCCAAGCCTAGAACTCCCCTTTTTCTACATATAAGTCACCCTTAAGGTGTGCCCTAGGTAACCCCTAGGGCAGGGTGCTGTGTAGGTAAAAGGCAGGACATGTACCTGTGTAGTTATATGTCCTGGTAGTGTAAGACTCCTAAATTCGTTTTCACACTACTGAGAGGCCTGCTCCCTTCATAGGCTAACATTAGGGCTGCCCTCATACACTGTTGAAGTGGCAGCTGCTGATCTGAAAGGAGCAGGGAGGTCATATTTAGTATGGCCAGAATGGTAATACAAAGTCCTACTGACTGGTGAAGTCGGATTTAATATTACTATTCTAGAAATGCCACTTTTAGAAAGTGAGCATTTCTTTGCACTCAAATCCTTCTGTGCCTTACAATCCACGTCTGGCTGGGCTTGGTTGACAGCTCCTTGTGCATTCACTCAGACACACCCCAAACACAGGGTACTCAGCCTCACTTGCATACATCTGCATTTTGAATGGGTCTTCCTGGGCTGGGAGGGTGGAGGGCCTGCTCTCACACAAAGGACTGCCACACCCCCTACTGGGACCCTGGCAGACAGGAGTAAACTGAAAGGGGACCTGGTGCACTTCTTAGCCACTCTTTGAAGTCTCCCCCACTTCAAAGGCACATTTGGGTATAAAACAGGCCCTCTGCCCTACCTCATCAGACACTTGCTGGAGAAAAACCCTGAACCAGAAACTACATCCTGCCAAGAAGAACTGCCTGGCTGCTCAAAGGACTCACCTGTCTGCTTTCTACAAAGGACTGCTGCCTTGCTGTTGCCCTGCTGCCTTGCTGAACTCTTGTCTGGCTGTGAAAGTGCTCTCCAAGGGCTTGGATAGAGCTTGCCTCCTGTTCCCTGAAGTCTCAGGACCAAAAAGACTTCTCTCTTTTACTTGGACGCTCCGTGCGCCGAAAATTTCGACGCACAGCTTGTTTCGCGGCGAGAAAAACGCCGCACACCGACGCTGATCGACGCGACGCTCTTGGGACGATCGAAGATCCGACGCACGGCCTCGCAAGGACAACGCCGCCCGACCTCTAGAGGAGAAATCGACGCGACGCCTGCCGTGAGATCGTAATTTCAACGCGCAGCCCCGCAGATCGAAGTCTAGAGGAGAAATCGACGCGACGCCTGCCGTGAGTTCGTAAATTCGACGCGCAGCCCCGCAGATCGACGCACAGCCGGAGAACAAGCAGGAGAATCCACGCAGAGACCCGGGACATCTGGTAATCCCCGCGATCCACAGAAAGAGACTGTCCACGCGCCGGAAAACGACGCCCGACTTCCCCGCGTGGAAAATAACGACGCAAGTCTGTGTGTGCTGGGGAGAAATCGAAGCACACACCCTTTTTCCACGCACCTCTTCTCTTGTGGCCCTCCGAGGAGATTTTTCCACTCCTAACCAGGTACTTGTGCTTGAAAGAGACTTTTGTTACATTCTAAAGACTTAAGACACTTTATATCACTTCCCTGTGATATTTCTACAATTTTCCATTGCAACTTTATTCTTTTTGACCTACAATTATCCTGATAAATATTATATATTTTTCTAAACACTGTGTGGTGTATTTTTGTGGTGCTATATGGTGGTATTGTATGATTTATTGCACAAATACTTTACACATTGCCTTCTAAGTTAAGCCTGACTGCTCGTGCCAAGCTACCAGAGGGTGGGCACAGGATAATCTTGGATAGTGTGTGACTTACCCTGACTAGAGTGAGGGCTTTTGCTTGGACAGAGGGTAACCTGACTGCCAACCAAAAACCCCATTTCTAACATTGGTGATCAGCGGTGAGGATAGGACTTGTATTTGTGCAGTGACATACAGTAGCTAAGTATTTCACTACCTACCCACAGTTGAAGGTCAACTTGGTTTTTATCTCTTTTTGAAAATCCGTTTTTTTCCTGACAATTTTCAAAAACTAAATCCTCACTCAACATGTCTCTGACTGGGTCTCAGACAGGGGACTTTGACCTAGTCCAGTTGGATACATACACGGTCAAACAACTAAGAGGATTCTGCAGGGCATTAAGGGTACCCACCCAAGGGGCCTCCAGAAAGGAGGACTTTCAAGTGGCGCTGAGGGCCTGGGCAGAAGCCCATTTAGAGGATGATGAGGAAGGGGAGCCAGAAAATGGCCCCTCAGAAGGATTTTCACTATCTATGGATGGTGTTACCACTGCAATTGTGCACCCTTCCAGACCAGGGAGCAGTGTCTCCATGCAAAGCCTGACCGCAGAGGAAAGGAGAGAGGAAAGGGAGTTCCAATTGCAAATGGCAAAACTGAAAATTGAGGCGCAACAGGAGGAGAGGAGGGCAGAAAGAGAAGCCAAACAAGCTGAGGCTGAAAGAGCAGCCAAACAGATTGAAGCTGAAAGAACAGCCAAACAGATTCAAGCAGAAGCTGAAAGGGCAGCCAAACAAGCAGAAGCTGAAAGAGCAGCCAAACAAGTGGAAGCTGAAAGAGCTTTGGCTGAAAAGAAACTATTGTTGGCTCATGAACTGAGTCTCAAGGAGCTGGAGATCAAGGCAAGACAGTCTGAATCCAGCAATAATGGTGGCAGCATACAGATAGGACCTGCTGGAGAAAAGAAGGTTCGTATACCCAAAAATGTGGTGCCCAGTTTTGTGGTGGGAGATGACATAGATAAATGGTTAGCTGCTTATGAAGTTGCACTAAGGGCTCATGAGGTTCCTGAAGGGCAATGGGGGGTAGCTATGTGGGGTTATGTGCCGCCATTGGGGAGGGACACACTTCTCACATTGGATCCACCGGATCAAAACACATACCCACTCCAGAAAGCCACTTTACTTGCCAAGTTTGGGCTGACCCCTGAGGGATACCGTCAGAGGTTCAGGGACAGCACCAAACAAACCACACAAACATGGGTAGATTTCTTTGATTTCTCTAGTAAGGCACTGAATGGATGGGTGCGGGGCAACAAAGTAGCAGATTATAAAGGTTTATATGACTTGATCCTGAGAGAGCATATGCTTAATGTTACTTATACAGATTTGCGCCAGCACCTAGTGGATAGTAAGCTGACTGATCCCAGGAAGCTTGCTGAGGAGGCGGACCTCTGGGTTAGCACCAGAGTGTCCAAAAAGGTACCTGGGGGGGACTCCCACAAAGGTGGTCAGGGTTCCCAACAGAAGAAAGAGGGGGGAGATAAACTTACAGATAAGGAACTCTCTAAAGGCCCCCAAAAGAATTCCCAGGGAGGGGGTGGCAACCCTTCCTTTTCCAAATTTGGGAAAAAGCCAGGGACATTTGACAAGTCAGGAAAATCTAGCCCCAAATGCATGGAGTGTTACCAATATGGTCACTACAAAGGCGATCCACAGTGCCCCAAGAGGGCACCGTCCACTACCGGACAGGCACCTGGGTTGACTAGTGTAGCACTCGGGGGGAGATGGACCCAACTAGCTTTGGGGAGCAGGTAGAGATTTCCCTAGTGTCCCTGGGAGAAGGAGAAATGGTGCCCAAGGCCCACATGCCCAGAAATACTTCCAAGTACCGGCAGTGGGTCACCATTGATGGGCAGAGGGTGGAGGCTGTGCGTGACACAGGAGCCAGTATGACTACTATCAAGAGTCAGCTGGTGTCAGCAGAGCAGATAGTACCTAATACATTCCACCAGGTCAGAGTCGCTGACAATCGCGAGAGTCACCTACCGGTGGCTCTGGTTCCCTTTGAGTGGGGGGGGGTCTCTGGTACTCTGAAAGTAGCTGTGAGTCCTGCCATGCCTGTAGATTGTCTGTTAGGCAATGACCTTGAGCACACTGCTTGGAAAGAAGTGGAGCTCAGGTCTCACCTGGAGATGTTAGGGTTACCTGAGTGGGTCTGCATGACCACACGGTCCATGGCTGACTGAGAGGGAAGTCAAGGGCATCTGGAGCCTGGAACGATGGCCCAGAGAGCTGCCAGGAGGAGGGACCAGGGGTGCGGGAAACCGGCCCCAGCTGTTCCCACAGTGGCTGACGGGGCTCCTGAGGAGGAGGCTTCCGAGCCAACTGGGGAAGACATTGCCGCCCTAGGTGACTTACCTGAGCTTGCTGGCTGGCAAGTTGAGGGTGGACCCACCAGGGAGGAATTCTGCAAGGCGCAGAAAGAATGTCCCACTCTAGAAGGTTTGAGGAAACAAGCCTCAAACCAGGCAGCCGGCGACGCCTCTGGCGATCACCACCTATATTGGGAGAATGATCTCCTCTACAGTGAGCCTAAGGTTCCGGGCTTTGGGGCAGCACGTATGCTGGTGGTCCCCCAATGTTACCGAACCTTCCTACTGGGTCTGGCTCACGACATTCCCCTGGCAGGACATTTGGGGCAGGGCAAGACCTTTAACAGGCTTGTCACCCACTTTTATTGGCCCAAAATGAGGACACACTCAGACAAGTTCTGCAGATCCTGTCCTACCTGCCAGGCCAGTGGTAAAGCAGGAAAAAGGGTTAAAACCCCCCTGATTCCACTTCCTGTCGTTGGCACCCCCTTTGAAAGGGTGGGCATCGACATTGTTGGTCCCTTGGACCCCAAAACTGCCTTAGGCAACAGGGTCATCCTGGTTTTGGTGGACCATGCCACCCGTTACCCAGAGGCAATCCCTCTGAGGACAGTAACTGCACCGGGGGTGGCCAGAACCCTGATGGGGATATTTACCCGTGTGGGATTCCCCAAGGAAATAGTGTCTGACAGAGGCACTAACTTCATGTCTGCATACATGAAGTCTCTGTGGGATGCGTGTGGTGTAACTTACAAGTTCACCACACCCTATCACCCCCAGTCGAATGGTCTTGTGGAGAGATTCAACAAGACCCTGAAAGGCATGATTGGGGGCCTCCCTGAGGCCATGAGGCGTAAGTGGGACGTCCTCTTACCATGCCTTCTCTTTGCTTACAGAGAGGTCCCCCAGAGAGGGGTAGGGTTCAGTCCCTTTGAACTTCTCTATGGGTACCCTGTCAGGGGACCCTTAAGCATTGTCCAGGAGGGATTGGAGAAAGCTCCAAAGACACCCCCTCAGGATGTGGTCAGCTATATGTTGGCCCTCCTCAACCAGATGACCCGCTTCTGGAAAGAAGCCCAAGATAACCTTGAGGCCAGTCAAGAGGTGATGAAACAATGGTATGACCAGAAGGCCACCCTGGTAGAGTTTCAACCTGGAGACAAAGTGTGGGTAATGGAGCCAGTAGAGCCCAGAGCTCTCCAGGACCGCTGGTCTGGCCCATTTGAAATAAAGGAGCGGAAAGGGGAGACCACTTACCTAGTGGACCTCAAAACCCCTAGGAATCCCCTAAGGGTGCTCCATGTGAACCGACTAAAAGCTCATTTTGAGAGGTCGGAGATCAACATGCTTCTGGTCACAGATGAAGGAACGGAAGAGGAGAGTGAACCTCTCCCCGACCTCCTCTCTGCCCAAGAAGGTGATGGGTCAGTAAGCGGGGTCATTCTGTCTGACTCCCTGACTCTAAATCAGAAAGGAGACTGTTATGAGCTGTTGGAGCAGTTCTCCCCCCTGTTCTCCCTTACTCCTGGGCTGACCCACCTCTGTGTTCATGATATTGACACTGGTGACAGTCTCCCTGTGAAAAACAAAATTTACAGGTTGTCGGATAAGGTGAAGGCCAGCATCAAGGAGGAGGTCTCCAAGATGTTGACTCTAGGGGTCATTGAGAAATCCAGTAGTCCCTGGGCCAGCCCAGTGGTATTGGTCCCTAAGGCTACTGCCCCAGGTGCGAAGCCAGAACTCCGGTTCTGTGTGGACTACCGGGGTCTCAACTCAGTCACACGGACTGATGCTCACCCCATCCCCCGAGCTGATGAGCTCGTGGACAGGCTAGGCGCTGCCAAGTTCCTGAGTACGTTTGATCTTACTTCAGGGTACTGGCAGATCGGCCTAACTGAGGGGGCCAAGGAAAGATCTGCATTTTCAACCCCGGATGGCCATTACCAGTTCCGGGTGATGCCGTTTGGGTTGAAAAATGCCCCCGCTACCTTCCAACGGTTGGTTAACGGGGTCCTAGCTGGCAAGGATGCCTTCTGTGCAGCCTACCTGGATGACATAGCTGTCTACAGTTCCAGCTGGGAGGAACACCTGCTTCACCTCAAGGAGGTGCTTCAGGCCCTGCAACAGGCAGGCCTGACCATCAAGGCCAGTAAGTGCCAGATTGGGCAGGGTTCCGTGGTGTACTTAGGACACCTAGTGGGTGGTGGCAAGGTGCAGCCACTCCAGGCCAAGATTGAAACTATCAAGGCCTGGCAACCACCCCGAACACAGACGGAGGTGAGAGCCTTTCTAGGCCTCACAGGATACTACCGCCGATTTGTCAAGGGCTATGGTACCATTGTAACACCCTTGACAGAACTCACTTCCAAGAAGCAACCTAGGTTGGTGAATTGGACAGAGGCTTGTCAGAAAGCCTTTGACGCCCTGAAGGAAGCCATGTGCACGGCCCCCGTACTCATGGCCCCTGACTACTCCCAGGAATTTATCGTGCAGACAGACGCTTCAGAGCATGGCATAGGGGCAGTCCTAGCACAGCTGAATGAGGAGGGCAGAGATCAACCGGTAGTCTTTATTAGCAGAAGGCTATTACCACAGAGGTGGAGTGCTATTGAACGAGAAGCTTTTGCTGTGGTCTGGGCACTAAAGAAGCTAAGACCCTACCTGTTTGGGACTCACTTCCGGGTTCAGACAGACCACAGGCCCCTCAGATGGCTCATGCAGATGAGGGGTGAGAATCCAAAACTCTTGAGGTGGTCCATTTCCCTACAGGGGATGGACTTTACGGTGGAACATCGCCCAGGGGTTGACCACGCCAATGCTGATGGTCTCTCCAGGTACTTCCGCTTTAGCGATGAGAGCTCCCAGGAGGTCGGGTAGCTCTCCCCACTTTCAGCTGGGGGGGACACATGTTAGACCTGACAGCCTTAGGGTAGTCACCCCTAACTTTTTGCCTGCCTCCCTCCATTTTTTTGGACACTGTTTTTGCTGGTTTATAGACTCTGCGCACTTTACCACTGCTAACCAGTGCTAAAGTGCATATGCTCTCTCCCTTAAAACATGGTAACCTGGAATCATACCTGATTGGACTATTAATTTACTTATAAGTCCCTAGTAAGGTGCACTTTATGTGCATAGGGCTGGTAAATTAAATGCTACTAGTGGGCCTGCAGCACTGGTTGTGCCACCCACTTAAGTAGCCCCTTTTTCCTTGTCTCAGGCCTGCCATTGCAAGGCCTGTGTGTGCAGTTTCACTGCCACCTCGACTTGGCATTTAAAAGTACTTGCCAAGCCTAGAACTCCCCTTTTTCTACATATAAGTCACCCTTAAGGTGTGCCCTAGGTAACCCCTAGGGCAGGGTGCTGTGTAGGTAAAAGGCAGGACATGTACCTGTGTAGTTATATGTCCTGGTAGTGTAAAACTCCTAAATTCGTTTTCACACTACTGAGAGGCCTGCTCCCTTCATAGGCTAACATTAGGGCTGCCCTCATACACTGTTGAAGTGGCAGCTGCTGATCTGAAAGGAGCAGGGAGGTCATATTTAGTATGGCCAGAATGGTAATACAAAGTCCTACTGACTGGTGAAGTCGGATTTAATATTACTATTCTAGAAATGCCACTTTTAGAAAGTGAGCATTTCTTTGCACTCAAATCCTTCTGTGCCTTACAATCCACGTCTGGCTGGGCTTGGTTGACAGCTCCTTGTGCATTCACTCAGACACACCCCAAACACAGGGTACTCAGCCTCACTTGCATACATCTGAATTTTGAATGGGTCTTCCTGGGCTGGGAGGGTGGAGGGCCTGCTCTCACACAAAGGACTGCCACACCCCCTACTGGGACCCTGGCAGACAGGAGTAAACTGAAAGGGGACCTGGTGCACTTCTTAGCCACTCTTTGAAGTCTCCCCCACTTCAAAGGCACATTTGGGTATAAAACAGGGCCTCTGCCCTACCTCATCAGACACTTGCTGGAGAAAAACCCTGAACCAGAAACTACATCCTGCCAAGAAGAACTGCCTGGCTGCTCAAAGGACTCACCTGTCTGCTTTCTACAAAGGACTGCTGCCTTGCTGTTGCCCTGCTGCCTTGCTGAACTCTTGTCTGGCTGTGAAAGTGCTCTCCAAGGGCTTGGATAGAGCTTGCCTCCTGTTCCCTGAAGTCTCAGGACCAAAAAGACTTCTCTCTTTTACTTGGACGCTCCGCGCGCCGAAAAGTTTGACGCACAGCATGTTTCGCGGTGAGAAAAACGCTGCAGACCGACGCTGATCGACGCGACGCTCTTGGGCCGATCGAAGATCCGACGCACGGCCTCGCAAGGACAACGCCGCCCGACCTCTAGAGGAGAAATCGACGCGACGCCTGCCGTGAGATCGTAATTTCAACGCGCAGCCCCGCAGATCGAAGTCTAGAGGAGAAATCGACGCGACGCCTGCCGTGAGTTCGTAAATTCGACGCGCAGCCCCGCAGATCGACGCACAGCCGGAGAACAAGCAGGAGAATCCACGCACAGACCCGGGACATCTGGTAATCCCCGCGATCCACAGAAAGAGACTGTCCACGCGCCGGAAAACGACGCCCGACTTCCCCGCGTGGAAAATAACGACGCAAGTCCGTGTGTGCTGGGGAGAAATCGACGCACACACCCTTTTTCCACGCACCTCTTCTCTTGTGGCCCTCCGAGGAGATTTTTCCACTCCTAACCAGGTACTTGTGCTTGAAAGAGACTTTTGTTACATTCTAAAGACTTAAGACACTTTATATCACTTCCCTGTGATATTTCTACAATTTTCCATTGCAACTTTATTCTTTTTGACCTACAATTATCCTGATAAATATTATATATTTTTCTAAACACTGTGTGGTGTATTTTTGTGGTGCTATATGGTGGTATTGTATGATTTATTGCACAAATACTTTACACATTGCCTTCTAAGTTAAGCCTGACTGCTCGTTCCAAGCTACCAGAGGGTGGGCACAGGATAATCTTGGATAGTGTGTGACTTACCCTGACTAGAGTGAGGGCTTTTGCTTGGACAGAGGGTAACCTGACTGCCAACCAAAAACCCCATTTCTAACAGCCTACCTGTAGATTTTGGCCTCTAGCTCAGCCGGCACCTAGGGAAACCTACCAAACCTAAGCATTTTTGAAAACTATAGACCTCGGGGAATCAAAGATGGGGTGACTTGTGGGGCTCTGACCAGGTTCTGTTACCCAGAATCCTTTGCAAACCTCAACATTTGGCTAAAAAAACACATTTTCCTCACATTTTGGTGACAGAAAGTCCTGGAATCAGAGAGGAGCCACAAATTTCCTTCAACCCAGCGTTCCCCCAAGTCTCCCTGATAAAAATGATACTTCACTTGTGTGGGTAGGCCTAGCTCCCGCGACAGGAAATGCCCCAAAATGCAACGTGCACACATCACATTTTTTTTTAAAGAAAACAGAGGTGTTTTTTTGCAAAGTGCCTACCTGTAGATTTTGGCCTCTAGCTCAGCCGGCACCTAGGGAAACCTACCAAACCTAAGCATTTTTGAAAACTAGAGACCTAGGGGAATCCAACATGGGGTGACTTGTGGGGCTCTGACCAGGTTCTGTTACCCAGAATCCTTTGCAAACCTCAAAATGTGGTTAAAAAAACACATTTTCCTCACATTTTGGTGACAGAAAGTTCTGGAATCAGAGAGGAGCCACAAATTTCCTTCCATCCAGCGTTCCACCAAGTATCCCGATAAAAATTATACCTCACTTGTGTGGGTAGGCTTAACGCCCGCGACAGGAAATGCCCCACAACGCAACGTGGACATATCACATTTTTTGAAAGAAAACAGAGGTGTTTTTTGCAAAGTGCCTACCTGTAGATTTTGGCCTCTAGCTCAGCCGGCACCTGGGGAAACCTACCAAACCTATGCATTTTTGAAAACTAGAGACCTAGGGGAATCAAAGATGGGGTGAGTTGGGGGGCTCTGACCAGGTTTTGTTACCCAGAATCCTTTGCAAACCTCAAAATTTAGCTAAAAAAACAAATTTTCCTCACGTTTTGGTGACAGAAAGTCCTGGAATCAGAGAGGAGCCACAAATTTCCTCCCACCCAGCGTTCCCCCAAGTCTCCTGATAAAAATGATACCTCACTTGTGTGGGTAGGCCTAGCGCCCGCGACAGGAAATGCCCCAAAACACAACGTGCACACATCACATTTTTTTAAAGAAAACAGAGGTGTTTTTTGCAAAGTGCCTACCTGTAGATTTTGGCCTCTAGCTCAACCGGCACCTAGGGAAACCTCCCAAACCTGTGCATTTTTGAAAACTAGAGACCTAGGGGAATCCAAGATGCGGTGACTTGTGGGGCTCTGACCAGGTTCTGTTACCCAGAATCCTTTGCAAACCTCAACATTTGGCTAAAAAACACATTTTCCTCACATTTTGGTGACAGAACGTTGTGGAATCAGAGAGGAGCCACAAATTTCCTTCCACCCAGCGTTTCCCCAAGTCTCCCGATAAAAATGATAACTCACTTGTGTGGGTAGGCCTAGCGCCCGCGACAGGAAATGCCCCAAAACGCAACGTGGACACACCACATTTTTTTCAAGAAAACAGAGGTGTTTTTTGCAAAGTGCCTACCTGTAGATTTTGGCCTCTAGCTCAGCCGGCACCTAGGTAAACCTCCCAAACCTATGCATTATTGAAAACTAGAGACCTAGGGGAATCCAAGATGGGGTGACTTGTGGGGCTCTGACCAGGTTCTGTTACCCAGAATCCTTTGCATACCTCAACATTTGGCTAAAAAAACACATTTTCCTTACATTTTGGTGACAGAACGTTCTGGAATCAGAGAGGAGCCACAAATTACCTTCCACCCAGCTTTCCCCCAAGTCTCCCTGATAAAAATGATACTTCACTTGTGTGGGTAGGCCTAGCGCCCGCGACAGGAAATGCCCCACAACGCAACGTGGACATATCACATTTTTTTTTTAAAGAAAACAGAGGTGTTTTTTGCAAAGTGCCTACCTGTAGATTTTGGCCTCTAGCTCAGCCGGCACCTGGGGAAACCTACCAAACCTATGCATTTTTGAAAACTAGAGACCTAGGGGAATCAAAGATAGGGTGAGTTGTGGGGCTCTGACCAGGTTTTGTTACCCAGAATCCTTTGCAAACCTCAAAATTTGGCTAAAAAACAAATTTTCCTCACATTTTGGTGACAGAAAGTTCTGGAATCAGAGAGGAGCCACAAATTTCCTTCCACCCAGCGTTCCACCGAGTATCCCGATAAAAATGATACCTCACTTGTGTGGGTAGGCTTAACGCCCGCGACAGGAAATGCCCCAAAACACAACGTGCACACATCACATTTTTTTAAAGAAAACAGAGGTGTTTTTTGCAAAGTGCCTACCTGTAGATTTTGGCCTCTAGCTCAGCCGGCACCTAGGGAAACCTCCCAAACCTGTGCATTTTTGAAAACTAGAGACCTAGGGGAATCCAGGATGCGGTGACTTGTGGGGCTCTGACCAGGTTTTGTTACCCAGAATCCTTTGCAAACCTCAACATTTGGCTAAAAAAACACATTTTCCTCACATTTTGGTGACAGAACGTTGTGGAATCAGAGAGGAGCCACAAATTTCCTTCCACCCAGCGTTTCCCCAAGTCTCCCGATAAAAATGATAACTCACTTGTGTGGGTAGGCCTAGCGCCCGCGACAGGAAATGCCCCAAAACGCAACGTGGACACACCACATTTTTTTCAAGAAAACAGAGGTGTTTTTTGCAAAGTGCCTACCTGTAGATTTTGGCCTCTAGCTCAGCCGGCACCTAGGGAAACCTCCCAAACCTGTGCATTTTTGAAAACTAGAGACCTAGGGGAATCCAACATGGGGTGACTTGTGGGGCTCTGACCAGGTTCTGTTACCCAGAATCCTTTGCATACCTCAACATTTGGCTAAAAAAACACATTTTCCTCACATTTTGGTGACAGAACGTTCTGGAATCAGAGAGGAGCCACAAATTGCATTCTCCCAGCAGTTCCTCCAAGTCTCCCAATAAAAATGATACCTCACTTGTGTGGGTAGGCCTAGTGCCCGCGACAGGAAATGCCCCAAAACGCAACGTACACACACATCACATTTTTTTAAAGAAAACAGAGGTGTTTTTTGCAAAGTGCCTACCTGTAGATTTTGGCCTCTACCTCAGCCGGCACCTAGGGAAACCTACCAAACCTAAGCATTTTTGAAAACTAGAGACCTAGGGGAATCCAACATGGGGTGACTTGTGGGGCTCTGACCAGGTTCTGTTACCCAGAATCCTTTGCAAACCTCAAAATGTGGTTAAAAAAACACATTTTCCTCACATTTTGGTGACAGAAAGTTCTGGAATCAGAGAGGAGCCACAAATTTCCTTCCATCCAGCGTTCCACCAAGTATCCCGATAAAAATTATACCTCACTTGTGTGGGTAGGCTTAACGCCCGCGACAGGAAATGCCCCACAACGCAACGTGGACATATCACATTTTTTGAAAGAAAACAGAGGTGTTTTTTGCAAAGTGCCTACCTGTAGATTTTGGCCTCTAGCTCAGCCGGCACCTGGGGAAACCTACCAAACCTATGCATTTTTGAAAACTAGAGACCTAGGGGAATCAAACATGGGGTGAGTTGGGGGGCTCTGACCAGGTTTTGTTACCCAGAATCCTTTGCAAACCTCAAAATTTAGCTAAAAAAACAAATTTTCCTCACGTTTTGGTGACAGAAAGTCCTGGAATCAGAGAGGAGCCACAAATTTCCTCCCACCCAGCGTTCCCCCAAGTCTCCTGATAAAAATGATACCTCACTTGTGTGGGTAGGCCTAGCGCCCGCGACAGGAAATGCCCCAAAACACAACGTGCACACATAACATTTTTTTTAAAGAAAACAGAGGTGTTTTTTGCAAAGTGCCTACCTGTAGATTTTGGCCTCTAGCTCAGCCGGCACCTAGGGAAACCTCCCAAACCTGTGCATTTTTGAAAACTAGAGACCTAGGGGAATCCAAGATGCGGTGACTTGTGGGGCTCTGACCAGGTTCTGTTACCCAGAATCCTTTGCAAACCTCAACATTTGGCTAAAAAACACATTTTCCTCACATTTTGGTGACAGAACGTTGTGGAATCAGAGAGGAGCCACAAATTTCCTTCCACCCAGCGTTTCCCCAAGTCTCCCGATAAAAATGATAACTCACTTGTGTGGGTAGGCCTAGCGCCCGCGACAGGAAATGCCCCAAAACGCAACGTGGACACATCACATTTTTTTTCAAGAAAACAGAGGTGTTTTTTGCAAAGTGCCTACCTGTAGATTTTGGCCTCTAGCTCAGCCGGCACCTAGGGAAACCTCCCAAACCTATGCATTATTGAAAACTAGAGACCTAGGGGAATCCAAGATGGGGTGACTTGTGGGGCTCTGACCAGGTTCTGTTACCCAGAATCCTTTGCATACCTCAACATTTGGCTAAAAAAACACATTTTCCTCACATTTTGGTGACAGAACGTTCTGGAATCAGAGAGGAGCCACAAATTACCTTCCACCCAGCTTTCCCCCAAGTCTCCCTGATAAAAATGATACTTCACTTGTGTGGGTAGGCCTAGCGCCCGCGACAGGAAATGCCCCACAACGCAACGTGGACATATCACATTTTTTTTTAAAGAAAACAGAGGTGTTTTTTTGCAAAGTGCCTACCTGTAGATTTTGGCCTCTAGCTCAGCCGGCACCTGGGGAAACCTACCAAACCTATGCATTTTTGAAAACTAGAGACCTAGGGGAATCAAAGATAGGGTGAGTTGTGGGGCTCTGACCAGGTTTTGTTACCCAGAATCCTTTGCAAACCTCAAAATTTGGCTAAAAAACAAATTTTCCTCACATTTTGGTGACAGAAAGTTCTGGAATCAGAGAGGAGCCACAAATTTCCTTCCACCCAGCGTTCCACCGAGTATCCCGATAAAAATGATACCTCACTTGTGTGGGTAGGCTTAACGCCCGCGACAGGAAATGCCCCAAAACACAACGAGCACACATCACATTTTTTTAAAGAAAACAGAGGTGTTTTTTGCAAAGTGCCTACCTGTAGATTTTGGCCTCTAGCTCAGCCGGCACCTAGGGAAACCTTCCAAACCTGTGCATTTTTGAAAACTAGAGACCTAGGGGAATCCAAGATGCGGTGACTTGTGGGGCTCTGACCAGGTTCTGTTACCCAGAATCCTTTGCAAACCTCAACATTTGGCTAAAAAAACACATTTTCCTCACATTTTGGTGACAGAACGTTGTGGAATCAGAGAGGAGCCACAAATTTCCTTCCACCCAATGTTTCCCCAAGTCTCCCGATAAAAATGATAACTCACTTGTGTGGGTAGGCCTAGCGCCCGCGACAGGAAATGCCCCAAAACGCAACGTGGACACATCACATTTTTTTTCAAGAAAACAGAGGTGTTTTTTGCAAAGTGCCTACCTGTAGATTTTGGCCTCTAGCTCAGCCGGCACCTAGGGAAACCTCCCAAACCTATGCATTATTGAAAACTAGAGACCTAGGGGAATCCAAGATGGGGTGACTTGTGGGGCTCTGACCAGGTTCTGTTACCCAGAATCCTTTGCATACCTCAACATTTGGCTAAAAAAACACATTTTCCTCACATTTTGGTGACAGAACGTTCTGGAATCAGAGAGGAGCCACAAATTACCTTCCACCCAGCTTTCCCCCAAGTCTCCCTGATAAAAATGATACTTCACTTGTGTGGGTAGGCCTAGCGCCCGCGACAGGAAATGCCCCACAACGCAACGTGGACATATCACATTTTTTTTTAAAGAAAACAGAGGTGTTTTTTTGCAAAGTGCCTACCTGTAGATTTTGGCCTCTAGCTCAGCCGGCACCTGGGGAAACCTACCAAACCTATGCATTTTTGAAAACTAGAGACCTAGGGGAATCAAAGATAGGGTGAGTTGTGGGGCTCTGACCAGGTTTTGTTACCCAGAATCCTTTGCAAACCTCAAAATTTGGCTAAAAAACAAATTTTCCTCACATTTTGGTGACAGAAAGTTCTGGAATCAGAGAGGAGCCACAAATTTCCTTCCACCCAGCGTTCCACCGAGTATCCCGATAAAAATGATACCTCACTTGTGTGGGTAGGCTTAACGCCCGCGACAGGAAATGCCCCAAAACACAACGAGCACACATCACATTTTTTTAAAGAAAACAGAGGTGTTTTTTGCAAAGTGCCTACCTGTAGATTTTGGCCTCTAGCTCAGCCGGCACCTAGGGAAACCTTCCAAACCTGTGCATTTTTGAAAACTAGAGACCTAGGGGAATCCAAGATGCGGTGACTTGTGGGGCTCTGACCAGGTTCTGTTACCCAGAATCCTTTGCAAACCTCAACATTTGGTTAAAAAAACACATTTTCCTCACATTTTGGTGACAGAACGTTGTGGAATCAGAGAGGAGCCACAAATTTCCTTCCACCCAGCGTTTCCCCAAGTCTCCCGATAAAAATGATAACTCACTTGTGTGGGTAGGCCTAGCGCCCGCGACAGGAAATGCCCCAAAACGCAACGTGGACACACCACATTTTTTTCAAGAAAACAGAGGTGTTTTTTGCAAAGTGCCTACCTGTAGATTTTGGCCTCTAGCTCAGCCGGCACCTAGGGAAACCTCCCAAACCTGTGCATTTTTGAAAACTAGAGACCTAGGGGAATCCAACATGGGGTGACTTGTGGGGCTCTGACCAGGTTCTGTTACCCAGAATCCTTTGCATACCTCAACATTTGGCTAAAAAAACACATTTTCCTCACATTTTGGTGACAGAACGTTCTGGAATCAGAGAGGAGCCACAAATTGCATTCCACCCAGCAGTTCCTCCAAGTCTCCCAATAAAAATGATACCTCACTTGTGTGGGTAGGCCTAGCGCCCGCGACAGGAAATGCCCCAAAACGCAACGTACACACACATCACATTTTTTTAAAGAAAACAGAGGTGTTTTTTGCAAAGTGCCTACCTGTAGATTTTGGCCTCTAGCTCAGCCGGCACCTAGGGAAACCTACCAAACCTATGCATTTTTTAAAACTAGAGACCTAGGGGAATCCAAGATGGGGTGACTTGTGGGGCTCTTATCAGGTTTTATTACCCAGAATCCTTTGCAAACCTCAAAAGTTGGCTAAAATAACACATTTTCCTCATATTTTGGTGACAGAAAGTCCTGGAATGAAAGAGGAGCCACACATTTCCTTCCACCCAGCGTTCCCCCAAGTCTCCCGATAAAAATGATACAGATGCTTGAAGTCTGTTCCATGAAAAAAGTGCACACCTGTAAGTATTTATGCACATGTATTTCTATTTATCTATATATTGCATGTTTTTTTCATTTTTAATTCTTTTATTTTTTATTTTTTATTTTGTATAAAAAGGGGAGGTTTGCGTTGACACCTTGTTGGAATGTTCAATGTTCACCAGCCACCACTGAACCTGATGAACAGTTAACGTCCTATTACAAATAACTCTTGACAATGATGTTTCGAAACCATATTTAGCAACACATACCTACAAAATACATAAAATAAATTGTATTATAAGAAACATGAAAAAGAGCTTAGCCCCCACCAGGTATGGGGTCACAGGTAACACATTATAAGATTATTGTAAGCTGGGAAGAAGGTGCAGATGTTTTTCAGGGTTGATTAGCCCCCAGCAGGTATGGGGTCACAAGTAACACATTATAAGATAATTGTAAGCGGTTGATGGCCTCTCAATCTCTTTCTCCAAGAAAATTGTGACCACAGTATAGGAACTTAATCTTGTACATTGTTGTGAGGGCAGAGGAACAAGAAATCTGCTCAGTAATTACAAGTGTGCACCCTACACTCAAGCAACTTGTTACCTGTAAATTTAGTTGAGTGAGTTTTATGTTTTAGTTAGTTGTTTTTGCTTGTTTCTTTATGTTTTTAATTTTATACCACCCCCCACTTACTTCCCAAGACTACTACCTTACTCATTTTTCATGAAAACAACAGTAGGAAGTTGGTGCTTCATGGGAACCCCAGGTGCATGCTACTTCTTTCACACTCTGTAACCCTGATGAAAAGATTTAAGTACCATGTAAGTAATACAGCACAAAATAGTGCAGTGGCAAGAATTACATACCTTGGCTGGTTTCATACATGTAGCTTATGCTAATGGCCTGCAGAGATCTCTACAGATTCCGGAGTTCAATAATAGGTGAAGAATAGGCAATCAAAATTTGGAAATGGGCATGAAAGGAAGAAATCCTTGATAGTCGCAGAGAAAAATGCATAACTACATGCAGGATAACAGTTGAAGAAGTGTTCTTCACTCTAGCTTACATTCCCAATCAAGGTTCAGGTCCAGCAATGGGAAATCAAGCTCCCTAATTCGACTTTCAGGGACATTGGGCTCAGGTCTGCTGTGGACACTCAACTTTCCCTGCTGAATAACGGGTATTTCCCCAGAAATACAAGTGGGGAATATTGTGGTGCCAAAGTAGTGATGTCTAAATATCAAAAACACAAATATTGTGGAGGTAAGTATATAGTTAAGTATTACTATGCTAAACTTCACATATATGTACCTTAACAATATAAGTCTCTCCAAGGTACATAGATGTGGAGTTAACAATAGTAAATTTACCACATACCTTCACAATAAATTGGTTCTTTATATTTAGTCCAAATATTTAGCCCCACAAAATGTTTTACTTGATATTTTGACAAACAAGTGGAGAAATAACTCCTAATAGCTGATTCTTTAGAGAAGATCGTGTGTATCCAGGACAAACTGTTGTCCTATGGACTGGATGTCCTGAAGATAATGACTGTGCTTTTAGGGACTGTTCATAGGCACTTTTTCTGTGAATGCTTGCTGCGTTGTGATGTGGAACATATTCTCTGAGGTACTGGATCACAAAATTACTGTAGCCTTTAGGAAGAATTTCCAGTTACCTAGGTGCCAGGAGATCTTGTAGACCTAGTTCCTGTTATGGACATCCCATCCACAAGATTTCAAGTTAGAATACCATACCATTGACCACACAAAGTCTGCAGGAATGTACACATACAATTGAAGATGTCAGTCAAGTTGCTGGTATGATAAGGGATCAACCTAGGCAGATAAATGTAAATGCACAGCTATGGCTTTGATAGGTCACCAAAAGACATCAAACAAGAGTTGCGTAATCAAAGCAGCTACTGAATTTGCTACCATAATAGTGAACCAAATATCATAGCCAATTTACATGTACTGTTCCACTTAACAGACCAATTTTGCATTTGTGACTGGGAAAGCATTCATTAGGTTTCACATTGACTTACTAGTGCACAATGTAATCTTTAATTGGTGCAAACTTGTGAGAAGGTAGCCTCTTTCTAGCATGGTTACCCCCATTTATGGCCTGTTTGTGAGTGTTTTTCAGTGTGTTTTTACTGTCTCACTGGGATCCCGCTAGCCAGGACCCCAGTGCCCATAGTTTAAAACCTATTTGTCAGTGTGTTTTGCCTGTCTCACTGGGATCCTGCTAGCCAGGACCACGGTGCTCATAGTTTGTGTCCTTTATGTGTTGTCAGTATGCTTGACTGTGTCACTGAAGTTCTGCCAACCAGAACTCCAGTGCTCATGCTCTCTACTTACCAAATTTGTCACTGCACTTTAGTGACTCCATATTCCAATTCTGATTGGCACACTGGACCCCCTTATAGGTCCCTAGTATTTGGCACCTAGGTACATAGGGCATTGGGGTTCCAGGAGATCCTTATGGGATGCAGTATTGTTTTGCCACTCATAAGGAGCACATACAAACCTTTCATCAAGACAGCCACTGCAGCCTGAGTGAAATAGTGCACACACTATTTCACAGCCATTTTACATTGCACTAAGTAACTTATGAGTCACCTATATGGCTAACCTTCATTTACTGAAGGCCAGGTGCAAGGTTACTGTGTGTGTGTGTGAGTGTGTGTGAGGGCACCCTTGCACTAGCAAAGGTGCCCCCACGTTGTCCAGGGTCAATGCCCCAGACTTTGTGAGTGAGGGGTCACCATTATAAACGTGAACTACATATATGTCAATACATATATATAGCTTCACAATGGTAACTCCGAATATGGCCATATGAAGTGGCTAAGATCATGGAATTCAGCCCCCAATCAAAATCTGGTATTGGGCGGGGGGGGCAATCCCATTCACCCTGGGGATTCCACCATGGACCCTAGTACTGCCAAACCAGCTCTCTGATGTTTCCACTGTAGACCCAGCTGCTGCCACCTCTCACACAGGTTTCTGCCCTCCTGAGGATTGAGCAGCTCAATCCCAGGAAGGCAGAACAATGCATTTCCTTTAGAAGCAGGGTGTTACACCCTCTCCCATTGGAAATAGGTGTTACAGGCATAGAGGGGGTATTCTCTCAGAGCCTCTGGAAATGCTTTGAAGGGCACAAATAGTGCCCATCTTTGCATAATCCAGTCTACACCAGTTCAGGGACCCCCAGTCCCTGCTCTGGCGCGAAACTAGACAAAGGAAAGGAGAGTGACCACTCCCCTGTCCATCACCACCCCAGGAGTGGTGCCCAAAGCTCCTCCAGAGTGTCCCTGCTGTTAGCCATCTTGGATTCCAAGGTGTGGGGGCCCTCCGGAGACCTCTGAGTGGCCTGTGCCACCAGGTGACGTCAGAGACCCCTCCTGATAGGTGCATACCTGGATAGGTAGCCAATGCCCCTCTCAGGGCTGTTTAGGGTCTCTCCTCTCGGTGTTTCCTCAGATGTGGTTTGCAAGATTCCTCCAGGACTCCTCTGCATTAGATTCTGACCATCGGATCAACCGCAGGCTGCTCCAGGAACTGCTGTAACTGCAACAAAGTATCCAGGACGACACCTGTGACCTGCAACTTCAGCTCCAGCCAGCATTTGCAAGTTTCCAAGGTGGGCACACTCTGAGGACTGCCTTTCTTCACCCTGCACCAGAAGAAACAAAGGAATCTTCCGTGGAGTGACAGAGTCACTTCCCTGCTTCTGCAGACACCCTTCTGCAATGACAACCGGTACTCTGGGACTCCTCTCCTGACGACAAGCGTGCTCCCTGGAACATAGGTGGTGGACCGAAGTGACCCAGACTGAGCTTGCCTGCCTGTGCTGCAACAGTATCCCTGTGCACTGTGTCTTTTGCAGCTCCTTGGGCTTCTGTGCACTTCTTCCAAAAGTTCTTCCTGCACAGCATAGCCCAGGTCCCCAGCACTCCATCCTGTGATGCACAGCTCCTTGAGTTGTTCTCAGGCGGCGTGGGACCTTCCAGTGTAGCGCTGCAACGACCGCACTTTGCATCTTCTTTGTCCCTGTGTTCTGGGACTCCCGAAGGTGCAGTCTGGTCATCTGAGGGCTCTCTGAAGTGCTGAGAGCCCCCTCCGTCTCCTCAGTGCAAGTTAAGACCCCCAGGTCCCTCAGGGTCAAGGCAGCTCCTTTTTGACGCAAACCACATACTTGCTTGAACCAAGGCTTGTTGGCAGAATCCAGTGACGCAAACAGCCTGCATCCAACAACTGGATGTGGGACATCTCCTGCACCAAGCAGCAACCCTCAGCTATCTTCTTTGGTGTACTTCTGTACTTTTCTTCTGACCGGAGAATCCACTTTTGCATCTTCTTCTTGGTTGGCAGGGACTCCTGTCCTTCCTGGACTCTTCTTTGACTTCTGGACTTGGTCTCCTCTCTCTACAGGTGTTCAGGTCCAGGAATCCATCATTTGTTACTTGCAGGCTTGCTTGGTTCTTTCAAAATCCTTTATCACGACTTGTAGTGTGACCTGAGGAAACTTGCTGTACTTTACTCCTGCTTTCCTGGGCTCTGGGGTGGGGTACTTTACTTACCTTTGGTGTTTTCCTACACTCCCAGTGGCCCTCCACACACTACACTTGCCTAGGGGGGAATTCGACATTCGCATTCTACTATTTTAGTATATGGTTTGTGTTGCCCATTGCAATCTATTGTATGTTCCACTGTTTGCACTAATATTTGACTGTTTACTTACTTGAGTTTGGTTACTAGTGTATATATTGTGTATAATACTTACCTCCAGAGGGAGTATTGCCTCAAAGATATTTTTGGCCTTGTGTCACTAAAATAAAGTACCTTTCTTTTTGGTAACACTGAGTATTGTATTGTATTGTGTATAAGGACTGTTTGACTATAGTGGTATTGCAGGAGCTTTGCATGTCTCCTAGTTCAGCCTAAGCTGCTCTGCTACAGCAACCTCTAGACAGCCCAAGCTGCTAGAACACTGCCTACATTTCACTAATAAGGGAAAACTGGACCGGGTATAAGGTGTAAGTATCTTAGGTACCCACTACAAGCCAGGCTAGCCTCCTACAAACGTTGTTCTTGTACTGATTGTGCTGTACAATGTAAATTGTGGTAAATACATTATCCAGTTAGCAGTTAAAATTGTTCAATGACAAATGCTATATTTTCATCTAGTCACACAGAGGTTGCATCCAAATAATTCATAACCAGGCAGGCTTAGGAGTGATTTCCCACCCTAAAAACACAATCAAAAAAGGAATAAAAGTCACTTTGACATAAAAAAACACTATCACAGTGACATCTTATGCAAATAGTGTCTCTTGAGCCAGCCATTGGGAAGGCAACCAAATAATGAATTAAGGTAAGCCTCAGCCTTGTCATATAAAACCTGTGCTGGGGATTAGATAACTATATCAGGTACATGAACTATTATCAAGTTGCATAAAACTCAGTACTGAAACCCATACTTAGGGCCCTTGTGATGCGCCCTTCTTCAGTGTTAGACAAATAACGCATTTTAACACATTCTTTAAGATGGGGAGGCATCTTGTCAGGAAAATCAAAAAGTGCATTTAGATCGAGCTTCTAAAAACGCTTTTGACATATGCCAGCCACGAGATGGTATGCCAGTTATCCAGCTTTAGGCAGACTGCTAATACTAAACTAGAAAACTTAGCCTTTGGGGTGCCCCATGTTTTTATCCATAACAACAAAGGAGCCATAGACACAAAATCCTCAATATAATCCATACCTAATTCTAGATGAAGAATAAAACTTGCAGTACTTTGTGGTAACGCTAGCAATCAACAGAGAAATGTATTTTCAACAGTTTGCACTCGCCCCAGCGATACACAACTCCATACCCCAGCACCTTACACCCCAAGCGAGAAACATTTACTTCTGTGCACCTGAACTAATTCCCTAATAGATTTGCAACCCAGCTGGATAGCAAATCTAAATAAGGCATCAGAGGCTGTCCCCATTTTGAGTACTCATTGGGCGATTTGCCTCTCCCAAGACCCACAGGCATCAAATAGAATACCCAAGTAATAAAAGAAGGCAACTTTCTTTATTTTGGTCCCTCCTATAGAGAAGGCCTTAGTTTTAGTTGCTTTAGGGATGTAGGTCATAATAAACAATTTCAGAAAATTGAGCTTAAGTTTTAATTTAGACATGAAGTCATAAAACACATTCAAAAGTTGTTGAAGGCCATTGGCAGGTAATGCTAAAACAATGGCATCATCTGCATAAAGAATAACTGGGATGGCCTGTGTACCAACTCGGAGGAAATGTGAACTATATGGTTTTAAAAAGGGACCTAAGGAATTAATACATAACAAAAATAAAAAAGGAGCTAACATACAGCCCTGTCTCACTCCTCTGGATACCCCAGTTGATTCCGTACAATCACCAGAAAGAGTGTAGCGCACCTTGGTGACTGTGCTAGTATGTAGGCACTGCACTAATTCCACAAGAGAGCGGTCAATCCCTGCCTGATTCAATAAATCCTATAAAGTTCCCGATCCACTAGGACAACAGCACAAGAGAGGTCCATGAATGCCATATGAAGCACACCTTTCCTGGCTTTGATGTACTTCCCCCAAATGAGGGTCATGTTTAACACCTGCTCCACTGTCCCCAAAACCATATTGTACTGACAAAAAGAAGGCAGAGGACTCGGCCCAAGTTTATCTAAAATAACCCACCCAAGTATCTCTTCATTGTGGTGTCTAATGAGATCGGACGATAACACGTAGGCAGGCTCTGATCACCTTTTTTTTAAATGAGGACTATAATAGCTTCTTTACAGGAGTCCTTCAAGTTGCGTTTAACAGCTGCCCTGAGGACATTAGTTAGTATTGGAGCCCAAAGGTTAATGCTATGTATATATGTCAATCGGGACCCCATCTGGACCTGGGGCTTTGCCACTAGGTGCACTCTGAATCGCGTTAATAACCGAGTAATGGTCAAACCAATCCTGGCTACTAATATGACACTCAATGCCAGAAGAAAAATTGTTAGTAAAAAGCGGTCGATTAACCTTCTCTGTAGGACTTTTTTGCTTATGCAGGGTCATCCACAATCTTTTTGCCTCCTGCCTCCTACTTCTTCTGACCTGTTGCTGTTGGCTTTTGAACTCTGAGCGCTTTACCACTGCTAACCAGAGATAAAGTGCATATGCTCTCTGTGTAAATTGTATTGTTGATTGGTTTATCCATGATTGGCATATTTGAATTACTAGCAAGTCCCTAGTGAAGTGCACTAGAGGTGCCAGGGCCTGTAAATCAAATGCTACTAGTGGGCCTGCAGCACTGGTTGTGCCACCCACATATGTAGCTCTGTAATCATGTCCCAGACCTGCCACTGCAGTGTCTGTGTGTGCAGTTTTTACTGTAAATTCGACTTGGCAAGTGCACCCACTTGCCAGGCCTAAACCTTCCCTTTTCTTTTCATGTCAGACACCCCTAAGGTAGGCCCTATGTAGCCCCAAGGGCAGGGTGCAGTGTATGGTTAAGGTAGGAATCTGTTTTCTATGTCCTGACAGTTTGTCACTGTTGCAAGGCCTGTCCTTCTCACAGGTTAATATGGGGGTTACCTTTAAATATGATTAAAGTGTAGATTCCCTTTGGGAGCGGATAGACATGTGGAGTTTGGGGTCTCTGAGCTCACAATTTAAAAATACATCTTTTAGTAAAGTTGATTTTAAGATTGTGTGTTTGAAAATGCCACTTTTAGAAAGTGAGCATTTTCTTGCTTATACCATTTCTGTGACTCTGTTTGTTTGTGAATTCCCTGTCTGGGTCAGTTTGACAGTTGGGCTGGTTGCACCTCACACTAGACAGTGACACAAAGGGAGCTGGGGTGTAGTCTGCATTTCCTGATGAGCCACCTGTGCTAGGAGGGAGGGGAGGAGTGGTCACTTACACCTGAAAGGGCTGTGCCTGTCCTCACACAATGCAGTCTCCAACCCCCTGGTGAGTGTCTGGGGCCTGGCTTGGGCAAGGCAGGATTTCACATTCAAAAGAGACTTTACTTTGAAGTAGGCCTACTTCAAAGGATACATTGGGTATAAGAAGGGCACCCAAAACCACAGACTTTAGAAACACTTCTGGAAACAAGAGGTACCTCTGCCTGGAGAAGAGCTGAAGAGCTGGGGAAGAAGACCTGTCCTGCCTGTGACTGTGCTTTGTGGAGCTATCCTGCAGTTGCTGCTTCTGCCAGAGTAAGTGGGCAAAGACTGAACTTTGTGTGCCTTCCATGTTGAGAAGAACTCTCCAAGGGCTTGATTTAGAGCTTACCTCCTGTTGTTTGAAGTCTCAAGGACAGCAAAGTCTTCTCTCTGCCAGCACCTGGAGTCTCTGGAGAGACACCTACTCTGCCCTGTGGTGCCCATCCATTTCCTGGGACCCTGAAAGGAGAAGCTGGCAGTCTAAAGAAAAGGAAATCCACGCACAGAGCGCCGTGGGTGGAAAAAATCGACGCAACTCCGATCTGCGGCTGAAGAAATGACACGCTGCCAGCTCCGTGGCTAAAAATCGATGCTTGCCGTAAACCGGACTGAAGAATAGACACACGAAGCAGGAGAAACGACGTTCAGCATCGCTGACGGAGGCTGGGAGATCGCAACCCGCGATGCATGGTTTTCAGATCATTGTGCAGCTGGATTTCTGATTCAAGTACCGCTGGGCATGTAAAAACAACGCAAGGCCTGCCCGGACCTGAGAGTGCTGACCGGATCGACGCATCGCTCTTCTCCGGAGAGAAAAAAGGATGCTCCCTGAACCGGTGGAAGGAGAAATGACGCAAGGTCCCGCTCGTGACTGGAATCAATGCATCGTAAGCCTTTTTTGGTGTGCACTCGCCCGTGCGGGGTTATTTTTGATGCACCCAAGGTGCATTTTCATGCTAACAGTGTTGGTGTGTGTTTGAAACTACTTAAAGACTCTTTTTGATTTTTAATTGATAACATGACTTGTGTATTGGGGCATTTGTTGTTCTGGTCTTGTTTTGGTTAGATAAATATTTCCTATTTTTCTAAACCTGTGTTGTGTAATTTTACAGTGTTTTCATTAGGTTACTGTGTGTGTTGGTACAAATACTTTAAACCTAGCACTCTGAAGTTAAGCCTACTGCTCTGCCAAGCTACCAAGGGGGTAAGCAGAGGGTTAGCTGAGGGTAATTCTGTTTTACCCTGACTAGAGTGAGGGTCATTGCTTGAACAAGGGGTAACCTGTCTGTCAACCAAAGACCCCATTTATGACAGTCTCCCAGAAGAGTTTACTATTGTTTAACTTTGCAGCTCTATCTATATCCTCCCAGGCCTTTATCCTCAACTCATTTCCCATTTTTTTACAGCTTGTTTATAGATCCTTCTGGTGTTCCTTATGGCCTCTAAGTTACAGGGCGTAGAGACGATGGCCATTTTTAGGTCTTTAAGTGCCGCCGTGCACTTGTGGTGAAACCAAGATTTTGATGTACCTTCTCTTGTCTGCATTCTATAGATTGATTGACTTGCCACCGCCCTCCTAATATTACTAAAACTCCAAAGAAGTGGCTTCTCTAGGGATAGACAAGAAGTAAAATCATCCCTCCCACCTTTAATTAAATTATTAAGGAAGGCTTCAGGATTTACGCTATTCCACTTCAGGAGGACCCCCTTATTTGCCTTATATTCAATAGGTAAGCAAGTGGCCTTTGGCAAAGCTGTATGATAATTACCAAGGAGATAAAGTGATTAGGTGATTTAACCAGGATCACAGGATGTTGATCCAACAAAAGGACATGAACCTGGTTCCCCAGTTCCAAAGTTGCAGCTCTGGCTGTCAGACTACATCTTTTCCTGACCCTATTTAAAATCTATTGGCTTTGTCATAGTTTTTAGCCGTGTTGTATACGGCAGCCCACCTGCTGTGCAGCATGGCTGAAAGTGTAAATTCCATAGCCCTTGTTTTTTCCTATTTTTTTTTACTTTCAACCATACTACACAGCGGACATGAAGCTCTACAACATTTTAAGCCATGTTGTCCTCTTGGATCCTCACAAGGGAGATTAAGTGATTTGAGCAGGATCACAGGATGTTGATCCGACACGGAGACTTGAACCTGGTTCCCCAGTTCTGAAGATGGCAGCTCTGGCTGTCAGACCACATCAGTTTTCCCACTCCCACCCACTCCTTTTCCATTTGGCTTCCTAAAACTGCTTGCATTTGGTTAGGAAATAAGTATTGCAATGTTTTTAGTCATGTTGTACAGCAGTCCACCCACACTATGGCATTTCTGCTTGCTAGTTATTTCGGTTGGGTTAAATTAGGAACCTTCCTTAATTCCTGACTAATGAACCAGTAATTCTTTTCCCACTGATCTATCTGCACCGTCCTACGCACCATTTGAAGCCCTGGTTTAAAAAAAAATGCGGGGGAAAAGCACTCCAATCCCTCAACTTCAGTTCGAGCTCTCTTACTAAGCTTCACTGCGTATTATACTCTGATCTCAAATTTCTGCCCTACTACTTTTAAAATCCACCATCTGCTATACTTCGACATACACACAATTACAAACAAGCTCACAGGCAAGAAAAATGCAAGCTAGGAATTCCCAACTGGTAGGCAGAACGGCACCCATTTCTGTGTAAAGGTTGTGGCTTCATTTCAGTTTACAAAACAGTGAGAAGAACCTCCTTCCTCTCTACATTGTCAGCACCATTTATCGACCTAGTGGATCTCTGTAACAGGAATGCTGTCTACTAACAAGAGTAGTCCTACCAGGTACACCACAAATCAATATACACAGAGATACTGAGCAGGAAGGAGGTAAAGAGGAAGGCAGAAGAGCAGTGAGTGAGAAATGGATGGATGAAAATGATAGGCAATTAAAAATGTTAAGAAAACGACAGCGTGCAGAACATGTTAGTAAAGAAAGAGAAGCACGTCATTCTGTTCCACGCCCATGGTAAAAAAACACAGCCGTCAACACAAGATTTTTGTTAATAGCTGTTTCTGAGATGTTAGTTAGTTTATTTTTCTTTTGGATTTGGTGATAACACATATTTTACCCTTAGACAGTAGAAAATGATTGCTTGTCTTGGGAACCTTAAAGACATTCTGTGTTTGGCTGGAAATGTCTAAAGAACTAATGCTGCGTTAATTGACATGTCTGAAGCAAACCGAACATAGGACATTCACTTCCAGAAACCTGCTAAACCTGCTTACAGAATATGGTGGTAAAAGCACTGCTTAACCACAATATTAAAGACATGAAATAGTGGCAGTCAAAAATGTTTAGTGATCGGGCCCCTGGATCCCTTAGCAAAGGCTCAGCTAACAGCAGAAGTCCAGTAATTGTCGCCTGCCCAAATGTCAGTTCAAACGGCACATGCCAAGTGTGTGGCTCTGTGTGACTCATCCCAGTTTTGCAGGAATCATTTTATTCAAGTTAAATTAAGACAGTTTCCTGCTTGGTCTGTTGGCTTTAGTAATTGTCTGTTGCACTTAATGCAGTTGTGTTCTAGATGAACTCCAAACAATGTTATGATTTAATTTGTGTAACTTTAAAGTTTGTTCTGCAGTGTTTGACAACTGTCCGTTTCAGTGCTTTGAGAGAAAGTATGTGACAAACTGACGTTGTTTGGTCAGTCTCTTTACTGATAGGGGCGTACAACTGATAGGGCGCTTGGTCCTTAGTAAGTAAACTTACAAGGGGACGCGTATAGCCTGATGAACCTTTTGAATCGCATGGAGTATCCTCGTCATGCAGTGACTTCTGAACCAATTATCAACATCAATAATCAAGAAACATCTTATATGAAAACAACTTAAACCATCTACTCATGAATAACCACAACTCAGAAAAGAGTTAACAATTTTTATTTCCCTATTGATTACAATTCTAAATCATCTTTTGTTAATTTTTTTATTCAAAACCACTTCTTTATTAATTCATTATAAGAAAAACATCATCACTTGAAGAAAACATATGTGGAAATAGAACTCCATAAGCTAAGAATACCAGCATTAATAGCGAAGTTCAGCAATCTAGTCCATCAGTCAATTGTCACTGTCAGCATCACCCCTAATCAGTCTACCTAACCAAGATTAGCATCAGCATGTGAGTCTTTATACGAAAACAATTTAGAGAAAAACATTAATTTGGAAAAATCTATCTAAGTAGGAATATCTATAATCAACGCAGTTGGTACTTAGAAGAAAAAGCATACAAATTTGTCAGTCACATTTCATAGCTACCTATCCAGGATGGATCAGCAACAAGTCAGTTTTCGTCTTCAGGTCATCAATTAGTCAGCTAGGGATCAGGCTCACGGAGTATGAGCCCAATATGAGCACCTCGGACAGCGTCTCCTGACATCATCAATTCTCTCCCCGCAACTCTCTAAAGTCTCCGCATCTGAAATTTTAGCCCCTTGTCATTACTTTCTATTAGGGTCTCCCAGTCCATCCCCCCTAATTGCTAATTGGTCAATTAGTCAGCAGATATGACTTTAACCTCTAGTTTTTGTTTACTGAATCTACTAATTTCCATATCAGTTCATTTTCAAGATGTGAATTGGTTCACCATGCGTTGTACTCATCATCCGGGTCTTCAGGTATCAAAATTGTTGCATGTTCCTCTTCAGTCTGTGGTTCCATTGTTCAAGTCCTGGCAAAAGTACATTTAGCCTACTCTACACATAATTGTATCAAATTGTCTTCATCATCTCCTGTCTGCCGGTACATTGTAGAACATTCTAGCTAAGTAACTTTAACATTGTGCGGGTCACAGACAGTGCATGCTTCCAGTTCTTTGCAAAGCGCTCAGCGATTTCAGCTTCCACGTGTGAGAGGCCCAGGAAAACTAGACCTTTAGTTCAGCTAACTTAGTACAACAAATTAATGCAAAACATAGATTATACATCTCATTATGACATATTATTAAATTTTTCTTGTATATTCTCATTATTTCATACAGTTTTAGTTCTATTAGTGCACATGGTGATCACACATTTTCAAACGTGCACATTATTTTCTTCATGATTAATTTCTCTACACAATTCTCATTAGTAAACACATATATATCATTAATAATTTTCTCAATTAGAATATCTGCTTCAACAGTCCCTCCTCAGATGACTAAATATGTCATCACACCTTTCTTTACCATCACCTTTACAACTCAGTCTCTGATGTACTTTGTCTTCTTCTTGAATTATCTCTATAGATTCTTCTCCTGGGTTGTTCTTTCCATCTCTGATCAATTTTAGGCCTTCTCAAGTTTATCTTTTGCCATCAATTACATGCACCCCATAATCCTAATATACAAGCAATCACAATGAATATACCCTGTACAATTTTCCATAATACCCCATTCCAAATTTGACTAAACCAATTGCGCTCATGATGTAATTCAGTCACTTTCGGAAACTTCTTTAAATGATCTATCTGATAAATTTTAGGGAAAACTATCCCCAGATAGCATGTCATGGGATCCTCTAGGAAGTCGGTAATAAGCATTAAGTCCACAAATATAGTGGATCCCAGGAATTGTAGGGTCCTGACCAGTCAGCATAAAAGCCCATTTACTCTGAAACAGAAACACATGCCTACATTTACTCGTTCCCACAAATAAAGTGTCAGTGCATGATTTTGGCCTATATATACACAAAGCTTCTCTACATGTAATGCATCTAAAGCTAATTTCCCTTGCGTTTTAATAGCATAATCATTCTTATAAGTTATTTTCTCCAATCCTTTTTCTAACTTCTCCTTTAATGCCTTTCTCCTGTCATCAGTATGAGTCTTCTTCTGGTCCTTGCCCCTTGGATGTTTCCTGATTGTTTTGCTGTGCAGTCTGTGTTCTTCACTTTCCCTGATCATCCACATGCTTTGCTGATTAAACTGAATTGAATGCTGACCATCGGAGAGGTATATTTGATTGCAAATGTTATTTTTCCCTCACCTGCGTTTCTTTAATCGAAGTTAGCATGCTGACACCTGCTCTTTTTTTTTATTAGTTAGTCTAATAAAGCCAGAGATAGATGATTTTCCAAATTATTTTTGTCTCTCTTTTTTACTTTTGCCTGCAAGTGTTAGCCCGTTGGAGAGGGTGGAGTAAAATTGGCCCTAGACCCTACCATCAGTATGTTTATTCTACGCAAGGAGTCTGGTCAAGGTTAAAAACAAGGGGAGTGGTAAAGGAAATAATGTTCCTCCACTCTACCAAAAAAGAAATGGAGATAAGCTAAAATGAGTCCTTCAGTCCTAAATGGTGGTCCTTAGTTCCTTCTCCAGCTTTTCACTTCTCCTCGTAGGTCTGACTCTACCCCTACGTTCAACCACTGCACGCATCTAAAAAGATCTCTGGCAAAGAGCCCCCTTGAGAGGCCGGTCGGACATTGCAACACCAGACCGACGAGGAGCAGACCCTATGACGAAGCATGACATCCATCGGGTGTGTGAGGGACCTGACTTCTACTTGTAAGAGTGCCCTTCCGACCTGTGGTTATCCCTGTGGAACAGTGTACTTTCTTTATCTGTACTTTAGTCTTGGAGGATGTGCACTGGACCATTTTGAAATTTCCCTGTCCCTCTAATATTCTCTACAAAAAACATAGTAGACAGAAGAAGAAGGTAAAAAGACAGTTATATGTAAAAGGGAATCAGAAGATGATTTTTTAAATCAGTTTTAAATTAATTATCCCCCACCACATCATTCAGTTGAGAGAGCAATTCAAAATGTAACCCCCAGTGTGTCGACAGCTCCAGTTTCACAAAGCCCAATTCAGGCAGCCCCAAGTACAGCTGTCAGTTCAGTGACACAAGTGCCAGCAATTTATCCACCAGTTCCTGTTGTTAGTATGTGGAATCGCATTTTACAGTTCTTAGGTATGTTAGGCCCAGTGGCCCCTGTGATACACAATGAAAATCTCTGCACAGGCCTATTATTAAGTAAAGAGGCCTACAAATGTAATTCGCTACTGCTAGGAACGCATTATGTTGTAAGGCTTGCTCTCTGAACAGCCATCATGAAATATCATCGTCATTGCATGCTAGCTGAAGCAATCTCCCTCTGGAAAGTACCAGTCTGAGTACGCAATGTTCTCAAGTTCTGTCACAAGATGGACCATGTGATATTAGGCACGTAGGCCACCTTGTGTAAAATCCTTGTATATGCTTTACATTACTATATATGGTGTGATAGGAAGAACCACCTTCCGCCATAATGGAGAAATAATCATACGTCAATCATACGTCAATGTCAAGAACCAATAGAACGTCAAATTATGTTTGTGGTTTAATACTATAAAAGATTGTGTATTACTTCCTTTAATCAGGCTGTTCGTGTACAACTAGTACCAAGCATCCTCCATGTACATGTCTTTCTATCTCTAATAAATTCTTTATGTTTACCTAGAAGAGCTGGCTAACGGTCGTTTGTATCCTGGATGGGTGCTGAATAATTAGGCTTCTACATTTGGTGAAGAATTGCGGTCTCGTTCAGCGGATGACTCCCTTCAGCCCAGCTCCTGCTTCAGTCGGGCTACTGCTGAACAATTGGACAGGGCCCCTCCTGCGACGGAGGCTTGGGCTGTCGTGAGTATCTATTGCTGCTACGTGGTCCTGCTCTCACTGTTTGCTCTACTGTATTTTCGGTGTAAATATTGCGAAACAGGGAGGTAACTGGGGTGTTTCGTTAATATGTTTCCTGCATAGAGTGGTTATGTATTTATGGTTAATTTATGGTTAATATTTCTATTTGCCGTACCCCTTAGCCTGCTCTTCATTATAATAGCATTTTTTCTCTGTCTCCAGTGGCATGCCAAGGGCATTTCTTCCTCTGTTGCGGGCTCGTCTAATGCACCTTGTGAAAACATTTAGATGGTTACCTATAGCCGCTCGCCGGCTACTGGCATTCTGTGTTAATTTAGTCCTTCCATTGTATTACACCATTTCCTTCCTCCCTGCGCTGCAGCTGTATAATTAGATTAGCTTCCTGTATTTCATGTAGCTTTTTACTGTTAAAAACGAAGTTCGAGGAATAGAGGCAACTAGCGGTGTTGCTTCAGAACACAGCGCGAGTCGCTGTTTGCAGTCCCCAGCCGGAGGGGATGGGGCAGATAACTCTCGCCAGAGAGGGGGTTGTAGGCACCAACCCCAGGTTAAAAGGGCGTTGCCCAGATGTGGAATGGTAGTGGTCCATTCCAGAACAACTGGCAGGTGGTGCCAGGGTCTATGTGTCTATGTGTATGAGAATGGTAGTGGTCCATTTAAGAGGAACTGGCAGGTGTTGTCAGCGTCCGTGTGTATCGGAATGATAGTGGTTCATTCCAGTATCGGAATGATAGTGGTTCATTCCAGTGGAGCAGGCAGGCGGTGCCAGGCTATGTTTGTCGTGTTAGCCAATTGTTATGTTATCTGTTTCCTGTGATATTGCAGCTCTTTGAACTATGCCTATGACATATTGAACTGTCGGCTACTCATGTAAAATAGTGTGTACTATAGATGCTGATTTCATTACGTGTGTGTGTGTGAAAGTGTTTTTTGATATATGAATACGTGTGTGTGCGAAAGTGGTTTTTGATTCGTGAAGGAAGGGTTCACCACAAGGTGGTGTACTGTGATTTATTTTGACTGCATGCATTTGCGCTTTAGGATAAGAATTTTTTGAAAATTTAAGACTAGGTGGGTGGACTCCTGGGCGACATAATACAGATTTTTATGACAATTGACTGATTTAATCTGCCAACGTCCCATAGTACAAACACCACCCTGCACTCACTACATATTGATACAAGGGGTGGGAGTAGGATCACCCCACAGGGCAAGTTGTACTGTGACCCTTGTCTATGGTTCTGCCGTCACATGTGGTTGCATGACTTGTTCACCGCTATTTCATTTTCTGTGTGTCACTGGCCACGGATCTGGTCCAGTTTCCAATATCATACAGCCGCACTCTGCCCCAGGGCAGGAAAGCAAGGGTGTGATATTCTTATCTTTCCCTCCTGACTGTTCTGTCATCTCTTGTTCGCCCCACAGGACGCCAGTGTCGACGCCGTCACTAGCACCTGGGGAACTGTCTGTTTTCAAACATTGTGTGCGCTTAAGGTTGACAGGGATGACTTAGTTGTGGTATAATTGCAGACCGGCTTTCTGCTTTTACTAATAACTGATTGCTGTTGGCAGTGAGAAGTTGTGTGCATAAATGCTCCCACTGTTTTCCCCTCTGTGTGAAAAGGGTATGAGCGGTGTAAAAAACACACCGACACCCTAGTGTTACAAGAGTGGTTGTAATTGTATTTGTATTGCGCCACCAGTCAGAAAAAGGGTAAGACAGCCATGGGGAACCCTCTCAGTAAAGACAAACTAGAGACACATCAACCTAGCCCCCCTAAGGACTTTCTCTCTTCACTTGTCAATTCCTTACCCCTTTGTTTCTGGGCTAATACTGGTGTTTGTTTACTCTACTCCGAGGATGCGAGTAGGTGTCATGTTTTTATGAATGTGTGTAGCCGGTGGGGCTGCAGTGTGGTTTTCTGGACAGCTTGGGGGCTTGTCCAGGGTCGCAGCCTGAGGGGCTGTAACAGTGGAGCGGTCAGCCGGTGGGGCTGAGGCGCGTGTTTTCCGGGACGCCCAGTGGGGTGGTCTCTGGTCACGGCCGGAGGGGTTGTGACTGTTATATACCCAGCCGGAGGGGCTGTGGGGGAAACCTTCCTGGGGGACAGTAGTGGTCTGCCCCGGTACAGCAGGCAGGGAATGCGCTGATTATTTGCCTGTCACCTCCTCGGTTTGGTTCTTCTGTGAACCACTCTTCCGGACGCCTGGTGCCCGGGGGGGGCCTCCGGATTGTCCCCAGGGATTTTTGTGCCCTGGGTACAAGAGGTGGGTGGTGGGAGGGGGATTTAGATAATTTTATAGTACCTGTGTTTTGCATGTTGAATATGGGGCTGTCCTGTATGTGGAGGATAATCTAAAAAGAAAAAATGCCTGAAGAAGAATCGTTTCCTCCACATGGTGGGGGGGCTGAAGAGGCAGGGAAGATTGGAGGATGAAACAATTAGAGATAATAGGGGCTTGTCAAGCTCTCTTCCTGTGGCGAGTGCACAGTCACGGGAACAAAACATCGATTTTGCTTGAGGGCATTTGGGAAATACACTACAGCCTGAGGGCACCACAACAGGGACCAAACACTCTGAGATGCCTCTACAACAGCAGGCAGAGACGGAACGTGAAAGCCGCATCCTAGCATGGCGTTTGATGGATGAGGAAGTGAAAAAAAAAAGCAAAACGTTAGAGACCTTGTGAAAGAATTAGACAGTTATTCCATAGCTAGGGTAAAGAGGAAGTGGCTAACGCCATTAGAAAACATGAACAGAAGTACGAACAGATATCAAATGAAATGGAAGGGTGTATTGGCAAGGGGCGTGAGGGATAACACAATTTACTATGGGATATGTCCACTGTGAGAAAACAGGGCTGATTGCAGAGGCCCCCTAACTTTTTGCCCCCATTTTCCACTTTTTGCTGGTGTTTTCCTGACTCTGATGGAGCCCTGGGTACTGCTAACCAGTCCCAGGGCCTGTGCTCTGTGTAAAATGGATATGCAAATTAGGCTAATTATAATTGGCTAAGTTAACCTACCTATATGTCCCTAGTATATGGTAGGGCATGTAGGTTTAGGGACCACAGCATAGGTGGTGCACCCATAGGTGCACTGCTGAGGTGCCCAGTGTCATTTTAAAGGCAGGCCTGCCTTGCTGGCTGCTTTTAAATTAAAGTTATATGCAAATTCGACTTTGGAATTAAAAGTAGTTCCAAAGTCTTAAACTACCTTATTTTTACATATAAGTCACCCCTAAGGTGTGCCCTATGTGCCCCTAGGGCTGGGTGCCATGTAACTATAAGCAGGGACTTTATAAAAATAGATTTATAAACCCTGGTGAGGTAAAAACAGCCAAATTCGTTTTTCCCTCATTGAAGTAAATGGCCTTCATAGGCTAGAATGGGGAGACTTTATTTTAAATTTTAAAGTCTCCTTAAATGTTGCATACCAAGAATGTGGCATCAAATTAATTGTTGTAATAAATCCCACAACTTCCAGTTGTTGGATTTAATATAACTTGTTCAGGTAAAAAGTTTTAGACTTTACCTAAAAAGTTGCCAATTTCAGCCCTGCATTGTTTTTGCTGCTGTGCTCTGATTGGCCAGCCTGCAGCAGCTTAGCCAAGCTGCCTTGATGAGGTGTGAAGTGGCCTGGCTTCACACAAAGGAATGTGCCTGTGGGAGAGAATCTCCCCTCAGCAGATGGTGAGGCAGGAAGGGGGAGGGCTGCCAAACTGGTCTTCAAAGGCAGAGAAGGACATTTGGAGCAACCAGCAACACCCCCACATCCTGCAACCCCAGACAACTAGGTGCCCCCTTGATTAGATTAGGAGAGGGCAGGAGAGGGGTGTGTTTATGATTTTTAGCCACACCAGTGGGTGGGCTCAGACAGATGTAACCTCCAAAAATCAGATTCAGCCATGTTGGATTTTTAGAGAATGTTGCCTTCTGGGATGGATTTTTGCCACACTTCCCAGGAAGTGGTCATCACAGGGGGACGACCCTGTACCTGATTGGAGAACCAGGACCCCCCTGCTTTTCACCCAGGAGCAAGAATAAAACTGGCAGACCTGCACCCACACCTCAGATCCCCACCAGATTTCAACAAGAAAAGAACTAAAGGAGAAGAAGGACTGCCCTGCTGGACCCCTGGCCTGCACCTGGAACCTGCACTCTGAAGGACTGCACCAGCTGCACACTTGGGCTTCACCACTAGAAGGACTTTGCCTGGCTTCAACTGGTTCAAGGAGGGAGGGACTCCCTGTTTGCTACAGGTGAAAAATTGCTATCCAGAGTCCCCTGCACCAACTCCTGAAGAAAGTGACCAGCTGACCACTGTCCAGTGGCCAAAAAGGAGTTTGCGCCAGGTGCATTCTGGGAGTTGAAGTCCGCATCCCCAAAGGACCATCTCAGAACTTCTGGACCCTTGGGGTGAGCTGTGGACCTCAAAAGAACCTTAAAAGAACATCTGGGTGAAGCCCCAGAAGTTTGGAGAAGATTTGAGAACTTTTGTAAAAAAGCTCCATAGAGGGACCGACCCGCCGCGGAAATTCTAGCCGGCTTGCCTCAACCGCGACCCGGCCTGACTTGGTGGTTCGTCCTGGTAAAGAAAAACCTCAGAAAAAGAGACTAAGTCCGAAGGTAAAAAGTTGACCGGGACCTCCCAGCCATCGTATCCGAGAAGGGCTCCATGGACGTCGGATCAAGATCCAGGTTTACCCCGGTCGAAGGATTTTCACCTCGAAAAAACGACTAAGTCCGAAGGTAAAAATCTCCACCGAGGAATCCAGCATCGCGTATCCGGACAAGGGCTCCAGGAGGTCGGATTCAACTGGCAGGTTCGTCCCGCTGAAGAAAATCTTCAAAATAAAGACTAAGTCAGAAGGTAACTTTTTAACCGAGGCCTCCCGCGACTTGTAGCCGAGCAGGGCTCCATCGCGGTCGGCCTGAAACTTTGACTTTGCCCCGGTCGAGGTGCAACCAGATGACCCGATTGGCGCTTTTTGTTTCTAAGCGCTAGAAAAATAATAATTCTTTAAAAATTCATATCTCCGGTTCCCCTTATCCGATTTTATTCGTTTTTGTGTCATTTTAAAGATAAAGATATAAACTATTTTTATAAATTGGTTTTGGATTTTTAAACTGTTTCCTGTGTTTTATTTAATTACTGTTTTGTGATATTTGAATGCTTTACACACTGTCTCCTAAGTTAAGCCTTGACGCTCGTTGCCAAGCTACCAAGGGTTGAGCTGGGGTTAATTTACTGAGACCTAACTGGACCTAAGTGGAGGTTAGTGGCTTGTTGCTAGGTGTAGGTACCTACCTGCCCTTACCAATAACCCATTTTCCAACATCCACGTATGCATATCACACAATCCATAACATCAAGATGTGGAAGGAGGTGCTCAGCAATACAAACACACAGCTGGAGATCACAAGACACAGTCTCTCGACGTACATAAAAATGTACAGAGTTAAACAGAATAATAGCCATGGGAAGGGCTGCTTTGGAAGGATCTGGATACATTGTTTAGCATTATTGTACCATGAGATTTGTGGGAGGATTGTAAGAAAGCGATACACTGGCCTGAAATATGTGACCACTACTCCAATTACTACACTATCATTTGGCACTAGACTAAGGGGGTCATTCTGACCTCGGCGGTAAAAGGCTCTTACCGCCGGTCTGAAGACCGCCATCATACCGCCGCGGCTAACCGCCACGGTCATTCTGACCCACAACTGCCAAACCGCCAAAAACCCGACATCCACTGAAGGCCGCCTCATCAGCGGTCAGCGATAAACTGGAGATGACCAAACCTCCACCGTCACGCCAACACAAACACGCCCATGCCATTACGACCCACGAATCCACGCGGCGGTCTTTCAACTGCGGTATTCCATTGGCGGTACACACCGCCGCGGTCAAAATACACACACATATACAAAACACTACCACATTGGACAATTCCAAATACACACACCTGATACACATACAAACAACACACCCACACACCCATCTCTATATAAAACACACACCCACAAACCCCCACAAATCGAAATTCAGAGACAAGGCGCAATACACAGAGAGAGAGCACAGGGAACGCAAAGCACAACACACACAGGAACCCAACATCATCACCCACACCACATCTACGCAACAAACACCACACACCACCACACTCATCACCACAAACACCACCCCACACCTCATCCACACCACCCCATGGCACCCCAAAGACACCCCAGGTTCTCGGACCAAGAACTCAGGGTCATGGTAGAGGAAATAATGAGGGTAGAGCCCCAGCTCTTCGGCACACAGGTGCAGCACACCACAATAGCCAGGAAGGCGGAGCTATGGCAAAGGATCGTCGACAGGGTCAACGCTGTGGGACAGCATCCCAGAAATCGGGAAGACATCCGAAAGCGCTGGAACGACCTACGGGGGAAGGTGCGCTCGATGGTGTCAAGACACAACATCGCTGTGCAGAAGACTGGCGGCGGACCCCCACCCACTCCACCCGAATTCACAGCATGGGAGCAAGAGGTCTTGAACATCCTGCATCCTGAGGGCCTCGCTGGAGTACGCAGAGGAATGGACTCTGGTAAGTCTAATCTCAACTACTTCACCCCCCCCAACCACCAGCATGCCAACCCACACCCCCACCCTCACCCCCAACCCCCCAGCACACATCCTCCCTGTTAATGTCTCACCAGCACAACCCACCCAACCCAACACCAACCCCTGAATGCCAACACAAACCATAGACACCCATCACCTAAGCATGACCACTGCACATACCCATCCCCCCCCAAACCACCCTCACAACTCCTCCCACAAGGGACTGCCAGCACTGGGGGACAAGGGCACCCACAAATCGCACGCCATGGCACACACAAAAGCAATAACCATACTCTTTTACCCCTGCAGGGCCCGAACGCCAACACACCGGCCAGGAGGGTCCAGATTTGTCCATCCCACCCCCAGAACAGGCCCCCAGTGATGACAGCAGCTCTGTCGACCTAGAACCTGATGACCAGCCCGGACCATCGGGGACCTCTGGACAGTCGGTTACCCTCAGTCAGCCACAGGCCACAGCAGACCTACCCCCCTCTGGAAACACCAGCACAGCACCCACCCAGCGGGCCCATGCTTCTGTCTCCAGGACAGGTCAAGCAGCGGTGTGTCTACCAGTACAGGGCACCCAGGGTAACCCACAACCCCAACAACAACAGGGACCTGGGGGCAGTGGTAGTGGGCACACCGTCCAGGGGACAGAGGCCCAGGAACAAAGGGGAACTGGGAGGGCTGCTGTGCGACAGAGGGAGGACAGGCCTAGGGAACCCACTGTCCAAGAGGCCCTCACCACCATCATGGGAGCGTACCACCACTCCCAAGAGACGATGGCGACGGTCCTTGCCAGGTTGCAGGAGATCCTGCTTCTGCATGAGCAACAGAATATGGGGTTCCAGGAAGAGCTGCGCAGCATCAGTTCCGCAATGGGTACAATGGTGGTGGCACTCAACCAGATTGTCACCACTTTGCGGGACCATGTTGCCCCCCAAAGGGCCCCTGCCACTAGCATGGAGGAAGAACAGCCCACCACCTCCGCCGGCGCTTGTGGTCAGGATGCCCCGACACAACAGCAACGGCCCACCCGGACCCCACCCCCTGCAGAACAAGAACCACCCCGCAAGAAAGGCCTGAGATCTAGGAAGAAGACAGAGTAGGATGTCAAGACCCCCGCCATGCACGGAATCCCCTGGATGTCATCCCACTGTCCCACTTGTTCACCCTGTCCAACCTTGAACTGCCCCTGCTCCACCTTCCACAGGCATATGGACAATGGACCTGTAGGAACGACAGTCTGGACACTGCCATGGACATGCCTCCACCATCACCCATCACCCTTTTTGAACTATACACCTATTTTAAAACTTCAATAAACACAATTATTGCACAAAAACCAACTGGATTCTGCTATCTATTTATTTAAACAAAATGTATTCGAGATAACCAACAAAAAATTTCTATTAACATTGTGATGACAATATACCAGTGTCACACAGCGGTAGTCCATGGGGAAAAAAACCAGAGGGCACTCGGTGGGGATCAGATCACTGAAATAGGAAGTGAAATACACAACTAAGTTACCATACATTGGGGTGAAAGGTCAGACAGTAGAGAGCCTCTACAGTTACAGATATAATACAATGCAGGAGTAGATTCTTACCTGTGTGTCACTGGAAATACTGCAGTATCACCCTGTCCCTGTTGTCTGTGTCGTCCTCTTCGTCTTCCTCCTCTTCACTCTCCGCAGGCTCCACAGCGGCCACAACACCACCATCTGGACCATCCTCCTGCAGGAGAGGCACCTGGCGTCGCAAAGCCAGGTTGTGAAGCATGCAGCAGGCCACGATGATATGACACACCTTCTTTGGTGAGTACATTAGGGATCCACCAGTCATATGCAGGCACCTAAACCTGGCCTTCAGGAGGCCGAAGGTCCGCTCAATCACCCTCCTAGTACGCCCATGGGCTTAATTGTACCGTTCCTCTGCCCTGGTCCTGGAATTCCTCACTGGGGTCAATAGCCAAGGCAGGTTGGGGTAACCTGAGTCACCAATTAGCCACACACGCTGTCTCTGTAGCTGTTCCATCACATAAGGAATGCTGCTATTTCGCATGATGTACGCGTCATGCACTGACCCTGGGAACTTGGCATTTAAATGGGAGATGTACTGGTCAGCCAAACAGACCACCTGGACATTCATCGAATGATAATTTTTTCGGTTCCTGTACACCTGTTCATTGTCTTTTGGGGGAACCAAAGCCACATGGGTACCATCAATGGCACCAATTATATTGGGAATGTGTCCAAGGGCATAGAAATCACCCTTCACTGTAGGCAAGTCACCCACCTCTGGGAAAATGATGTAGCTCCGCATGTATTTCATCAGGGCAGACAACACTCTGGACAACACCTTTGAAAACATAGGCTGAGACATCCCTGATGAAATGGCCACTGTAGTTTGAAATGATCCACTGGCAAAGAAATGCAGTACTGACAGCACCTGTACTAGAGGCGGAATCCCTGTGGGTTGGCGGATGGGTGACATCAGGTGTGGCTCCAGCTGGGCACACAGTTCCTGTATAGTGGCACGGTTGAGTCTGTAGGTGAGTATGACGTGTCTTTCTTCCATTGTCGACAGGTCCACCAGCGGTCTGTACACGGGAAGATTCCTCCGTCTCCTCGCAAGTCCCAGCGGACGGTGCCTAGGAAGGACAACATGGAGCACAGAGTCAAGCAACCCACAGGTAAGTGCCCACAGCATGCACAGTACACAAATCTCTTGGGATTGAATGGCCAGTATGAATGTCGGTGCAAGGCCTAGCCATGTGTGACGCAGTAGGAATTAAGCCATGTGGGCCCTTGAAATGGCGGCTGCCTGACCTGTGAAGTGTGACAATGTGAAGTGAGGTCATTGCGCTGGCGTGGCACACCGTGGCGGTAGGCGGTCGCAGTCCGCGGCGCAGAGCCGCATTGGACAACATTGAACCCTATGGGTTTCAGGAGCCAATGGCGGTGAGCGGCAGCGGTCGCGGTACGCACCGCCGCGGCCGTAACCGCCATTTTCTCTATGCTTAATCACACGAGACCTGAGCATCCACAGGAGAGGACCTATACTGCAAGTGCTGCTGTGACCTCGGTCTGGAAGTGACAATGGCTGCTGCGACTGGGGAAAGGGCCCCCGCCTTCAGTTCCGAGGAGTTGGAGAAGCTCGTGGACGGGGTCCTCCCCCAGTATGCGCTACTCTACGGGCCTCCAGACCAACAGGTGAGTACACGGGGGCAATGCATATTGCCCAATGCCTGGGTTGAGTGGGGAGGATGTACGATGGAGGGGAGGGCAGCGAATGACGAATGCATGGCACGACAGATGAGAGCATGTGCCACATGGCAAGGTTGGGGAGGGGGGGCCACTCACATCGAGCATGCAGAAAAGTGATGATGTTTCTCTTCCCCCTCTGTACATGTCACATAGGTCAGCGCCCATCAGAAGATCAACATTTGGCGTGCCATCACCAAGGACGTCCGGGCCCTGGGGGTCCACAACAGAAGGGGCACCCACTGCCGCAAGAGGTGGGAGGACATCCGCCGCAGGAGCAGGAAGACCGCGGAGGCTCTGCTGGGGATGGCCTCCCAACCTAGGAGGGGTACCAGTCGTACCTTGACCCCCCTGATGTCCCGGATCCTGGCGGTGGCCTACCCCGATTTAGATGGGCGCTTGAGGACATCACAGCAGACACAAGGGGGTGAGTACAAGCACATTCAGCTATTTTGCGTGCAGTGGAGGTGCCTGGGTGGGGGAGGAGGGCTGTGGGTATCCCTAGGCCAAGGCGATTTCAGTAGGATAGGCCCGTCCGTGAGGTATGGTCCTGTGCCCCCGCCCCCCACCTCTGTAGGGTGCCTAGTGACGCGATTCATGGACCAGTGTATACTGTGTGGGCAGTTGTCGCCCATAGGCTTGTAGGGCATGTCCAAGTGAATGAGTAGTGTACCCCAAGTGCGCAGCGTAGTGCAGGGGGCTTCTGTGTCTGTCCTCTCCGCCAACGGTGTCCCCAATGCATGCACTCAACCTGTCTTTATGTTTAACACCCCCCCCCATTTTCTTTGTTTTTCTGTGAATGTGTGCATTAGCATCATCAGGCGGAGGAGAAGTGGCATCGGCGCAAGAGGGAGCTGCATCTCACATGGCCCCGGAGGGCCATGCAACGGACTCCGACATGACCAGTGAGACGGAGGGCGAGGGGGGCTCCACCACGGGGACCCGTGCAGACGTCAGCGACACCGACACGTCCTCGGAAGGGAGCTCCCTTGCGGTGGCGGCAACATCCGTGCCCACCGATCCTACAGGTACAGCCGCCACCCAGCGCACCAGCTCCGCCCTCCCAGCAGCCCCTCGGCCTTCGGCCCGTGCCCGTAAGGCCAGGAAGCCGGCCATCTCCTTCGCCCCAGGCACCTCAGGCCCTGCCCCAGTCACCCCTGCTGCCCTCAGTGAGGAGGTCATTGACCTCCTGAGGACCATCATTGTTGGGCAGTCTACCCTTCTGAATGCCATCCAGGGTGTGGAGAGGGAGGTGCATCAAAGCAATGCATACCTGGATGGCCTTCATTCGGGTCAGGCTGCCCATCAACGATCGTTCAACGCTCTGGCCTCAGCACTGCCGGCAGCGACTGTCCCTGTCTCCAGCCTCCCTCTTCTGACTTCCTCCACCCAGTCCCACTCCCCTGTTCCTCTGCCTATCCCATCCACACCTTCAGACCAGCCTGCACACACCTCAACACCCAAGGGCAGCTCATCCAAACATAAGCACCACAGAACACACAAGCATTCACCCAAGCAACATCCAGATGCAGACATGCCAACAGTCACTACCTCCTCTGTGTCCCCCACCTCCTCGTCTACTGTACTGCCATTTGTTAAATTTTGTTTAGACCAATGACTTTGTGTTTCACCACTGCGCATATTAGTTGCTCAATGTTCACCAGTAGCACATGGTATGTTTTGTTCAGTTTAGCCGCCTATGGGCTTTGACATTGCATTAGTCATTACATTCTGTATTCTGCCTATTGGCTTTGACATGATATTAGACATTGCATTTTGTATTCAGCTCAGCTGCCTATTGGCTTTGACATGATATTATACATTGCATTTTATATTCAGCTCAGCTGCCTATGGGCTTTGACATGACACTAGACATTGCATTTGATATTTAGGTTAGCTGCCTATTGCCTTTAACATGACATTGCATTTGATATCTAGGTTAGCTGCCTATTGCCTTTAACGTGGAGTTAGACATTGCAGTTGAGAATCCAAGCTGTATTTTTCCAAGCTGTGTTTTTGCACCAGAGAACCAAGATGTTTTTCTCACAGTAGACTAGACATGATAAGAGAGAGTACATGGGTGTTGTTTTTCTTCGCTTGAGCTTGGGAACAGGAGTAGTCTTGGAGACCTGGCCAGTCTCCAAAAGGCTTGCTCAGTTTCCCAGGTCTGAGAGGAGGGGGCACACCTTTGTAACGAATGTAACAGGCTGCAGAGGGTCAGATTCAAATTTGCCGGACCTCGTGCTGGAGCTTGGCGCCAGCTGCCAGCAATGCCGTGTGGGTAGATGAATCTCTTTCTCGCGGCTGACAGGGGTCATCAGCTTGCAGACCTTAGAAAGATGAAGCTGTAAATAGTTTCCCACACGGTGAAGTATTTGTTTTGCTTTGCATTCAATATCTTATAAATATAACCTGCTGTGTATATTGCAAACTGATATATTTTGTTTGATTAACGCGGGCTTGAAAGCTACTAATTCGTCATACATAAAAATTGTGGTTGGGGAAGAATTAACAACAATAAAAGTCTTCTTTGAACTCAGAAGTGTATTTCTGGTGGTTTATGTATGTGCTTAGAAACTAGATAAGAGAAAAGCACTACAATTGGTACCAGAAGTGGGGCCGGTCATTAAGAGGTGATTAAGAGGGTGTTGACGAGTTGGTAGATTTCTAAGTGCACACTTTAAAAGTGTAATTGTTTCTGTTGTTTGGAGAATTACAGAAATTGTTTTTTTGTTTGGAGAATCACAGTAGCACGGCAGACCATGTCTGGGAATGCATGTGTTGTTAAACTGCCCGATGGTGCTAAGAAAAACTGTGAGTTGTTTTCTGTTTGGAGAATCACAGAAGCACGGCAGACCATGTCTGAGAAGACCATGTTTGAAAATGCATGTGTAGCTAAAATGCCTGATATTGCTTTGAGAAATAATTTCTGTTGTACATATGTAGAAAAAGTGTCTTTTGGAAGTAATGATGACAGAAAGGTCTGGATACCTTTATCTGCTTACAGAGAAATGCAGGAGAAATGTAGGAAGTTGGAACATGAAAATAGGAATTTACGTGAGCAAATTAGCCAGGATACAATAATTCAAAATAATTCTGAAAGTTATAAAACTGCTGTTGTAGAAGAATCTTTCTTTTCCCATTCCAGTAATGAGGGGGTTAAGACAGCTCCGAGCTGCTTTGAGCCGTTTGAGCCAGGGTTTTTGGCAGTGAAAGCGCATTCCTTAACTGATAACACGAAGAGAGACCAGAATGTGATTTACGAGTTACCGTTGCAAAATGCACAAGTAAAACGAAGGATTTTAGAGCAAGACACCCCGAGTTTCATTAGCTTGTTTGATTTTTGGAAAAAGAATAGCCCTCATTTGAGAGAAATCCTAACACTTTTGTATATGGTCACTGTGAAAAATTATATGCAGCTGCACGCTTGTGATTTGGCAAATGAAATAATGCAGACTTTAGGTTTCTGCGCAGTGCAAGAAGGAAATACTTATGTACATGTAACTCAAGAACAAGGAAAGAAAATAGTGCACCTAGCTAGAATCATACAATGGATCTGGTACTTGCAAGACAGGGCTAGAGTACCACAGGTAAAAAAGTTATCAATGAAGTTGTGTGCACCATTTGAATTCGTGTCTACTGAAGATAAAAAGCATGTTTGTTTTACTAATGATTCATTGACTGAAATGTTGTTTTCTGGCACAGGAGAAGGAATGGAGTTGTATAATGTGTGTCAGATTTTAAAGCAAGAGCTACGTGAGATGTGTCATTTTTACGCTGATTTTTGGTTCATTGCTAATGTTTTAGCACCTAACTGGTTCAATTACCTTGCAGATGTTAATGAGAAAAATTCAGAGAGAGAAGTGTACACCCAGAATTCTGCCTTAGTGGGGATGGCTAAGTGGGTGCCCCAGAAATGTGAACAGCTGAGAGAAAAAGCCACTTACAGGTGGGCAGAGATGAGAGAGATGCACATTCCCCTAGATTTGATCAAAACTGTGCAGCACGCACAAAAGCAATCTGTCATGCAAGCAGTCACAGAGCAGTTGGGGAGAGGAACGTTACCAGGACAGGAATGGCAAAGTGATCAGGTTTTAGGGAGAGTGATTGTTGCAAATTACCAAGGAAAAATCGAAATTATGCTGATACCTAGAAAAGAATCTGATTCATTCATACAAATTGGAGACAGAATGGCCCAAATTGGCAAAAATGCAGTGAATGGAGGTTTGGTAAAGAAGGAGTCTGCCCCAGCCCTTCTGACAGTGCAAGAAAAGGGAAGCTGTGGCGCAGCAGATAAAAACCTCAGTGCTGATGTGTGGGCTGAAGCCCCAAGTGATCCTCCAGAACCTGCAGTGAATATAACAAAGGGCCCCAAAAACGTCCTGCTGATTATAAAACAGGGAAAGAAAGAGGAAGGGTGCAGTTTAAATGAAAAATGTTATTTGCAAGAAAAGTCATACTTGTTTCTTTTGCAGATCCTACCACGTTTCGCCACTGTCCCTGAGTGTGCTGTGTGGTCCCCCTTCCGGTGTGTGCGTGTGGGGTCGGGGAAGGGACCGAATCCCCAACCTGAACCTGGCTGAGTAAAGTGCCAGCACCATGGATCCATTTTGCGCAAACTGCGCCTTCAGTTCAAGTTCAACTTGTTTGATTGCATTCTTCCACTGGAACTAAGCTGTGTTTTTTTTTTTCCCTCTCGTATGGAACTCTGACTTTTGCTTATCTTCCAGCAAACCTTTCAGGTGGACCGTGCCCCTTTACATGAGTAGAACTCATGCCACATCAAATTGCTAACACTGTTGAATTAGAGACTCATTCAGAGTATAAAAATTGCCCAGTCTTTTCTATGTAGATGTATCTGATGTGAAAGGTTATGAGATCAATGTGTTAATTCACTTCTATTGCTTTACAGGGATTGCTTTGATCATTCAAATCTGACTTGCTGATAATGTTTTTTTTTGTTTGTGCTGATGTTTTTTTGTTTTTGTTTGAAACAAGAGATATGTGAAACAAAAATTCATTGGTCAAAGGGCGGAATGTACTTCCATTTGTTAAATTTTGTTTTGACCAATGACTTTGTGTTTCACCACTGCGCATATTAGTTGCTCAATGTTCACCAGTAGCACATGGTATGTTTTGTTCAGTTTAGCCGCCTATGGGCTTTGACATTGCATTAGTCATTACATTCTGTATTCTGCCTATTGGCTTTGACATGATATTAGACATTGCATTTTGTATTCAGCTCAGCTGCCTATTGGCTTTGACATGATATTATACATTGCATTTTATATTCAGCTCAGCTGCCTATGGGCTTTGACATGACACTAGACATTGCATTTGATATTTAGGTTAGCTGCCTATTGCCTTTAACATGACATTGCATTTGATATCTAGGTTAGCTGCCTATTGCCTTTAACGTGGAGTTAGACATTGCAGTTGAGAATCCAAGCTGTATTTTTCCAAGCTGTGTTTTTGCACCAGAGAACCAAGATGTTTTTCTCACAGTAGACTAGACATGATAAGAGAGAGTACATGGGTGTTGTTTTTCTTCGCTTGAGCTTGGGAACAGGAGTAGTCTTGGAGACCTGGCCAGTCTCCAAAAGGCTTGCTCAGTTTCCCAGGTCTGAGAGGAGGGGGCACACCTTTGTAACGAATGTAACAGGCTGCAGAGGGTCAGATTCGAATCTGCCGGACCTCGTGCTGGAGCTTGGCGCCAGCTGCCAGCAATGCCGTGTGGGTAGATGAATCTCTTTCTCGCGGCTGACAGGGGTCATCAGCTTGCAGACCTTAGAAAGATGAAGCTGTAAATAGTTTCCCACACGGTGAAGTATTTGTTTTGCTTTGCATTCAATATCTTATAAATATAACCTGCTGTGTATATTGCAAACTGATATATTTTGTTTGATTAACGCGGGCTTGAAAGCTACTAATTCGTCATACATAAAAATTGTGGTTGGGGAAGAATTAACAACAATAAAAGTCTTCTTTGAACTCAGAAGTGTATTTCTGGTGGTTTATGTATGTGCTTAGAAACTAGATAAGAGAAAAGCACTACATCTACTTCCTCCCTCCCTGTGACGTCTCCACACACACCTGCAAGCACACCACCATCAGCCATTGCACCCATCACCAGCAGACCCTCCAGACCAGTCCGCACACGTGCAGTCACCACCCCCACTGCCATGTACACGTCCCCTGTGTCCTCTCCCACTGTGTCCATCACCCCCGCTTCCCAACCACACAAACGCAGGCAGGCACCCAAACAACAGCCATTCACCTCACGTCAGCCTCCAGCCCAAGCACCTGCACCCAAAGACAGCACACTTGACTCTCCTACAACCACATCCTCTTCCTCCACTCCCATACCCACTCCAGCTACCCTTCCCATGGCTCCAAAGAAATGTTTCCTCTCTAAAATTGACCTCTTTTCCTCACCTGACCCACCCCCTCCGTCCCGTAAGAGTTCCACAAACACCTCAGCCACCACCAGCAACTCCCAAGCACGTCGTGCCTGGTTTTTAGAGTCCGCCCTTTCCTTGGTCTGGGACATCGACCAGCAGCAAAGGCACAGCCAGCTCCCCCCCCCCCCCGGGAAGAGGAGCAAAAAACTCAAGGGCAGGCGCGACAGGCCTGATACGCCTGCCCCCAAGGAGGGTAGCCTTGCACCGTCACCTGCCACATCGGGTAAGGGAGCCAAGGGCCACGGACAGTCTGCCAAGGAGGGCAAGGGTAGCAAGGAGCAAAAGGCACGGAGCAGCCGACCTGGCCATGAGGGCCCCACCAGCCCCATTCCGGGGGTATCGGAGGAGACCCAGGGCCCCGGGGCTCCATCACAGGAGGGCCCCGCAACGGAAAGGTCCGATGCAGACTGAGCGGCAAGTATTGGCCAGGTGTGGTTCACTGGAAACACAAGACAGGCACCGCTGAACAGGGCCCCGCCGTGAGAAGCACCGCTGAACAGGGCCCCGCCGTGAGAAGCACCGCTGAACAGGGCCCGCCAAGACAGGCACCGCTGAACAGGGCACCGCCAAGACAGGCACCGCTGAACAGGGCCCCGCCGTGAGAAGCACCTCTGAACAGGGCCCCGCCGTCTCAAGCACCGCTGAACAGGGCCCCGCCAAGACAGGCACCGCTGAACAGGGCACCGCCAAGACAGGCAACGCTGAACAGGGCCCCGCCGTGAGAAGCACCGCTGAACAGGGCCCCGCCAAGACAGGCACAGCTGAACAGGGCACCGCCAAGACAGGCACCGCTGAACAGGGCCCCGCCGTGAGAAGCACCGCTGAACAGGGCCCCGCCAAGACAGGCACCGCTGAACAGGGCACCGCCAAGACAGGCACCGCTAAACAGGGCCCCGCCAAGACAGGCACCGCTGAACAGGGCACCGCCAAGACAGGCACCGCTGAAGAGGGCCCCGCTGTGAGAAGCACCGCTGAACAGGGCCCCGCCAAGACAGGCACCGCTGAACAGGGCCCCGCCAAGACAGGCACCGCTGAACAGGGCCCCGCTGTGAGAAGCACTGCTGAACAGGGCCCCGCTGTGAGAAGCACCGCTCCGCTGGGCCCTTCCTGTCAAGCACCGCTCCGCTGGGCCCTTCCTGTCAAGCACCGCTCCGCTGGGCCCTTCCTGTCAAGCACCGCTGGCCCATTGGCAGTCCCGGTTCTGTGTCGGGCAGGCCTTCACGACGCACTCTGCCCACCATGCCTCCTCCATGACCAGTGGTCTCTGTAATCCACCTGATGGACTGTGGCTTTGCACTCCCCAGGATGTAACAGTGGGCAACCCACCCACTGTAGAGACTTGAGAGACTGTGGCTTTGCACTCCCCAGGATGGCACAGTGGGCAACCCACCCACTGTAGAGACTTGAGAGACTGTGGCTTTGCACTCCCCAGGATGGCACAGTGGGCAACCCACCCACTGTAGAGACTTGTGAGACTGTAACTTTGCACTCCCCAGGATGGCACAGTGGGCAACCCACCCACTGTAGAGACTTGTGAGACTGTGGCTTTGCACTCCCCAGGATGGCACAGTGGGCATGGAGGCCCTTCGTGGATCTGGCATCGTGGACTCATGTGGCTGAGGTGCCCCCCCTTCCCTTACCCCTGAGGTGCCTGTTTTTACTTTTTGTGATGCCCCTGCAGTGTTCTCTCCAATGGACTCGATCTCGTGTGTGGGCTTTGCCCATGTGTTGCTGCACATTGGCCCACGGACATTTGGACTTTGAAAGACTGGGCCGGACTTTTGCCACTTGTATGGATATAGTTCTAGATGTGTATTAATTCTTCATATATTGCTAAGATCGCTATAATTTATTGTTGCAATAATATAGTTCTACTTTTACATTCATTGCCTTTTGTCTTTGCTTTTTGGGGGGGGGTTTGGGGGTGTCACTCTGACTTTTTAATCTGCATAGGTGTGTAGGTATTTGGGCGGGGGTGAGGGTGGGGGTGGGTGTGTGGCGTATGTGTGTGCCCGTAACCTTTCCTCCTCCCCCCTCCCCTGTGTCGTAGGTGCAGTACTCACCGTTGTCCTCTGCGGCGAGGTTCGTGATCCTGGAAGAAGAGCAGGAAGGCAATGGCTGGGAGGATGTGGAGTTCGGGTTCCATGCTGTTCCGATTCCGCGTGGAGTGTGTCGAGGTAAGCGTTTTCCATTGGAGATGTCTGTTTCCGCCGTGTTTTTATCGGCGGGGCTCCCGCCCCGGAAAAGGTGGCAGATTGGTGTGTCCTGATAGTGTGGGTGGTACATTGTCTGCCGCCTGCCTGTTGGCGGTGACCGTCGCGCTGTTTGTTTGTACCGCCGTGGCGGTCGGAGTGTTAATGCGGCGGCCTTAGTTGGCGGTTCCCGCCAGGGTCAGAATTCACTTTTTTTGACCGCCAGCCTGTTGGCGGGTTGGCCGCCGCATTAACACTGACTGCCAGGGTCAGAATGACCCCCTAAGTATGGGAAAGGTTTGCAAGTAGACAAGGGATGGCTGTAACATGCTTACACACTGTAGAAAATGTAAGTTCAATTGTTAAGTTATCACACGTAATAAGACACAAGCTTCTGACTTTAAGATCCTCAGGGGAGCATTTCACTGTACAGCTGTGGATAGTGTACAACAGTGGTTCCCAACCTATAGTCCGTGGACCCACTGGGGTCCGTGACACATTCCCAGGGGGTCCGCAGGTCTGGCTGGGAGGAAGTCACTTCTCGAGCTGGTGCCTCTACAGAAACATGTGTGTGCATGTTTTTATATTTATTACTTCCTTTCTTCAGCAGGTTTAAAAGCACTGCAAAGCTCCTTGTACAGCGAAAACAAAAGTGTCAAGATAACTCTAGTGATTAATGTACCTGCTGGGGAGGAATGAGAGTTTTGGACAGTGGCAGTTTTGACTGAAAGGTAGTGCAGATGATTAATATGCCGGCTGCAAAGGATGTGTATCATGCAAAGAACAGTATTTTATGTGGATGGCACAGTCGGTTACTGCTTTTGTCACAGAGATTCTTTAGTTACTGTACAGTTCATAATCGTAATCTAGCACAGTGAGCTATGAACTGCAATTAAGGAGCTGCATGCCAACTGCATAGCACAAATTAGAAAGCTGTTTTTTCCCAGTCTTTCATTTTCCTTATGCTGCTCAAAAGAACAAAAAAAAAAAGGTTTGCCTGTGTAGAAATACATTCTTATTATTAAAGACAACGCTAACGACTGTGTAGTGTTCTGAATGCTGAGTTTATGCTTCTCCAGACCAAGCACTCTTAGCAAAATGCCTACCAGTGTGGATACCATGTGAATCCTACACCTTGTACTCCCCTGTAAAGTGCTCCAACGCCTACACTGGTATGAGAGATACTATAATAAAAATGTATTACATGTGACAAAGATGATAGGGAGAGATGAGAGGCACTTATGGTTTGCTTCCTTTCCCCACCACATATTTATGTGTGAGGGCTTTCTTAGATCTTATGTACCTAAAAATAATAACAGAAATAGCCCCGGAAATAATTAAAGAAATTGCCCGAAGGATTCACCTTTCCTAAATGAGACAAAAGATTGAAAAGTTAATCGCTGAGATGCAGCACCAACATTCCCAATAAAATGTTTAGATTTTTGCATATTTTTTCAATATAAAAGAATTATTTCATGTTTGCAATTTAAATTGTGCAAATTGCTTGGGGGTCCCTGGCTTCTAGTAATGTTTCACTGGTGGTCCCCAGGAGTAAAAAGGTTAGGAACCACAGGTGTACAACAAATAAGAACTTTCTTATGTAGGGATTACATTTAAAAATATTTGACCCATGCAAAGGTTGCCAAAATTCTTACAGTGAACAAATTTAGTCTTGAGGGAACAGAGGATTCATTTGCAGCAGTTAACAATATGTTGTCAGGAGTGTGGAATTTTATAAAATATCTACTTGTCCATGGGACAGTTTGTGTCATCAGTCTACTTGTCCTGTAAAAACACATGCATATTTTCTCCTGCTAAAATGATGTTTACAAATATTGTCTAGGAGTCTGATTTCCTAGGTCTGCCTCGTTAAATGCTAGCTCATGCATAAAAGCTGTAAATCTGCACTAATGCAGGAACAGAAACCATGGGTGCACTTTGTGATTTTCTTTAAGAATTCTGCCACAGACTGGTTATCACAGACCTTTTGTTATTTGAATTCAAGCTTCTGCAAATATTTGCATCTGATGAGAGAGCATTCTGGAAGAATTGTACTGGGCATTTGTTTACGGTAATTCCATACCCCTGGTTGTGTATTTATTCATAGCTCTATAGTGTACATACAAATAATTTAGTCATGTTCAATGATGGAAGAGATATAGAAATTAAGAGAAGAGTTACTATGTGCTGAATTGTAAATAATATAAGGAAATAATATATATATACAAATGTGGGTTCTTGTTGGGATGTAGAGGGAGTTAGTTATGTGATAACAAACTTCTACTGAGGTGTATTGATATTTAAAATAAACATATTAGTGCAGTAATAATAATGACACATGACGTGTTAGTGACTGATCAATTTCACTTAATAAAAGGATAAAAGAAAATAACACAAGTGGATGTTTAAACATCTGCAGTACATGTAGTATGTTGAAGTCATGTGAGTGCAACCAAATTATCAAAAGGGCAATGAATAAATAAAAATGCAACACATTTGTCACAAATGTATTTTATTTTATAGCAGTAACGGCAATACTGCTTATGTTGTATCAGGACAGTAGATCTTGTGTAAATATTCATGGATTCTTTAATGGATCCACCTAATTGATGTGCATTGCACTTTGTACAATGTCTCTAGGAATAAGTTTTCACCAAAAAAAAGTGAATGTGATGTTTTAGGGTAAAACATTCTGGTTACACATATCTTATGAGATACACAGGGTGAATTCTGCACTCATAGTTAAAAAACAAATATGAATATGAAAGGAAATAAATTTATTGAAGGAAAAAAATGGGTGCAGTTATGCAATGTTACAGGTTATGTCTCCTCCACAGGTAAAAGAAGAGTGCGTTTTTTTTTTTATCCCACATGTATCCACTGACTGGATGGTATTGATCCAATGTTTTTACCGTAATTTTATCTGTGGCATTAACTGATAAGCTCTGGGCACAAATTTACCATTTATCTGCGAGGTCCCTGTATTAATTGTGGCAGTTAAGATTACCTTCCCCATTTCTGAAAACCACAGACTCTGGGCATAGCTCCAAGGGCAAAGCCACGGATTGTTGCGATATGTCAGCATGACGGACAAAGTAGAAGTGTGGTGCACACGATGATGGGATAGTGTGCTGGATTTAGCATGATTCTTTGAAGTGCGGAATAAAGAATAAATGTACAGCTGAATGTTACAGTTAATTTTAAAGTTTATAGGATTTTTTTTATACACCCTGGACGCAGGATGTATGTATCTACGTATATATATGTGCATATAATTGGCGGCAGGAGGAGTATTTTTCTATCCATGTTTTTTCCTAGGTTTCAGAACATGGACGAGAAGATGTGGTTTCTGTATCCGTCTGTCTATGTTACGTTTTATGTTTTCATAAGTAATGGGAATCTTCCGTGGTACATCTTAATGTGCACAGTGACATGGATTGCCTTCATGTTTTGGTAGATTGCAACTAAATATTCTCCAAACTGGTTTTGGGTATTGAACATACCTATATTAGGATAGAGTTATTACTACCTTAGGATGTGCTATGAAGTACTGCAATACAGCTATTAGTAATATACTTCTGATGATGAGGGTGCCAAATATAAATACATAAAATAAATATAATTTCTTAAAGGAACATCTGCATTTCAGAACATCACACTTGTACGAGGAAGGGGAAGTGACTTCTGATGGCGGTGATGCCTGCAAAGTCCCAACCCTTCCATCATTGATGCAGATATTCTGTGTGTTGAAATAGAATAATAGGATACAATGCTGTGTTCCAAAAATACTGGCTGTATACCAGTGTAACATTTGTTTTCTCCTGACCTTTGGATCACCATTTGTTTGGTGAAATAGTTTGTGTGAATATTCCACTGTTACTGAGTGTAATTGTTATTTATTTTTTGAGGTTTGATTTCCGTTTAATAGTGTACTAGTTACTCTATAAACCAGTCAGATATGTCCCTTTATAAGATTTTGTGCATCTGCTGAGCGGTTCTAGATTGATGCACTACCGCTTGCTTCATTGGTCAAGAGAGGCACCCTTGACAAAGTTGTCAAACTGAGCACCGACTGAAATACTGTTTGACTGGCCTATGAACATGTCTGGTGCTGAGAAGTTATTATCTGATAAGACATTTTGACAGTAGTTTACATTGCCTTCAGCATTAGGTGCTGCAGGCCCTTCTTGGCTGGACAACACTACCTGGACATGATCTCCAACAGGGAGATTGGGCTTGGGTCACCTGAAAAGTAGGAGGGACTGACCTCCTGGATCCACAGCTATTACACCAAGAAGGTACACCAAAACGAACTGCATCCTGGAGACTGGGTGTGGGTAAAGGCCCACACCAGACGTCACTGCCTTCAACCACGGTGGAAGGGACCGTACCAAGTACTGTTGACAACAGCCACAGCAGTCAAGTGTGAGGGCATCACATCCTGGGTCCATACCTCACACACCAAGAAAGTCGCTGGACAAAAAGAATGACCAGCCGCCAACAAAGTTGCCAATGAGAGTAATGCCACCTTCACCACAGCGGTACAACCTTCGTTCAACAAGCACCACCAGCCAACACTGACGGAACTGCTCGTGCTATACTCCCACAGGAGTCGGAGAGTGTAAGCGGGTTCCCCAGTACACAGGAACATTGTTTTTGAACTGCTCGTGCTACACTTCCACAGGAGTCGGAGAGTGTAAGCGGGTTCCCCAGTACACAGGAACATTGTTTTTGGACTGCTCAGGCTGCAACCCCACAGGAGTCGGAGGGTGCAAGCGGGTCCTTCAAGACACCAGGATACTCTTTCAGAACTGCTCGTGCTACTCTCCACAGGAGTCGGAGAGTCAAGTGAGCCCACTTAAGTATTAAAGACATCAGGATATAAACGAACAGAATACTAAAAGTCCACAAGAAAAATTTGCACCAAGAGGTACAGATCCCAGTCCTACGGAAGTGGCCGGTCACTAGGATCGGTGCGGCTTGTAGCCCCATTGGGAGGTGCCTCTTCCAATTAGGAATACAGCAAAAATATGAAAAAAGGGCCATCCCTTGGTCAGTGGACTATCACAACCAACTCCCTTAGAACTGGACACTGAGATTCATCCCTTTATACTCTGCATAACTACAAGTGTCAAATAGCATTCGACGTCGCCCCGAAAATAGACCGAAGGAATAGACTACTCGTGTGGCACTCCTACAGGAATAAGGAGGTGCCAAAGGTTACCTACCAATAGAACTGGTTTCAAGTGCTAGCCACATCCGACCACACCCTATAAGACGACATGGATTTCAGATGACAACGTAAGAAAAAGGAGCAGAAGAAGTGGCCCGTGGTGGTCACAGCATTACTCACCCCGGTAGCAGCTATAATAATAACAACGATCCTGATAGTATATAAAGACGACATACATATTCCATGGCTCGACCAGGAACACCACATTCCCAAAAGTGGCCAAGGTTAAGGCGCAACCGGTGGTGAGAACAACAATAACTCAAAACAACATGAGAAGGTGGAGGATAAAACAAAATGGGTGAAATATACAAAATGCAAAGAAGATGGAGAAGATTATAAGGACAATACATTTGTGCAAATGGTATCAATGTACAAAGAACTAGCAAATGTGTCTGATTGTTATATCTGTACCCACCTACCGACCACTAGCCAGGAGAAAAGAAATTACACTCAGATGCCCCTCACAGAACTCGTGGCATGTAACATATTAGATAATATGTTAGAGGGAAATTTAAAAGAAATGAGAACAAGGAAAAGGGAAAAGGAGTGAATAAGAGAAAAAATAAACATAGGAAAAAATTAAAACATGGGTGAGGAGGAGAAAAAGGGATGACTATGGTTTGGACGACGAACCTGATGTAGGAGATATGCAAGAAAAATTGGTAGAAAGAGTGTCAAATAAATTGAAGGAAGAAGATAGAAGAAAGAAGTGTAGGAGATTAGTGGACATAAAAAAGGTAGAAGAAGGAGCTGGGAAAGTGGCAGATGGGACAGACGTTGGAGGAATGCTGAATGGAATAGCAGCATGGTTCAGGGGTTGGGGTACCTGGTTGGTAGAGGTACTAGTGATAGGGATCGTGGCACTGATAACGCTATGTGTGCTCATACCTGTTTGTCCATCCTTCCTGGCCCTACTCTTGAAAAAAACCTGGGACCAGAAACACACACATTATCGAAGAAAAAGATATAAGGATGACAACAGGGCCGAGCAAGAGGTCAAAATGAGAGCAATACACCATGACCCTTAGATTTGTCATTGAGTATCAGAGGGCGGAATGTGGAATCACATTTTACAGTTCTTAGGTATGCTAGGCCTAGTGGCGCCTGTGATACACAATGACAATCTCTGCACAGGCCTATCATTAAGTAAAGAGGCCTACAAATGTAATTCGCTACTGCTAGGAACGCATTATGTTGCAAGGCTTGCTCTCTGAACAGCCATCATGAAATATCATCGTCATTGCATGCTAGCAGAAGCAATCTCCCTTCTGGAAAGTACCAGTCTGAGTATGTGATGTTCTCAAGTTCTGTCACAAGATGGACCATGTGATATTAGGCATGTAGGCCACCTTGTGTAAAATCCTTGTCTATGCTTCACATTACTATATATGGTGTGATAGGAAGAACCACCTTCCGCCATAATGTAGAAATAATCATACGTCAATCATACGTCAATGTCAAGAACCAATAGAACGTCAAATTATGTTTGTGGTTTAATACTATAAAAGATCGTGTATTACTTCCTTTAATCAGGCTGTTCGTGTACAACTAGTACCGAGCATCCTCCATGTACATGTCTTTCTATCTCTAATAAATTCTTTATGTTTACCTAGAAGAGCTGGCTAAATGGTCGTTTGTATCCTGGATGGGTGCTGAATAATTAGGCTTCTACAAGTACAGCACAACACATTACAAGCCCAGTTGGGAATCAGGTAGTGTTAAGTACAAAAATGATTCAGATGGAATCTACACCTAATGTGACAGCACCCATGCAAAATTTGAATCAGGACCAGACTATGCCCAAGTATAATCCAATACAGACAACTGCAAATACTACCCCAAATCAATCAGGAAATACTTTCAGTACAGTATTAAAAGGTCAAGGTGCTGGGATGGCAATTCCACAAAGTCAGACAAATTTGACAGGACCTGATGCACTGACGGTCCCTGTAACTATACGTCCAATGCTTCCATTTTATGCTTCAGGTAATACTGGAAGAAATCTCCAGACTCCTAATCCTGTATCTGCATGGGAGTCACCAAGCTATATGCAGAGATCAGTATGTTCAACTAATTCGGAAATGGAGAGATTAGCTTTGTTTGTCCCATCTTTAACCCCTACACAAATTGCAAATTCTGACCAGGAGTTAAATCAAACAGGATCAATAGCAGATGTGAGATGTCTGCAGGGAAAACCAATTACACACATGCCCACACCAGACCAGATTGCCAGTATGCAGTGCAATGCCCCAAAAAATGTGACACAGAAGAATAATATTAGTCTGCAAGGATTTTCAGCACAACAGTTTAATGAGTAGCTGGACAGTCTGGGCCATAGAGGAGAAACAGGTACAATAAACAGCAGTGTCAGAATAGAAAAGACTCCAGAAAGAGGCAGGATAGTAAATGTGCAGAGATTGAAATCAGAATATATTAAATAAATTGAGGGAACACTTGAGCTGGAGCAATTGAATACATAAAATGAAGCTGAATTGTGTTTCATATGGAAAGATATTACACTGTGCATGACTGACATATGAGAAATTAGTAGAATTAGCTGAAAAATATGGTGTTGACTTAGAAACGTCAAAGCATTTAAGTCCGAGTTACAGTTAGAATTTAGTTCCAAAGACATTGCAAACTTGAGATCACCCGGCGCTAAATTGCACAATAAAGAATTAATTACGAACATTCAACCATTGGGGAGTATTAGATACGTGGGAAGGAAGCTGGCCAAAGAAAAGTGATCAAAAGAAAGCAAAGCAGAATTTGCTTCCGGCTGGAGCAAATCAATCTGATGAGTGTGAAAATGGTGCTAATGAGGGAGATTCCAAGTGGCGGTTATGTACATGTTGCGTGGAGCAGAAGTGACATATTGTCATTCACAAATGATTACCTGAGATTGAGAGAGAAGCTAGTAGTGGGATGCAAAGTGTGCAACTGCAGGTTAACAACGTGCCTCAATTTAGGGGTAGAGGACGTGTTGTTCGGATAGAACAGAGTGGTAATGTGATTGATGTTCAGTTAATTAAGAAACTGTATCCATGTCACGCGTGCAGTACTTTCAGGCACCAGAAGCAGGAGTGTGAATGATTTGGTGCAGAATAGTGGTGTCGCTCAGATATATGACTGTTCCTACAGAATTACAACAGATGCAGGTTCCAGAGCAGATTCAAGTACCTCAGCAAATGCAGGTTCTTCAAGCCCCAATGAAAAAGAAGCAAATGATGGTTCCTCAGCAAAACATGAATCAGAGACCAAACGCAAATGTAAATCAGGTGGTAACACAATACCCCTTAATTAATTTTAGTGATGAGGAAGTTCAAGAAGCATATAACAGTGACAGTTCTGATGGGGAGGATTGCATGTTAGCCACATCTTTAGAGGTGGATCAACGTGGTCCCTATGTAAATGCCAATGTTATTGGATATGATGTTTCATTCCTGGTTGACACTGGAACAACGCATTCCACTGTCCGAACCACAGAAGTACCAAATATGCCCCTGTCAGGGAGAAAGGTTCAGGTGGTAGGAGTAGCAAATCAGCAGTTAACCAACCCAATTACAAAACATGTCCCAATTAAATATGGGTCATTTGAGGATCAGCACCAATTTGTGGTTTGCGATTCTAGTCCTGTGAGCTTGTTAGGATGTGACCTGGGGCCAGATGTAGGTACAAAAAAATGAGCGACTCGCAATTTGCGAGAATGTACGACTCGCAAATTGCGTGTCGCTAATAGGAATTCAGGTACAACGTCTGTGTACAATTAGCGACTTGCACCCGGAGTTGCAACGCAGATAGCGAGTCCGCTTTCTGCGAGGTCGCTGTTTGCGCAATCGCGAGTGGGTGTCGCAAATTGCGAGTTGCATGTAAATTCATTGCAGGTGCTGCAGAACACTCCAGAAACCACTCCAGAATACTCTGGAAACACTTCCTGGCACATGATGATGACATCACAGCCAGAAAGTTTACTAATACACCTGGGAGGAGGGAGGACCACACCCATTTTAAACTGCTGAACTGCAAACAGGAGGAACAGCAGCTACAATGGCAGAAACACCAAGAAAGAGAAAACTCAAATTTTCTGAGAAGGAGCTGGAGGTGCTGACAGAAGAATGCTGTCAGCACTATGATGATCTCTTTGGGAAGGCAGCCCTCAATGTGCCAGATGCAACCAAAAAACAACTCTGGCTGGAGATTCAAGAAAAAGTGAACTCCATGGGGGTGAGCCACAGGAGTGTGGATGAGATCAAAAAAAGGTGGTATGACCTCCGCTCCCGGACCAAGGAGAGGGTGGCAGAAAGGCTCCGGGAGATGAGAGGCACAGGAGGGGGACCATCATCCGTACCACCACCCACACCCCTGGAGGAAAGGGTGGAAGAGACCCTGGAGCAGGAGGCAGTGACAGGAATAGGAGATCTGGACACCTCTGAGCCCACTACATCAACCGGTGAGTACCATGTGATATGCCTGTACCCCCATCAATGCCATATCCCCACCCACCATGTACACAGGGGCATGCACAACCAAGATAGCTCCATTTCAGGGTAGCAAACACCAGAATGACGCATTATGGGCAATGTAGTCAAGTAGGCAGTAAATAGGCAAATGTTTATTAGGAAGTGTGCAACAGATAGTAGACACTGACAGTCTGTTCCCCATGTCCCACAGGTCTCCCACAAGACACCACCACAAGCCACAGCAGCCAGCCCCATGAGGACATCACAGGAGCTGCCACCACTCCCACCTGCACCACAAACACCGTCCCCGTGATCTCAACACCTGCTGCAACAGTGGTTCAGGAGGCTGTGCCAGCAACAGGCAGGAGTGCCACAGTAGAGCAGACAGGGCATCCACCGCTGCGCAGGCGACGCAGGTTCAGGAGAGCAGGGCTGCAGGCTGAGTCCGGCCGTCCATCTACCACCAACACCGAGGCACAGCTGCTCCGTGGTCAGCGCCTGCAGAACAATATGTTAGGGAGAATCAGTGGGGTGCTGCACCGCTTTGTGAGGCGCAATGAGGCCAGCATGCAGCAGCTCCATTCCCAATTGGACGTGATTGGCACAAACACTGGGGACCTAGCCCTGTCCATGAGGGAACTGGTGGCAGGACTACTGTCAAAGAGTGAGGGTGGGCGGCGCAGGGACCGTCAGCTGCTACAGAGGCTGGACAGGATGGCCACATCAATAGGCAGACTGGCAGTTAACACGACTGGCCTGTCGAGAAGGACAGTTGGCCTCCAAGTTGAAATGGGCCACTTTGCAGGGGATGTGGCTAGAGGCCTGGGCCGGATCACACATGTGATCGATTTAATGGAGGCACGGCATCTGTCCACGGGCACAGGGGACACCCCCCGGACAGCGAAGAGGGCTCTACAGTGAGCAGTGTCTCTGCCAGTGACACTAGGGTGCTCTGGAGTGGGACTACCAGGCAGAGCACTGCAGAACAACCAGGGACCAGCCAGGCTGGCAGAGGCCGCCGTAGGACATAGACTGAACCCTGTCCCTGATGTTGGGGCACATGACAGCAATGTGCCCCATGCATGGTTTGCTTTTTGATGTTCATGAACAGTTAGTCATTTTAAATAGTTCCATTTCTGCACATATTAAATAGTTTTTTTGTTCCACTTAACAAATGGATTATTTGGTCAATAGGTGAGTATGGTTGAAGTTGACACGTACCTTCCAAAGTATTGGGTTGCGATGTGTTCCCGTCTCAGTCTGCCTTGATTAGCTATACTCCGATCCCCATGATGGCGATGTGGTTGCTCCTGCTCTTCATCCTCTGAATCTGGGTCTGCAGGGGTGAGAGGTAGCCCACGTCGGGTGGCAATATTGTGCAGGATGGCGTATGCGACAACAATTTTGAATGCTGTAATGGGGGTATACTGGAGGGCACCTCCACTGCGGTGGAGGCATCTGAACCTTGCTTTCAGCAATCCGAAGGTGCGTTCTATTATGTTCCTGGTCCTCTTATGTGCACTGTTGTATCGCCTCTCTGAATCATTGCTGGGTGTTAAGAACGGAGTCATTATCCATGGCCGTAGAGCATATGCACTGTCACCTGTTGGGCACAAACATTACAGTGTTAGAAAGTCCTGGCTGGTGTGCACAGTGACCTGTGTGTATGTCTGCAAGGTGTATGCAGCTCTACCTAGGAGGTATCCGTCTCCAAACTCCCCACATTCCAGGCGTTGGTGTATCCCACTGTGCCTAAAAATGTAGGAGTCATGGGTACTGCCTGGAAATTTTGCAACAATGTTGGTGATGACATAATGGGCGTCACAAACAACCTGAATATTGAGTGAGTGGGTACACTTTCTGTTGCGGAACAGATGTTCCAGGTTTGCAGGGGGGCATATTTGAATATGTGTCCCATCTACACACCCTATGACATGGGGAAAGTTGGCAATCCGGTAAAAGTCCAACTTGGTGCTGTTAATTTCTGCCTCATTCCTGGGTAGGTATATAAAGTGAGACATGTGTGTGAGTATGGCATCTAGGAATGCCCTGAGGAACCTTGACAGTGCACTTTGAGATACCCCACCTGCCACAGCAATGACCTCCTGATAGCTCCCTGAGGCCAAGAGGTGCTGTGAGCATAGCACTTGCACATGCGTAGGGATGGCGCAGCCGCGCAGCGTCTGGCGTTCTAGCTGTGGTTTTAGTAATTCAATTAATTCTGGTATGGCTGTGCTGCTAAGGCGGTATTTGTCATATATCTCTTCCTCAGTTTGCTGAAAAAGAGTCTACCTTGTTCTATAGATCTGCTCCTGTCTCTGGCTCCTCCTCCTCCTCTGCTGGGTTGCGTGGACTCTCCTCCTCACTGCTATCAGGTATATCTCCGCCATCTTGAGTAACCCAGATGCCTTCTGGGTCTCCTTTTATACTTTGGTAATGATTACCACCTGCTCTGAGTTAGTGGTAAATGGGACATGCAAACTGGGCTTTTTGCGACTAGTCGCAATTTGCGAGTTGCAATTGCATATGGTTTGCGACTCGCAAATTGCGACTTCCTATTTGCGGGTCGCAAAATGGGGTTGCAATTTTTGCGAGTCGCTAACGGCTCGCATCGCTTTTTGCGAGTCGGAAATGGGATTTTTGCATCCCATTTCCGATTTTGCACAGTCGCAAATAGCGATTCGGGCCATTTGCGACTCGCAAAAATTTGCTACATCTGGCCCCTAATGTGCAAGCTAAATTTTTCTATTAGCTGCACCCACAAGGGAACAGCTATGCAGACAAATAGTGATGATGAAATGTCCAGCACAATTGATGAAATGTACCCTCTCGTTTCATTGTTCCCAATGATAACAGTTAAGGATTTGCACGAGGAGTTGCAAGGGACAGTTATGGCAAGAGTTTTGAATTTTTCAGGGAAGATATTGGACTCATAAGAGGAAACGAGCCAGTTAAAATCACAGTGAAGCCAAATGCAGTGTTTTCAAGGATATCGTCTTATAATATGGCCCCAGGAGTAATTGCTGGATTTATCTCCAGAATAGAAAACTTTGTTGAACAAGGTGGCCTGAAAGAAATCATGGGAAGTCCCTGTAATTCCCTTATTTTGGGCCTGTGAAAGCCCAGTGGAAAATACTGCACAGTCCAGGATTTGAGAAAGGTGAACAAGATTGCAATTCCTTGTTGTCCAGTGGTACAGAATCCTGCTGTGATTTTGTACCAGATTCCTTGTGAAGCAGAATGGTTCTCTGTCATTGATCTGTGTCAGGCATTCTTTTCCATTCCACTTCTTGAAGAAAGCCAGTTCCTTTTTCCATTTTAAATTTGGAAGCTGTGTTTTTTCATGGTGTTGGGTATTCAGAGTCACCATGCATTTTATAATTAGATCTTGAAAAATAATTTAGAGTGCCTAAAAAATGCCATTTCATTCAGTCCTAGCTCAGCATATTGATGGCTTAATGGTTGCCTCAAACGTACGTGAAGACCGCCGAAGAGATACCATTGCCTTGTTAAATCACCTGGGAGAAAACGGCCATAAAGTTTCCCCAGCAAAACTACAGTATTGTTGCTTAGGTCACCACACAGAGAAAGGTGCAAGGATGGTGGCCCAAGAGAGGTCTCAGTAATCATGTGAATGAAGTCACCTGTAACACAAAGATGTCAGATTGTTCCTGGGAATGGTCAGCTACTGCTGCCAGTGGATCCCAAATTTTTCACTGTTGTCCAAATGTTTGTTGAAATTGACCCACAAGGAGGTGTCTGATCTGGTACCATTTGATGACACCTGCATGAAAACCTTCTCTGAGCTGAGATAAAGCCTGTGCCGAGCCGGAGCTCTGGGAATGCCTGATTGCAACAAATGTTTTTCTTGTTTTGTTATGAAAGAGACGGATGTGCAGTTTCTGTATTGGTGCAGTTATACGGAGGGATCAACAGACCAGTAGCTTATTTTTCCGCCACACTGGACCCTGCAGCTGCTGCTTTTCCCGGCTGTTTAAAGTTGGTTGCAGCCATTGGTGTCAGCATCGAACAGTGCAAAAGCATTTCATGGGCCACCCCCTGAATGTTTTTGTGCCCCATTCTGTTGAAGTCCTTTTGACTCAAACTGAAACCGAGTGTCTGACCAATGCACATTTGATCCATTATGAACAGACTATACTTGGTTCCACTAACGTTAATCTCAAGCACTGTACTGTGTTGAACCCTGCAACGCTTTTGCCTAGTACTGTTGAAAATGTTAATGATCATGATGAAGTGGAGCATGACTGTCTCAATGTAAATGAACTGTGCGCCAAACAGAGACCTGGTATTCAAGATACTTCCTTAGACGATAATGACTATGTCATGTTCGTTGATGGCTCCTGTCTAAGAGACAAAGATGGAACTCTGAGGGCTAGTTATGCAGTTGGCACAATCCCAGGAGTGACAGAAGATTCATGGCTTCAAGGAGCCTTTTCTGCCCAAGTACCGCATTGGTTGCCCTTATTAGAGCATGGTGTGCTTCTGAAAGCTTAAAGTGGCCATTTTTAATGATAGTCAATATGGTTTTGTTATCGTTCATAATGTTGGACAGTTATGGTCGCAGAGAGGTTTTACGACCTCTTCTGGATCACCTATCCGAAACATTGACAGTATTTACCAATTGTTGAAAGTGTAACAGTTACCGGTGAAAATTGCTGTTGTAAAATGTGCAGCACACCAAAAGTCAAATGATTGCATCTCATTAGGCAATGCCTGTCTGATCAAGTGGCTGTGCACTCCATAGCACATCCTGTAATGAGGAATGGAGCGATGGAAGTAGCACCAGTGAGACAAACCAAAGTTTCTTGATAACAACAATTGATACCTGGGAAGAGGTTAAGAGAGTATAAGAAGAAGTGACAGAAGAGGACCACGGAGGTTGGAGTAGAGCAGTCTGTGTTCAGAGAGATGAAGATGATGTTTGGGTTTCCAGTTAAGGAAAAGCAGTGTTGCTAATTATTCTCTTACCTTCAATGGCAAGGTATTACCATGGTGAGGCACACAGTGTTAGAGATGCCATGATCAGAACTTTCAGGCAAACATGGTACAACCCCAGATTAAGATTGTTTGCAGAAGCTGTGTGCCACAGATGTGTAACATGCCACCAAATGAATGTAGAGAAGCACACTGTGGTTAATCTGAGCCACATAGGCAGATCAGGAGGTCCTTTCAACCGAATGGATTTTGATGTCATTGAGATGCCTGTTTGCAGTGGATTAAGGTATGTGTTGGTGATGGTGTGCATGTTCTCACATTGGGTTGAAGCTTACCCAACCTGCAGGAATTATAGCCTCAGTGTTGCAAATCTGCTTTTAAGGGAATTGATCCCACGATTCAGATTCCTGACTTCCTTGGAATCAGTCAGAGGAGCTCATTTTAATAATGAGATCATAAAATTGTTGGGTGCTGCATTACAAATTGAACAAAGACTGCACTGCAGTTACAGACCAGAAGCCTCTCAATTGGGCGAGCAAATGAATGGAACTCTAAAGTCTTGACTGGCTAAAGTGTGGGCATCCACAAAGTTGAAATGGTCAGATGCATTGCCACTTGTTATGATGCGTAGCACACCTGACAGAAAGACAGGACTGTCATGGCATGAAATCACTATGGGATGTGCTTTGAGGTTACCAGCTGTACCTGCAAATGCACTTGTGAACATTTACAGATGACTTGGTGCTGGATTATTGCAAAGGACTAGCTGATGTGGTTCACTCTTTGTATCACCAGGTTGAAGAAGCAACCGTTCAGCCAGCACAAAAACAGTGTCACAACTTGAGTGCAGGAAATTGGGTTCTGGTGAAGAAGCATGTTAGACAGTCATGCTTACAGCCACACTAGAAAGGGCCACTCTAGGTTATCTTGGTGACTACAACGGCTGTGAAGTGGGCTGATCCACCAAATTGGTTAATGCAAACCACATATGCAAAGTTCCAAGTCCTCTTGAAGATACAGTGCCTTTTCCTCTATGGTTGGAATCAGTGAGTGAGAGGGTCCATGTTAGCCAAACTGTGAAGGCTGGACAAGTGGCTGTTGCAGAACATGCACAGACTGGTGAAAATCTGAGTGCATCAAAGGCAATCGAAGGTGTAGGAGGTTCAAGCCAGAATAAGTCAACTCCTGCTAGCTCAGTGAACGTTGAAAACCCAGTTGTGCATGTAACAAGTATTGTGGTTGGAGACCAGTGGCCCACAAAAAGTCCATACCCAGAAGTAAATGTACCTCCAACTATAGCTCAAGTGACCGAAGAGTCTGATCAAAGTGAATGAAGATCGTGCAACCAGGAGGTCAAAAAGAAAAAAGAGTGCTAAGTTGCAGAACTGAACTTTGAAATGTCATTATTGCATGGGGAACAGAGACATAACTTGCTGGAAGTGCTAATAAGTGATTACTAGATGGTTTATTACTAGAGACATTTGAAATTTCAATAGTGATTTGGAACATCTGCAAGTAGAAACTTGATGAACTTTCTAGAAGATCAAGAAATGTTGTAAGTAAGTGTAAAAAGACTGAGAAAGATTTTTGATTTTGTTGTTTGCTTTGTTCACTTAAAGAAAAAAAAAAGGAGCAAAAGAGACGCTGTGAATAATTGAAAGCCGCTTTACATTTTTGGTTAGCGTTTTTTATTTTTGTTTTTGATTTTTGAATTTGATATCTTGGTCTGACTTTAGACAGCCATAAGTTCAGGTCAAGGTAAACAGAGTAAATGTAAGTATGTGGGTGTAGGCTTAACAATAGTATGCATGCTTGTGAGTATATTTTTGATTGCTGGTTTGAGTGTGTCGGTGAAAGACAAAGTTGAGAGCACAATTACACCAGTGCTGGAAGAGTCGCACACAAAACGAGATCCCCTGTATGAAGCTGTGAGATTGCTTCATCTTGATGACTCAAATTGAGATTCGCCTTCAAATGTATACTAAAGGTTACTGTATGAATACATTGAAACAATGGATGTGGTGAATGTTTGCACACAGATCCCTTCATCAGTGCAAGAAGGAATCACATATCACAGTTTACCACTAACTTACAGCATATCTTACATTCTTTACATTCTTACATTCTTTTACTAACCCGAACCCAAGAGTATATTCAACATTTATTCTCAAATGTTTATTTAGTATTTTTTGTGTGCCTATTAGCCAGTATCTGAATAGTATAGCGAACAAAACTGGCATAGTGGAAGTATTCCTTGAACCAACCCTCACTTTTGGAACTGCAAACGCAAACTCAATCTAACCTGTATTTTCACACCAGTTGAGAAGGAGTTCATTAAACAATTGGATGACAGGAAAAAAGCAATGAAAACCAAAATAGAAAAAGGAGTAGTTTTACAGAGTTGGCAAAAGGATACTGCCCATCTTGCAGGAAGTAATACACAAAGACGCTTAGGTTTAGATTGGCAACATGTAGAAAAGTTATGCATATGTAGACCGCAGTCAAAAACTGATACAAAAGTTTTAGGGACTAGTGAATGCAGACATGTGTTGTTCCTTAACAGTGTTTGTGATTTTAGGTTAAATGGGCAAGACCCTGCCATACCAGGTGTTGATTTCATTTGTGGGAAAAAATCCTATCCTATTACAACTGCAGAAAGGCTGGTATGGTACATGTTAGTTAGGGGGAGTTTTTCCAAAAATCTACCATGTGGATAATTTTGACAATACAATTTGGAAGGATAAACCGAAATTCAGAACAAAGAAAGGAGCTAGTGCAGCAGAGATTACAGGTGATATAATTGGTGTGATTATTCCATCAGTTGGGGTGATCTTGAACAATATGAAAATTAGAAAGTTGCCAATAATTGTAGAAAAGATGTCTACTGATTATGCTGCAGCAATTTTGCTAATGGATAGAGCGATGTTTGCTGTGAGATCAATGGTTTTGCAAAATCGTCTTGCGTTGGACATATTATTGGTGAAGGAAGGAGGAGACTGTAAAGTTTTGCAGGCCCAACACTGCTGCACTTTTATACCAAACAATAGTTAAGAGATAAGGAAGTTTATCTCTAATATGACAAATCTGAAAATGACCTGAAAGACAAATGCCTGAAGGAAATAGGTAAAGGATTTTCGAGCACTGGATCATGGTTTGGAGACCTAGGAAAAGGAATAGTAAGGGTGATCCTAAGACCTTTGTTGATTGTGGCTTTGTGTGATTTAGTCACACTTGGATTTTACAAACTATACACTTTTTCAAAGGTGCAAAGAGCTACGAGTAAACAGAGGAGGGAAAAGATTGAAATGGAGACAATGAGGAGTGCTTATTACAAGAACCTGAAGAGAATTGAGAATTTCAGTTGACCAAGGCCAATACGTCATCAAACTACAAGACTTTGAGTTGTCCCATTGAAATGAGAGTGTCCTTTTTGTGACAGCATAGATTAGATTACTGTCAGAGGAGGAACTGTTGGAGCAAAAAGTTTAGTAATGCTTTTAGTGACCGAGACGTCAGCATTAGGTGACATTTATATTCACGTTTAAAAGCCTAACATTGAGAAAAGCTGCGCTGACACATATTTTAAAAGTGCTCAATTTTTTTGGGTGGCGGACACCATTGTGCCCACCAGAATTGACAATGTACTAACAAGATTAAAATAATGTAGAAGTGTAGTTTATACATTAGAGTAACTGTTAGTAGTTAAACAAATTTGATTTATAATGTTTAATGTGATTTATTAGTAAAAAATGACACATGCGCAGAAACATAAGTGCACTTCACTGTCATATCTAATGTTATGCTTTAACAAAGTTTGCAGTTACTAATGAAATGTTTTTTCATATTATGATTCTATATTATTAATGCTGAATTTTTAAATTAGCATATTATGTGTGTTTTATGAATAATGATTAATTCACTATATTTCTTGTGTTAGCATAAGTAGGCCTGAAGCTCTTGTATTTGCAGTCATGTAAAAGTGATGAATCATTCTTCTTTCTCTACAATGAATTTTTCCATTTGGGTGTTTTTCATTAATAGCAAAGGGTTCCATTGTTAAATGTAAAAGACTTTGTGGTGTTGCTGCGTCCTCACGACTCCCGTCTTACGTCCCGAGCTCGAGACACTGGGAGTCGAGAGGACGGTTGAGGCGGTAGCTGCGACATCGCAGCGGTCTACATTTCAATAAAAGGACTTACCTTTATCTACACCTGTAGTCTTGCTTGCTACAAGTATTTTTGGCGACGAGTAGACCGCTGCATGGGACACATTTTCCTCGTCGAAACCAAGCAGGAAGTACAGCTAATATTGGTAACGTCAATCTAAGCTCATGATTGGTTACCTATTTTTGTTTTCAAGAAGAAGCTGAAGCAGTTACTTTGGAATTTTTGTCCAACACTGCCATTCCATGGAACTAAGAGGTACTGCACCTTGATTTTAAGAGGAAAAATAATTTTGACAGCTTCTTTTAACTTCTTAGCTGCTTATATTATAAGGAACCATCAGCGCTTTTTGTTTGTGATCTGCTTTGGCCCTTATATTAATACAGACGTAAAAGTAAAGAAGGTTAAGTAAAAATTGTTGCTGGGTTTCATCAGCCTTCATTTTCTTCTGCGTCACACACCCTGTGATATTACTTACCTTCTGCACTTGAACTGCGTTAAGAATACAGTCTGTAAATCTACCTCCATTTTTTTTTTAAACACCGGGTAACCCTCCAATTCCATGGAAAAATTGGTTTGATGCATTTGAAATGTACTTAGGAGCAATTGTGCAGCACGCTTCCGTCCTGAAAGAAAAAAAATATTTTACTGCATTCCCTAGAATTTGAAGGGAGATCCGTTTTTAAATATCTTCCTGCCTTGGTATTGGAAGAAGGAGAAGATATTGATGAGTATGCCGAAACAGTAAAAAAATTGGAACTGAGGTTTGACATACAACCCAGTTTAGTCGTTATTAGACACAAGTTTTTCAAAAGAGAACAAAATCCTGGTGAAGACGTGGATACCTTTGTGTCAGCACTGAGAAAACTTGCAGCTGATTGTCAATTTCATGCGTTTAGTGACCAGCTCGTCAGGGACCAATTTATTGCTAAGTGCACGGACAAGACTATCCAACAAAAACTTCTTTCCTTGAGCAATCCGTCACTGGATGAGACATTACGACTGGCAAAGAGCATTGAGACGTCTAAAGTGTCTGTGAAGGAAATGGAATCCAGAACAACAGAAAATATAGGATTGGTGAATTCTAAAAATGGAAAAATGTTAAAATCAACTAAGACTTTTTCCAAACCATTTTTTAAGCAAAGCAACATTTGTTTTCTGTGTGGTAATCTGAACCATATTAAGAGTGGCAGAGGATGTCCTGCTAAGAATGCCACATGCAGGAAGTGCAACAAAGTTGGGCACTTTGCCAAAGTGTGTCAGAGTGGCACAATGAGTGTTGGTTATCAACAGGGTTCAGGGAAGCTTCCAAATGGTTCAGGGGTAGCGTATGTTACAGAAGTAGATGATAGTGATGTAGATAGAATCCAAGAAGAATTCAGAGACATGGTGATGATTGTCACAGAAGATCAGATAGTGACTGGAGATCCTACTAGGTGTGTGGATCCTTACGTTGCAATTGGTGTTGGTGACAAAGTGATCAAACTTTTGGTGGATTCTGGAGCCCGGATCACAATGATTACTCAAGAACTGTGCAAGGAGGTTTGGGGAGAGAGAACTCTCTGTGCACCTGACTGAGCACCTGTCTCCTATGAAGGGAGAAAGATTGAATTGGCTGGTTATTTCGAAGATGTACTTGAATTTAAGGGAAGGAGAATTTTTGGCAAGGTTTATGTGGCGATAAAGGGACTAAACATATTAGGTTGGTTCCATCAAGGTTTATTCCAAATGGTTTTGAGGCCAGGCACTAAGGAACAGGTATCTGTTGTAGAATCAGGTGATTATGCAGCCAATCTGATAAAGGATTTTCCTTTGGTGTTTTCGGAAAAGTTGGGCACCATTGAAGGATTTACTCATGTGATAAAAGTAAAGGAGGGAGCCATTCCAGTGAAACACAAATTTAGGAGTGTACCATTCAGTGTGAGGGACAAATTGGAAAGGGAGTTGAAGGATTTGTGTATGAAAGGTATCATTGAACCTATAGATTCCTCTTTGTGGTTGTCTCCCTTGGTTATTGCAAGGAAGAAAAATGGCAATTTGAGAGTCTGTGTGGATCTGCGCAGCTTGAATAAACATATTTGGGTAGACTCGCATCCTTTACCTAATATTACAGAAATGCTGGCCACTATTGGTGAATCAAGGTGGTTTTCCAAGTTGGATCTAGCTGTGGCATATCATCAGATTGTTCTAGATCCAGCCTCAAGGCATCTTACTGCTTTTGTTTCACCTTTGGGCACATTTCAGTATTGCAGGATGCCTTTTGGGTTAGCCTCAGCAGCAGCTGTTTTTCAGCGAGTAATGTCTCAGATGTTAAAGGACATAAAAGGGAAGCTGTATTTCAAGATGATGTTTTGATCCATGCAGCATCCAAAGAGGAACATGATCACATTGTGAGGAAAGTGTTAAGAATCATGCAGGAAAAAGGAGTGGTTCTCAAAAGTGAGAAATGCCAATTTTTGCGTAATAGAGTTGAAAATTTAGGACATGTTGTTTCCGAACAAGGGATTGAACCCAAACCAGGGTTAGTCAAAGCGATTATGACTGCTTCTGCACCGTCAGACAAAACAGGATTGAAGTCTTTTATTGGTTTGTGTGAATTGTATTCACGGTTCATGAGTGATTACACTGCTAAAACTAAACCTTTGACGGATTTGTTAAAGAAAAATGTTTTTTTTGTTTGGAGTAAGGATTATCAGGAAGCGTTTGACTGGATCAAGTCGCAACTAGTTGGGCCTAAAATTTTGAAACCTTTTGATCCAGACGTGCAGTGTATTATAACTGCTGATGCAAGCAGTTTCGGTGTGGGTGCTGTGTTGACTCAGGCGAAAGAAGGTACGGAAAAAACTTTGGGATATGCATCAAGAGTTTTGAGAGGATCTGGATTAAACTTTTCTGTTATTGAAAAAGAATTGTTGGCATGTTGGTGGGCTATAAGGAAGTTTCATCCGTATGTCTGGGGAAACAAGTTTGTGTTGTGCACAGATCATAGTCCTCTTCTTCCTATTTTGACTGGAGACAAAATCAGAGAATCAACACCTCGCATTTCTAGATTAGTCACAAAATTATTACAATATGATTTTGAAGTCTGTTATGTTTCAGGTAACAAGAATGTTAGAGCAGATTTTCTATCTAGATTTCCACTGGTTGAGGATGCGGGTGTTGGTGAGGATGAAGATGAAGATGATATTGATAACTGTTTTATAGCATTTGTTGATCTGGAAGATATGTGTGCGATAAGTGAATGTGAGTGGAAGAGGGAATTGGCGAAAGACTTGGTATTGGCTCAGATTGTAAAATGTATAAAAGAAAGGTGGCCCAGAGAAAGAAATGTGCCTATTCAATTCCAAACTTTTGTCAAGGTGTCAGGTGAAATGTCAGTTGAGGATGACATTCTGATGAGGGGTGAGAGATTTGTTCCCCCGGAGAGCCTGAGGAAAAGAATAGTTGCTGCTGCGCATGAGGGACACTTGGGCAGGACACTTACTAAGCGCAGATTACGTGAAACGTTTTGGTGGCCTGGAATGGACCAATGTGTTGATGTCTGTGTGGATGAATGTGTGATTTGCAACAGTTGTGAAAAGGGGTTCAAGGTGAGGACTCCACCGTTACAACCTATTGAACTACCCGCTAGGCCTTGGGAAAAGTTGGGAATTGATCTTATTGGTCCTTTCTATGCTTTGCCAAGTCCATGTAGATTTGCTGTAGTCTTAATTGATTACTATTCTCATTGGCCTGAAATCAAATTTATAAGTGAGCCTTCATCAAAAAATGTAATTGAATTCTTGAGAGATGTATTTCCACGGGAGGGGTTCCCTACGGCCATTGTTTATGACAATGGTGTGCAATTTGTTAGTCAGGAATTTAAAGAATTTTTACTAGAAGGTGATGTCAAACACATAAAGAGTTCACTATATCTTCCTCAAACCAATGGCCTTGTAGAGCGCATGAGTCGAGTATTGGGGAATTGTGTACAATGGGCTATTGCTAACAAGTCAAATGTTCACATTTCTGTACAGACTATGCCTTGGTTTTATCGCACAACCCCTCATTCTTCTACAGGTGTTTCTTCGTTTGAACTGTTGCGTGGAAGGAAACCATCTTCAAGGATCTGTCCTGGTTGGATGTCTAAGTGGGTGAAACAAAGTGATTTGAGTGTAATTGATGATGCTGTCAGAAATAATGTCCGGAGGGCTCAGATGAGGCAGAAAGAACACTTTGATTCATCAAAGAGGGTCTACCACCATCAATTTGAAGTAGGGGACAAGATTAGAAACAAACCTCCTGTTCACAGGAAGAAAGGAGAAAAGAGATTTTCAGAACCGATGATAATTGACAAAGTATGTGGTAATGCTGTTAGGGTTAATTTGCGGAATTGGTGGAATGCTGAGAGGGTGGTTAAAGTCAACGAAATTCCTAACAAAATGTGTAAGTCTGATCATTTTATGGAATGTCTGAACAAACCATCTCACAGTGAACCGGTTACTGATGAAACGAATCCAACAGATGTTGATAAAGTTGTTTTTGAACGTTATGTACGCAGGAGTGGCAGACAAAGGGTGAAACCTTTGAGATACTGTTAATTCTGTGACATGTATTTGAGTTATGATTTTGTGTTTCATCTTTCTTGATGATTTGTATCTTTAATTTTATTTTTACTTCTTTTGTTGTTATTGTTTCTTTTGTAGACTGCTATCTTGATGAGTAATGGTAATGGAAAAATTGTTTTTTGCTCGTTTGTAAGGGAAAAGGATAATGTGGTGTTGCAGCGTCCTCGCGACTCCCGTCTTACGTCCGAGCTCGTGACAGAGAGCTCGAGACACTGGGAGTCGAGAGGACGGTTGAGGTGGTAGCTGCGACATCGCAGCGGCCTACATTTCAATAAAAGGACTTACCTTTATCTACACTTGTAGTCTTTCTTACTACAGACTTGCTTTTCAATGACCTTGATCTCAGAACATTTAGGTCTGTGGACCAAACATGAAATATATTTTTTTTCTTTCAACAAACATTCACATGGGAACTGTCAGATCGTATTACACCCGGAGAAGAACTCGCATTGTGTCTAGTGGTATACAAAATAGTTGTTGGCTATTGGATTTACATGGAAGAAAGAGATGACTCCAGACCAAACCTGAGAATTCTCTGTCATGTTGCAAGTTTGTTTGGAATTCTAATTCAAATTGGGTATTGCCCCTTTTGCGTGATGTAGAACCACTGAACTGTTGAATCAGATACATTCTTGAATTTCACTTTGGCGAAGGACTTTGTAAGTTTTCAGTAAGTCCCCTTTAGAGTGTTCTTCTGGTCCTTGCTCCTTGGAGGTTTCCTGATTGTTTCCCTATGCAGTCCGTGTTCTGCACTTTCCCTGATGGTGCTTCTAACGGACTTTGCTGATGATCTGCATGCTTTGTGATAAAACTGAATTGAATGCTGACCCTAGGAAAGATATATTCTATTGCAAATGTTATTTTCCCCTGACCTGCATTTCTTTAATATGTTAGCATGCTGACCCCTGCCTATTTTATTTGTATCAGTTAGTCTAACAAAGCCCAAGATAGATGATTTTCCATAATAGTTTTGTCTCTCTTTTTGACTTTTGCCCGCATGTGTTAGCCCGTTCCCACACATGCTTGTCTTAATGTGGATAGAAGTAGGGACAAACTATGTCCAAATCCTGATGCCTAAACTTTTGTGATTTAATTTGACTCTCTTTACAGTCTGATTTAAAGTATAATGGTATTGATGTTGAGTAGATTAAACTTGTTCTGTCAATATGGTCAACCTATGGTTTTCATTTATCTTTACAATTTGATTTTGCACACTATTTACATGACTTTGGCTTTGTGGTTATAAAATAAAGCTTTGTAACTTATTGATTGGAGTTTTTTTCCTTGGCCACATGGGTCAAAGTGTTTAAATTTGTTTTTGGATTAAAAATGATTGTGTATAATTAACTACACTCTTCACTGGGTCCAATGATCCCTCAACCTCAGTGAGACGTTTTCAAATCCTGTGAAGGATGAGAAAAAACCGTTAACAGATTCTTCTTTCCTAGATCAGTTACTCTACAAAGTTTGTATCTGGAGGAGCTCCATCTCTTCAATCTGCAGTTTATCATCCGAGGAAGGATGGAGAATTTGCCAGCAAACTGTCTCAGTAGGTTCTTTCCTGCATCAACTGTGTTGGTTCTTCATTCAAGGGTGTTTAAAATGATTGTTCAGAGATTTAGGCCCCCATTGTCTCCAATGTTCTGTCAGATTTTGAGTTTCTGATAAATGTGGAAAAGTCCAACATACCTTCTCAGACTACACAACTCATCTGAGCTAAGTTTGACACACTTATGGGAAGTATTTTGCTGGAACAGAAGAAATTAAAAATTCATTACCACTTGAAGAAACTGCTAATGAAGCCACACGCATCTCCCATGGAATGGCAGGTCCTCCAGGGAAACAGTGAGATTAGCAATTGTGCTGTGGCCTCAAGTTCACATTTGTTCTCTGGCTCATCACCTGTTGGCACACTGGATTCCTGCATCCGAGGATTACAATGTTATGATTCCAGGGATGAACAGATTCTACTTTCTTTGCTCATGTACTCCACAAAACATTATCTGTGGGAGAATTTGCCAGCAGACTGATTTAGTATGCACTTTCCTGCATCAACTTTGTTAGTTCTTCATTGAAGGGTGTTTCAAATGCTTGTTCATAGATTCAAGTCTCCATGGTTGGACCTGTTTACCACATGGGTGAATGTACAATGATATCAATTTTGCATCCAGGTCCCAATTTTGGCAGCCTGGGTGGTGCATGTCTTGGTCAACTTGGGATCATTCTCTTGTTATTAGGTCCCTTCAGAATCCACCTTTTAGACCCATAAGTTCAGTGGAATTGTTTTTCTTCTTTTTTTCTTTTAAGGTTCTGCTTTTGCTGGCAATATGATTAGGGAGAAGAGTGGATGGGCTTAGTGATTTACTCAGTTCAGAAGAATTTCTCTGTTTTTTCCAAACAAAGTGCTCTTGAGGCCAAATCATTTGTCAGAGACTATCTTCTCATTCAAACCCTGAATGACAGAACAGTGTACAACAACAGAATACATATATTGATTCCAGGCCAGAACCCCCACGTTTATGCAGGGTCAGGAACAAGAACTCCAGTTGTGCTAATTAGACTTTCAACACTTTCCATGAATGGACATAGTCATCTTCTAGCTGTGTTGTCTTTATTCTCTTAGTGGTAGATGTGGTTGATATGAGAGACAGGCGGCTCCTTGTAGCAGTACCCCCCCCCACACACACATTTTGCCTGGTTTCTGAATGCAACTTGGACTGGAGTGCACTGGGATCCTGCTAACCAGGTTCCCAGTGCCAGTGTTCTTTCCCTAAAACATGGTAAAAGTAATTGGATACACCTTTAGCTACCACTATAAGTCCCTAGTAAAAGGTACTCAGGTACCCAGGGCTTGGGGTACTGTGGGTATGCCTCTGAGGGAAGCAGCACTGATTGTGCCACCCTCAAGAGCTATGCATCCAGATGCACCCAGCAGTGCCATAGCAGGCTGAGTGTCCTGGTGCAAATCTAAAATACAAACTCGACATGGCACACTCTCTGTGTGCCCTGTCCACCCTACACTACATATGTTATGGGTAAGTCACCCCTCTAGCAGGCCCTCCAGCCCTAAGGTAGGGTGCACCATACTATATGTGTGGGCATACTTGCATGAGTAATATGCCCCTGCAGTGTCCCTGCCAAACCTGGGATATAGTGAGAGAACAGGGCAGCCATTTTAATATATGTGCTGGACCACTGGTCAATACGAGTTTCCCAGCTACATAATGGCTACTCTGAACCCTGGGTTGTTTGGTATCAAACAACTCAGAATAATAAATCCAAACTGGTACCTGTACTGATTTTGTTATAAAATTTACCCAATGGTCATCTTAGAGGTGCCCCCTGAAAAAGCTAACTATCCTGGCACGGTTTCTGACTGGTCCCATCCAGCCTTCTGCCTCCAGACAGCCAATCCACAAACCTTGGGGGAGAGCCCTGCCTCTCTGGTTTGTGAAACAAAGCCCTTCCTGGGTGGAGGAGCGAACTCCCCCTCCCTCAGGAATGTGCACTGCCCTGGCAGTGAACTTCAAAGGGCTACCGCCCTTGAAACTCGACCCCCAGGCCTGCTGCTATCAACAGATGCCCCCCCCTTTGCAAACCCCCACTTTTAGAGGAAGCAAAGGCGGGAAACCACACAAAGGGTAGGAGGAGAGGCCTCACCTAGCCTGCACCACCCCAAAGGGGCTTGCAGGCGAAGTGGACCCTTTGTTTCTTTTTTCAGCATCTTGGAGTGGAGGAAAATAGCCAATCAGGTTTAGGGAAGTGACCCTTCCCACAGGAAGTAGTCACTATAGTGGGTGTAGCCACCCATGGGTAAGTATTCCATTGGACACTACCAGGTTCCCCCTAAAACGCCCACTAAATTCAGTATTTAGGGGCTCCCCTAGATCAAGAATTTAGATTTGAAAAGGACTTGAGCAAGATTCCAAGAAGATAAGAAAATCAGCACCACAGAAACCGCCAGGACGAGAACTGAGGACCTGCTGCACCAGAAGAGGCGCCAAGATCCCTGCTTGCTGCACCAGAGTCCCGACAATCGCGACATCGGAGGAGCTGAACACTGGACTGACCCCAAGAAGACCAGGGGACCTCCATGATTCAAGGATCACCCCAGATCTCCCTCCTGAGTGGAGGCACCACTCAAGAAAAGCAAGTAAACTGCAAAAGACCAAGAAACCAGTGAAGGACACTTCACCGAATTGCAGATATCTCCATGATCGGAAAACACATCTGGACCCAACGAAACACAGACGGCAGTCCTGAAGTGCCCCCCAAATGTACCAAATTTGGTGGCCGAGATAGAGCAATATCCTGGGTCCTGGTCAGCTGACGTCGGACCAGGAGAAAAATAGTTCCCCCACAGCTAACAAAGGATCAGGAGGAAGCCCCAGTAGAGGAACTTCAGGAACACCCCGGACCTCCGACCAGAGTGCCCCCGTTGTCCTGCAAGCAACCCTCAAAGAGACTTAGCTCAAGAGGACTCCGTTGCACACAGCATCCAGGACCTCCAACTCGTCCTGCACCTGGCCGCCCTGGGCCTTGCATTGCGGGATCTGCTATGTGCCCCGGGTCCCCAACCCCTTGTGACCTCGACAGCCAAAGGGGACCCCCAGGCACCACTTTAAATTTGCAGGCCAGCTCCTTTTCCAAGTGGCCCATCCAGGTGGCCCTGTGCCTGTGCCAAGAACTTTTCCAACGCTGCTCCTGCCGGAACTGGGAGCTGCTCAAACCTCTCCAGCTGGCACGAGGTGCCCACTGACCCCTGCGACCACCCTGCAAAAGATGAGACTGGTAACTCAACCGTACAATATTTAATGCATTTTTAAAAGTGACTGCCTATTGATTCCAATGGTGCACAATTACGCACAGAAATACTAACTTTGCTAAAACTTCAAAAAGTCATAACAAGAAAAGTACTTAACCTAATCTAAAGATTATGGTCTTACAAATTATATAAAAGTCTGAAGTATTTTGATGAATTCTGGTCTTGAGCTATTCATTGAGTGTATGTGGTGCATGATTGGATTTTTGATTCCTGCAAATACTTAGCACATCTCCTGGATTACCCTAACTGCTCAACCAGCTACCTTAAAAATGAGAGCATTAGGTTTTCTGATTTTTACCCCTGAAAACTAATATGTGGTTGTTGGAACCCTCTGTATAGTGTACTTGATTTTTGTACTCTACATAGAGGGCCAGCTTCCAACGCTTGAGAAGTCAAGACTTCCTCGGGAGGTGTTGGCTATAGCGATACAGGCAGCCCCATCTGTCATATGGGGTTGCCAAGTTGCTCACTATCAGGTGCAGACTTCTTGGTGCGCGTGCCCTAAACATGGCGGACAAAAGTCTTATGCAGTGCCCAAATAAGTCACCACTAGCCCCCTCTTGCATACAGGCTCAATGCAACAATGCCATGTGGACTCAGTGCCCTCCACACAATCCTCAATACTTGACACAATGCAGTGGTTCTCTCCTTGCATGCCGAGGTCACCAAAACAGTATAGCGTATGGGCTACTGTCCGATCGGAGCACAGTGAAATCCTCACACCTTGCACAGGGAGTCCTCGTAGTAGGGCTCCTCACTAGACCTTGCTCCCTCCAGTGCTGTCATAAGGCACACTGGCCTTGAAAAGTAGGCAGGCGCTGGTGCTCCAGGCTCTGGGGCAGGTGGTCTGGTTTTCCTGCGTGATGTCCTGGTCACAGACAGAAGTCTTGCAGTGCTTCTCCTCCTCACACAGCCCATCTAGCTGTTTGGTAGATGCCCAATTTTTAGGGACTCCACCTCACATTCCTATAGTCCTTTTCCAGACTAAATGTAATTTAGGGTCTCAGTCTTTTACATTTTATGTTGGGGTTCTGCTCCTTTTGGAATCGGCACTTCTCCTTTTCATCTTCTTTTATGAAAGAGGTCTGTCACAGCAGGAATGACTCTGAAGCTGATTGCCCACCACATGATTCATGGGAGTGACCGGAGTTTATACCTGGATGTCATCCACAGTGATATGTGCATCAAAGGGTTAATCCCAGACCCCTAGTCCTACTCTTTATGATTCTCTTATGAGCCCCATCTCCCTTCCAGAGATGTGTACACTCCCTTCTTTGGGCTATAGCTGTAAATCAAACAGCAGCCTTTTAAGGTGTAAAGAGAGTCTTTTCTTTTCTTTCAATATGTCACCGCCCAGCTCACAAGAATGTATCAATACACATATCTCTTTGGGGGGTATTCCTCTCCTCCTCATGTCTTGACCAGGCAGGCCTGCGCTTCCCAAAATGGAACCCAGGGTACCATTTCAAGCACACTCGCTCAGTGTACATTCATAGCACACTATCTGTTCAGCACCGATACCTCTATACATTATGTATTCACATATACCCATGCAACCAGCACACACACTCTGTGTGCACTGCTCAGCTCAAAAACGTTCTATCTTTAATCATGGTGTGTTAGTTTGAAACACAGAGGCACTACCAGCACATACAGTCACTATGTGTGTGCTGCACAACATTTCATGAATTGTACTTCACACAGGCATACATACACCCAGCACATGTAGTCCTTGCGAATGAACTGCACAGCACTACATCTCTCATGTAATGTATTCCTCTTAGACAGACATAGACCCAGCACATGTACTAAACACACATGCATTGCATTATGCTGCATATCCTTGTACTGTACCCTGTGCAGCGCTCCACATCTACCTAATGAACGCAAAGGGTGACATAAACACACAGCACAGGAACATTTTAAAAAGGTGAGTGAGCCTCTAGGACTCAATTACAGTTTCAATTAAATACTTTATTTGGTTATCCAAGAACCATCAATGTATACATTATAAAACAAATTACATATTAAAATCAAAACAGTCAAATTAATCTATAAAACAATATAATACAACGCTATAGTTGCTAATAGACACATATTTCCTAAGACCTAAAACAACCATAGCAAAGTTAAAATAATTCTAAAATAATGCCATGAGAAAGTGCCAGTCCTGTTAGCTTTGTGGAAAGCAGATTAAAAAACTCTGGCCCATATTTATACTTTTTGACGCTAAACTGCGCTAACGCAGTTTAGCGTCAAAAGTTTTGCGCCGTCTAACGCCATTCTGAAGCGCCATGCGGGCGCCGTATTTATGGAATGGCGTTAGACGGCGCAATCAGACCGGCGCTGCCTGGTTTGCGTGGGAAAAAACCACGTAGACCAGACAGCGCCGGCGTAGGGGGAAGATGGCGCATGGGCGTCTTAAAATGGGGCAAGTCAGGTTACGTCGAAAAAATCGTCTTAACCCGACTTGCGCCATTTATTTTCGACGCCCATCCCCCATCAACATGACTCCTATCATTGTAAAGATAGGAGTCATGCCCCCTTGCCCAATGGCCATGACCAGGGGACTTCTGTCCCCTGGGCATGGTCATTGGGCATAGTGGCATGTAGGGGGGCACAAATAAGGCCCCCCTATGCCACCAAAACAAAATATAAAAAAAAAAAAATCATACTTACCTGAACTTACCTGAATGTCCCTGGGGTGGGTCCCTCCATCCTTGGGGGTCCTCCTGGGGTGGGCAAGGGTGGCAGGGGGGGTCCCTGGGGGCATGGGAGGGCACCTGTGGGCTCATTTTGAGCCCACAGGCCCCTTAACGCCTGCCCTGAGCAGGCGTTAAAAAGTGGCGCAAATGCGCCGTTTTTTGTCACGCCAACTCCCGGGCGTCTCTTTTGCCCGGGAGTATAAATACCACGTAAAGGCCTGGGAGTCATTTTTTAGACGGGAACGCCTCCCTTGCATATCATTAACGCAAGGAAGGGGTTCACGCTAAAAAATGACGCACATTCCGGGAACTTTGGCGCTATTCGCCTCTAACGCCATAGTATAAATATGGCGTTAGTTGGCGTTAGTTTTGCGTCGAAATTGCGTCAAAAAAAACGACGCAATTTCGGCGCAAACGGAGTATAAATATGGCCCTCTGAATGATAAAAGTAATATAAAGAATGATCAGAACGCAGTCACTAATAAAAGCTTGCTCCGTTTGTACCAAACATTCAATAAAAAAATAGCAAACTGAAAAAACAATTATTGACGAGATATCTCTTTTCAGGATTCTCAGAGCTTCTTGATATATCTAGTTATTCCTAAATTCAAGCAAGCTGGTCGAATCCAGCTACGACGAGCCCCCTTGTACTCTGGGCACAAAAACAATATTTGTGCCTCTGACTCAGAATCAAGACCACAGACAGGGCACAAGCTTGTGCCCGGTTCTTTCCCCTATTTACTAGTAAAGGATCTCAATTGGAGAGCGCTTAACCTGAAGCGGATATACAGGCTCTTGGCTAATGGCGGAGAAATTTGGTCAAGAAGGACTCAAAACAAGTGTTAGGCTTAAACTCCATAAACGTGTTTGTCAGATGCCCAGTTCACCGTTGGTTACACAGTGGCTGAAAATATATGCCCAATAGTGGGATTTCAGCTCACAGAGATCAGCTTTACAAAGTGAGTTTGGTTCAGCCTAAAATCTCAGCAGACCCAGTCTATGTAACCAGTCGGAAACAAATTTCACCCAGGGTACTTTGTTAGCATTAGTTGTATTTGGAAGATTCATTAGAGAGTCTCTGTAATCACTGAGATCAGGAGCAAAGACGGACTCAATAAACAAGGGGCTTTAGTTAGGCTAGATCTGTAATTCTCTTTAGACCTAGATCAAAAAAGAGCAGACAAGAGGGGTGCTAGTTGGTACAGAGAGCAACTTCCGTACGAAGTTATTCTCAGCAGTGGCCAATCGGTTGGTATCAGTATAACCCCAGACATCAGCACCAAAGAGCTTTGGGCTTTAGCACGATAAACCTCTAGTGCTGGTGATACGGAGCGGGAACTCGTTTTTTTATGCAGCCCTAAAATAGCATTAGATCTATTCTTAATTGTCGGGGTACTCTTGGTGAGTTGTGCTGCCCAACCAAATTGGTTCAATAATTTAACTCCTACATATTCAAAACTATGTACCCTCTCCAGTGCTGCACTGCCTGCTCGAATGGTATAATTCTTGACAACACCAGAGCCAAATACCATATATTTAGTTTTACTGGCTTTCAACTCTAAGCCCCTGGACAAGCAAAAATCTAAAAATGTATTAATCAAAAGCTGCAACTTCATGGGTGTTTTCAAAATTAGGAGTGAACCATCAACAAAAAGGAGAATAGGGACTTTCTTGTTATTCAATGTGGGTGAGTCTTTCTTACAGTTGAGGAGTGTTTCCACCACATCATTCATATGAAGAGTGAATAGCGTTGGGGCTAGCACACACCCCTGACATACACCATGCCTAATAGATATGCGTTCTGTTAATTTTTCCTGGCTGCCCCATCGAATCTGGGCAACATTCTCAGTATGTAAGTTTACAATGAGCTGACGAAGTATCCCAGGAATACCCATGTTCGATAAGATGCGCCACAAGTTATTGCGAGGGGTAAGATCAAAAGCTTCACTGAGATCGACAAAGGCCACAGAGTCTTTGATTAGATTATAGAGCATATCTCCAATAAAGCGTAGCACATCTAAAAACTTGGTCAGAAGTGCTTGTCCTGGGAGAAAAACTAGTTTGAAGGGGGGACAAAATGTGCTCACCTTCCACCCAATCAAGTAATTTATCTAAGATTTGCATTGCAAAGACCTTTTTCAAATGGTCAATAAGACTGCTTGGCCTGTAATTTGAAGGAGCATAGGCATCGCCCTTCTTATAAATTGAAATTATCTCAGCCCCTCTCTATGAGTCTGGAATCTCCCCACCCTCAGATACCAGATTTATGCAACTAGTCCAAATCAGGGGCTCTGTCTTGTACAAGTCCCCCAGACTTTTATCAGAGCTGGGGGCCTTTGCTGGTTTTAATAAGTCAATATCCTTTAGGACTCACTCCAGTAACACAGGGTAAAAAGGTCCTGATCACTACTACTGATCACTAAATGGCATGCTACCACCACACTTGTGCTGCTTAACTCCCGGTGTCAATTAGAGTAAAGATGCCCACAAGGAACTTATTTAGACCAAAAAATGTAAATTATATCATGTAATTTCAGATGTTCAAATAATAGTAACATCTATATAGAAATGAACAAAAACATTCAATGTGATCCAATTACAAAGGAATGAAACTGCAGGTGTATAGCTACAAAAGATATTTATATATATATATATATATATATATATATATATATATATATATATATATATGTTGTTAACAATAAAAACAATAATATAACAATCATTTAACAAAAACATTTGTAGGGGGTACATAAATAACACCATATGCCATTACAGAGGCATGGTAGGTCTGATATTGTCAATTTTGCAGATATTCCAAATACTAATGTAGTCCCCAAGAATTTTTCATGTAAGGATGATCCAGGATTTCTCTTTGGAGGAATTAGGAATGAGTTGGGTAACACGTTAACGTTTCCATCTCAGTAGCAGAAGTCAATGAGACCATCATCTGGACTTTGAAAAAATGGACAAATAGGATATGTTCCCTAATTCTGTGCTTAATATATGCTCTCTTCCATGAAAAGGGGGTTTGCCATCAATTCACGGTATCAAATTAAACCTGATTAAATCGCAACTGAAGGGATACGGCATTTCCTGAACACGCAAGCTGGCGTCTCGCAGAGAATTTGAAACTCATCAAGAGCCTGGTGTAGCCGGTAGCATTCCACCACTATGAGGATAGCGCTTTGGGCACCCCTCCTGGTCCAACAAGACCGCAATCTGTGAGACAGGCCTAAATCATGGAGCACACAAGATCTGTGTTCACCTGTGGCAACAAAACGAGCATTAGGGAGCCAGACAACAGTACAGTTGGGCACTCAGGACAGGGGTACCCGTCTCTTACCAAGAGGAGGACTTTTCTGTCCCAACAGTAGGATAATATAAACTTTGTATGAATTATGTAAGATAATAAGCGCATAGACAACACTCGTCCCTATGCCCTACTGTGAAATGTTCTAGATTAGTACCACTAGACAAACAAATAAGCTGGACAGAAAGGAAGGAATGAGTAATACAGAAAATAAGCCACGGCAACACCTACTTGATAAAGACAGAATTAGGGAATTTGCTCAAATAAAGGACCTAGCGATTCTTAGTCTATTATAATTCAAACTATAATAGTGAAATGCTGGCTGACCTCTCACCGGAATGAACATACCAAATAGATAAGAATGGATGAAATTAAATAATAACCTGGATCAGTAACTGTTTTTTGCTCAGAGCCTAAATAGATGGGCAGCAGTTGTAATGCTAGTGTTGTAAAATATTTACTGCATGATTAGTTAAAATCTTTTACAATGTTTTGATAATGAAAAAGCAATACATTAAAATACAGTCAAACCGACATTACAGCTTGGTCAGATAATAAAAGACAGTTATGTAATCAGCCTAAATAATGCAGCAACATATTTCAACTTTGCAGTACTGTAAAGTGTTTGATTATTAGTAAGACACAGTCTATAACAAGGCGAAAGGCTTATCGCTAATAAAGAGCTGGTGCCGGGAATAAATTACGAGTAAAGTGTTTGGCAGAGTTATGCTAATGATTAAAGGGACTGTAATGAGATCGGGGCCGAGATATAAATATAAGAAACAGTCTGAATTCTAGGATTCAATCCATTAGACCTGCAGTAGTGGGAAAAAACAGGGAAAGAGAAAGTAGGAACAGTAGGGTATGCTACATCATAAAAGGGAGAGATGAAAGAGGAGTACATGTAAGAAGGTTAGGATGTGTAGGAATAATGTGGCATATCTGATGAAATGCTACATTGAGAAGAATTGGGGAGTAAAGAGCTTCTTGGTGGAAGATGCATTAGTATATTGTGCACTGGGTGAGCTGATGTTGCTTCATTGTTGCAAGCATTAGCAAACTCAATAGGTCTCACGTTCTAGACCTATTGGCTTTGGCAATGCTTTTTGACAATACTATGCAACATCAGCACAAAGCTTTTTGCTGATACTGTGCAGCATCAGCAAAAAAAGAGAAAATAAGGACTGATGATGCCGGTGCTACTGCCAGTCGCTTCATTATGTAGGCAAGCAAGAGTGGTAACATATGTATGCACATGTCACCAAGCATGTGCGGGCCAACGAAATGAAGCAGGTGTCATTTTTTAGGGGCGCATGCACAGTGGTTGCGCTGTGCTAGAAAAGTCTTCTGAATTTAAAAATAAATCTTAAAAAGGGCTTAGAACCAGCCCCTTACTTACCTGAAATTACCATTCGTTCATTCCAACGTTGCTCAATATTACTTGTTCCTCATTGCCCTGTGGGCGATCTGCTTTCACTTCCAGGCTACTGACCAGTGCCCGCCCACTAGCTATTCACTCGTCAGGTACTTTTGGCGAACAACCACTCCATACAAGTGCACGTTTGTGGTCTTTATACACCTTTGTTGGCACATTATGTAGCACATGTAACAGTGCTGTATTACTGAATTGTATAATAGTTACATCGTTGCTTGTGCTGCAAGCACTGCATGGAAAACATGTTCAAGGTGCGCAAGATATGAGACTGTGCATTTGTGTTTACTGTAACAGCTCTATGCCACCCTTCCAATATGCTTGAATTATCAAGATCCCAGACACCTCGGTTCAAGATCATACGGGGCGTCAGCAGGAATGCTCTTGGCTCTTCGCCCATCCATGTCATCTGCTCCCTGCCTCAGCATGGCGGTTCAGGACTGTTCAGCGGTGCTTTGCCATGGCGGTTCTGATACTGACATTGGTGTGTGGCGTGATGATCTCAAAACTGGGCATTGGTGTGTGGCATGACGATCTCCAAACTGGACATTGGTGTGTGGCATGACAATCTCCAAACTGGGCATTGGTGTGTGGCATGACGATCTCCAAACTGGGCATTGGTGTGTGGCATGACGATCTCAACACTGGACATTGGTGTGTGGCATGACGATCTCCAAACTGGGCATTGGTGTGTGGCATGACGATCTCCACACTGGGCATTGGTGTGTGGCATGACGATCTCAACACTGGACATTGGTGTGTGGCATGACGATCTCAAAACTGGGCATTGGTGTGTGGCATGACGATCTCCACACTGGGCATTGGTGTGTGGCATGACGTTCCATCATTGGCCAGCGGGGCTGTGGCGTCCTGGCCCCTCCTGGGCTGTGACTCCGGCGGTGGTCTCTGGACCAGTAACGATACTTGTGCCCTCCTGGGCTGTTACTCCGGCGGTGGTCTCCTGACCAGTAACGATACTTGGGCCCTCCTGGGCTGTGACTCCGGCGGTGGTCACCTGACCAGTAACGATACTTGGGCCCTCCTGGGCTGTGACTCCGGCGGTGGTCTCCTGACCAGCAACGATACTTGTGCCCTCCTGGGCTGTGACTCCGGAGGTGGTCTCCTGACCAGTAACGATACTTGGGCCCTCCTGGGCTGTGACTCCGGCGGTGGTCTCCTGACCAGAAACGATACTTGGGCCCTCCTGGGCTGTGACTCCGGCGGTGGTCTCCTGACCAGTAACGATACTTGTGCCCTCCTGGGCTGTGACTCCGGCGGTAGTCTCCTGACCAGAAACGATACTTGTGCCCTCCTGGGCTGTGACTCCGGCGGTGGTCTCCTGACCAGAAATGATACTAGGGCCCTCCTGGGCTGTGACTCCGGCGGTGGTCTCTGGACCAGTGACGACGGTGCTGGAGGTTGTGTCTGTACTGCCGGAAATGATGGCGCACTTCTCCGCTGTGACACTCACAACAGGCTGGGGAGACTTCCTCTGGACCTTCCCCACCTTTTTTTGGGTTACAGCTGACTCACCAATCGCCTTCGATCCCATTTCACTTGTTGTCCCACCAGGAGTCTTGACACGGTCCCGTCGTCCACTCTCCAATTTCATAGCCTTTACAGGGGGTGGGCTACAAGTGCCTTGGCTCCGGGTCCTACTGCCTGCCCTGGTGGACGGTGCACTCCAAAAACCTGGAACACGCACCACTGGTACTGGAGGCTTTTTGGCTGAGGCGCTACGACGGGACCGATGAATTGAAGGGGGGGGGTGGGGGCAAAAAGGTCAATTTGACATAGGGACAGTTTCTGACGGACACTGGGATGGGTAGCTGGAGGGGGTCTGGGAGTGGAGGAAGAGGAGGTGGTTGTAGGAGGTGTCACTTTAGGTGTTTTGGGTGCAGGTGCAGGTATTGGAGGCTGTCGTGAAGTGGATGGATGTTGGGTGAGTGATTGCCGGCGTTTGGGTACTTTGGGAGGGGGCGTCACAGACACACTGGGAGAGGACACAGGGGACGTGTAAATGGCAGTGGAGGTGGTGAGTGCAGGTGTGCGGCTTGTGGTGCTGGGTGTCCTGGTGCGAGTCCTAGTGCCTGTCGATGTGGTGCATGCAGGTGTGTGTGTAGACGAGACTGGGAGGGAGGAGGGAGAAGAGGAGGAGGGGGACACAGTGGATGTTGCTGTCTGTATGGGTGTGATGCTTGTGTGAGTGCCTGTGGTGTGTGTGGTGCCTATGTTTGCTTGAGCTACTTTTGGGTGTTGACTTGTGTGCATGCTGGTCTGTAGGTGTGCTTGGGATGGGCTGGGGTACAGGGGATTGGGTCTGGGTGGAGGAAGTTGGAGGGGGGAGGCTAGACACAGGGACAATGGCTGCCATCAGTGCTGAGGCCAGAGATTGCAGGGTTCGCTGAAGGGCAGCCTGACCAGAATGAATGCCCTCCAGGAATGCATTACCGTGTTGCAACTCTCGTTCTACACCCTTGATGGCATTCACAATGCTAGACTGCCCAACAGTGAGTGACCTGAGGAGGTCAATGGCCTCCTCACTGAGGGCAGCTGGGGTGACTGGGGCAGGGCCTGAGGTGCCTGGGGCGAAGGTGATGCCCATCCTCCTGGGTGAGCGGGCATGGGGCGTATGCTGAGGGACTGCTGGGAGGGCGGTGCTGGTAGGGGAGGTGGCGGCTGTACATGTAGAGGTGGGGGGCAAAGATGGTGCCGCCACCACAGGGGAGCTCCCATCGGTTGACGAGTCCGTGTCGCTGGTTGGTGATCCTGTAGCCGACGTGAAGCTCCCCTCTCCCTCCGTCCCACTGGTGCGTTCAGAGTCTGTGATGTGGCCCTCCATGGCCATGTGGGATGCAGCTCCCTCGTGCTCCGGTGCCACTGTACCTCCGCCTGATGATGCTGATGTACAAAAGGACAGGAAGAGCAGGAAAAGGGGGGGAGACTGAAGAAAGAGAGTTTGAGTGCATGGCATACCGCTACCGTTGGCGCACAAGACAGACGCAGCAGCCCCATGCATAACGCCGTGCTCCTGGCCTTTGCACATGCAATTTCTGGGATATGGCCTACATGGCTATGGTCGAAATCTGCGCACATGGATGCCACAGGGGCAACTATACCTCAACTTGCCACTCTTCTGAGGTGGGGTAGAGTGCCACATGGCCTACATTACGGAGGGGCCTTGCCTACGGAAGTCCCCCTGGCCTAGGGACACCCACAGCCCACCTCCCCCACCCAGACACCTCCACTGCACGCAAAGTCCGCAGAATGAGGTTGTACTCACCCCCTTGTGTCTGCTGTGATGTCCTTAAGCGCCCATCCAACTCCGGGTAGGCCACCGCCAGGATCCGGAACATCAGGGGGGTCATGGTGCGACGGGCACCCCTCCCACGTTGGGAGGCCATCCCCAGCTGAGCCTCCGTTGTCTTCTTGCTGCAGCGGCGAATGTCCTCCCATCTCTTCCGGCAGTGGGTGCCCCGTCTCTGGTGGGCCCCCAGGGTTCGGATGTCCTTGGCGATGGCACGCCAAATGTCCCTCTTCTGGTGGGCGCTGACCTACATGACATGCACAAGGAAAGAGGAACAGTCATCACCAACTGCACCGTCAATGTGAGTGGCCCCCTCCCTGCTCTGACCATGTGGCCCATTTATTCCCATGCTTTACTGTAGTATGAACTCTGGCCCCTTCCCTCTTCCACCCAGGCCTCTCCACCCAGGCCTAGCCCATACAACGTGCTCCCTGTGTACTAACCTGTTGGTCTGGAGGACCGTAGAGAAGCATGTACTGGGGGAGGACCCCATCCACAAGTTTCTCCAACTCCTGTGCAGTGAAGGCAGGGGCCCTTTCCCCAGACGCAGCAGCCATCGTCGCTTCCAGACCGAGGTCACAGCAGCACTAGCAGTGTAGGTCCTCTCCTGTCGAAGGTCAGGTATCTAGTGATTGAAGAGATAGAAAATGGTGGTGACATCCGCGGCGGTGACGTCCGCGGCGGGGCGCATCATCACCGCCGGCACACCTATTCATTGGCTCCTGGGACCCATAGGGTCCAATGTTAACCAATGCAGCATTGCGCCGCGGTCTACGACCGCCTACCGCAATGGTGTACAACGCCAGCGATGTTACCCCACAATCCCATTGTCCCAGTTTAGAGGTCAGGCAGCCGCCATTTCAGGGGCCCACATGGCTTCAGTTACTACTGCGTCACATATAGCTAGGCCTATACTCAACACACATACAGGAAGGGTTTTGTTTTTGGTGCCGTGTTCTGTGTGACTGTGGGTACATACCTGGAGAAATAGTGACTGTTTCTTCGCTGTTGTCCTTCTTAGGCACCGTCAGCTGGGACATATGAGAAGATGGCGGAATCCTCCGGTGTACCGACTGCTGGTGGACCTGTTGCCAAGGGAGGAGAGACATTTAATCGTCACCTACAGGTTTGACCGTGCCACTATCCAGGAACGATGTACCCAGTTGGTGCCAGACCTGATGTCACCAATCCGCCATCCGACTGGAACCCCCCTGACGTGCAGGTGCTGTCAGTGCTCCATTTCCTTGCAAGTGGGTTTTTCAGACTACTGTGGCCATGGCATCAGGGATGTCCCAGCCTATGTTTTCCAACGTGTTGTCCAGAGTGTTGTCTGCCCTTCTGAAACACGTAAGGAGATACATCATTTTCCCTGAGGTGGAGGATTTGCCTACAGTGAAAGGTGACTTCTATGCCCTTGGACATATCCCCAACGTCATAGGTGCCATTGATGGGACCCATGTAGCTCTGGTCCCCCCGCAGGAGTGAACAGGTGTACAGGAACAGGAAGAGTTATCATTCGATGAATGTCCAGATGGTCTGTTTGGCAGACCAGTACATCTCCCAGGTAAATGCTATGTTCCCTGGCTCAGTGCATGACGCCTACATCCTGCAGAATAGCAGCATCCCTGATATGATGGGTCAACTCCAGAGGCACTGTGTATGGCTATTGCGGGACTCCGGTTACCCCAACCTTTCCTGGCTATTGACCCCAGTGAGGAATCCCAGGACCAGGGCAGAGGAACGCTACAATGATGCCCATGGGCGGACTAAGAGGGTGATCGAATGCACCTTCGTCCTCCTTAAGGCCAGGTTCTGGTGCCTCCATATGACAGGTGGATCCCTATTCTACTCACCGAAGAAGGTGTGCGACATCATCATCGCCTGCTCCATGCTCCATAATTTGGCACTGCGACGCCAGGTGCCTTTTCTGCAGGAGGATGATCCAGATGACGGTGTTGTGGCAGATGTGGAGCCTGTGGACAGTGATGAGGATGAAGCTGATGAAGAAGAAAACAACAACAGGGAGTCAGTCATCCAGCAATATTTCCAGTGAAACACAGGTGAGTACATTTTCAGGTTTAACATTACATTAACTTTCACACGTCTACCTCTATCCTGTACCGACATTTCACTCACTATTTGTTAACTGAGTTGTCCCCTTCCATTTCAGTTTCACAAATGTGGTAACCTACGTGTCAACTGCTTGCATCCTTGAAGGGCTTGTGATGTGTGACATTGGTATGTTAGCCTTCCAATGGGTAACCCATTATGACACTGTAATTGATAATACAAAATTACAAATCATAGACTGACTCCAGTTTTTTTTAGTGTTTCAAGGGTGTTTAATTAAGTGCTAAAAAATGAAGGGGGGTTGTAAAATGGTGATGGGTGATGGTGGAGGAATGTCCATGGCAGAGTCCAGTCTATTAGTCTCACAGGTACATTGCACATCTGCCCATTGGAAGTGGAGCTGGGGCAGTTCCGATTTGGACAGGGTAACAAAGTGGGACAGTGGGGGGACAATCAGGGTGGTCTTATTTCCTGGCGGTGGTCTTGCCATCTTGCTCTGCCCTGTTCCTGGATCTCAGGGCCCGCTTGGGTGGTGGTTGTCCGTCTGCAGGGGATGGGGTGCTGGTGTGGTGGTCCTGTGGCGGGGCGTCCTGTCCCCTAGCGCCGGCGGAGGTGGTGTGCAGTTCATCGTCGTGGCTAGTGTCAGGGGCCCCTTGGAGTGCCACGGTGTCCCTCAAGGACTTTTGAATGTCCGTCAGCACCCCTACGATGGTGCCCAGGGCGGAGCCGATGGTCCTGAGCTACTCCCTGAACCCCAAATACTGCTCCTCCTGCAGACGCAGGGTCTCCTGCAACTTGTCCAGGACCATGGCCATCGTCTCCTGGGAGTGGTGGTATGCTCCCATGATGGAGGAGAGGGCCTCTTGGAGAGTTGGTTCCCTTGGCCTGTCCTCCCTCTGTCGCACAGCAGCCCTCCAAGTTCCCCTATGTTCCTGTGCCTCCGTCCCCTGGACCGTGTGCCCACTACCACTGCCCCCAGGTCCCTGTTGTTGTTGGGGTGGTGGGTTACCCTGGGTGCCCTGTAGTGGTGGACACACCGCTGATTGACGTGTCCTGGGTAGGGAGGTTTGGGCCCGCTGGGTAGTTGCTGTGCTGGTGTTACCAGAGGGTGGAATTTCGGTGTTGGGCTGTGGCTGGGCAAGGGGAACCGACTGTCCTGAGGCCTACAATGGTCCGGGCTGGTCATCAGGATCCAGTAGGGCAGAGCTGCTATCGTCACTGTGGGCCTCTTCTGGGGGTGGAGTGTTGTTGTCCGGACCCTCTGGTGTGGTGACGTTCCTTCGGGTTCCTGCAGGGGTATAAGAACATGATTGTTGCATGTGTGTGTTTCATGGTGTGAAATGGGTGGGTGTGCGTGAACCCCAGTGCAGGCATTCCAGTGTGGGGGTTGTGTGATGATGGTTGGGGGGTGTTCTGGGTATGTGCAGTGGGCATGCTTTAGTGATGGGTGTCCATGCTTAGTTGTGTCATGCAGGTCTTGGGGTTGGGATGTGTACTTTGTGTTATTAGTACATTAGTGAGGAGTTTGGGTGATAGGAGAGGGTGTGATGGTGGGGGTGTGTGATAGCATGCAGGTAGGGTGGGGGATGTGATATTTAAGATTTGACTTACCAGTGTCCGTTCCTCCACCGACTCCTCCAAGGCCCTCAGGATGCAAGATGGTCAAGACTTGCTCCTCCCATGTTGTTAGTTGCGGTGGAGGAGGTCGAGGTCAGCCGCCAGTCCGCTGTACCGCGATGTTGTGCCTGGAGACCGTGGAACGCACCTTCCCCCGTAGGTCGTTCCACCTCTTCCTGATGTCCTCCCTATTTCTTGGGTGCTGTCCCACTGCGTTCACCCAGTCCACTATTCTTTGCCATAGCTCCATCTTCCTGGCTATTGATGTGTGCTGTACCTGTGAACCAAATAGCTGTGGCTCTACCCGTAGGATTTCCTCCACCATGACCCTGAGCTCCTCCTCGGAGAAGCGGGGTGTCATTGGCGTGCCATGGGGTGGTGTGGGTGATGTGTGGGGTGGTGTATGTGGTAATGAGTGTGGTGTGTGTAGTGGTATGTGGTGTTTTGAGCTTGGATGTTGTGTGGGTGATGGTGTTGTGTGCCTCTGTGTGATGGGGTTGTCTATTCTGTGCTCTCGCTCTGGCCTTCTCTCAGAATTTCAGGTTGTAGGGGTTTGTGGGTGATGTGGGTGTGTGTTTTATATTGTATTGGATGTGTGGGAGTGGTGTGTGTATGTGTATCAGGTGTGTGTATTTCGAATTGTCCAATGTGGCGTGTTTTGGAGATGTGTGTGTATTTTGAGCGCAGCGGTGTGTACCGCCAATGGAATACCGCGGTTGAAAGACCCCTGCGTGGATTTGTGGGTCGTAATGGCATGGGCGTGTTTCTGTTGCCGTGGAGGTGGATGATTTGTTTCCGCCTGTTTATCGCTGACCTTTGGTGTGGCGGTATTGTGTGGGTGTCTGAATTTGCGGATTCCGTGATGTGTGTCATAATAGCTGTGGCGGTCTACCGTCGCCGCCACGGTGCATTGGCGGTCTTCTGCATGGCGGTAAGCGCCTTATACCGCCAATGTTGTAATGACCCCCATGGTGTCTTCACCCCCCCTAGTTTGGGAGCATCATTATCACAAGCAAAAAGATAAGGAATGCAAGCATTTATAAAAATAAGGAAGAGGGTTGGGGATAAAACACACCCTTGTCTCACTCCCCTTTTAATTGGGATCTCTCTAGTTACTTCTCCATTTGGTCCCCATCTAACTTTGGCAAAGGTCTTATTGTACAAGCTTTTGATTGTATTTAGTAGCGTACATGGGAGTCCTGCTCTATCTAATATCTCCCATAGCTTTTGGCGTGGGACCAGGTCAAATGCAGATCTAAGATCCACAAAGGCTACGAATAGCTTTCCTCCTTCCAGGTCAACAGACTTCCATTTAATCGTGAGGAATCTAAATATCTGGTCGATTGTGCTAATTTTTTCCCTGAAGCCAGACTGGAGGTCACTCAGGATTTGTGTTTCTTGCATCCATACCTTGACTCTCATCAAAATCTGATGACAAAATATTTTTGGGAGATTATCCAAGAGACTGATTGGCCTGTAATTTATTGGGTTAGATCTATTTCCCTTTTCATAGATAGGTATAATGATAGCACCCCACCAAGTGCAAGGGAAATTTCCAGTGGTCAATACTGCATTTGATACTTTATTTATATATGGGACCCATGTCTCTGGGTCGGTTTTATATAAATCCGCCGGAATACCATCGAGGCCAGGAGCTTTTCCCAATTTTTGGGCCATAACAGCCTCTCTTGTTTCAGATAAAGTAAATGGCCTAGTATTGCTTTCGGAAAGAGAACCCAATTTGTATGCCTCACGAACATGCACTTCCTCTTCATAGAGTTTTGTGAAATGATCAACCCAAGTATCGGCGGGGATATGGCAGTCAAGCCTATCGCCCTGGTTTGGCCCATTGAAAGCTACCAGGGACCAAAAACGTTTGTATGCTTTTCCCTGGCTGCTGTCAATAGGTTCTGCCAGGCCTCCATTTCCCAATTGTTTTTGGCCTGCTTTATTGTTGGCGCATAATCTCGTCTGGCATTCGTTATCAAATTTGTATCTCTTGATTTGATCGCTTTGATCAAGCCATTTCTAGCAGCCCTACATGTTTTGTCAAACCACCTGTTGCAAAAGCGCACTGGGTGTTTGACATCTCTGTTGGTTTTAAAAAAAAGATCCTACAAAGTATCAAATAATGCCATATGGAGACTCAGAATCTCATTTGGAGAATGGAAGGAAGAGATTTCAACAAGCGGATGTGTTGATACTGTATCATACACAATCTTCTGTAATTTTATTGACTTTTGAAAGCACTCCCATTTCAAAGTACGCTTGTTAGAGGAGAGTGTTAGGGGCAGCAAGGCTCTCTTATTGCAATGGGTATCCTCATTTTCTAGAATTAGGCCCTCGTAGGTGACTAAAATTGGAGCATGGTCACTTGTGTACTGTCTTCCAACGTGCATATCATGTACACAAAACCAAATTCTTGCAACGATTACCGCATAATCCAATGTACTACTATACTGGCCTCTAAAAAAAGTATGGTTTGCAGGTATATCCGAGGGAAAATGGCCATTCGCAGTGCGAAAGCCGTGAGTAATCATGAAGTGAATAAATTGTAGCACTCTAGTGTTTGACCTAACTTGTTTCTTTAGAGACGAAAAAGGCGGGATATTCCATGCTACATCTTCTAATTGAATTACTTCTGAAAAAGCATAATTTGGTTCAAGTGTAACATTTAGGTCCCCTACAATAAAAATAAAATGAGAATTTATATATTCTAAAACCAAGGCATTTAATACTTGAAAGGTTTTGGAGAATTTGTTAGGGGACCTGGTCTATTGTACATATTAATACATAGTAAAAAATAACCACACTTCTGCGGTATGGATAAAGCCAGTATGTCCTCTGAGTCCACTTCAATTTCTTTAATTTTCCCCTTGACTGAGATCTTCAGCCATGTAATGAGCCCTCCTGCTATTCGCCCCATCGGGGAAGGACTTGCTGGTTTACAGTAGGATTTGAAACCTTGTCTAAGGGCATTATCTATCGTCCATGTTTCTTGGAAAAAACAAATATCAAAGTTGTCTATGTATACCCCCCAGTCTGGATCAGCCAATTTAGTACGGATTCCTGCCAAGTTCCATGACAAAAGGTTTGGGGTAAAGTGCCAATCACTTGCAGTCTTCTTCAATAAAGGTACAAGGCTACAGATGTTAACATTTGGGTTTGTAGGAGAAGAGTTAAATAAAATCCAATTGCATTCTGCTAAATGGACTTCCTGCTCTCCCGATGTGGCTCAAATTCACCACTGTCCCTTTCCCCGCATTCATCTGCTGACAGATGATACACTTATGACAGATCACTTCTGCAGCTTGTCTGAACTTCGGGTTAAACCAGTCAATTTTGAACAACCTGATCATGGCATCCCTCCCAATATGTGCTTGACCATGGTAAAACCTTGCAAATTGTGACAGGAGACTGTTCGGCAAAACCATTTTCCCTTTGTCTGAGACCCACAAGTCATCTGGCCTTTGTACACATTGCATCCTAACCCAAGAACGCTTCTCATCTTTGCTAGCACGTCACTGCAACAGTCTCAATTCTTCTAACGTATCGATTACCCTTAAAGGGTAACCTGTGCATGTCTAATTTTCTGTTTCAGGTAACAATTCCCACTGATCCTTAAACGATATACAGTTCAATGCGCAAAACCTTGCGACTTAATCCGCATATCCATTTCCCATTGAAACAAAGTCTTGTGATTTTAGGTGAGCACTGCATTTCACCACGGCAATTTCATGAGGTAACTGAATCACGTGCAACAACTCCTTGATTCTTTCACCATTTTTCACTGGCGAACCAGAAGAGGTCAAGAAACCTCTCTGTGACCATAATTGGCCAAAGTCATGGACAATTCCGAATCCGTATCGGCTATCAGTATAGATAGTCAGTATCAGCTGGGCAGCAGCATGGCAAGCTCTAGTAAGAGCTACCAATTCAGCCACTTGAGCAGAATATACTCTTTCAAGCAAAGACACTTCCAGGATACCAGAGATCGTACATACAGCGTATCCGGCTCTCAGCACTCCTACTGAGTCTCTCAAACATGAGCCATCGACAAAGATAATTTGGTAATTCTCTTCCAATTGGGTATGTTTAATATCAGGCCTCGGTTTGGTGCACATTTCTGTTACCTCAAGACAATCATGTTCCACATCCTCAGCATTTTCAACTTCTGTTTTTTCATTTGGAAGCAAAGTTGTCAGGTTCAACACTGTTCATCTTTTCAACGTTACATTTGGTGACCCCAATATAATCGTTCCATATTTTGTCAATCTTGCATTTGTCATGTGCTGCGTTTTAGTACGGGTCAACAGGATTTCAACTGGGTGAGGGACCATGACTATTAGAGAATGTCCCATCACTATGCCTTCACACTGTGTGAGGCTTTGTCCAACTGCTGCTACTGCACGCAGACAACCTGGTAAGGCAGCTGCAACTGGGTCCAAAGTAGCTGAAAAATACGCTATTGGTCGGTTTACACCTCCATAGACCTGTGTCAGGACAGACAAAGAACATGCACCACGTTCATGACAAAACAGTACAAAAGACTTCGTGTAATCAGGCATACCTAAAGCTAGAGCCCTGCACATGCTCTCCCTTAACTTAGTAAACGCCTTCATTTCCTTCTCTGTCAGCACTATGACATCTGGCCCTTCCTTAACCGTTAGTCTCACCAATGGCTTGGAGATGACTAAGAAATTCGGGATCCACTGATGACAGTAACCTGTTTCTTAATTCCCAGAAACATCCTAACATCTCTCCATGTCATTGGGGGATTCATCTGTAACAGTGCAGTTACTCTTTCCCTGGATAACTTCCTTGACCCTTTCTCAATTTGATGACCCAAGTACTTTACCTTTTTCTGGCAATATTGCAATTTCTTTGGGGACACCTTGTGTCCGTTCTTTCCCAGGTGATTCAGTAAGGCAATTGAATCATACTTGCACTCATCCCTCGTTTTGGATGCGATCAACAGACCATCAGTTCATCAATGTACTGCACTAAAGTCGATTGAAAAGGCAATTCCAACGACTCCAAATCCTTCTCCAGTATTTGATTGAATATGGAAGGTGATTTCGAAAGCCCTTGAGGAATTCGACACCAATTGTAAACCTTGTCCAGGAATTTGGAACTGAAGAGAAATTGACTGTCCTCATGAAGAGGCACAGAAAAGAATGCTTGGGACAAATCAATTACTGTGAACCACTCTGCATCACATGGAACCTGAAACATGATCACAGCTGGATTTGGCACCACTGGGCAGCATTTCACCACTATGTCATTGATCTTTCTCAAGTCTTGGACAATCCGAACTTTCCCACAAAGCTTTCTCAGTCCCATTATTGGTGAATTACACGGACTGCTCATCACTTCTTTCAAAACTCCCTGTTTCACAAAGTCTGCAATTAATTGCACAACCTTTATAAGGACATCTTGCGCCATATGATACTGCTGTACCTGGGGAAACACAGCACTTGGCTTCACACTGACTTTAACTGGTTTTACTCCTTTTATCAGTCCTACTTCTTTCCCTGTCAAGTCCCACACTTTCTCTTGGACTGTTCCCTGCAAGTCTGCTGGGAGATCAGCCACTGTGAACATCGGGAAGAAGTTAATCAGAGGATATTCCTCATCTGTAGTCTCTGTTTCAGGCTCTGAAACCTGCTCCTCTTCCCCTTCATCATCACTGTTGGTCTGAACCTCAATTCCCTCATTGGTACATGTGATAGAACACCTTGTCTTGCACAGTAAGTCTCTTCCTAGTAGGGACACGGGACTCGAATCGCAGACCACAAACCTGTGCAATCCCTGGAAAGTGTCAAGCTCAACCTGAACCGGATCTGTGATCGGGTTTGTCAGGAGTTGGTTTGCCACTCCCACTACCTTAACTGTATGTCCCGAAAGCGGCAGTTCCGGAACCTCTGCACTTCTGACTGTAGAGCGTGTAGCTCCTGTGTCAACCAAGAATGAAACATTGTGACCCATTACTTTCTCCTGAACATAGGGCCCTTTCTGGTCTACCTCTTATGACGTTGCAAGCCCACACTCCTCACTATCTGAACTCTCATCCGACCATTCATCGTTTATTCCATTCTCACCACGCAATGGGAACTGTTGCACTGTGTTATTCTGACCCATTCTTTGACCTGTGACCTGTTGAGGAAGCATCACCTGTTGCTGTTCCATTGGCACTAAAGGCACTTGCATTTGCTGTCTAGGTACCATAGGACCTGCTGTTGCATTTGTTGCATCTGCATCGGTTGTATACGTGGCAGCTGCACCTGCTGCATGGGTTGAAAACCCTGCATCTGATTCATATTATTTTGAAAGTTCAGATTAGGACCTCTTAGCCTCGGTCCCTTCACATTCTGAAATGCACCGACATCATTGCTTTGTTGAACAACACCCTCCTGCACAATCATCGGGCACTCCTGCTTCCAATGTATAATGACCCCGCAAGCATGACAAGGTAATATCTTCTTCATTCCCTGTACATCGTTTTGAACTACTACCGTGTTCAAATCTGGACTTCTGTTCACAAAACCTCCTCGACCTCTGCCTCTCACTTACGCCTGAAATATCCCGTTTCCTTGCGGCTGTTGCACCATCTGTTGTAGACAACCTCCCTGCATTCCTGACTGTGCTGTCTTAATTTGCATCACCATCGCTTTCTCCTTCAACTTTCTCTGCTTCAACTCAATTTTGTCACTACAGTACTTCGCATACTGCAACACCTCATCAATCGGCTTTGCTTGCCAACAAATCAAGTGACTCTTAATCATCTGACTAATCTCAGGTCTCAACCCTTCGACAAATCTAAACACAAGGTGATTCATGTTCTTTGCCTCAACAACCTCTGTACCACTGTAGTGCTTGAATGCCTTCAACAACCTCTCATAATAAGCATGTATCGATTCCTTGGCTTCCTGAGCCGTCCGATCAATCTTTTGCCAATCAATATTCTTCGACGAGACTCTCTGTTTCAGGAATTCAATCACCTTATAGTAATACTTCATCACCTCAGGAGACGGTGCTCCTGTGACTCTATCCCTTGCTGGTTCCGCTGTCGGCCAATCCACACTTCTCTTGCACTCAAGCCACAAATCAGCTGGAACTATGATCACAAAGAGAGTATTCAGGTCTTCCCAGAGACATTTCGCAAGCTTCACAAACCTGTCCGTCTGCTGATACCACTCTATTGGCTTCTCCCTCAGCCTGGAAAAGTCCTTCGTAAATGACAGAATATCACCTCTAGTCCATGGCACATGGACAAGAACCCCTCCAGCTGTCTCTCTCAGTGGTAACATCTTTACCGTACCAGCATCCGGTAAGGCTTTTGCTGGCTGCTCTAAGCAGTCGCTCTTCCTCTTGTCTCTTTTCTACGCCCATCTACCTTCCCACTTCTCTAAGACTCCCCAAACTTGTGCGCTTTGCAGTATTCCCCTGAGGTGTGCCTTCATCCCAGTAGACCTCATGTGTTCAAAATCCTTAGGCCCAAAGTCTAACCTGTAACTCCTCTTCAGATATTTGGTGTTTTCTAAGTCTATTCTATATTTGTCTGCCAAATTTGCCAACCTCTGGTGCACTCTGCTTACTTCTTTAGTTATCTTTGGACACAAGTATCTCAATTCTGCTTCCGTGTATGATTCTAACCTATTCACTCCCATGCTCCCTTCAACAAGTTCATTTGCCTCCATGCCTAACCTTACAAAATTCAGGTACTCTTCTCCTTCCGTTCTCCCTGCTGCTGCAGGAGTAGTCTGTGGAGTATTAAGCTTGTCTAGCCAATCGTTCAGCTGTTGCGCAGTTAAACTTTGTAAGGAGATATTTCCAGCCTGCACTAACGGTGTCTGCGGTATATTCACATTCATGATCTGCGGAGTCAACAGTCTCAAACCTGACTGTCTCACAGCCTCTGGAGGAGCCCCAATCAGACTGAAGTCTAACAAAGACCTAGATCCTTCGAATGTCGGTTCCATTGGAGTCATCCCTTGAGAGCTCCCTACGAACCCTCCTCTTGTCATCTTTTGGGTCATTATTGCCTGAGCGCACACACTAGGTTTTGCCTGCGCATACAATGGTACTGGTGGACCAACTGTAATGAGCAAAGATATGGCGGCTGGGGTCTGCCTGTTTCCCAAAACCTGTGGAGTATTAACTCCTATATTCTGGTTCATTACTAGTGCCATGGTTGACTGCGGTCCTGTGACCGAAGTGTAGTTCGGAATCATCTGTTGCTGTACCTGGGGCAGTAAAGGTGGAGTTGGATCAGTCTGAATCAGCTTTGGTCTCGAATATGCCAGCTCTGTCAGCACCATCAGATTTGGGATTGTCTCTAAGATTGTGACATCAGGGTAAAGCCTCTGAACCTGCGGTGGCTGCAGCTGATACACTAATACTACTCTGCATCGGAACTGGTGTGGAGACAGGACTAACCTGTATCGGATTCGTTTGCACCTTCTCTTGAGTCGAACCTGCAGAACATGTACTGGTACTAGGTCTATTGTCATCTATTGCACATGGCGGTGGTCGGTCATTCAGCAACTGATTAAGGAACTCATCATCATCTGAGTCATCTATCTCCGTCCAGTGCTTCCTAGCCTCTTTGTCTTTGGAAGGACTTTTGGCAGTATTACAAGTAGCTTTCCCTACTTTGTCTTCACCTTCTTGAGCTATTGCTGGAAACATCCTGACTCCGTCTATAGTTTCTCTCCTCCAAATTCTCTCTGCACTATCCCACCTAGCCTCCGCTAGTGTCTTTTCTGCTTTCCTCATTCTCCTCTCAAATTTCTGTTGCTGTTGTCGTATTGCCATCAGTTCCCAAATTGCTAATGCCTCAAACTGTGCTGGCCTAGGAGGGGGCTTTAGCTCATTTAGCACCATCCGCAAATTTTCCAAAATCCTTATGTTGAAAGTTCTGTGCTCCGGAAACGCCAAACACCCTTCTTTCTCTGTTGCTTTGCACCATTGCTTTAGCCAAAGACATGGCGCGACACCCCTTTCCTCCATTACGGCATAAGCTGGTGTATTATCTGGCAGTGTAACCTCCCCTACACTCGCAGTAATATATATATATCCCCTCAAAGCGCTCTTTAAAGCCTTGAAAAATAGCATTTTTGTGTCTTTGACTTTGTTCACAATGGAATCAGAAAGTGACTTTAATTCCCAGAACTCTCTTCGCCTACCTTCTCAACCAATTGCCTCTCACAGACAGCTGCCAATCTGTGTGCGACCCTTCTCATTAACCGACTTATCCCAGCGCGGCTCCAATGACGTCACACTCACACACACTGCGGCTGACAAAGTCTTGCGGCTTGTCTTCCTCCCTCTCGATCCACACAAACTAATGCAATAAATTGCAAGCACCAAACTCAAATTTGCCGGTTTACTACAGGAAAGAGTAACACAATCGCTTCAGAACTTAACAGAGATTTTGCTTAGCCTCATCCGCTACTCTCTCCTTCTCAGATCCCGCACTCGCAAGCAAAATTTGACCTGCAAATTTTACTCTTGACTTGTCAATGGGTTGTTCTAGTGCACTTTAGAACTCACCAAACCTCCATCTAAGTTTTCATTCAATCACTTTGACTCAAACTCGACTCGTCGATTTCACCATCAACCTTTTAAACTCTGCAAATTACAACATAAACCAAGTGTCTCATACACTTATCAATATACTCCGAAGTCTTAGACCACGCAGGGTCCGTACATCATCAACAACCACGTGGACAATTTTTTAGCACAAAGCGCCACACTCAAATGAAGTTCACTGACTTCCCTACTCTCATGCTGCGGAGTACGCACACTCCTACTAAAACATCATAATTTGGCCTAAAATCCTCACAGACTTCACAATCCAACTGCGGTACGCATAAGCTGTGCAAGCGCAAAACCTACTTCACTCACACCATCACTAGAACGCGAAGAACATACTCAAACTCCCTTCAGCAAGCTCCGAGATTCCAGGAAAATCAATTGGGACTCAGGGGTACATCATTTCTTCAATTAGCATCATTGAAAAAGAACGATTGTCCCAAAACCCAATTTTCTGATACACCTTGCTTACTTCCAAACTACGCTCATCAATTTCTACCAGACCTTTTGAACCATCAATCTTTTCAAATAGTTGTCTCTCGTCCTGGGGCCCCAAAGGGCCAAACCATCCTCTGCTACCAAAAACTGATAGCGCGTCAGAGCCTTGATAAGTAAACTTACAAGGAGACACGCCTAGGTCGATGAACCTTTGGACCACGTTCGGAGACTTCCCAGTACAAAGTATCTCTTTGACATCACAAATCAATAGGTCAATGACTCAATTAATAATCACAGTAACTAGTCATTAAGCTAATCAATACCCTTTAATGTGAATCAATAAGTTGAGCACACCACGACCTTTCAATCATGAATAACCACACCAATTTAATTGAATGTTTAGGATATTTATTTCCCTATTCATTACAATCTAAAGTCATTCCTGTTAGTCTCATTAGCAATTCACCTCATTAGTAACTCTTCAGATTTTTAATTAGAGCATAGTTAATCAATGCACAGAGAATATTCATTCGGTATTAACACGTCATTAATAAGAAGCAGCTTAGCGAAGTCTCAGTAGTACATAATTCAACTAAGCAAGAACTCAGTCATTTGTCCATTTGCATAGGATATTTGTGAACACCTTAACTAACATCTGATTAGCATTAGCTTGTTGGGCTTCATGCAAAACAATTTAGCAAACACAAATTTGGAAAACATCTAACTATGGCCTCTATCAAAAGCGCAGTTGGTACCGAGAGTGAAAGGCAAACAGACAATTACAATTTTCATCAGATAGTTACCCATCCAACGAATCAGCAAACAGAGTCAGACTTCGTCCTCTGGACATCTGTTGATTCACCATCAGCAAAGATAGGACAGGGCAAAGTCTCATTATGGCATAGCTAAGGAATAGGACTCTTCCCTCATATGGAGGAGAAGTAAGTATCAGGTAAGAATTGGATAGAGGATGGTTTAAAGTATCAGGAAGAATAAACGGCAAAGTCTCAAAAGAATGGCCTAAATGCCTCAGTAAAATGGCAAAGAATGGCTTGGAGTGGAATGTCCGTTTTCTCCTCAGTTCATGCGGTTAAATCAATACTGCCTAATTTGCTCCTAATTCCCCATTGGATAATAATTTGTGCATCATTATCTCTGTCCAATAATTCTCCACCCATTTCACTAGAATTTTCCATAAACCACGGTTCTCATATCGCTGATTGGCCCATGTTATTGACGTCTTCCTTAGTTGAAATGTCAGGTTAGAAAAGTTACACTTTACGCTACAGTCAGTAGCTCTATTGTTTTCTCCCACTCCAGGCAGCCTTGCAGCTGTTACGAATTACACTGTTGCATTCAGCAAGAATGTCTCCTTGAGCAAGTCGGGTCCCATGAGAAAGAATTTACTACGGCTACACACACATTTAGCTTCTGGAAAAGTACAGTTTCATGTCCTTCAAGAACACAGCACATTGCACGTTAGGAAAAACACAGTTTAATATGAGACCAGGCAGCTAGGCCTAGACCCTCGCTAAACTAAGGCCTAATGATTTAATGAGCAAACTCTTAATACATGACTCTAATTGTGATATGCTAATAGAAATTCAAAACATTAGTACATAATTAATTCATCACTAATAAGTTTCATTAGTCTTCGTATACATTGGTGCCACTCCCCGTGGGCACATTTCAAACACACGCATTATTTTCTAAGTTAACCCATTTTCTATACAGCTTTATTACAGAATATATTGCAAGCTTTTCATGTTAATATTGCTTTTAAAAGACACACTCCAACACAGACAGGGCAGACTAGTGCCTGTACTCGTGAGAGTCGTGTGATGAGGAGTGGCCGTTCTAGTGCGTTGCTAAGGCGGTGAGTGCCTCAGGTGACCGGAGCTGCCCCGATGCTGCAGTAACTATGGCAGCCTCAGGGTTTCTGGCACAGTCAGCTGCCAGTTTGTTTGGGACTTTTGGCTGCCCTCACTGCCTCAGGCACTCCGGTGCTAAAGCAGTGCAGGAGGCGTGAGGGTTCCAGCGCTGGTGGCTGCCAGCTAGCTGCTAGGGTTTTTAAGATTGCCAGTGTTTTAAAGACTTTGGGTGCCCTTGCTGCACCTTACGGACCAGCAGGATTTCAGCAGAGGCTTGGTACCTGCCCGTTTTTTAATGCTTCATTCACCTTACAATCAAACTCACAACCAACCGACGTACAGCAATCAACCCGCTGCTCCTACTGTGCACAGCTTCCTCTTTCAGCACACGGCCATGTGGCACAAGGCCAGAGCATGCCAGGACGCAACTACATATAAAATTTCCTAAATCTCCTATCTTCAATACCCTCCAACACTTCTTTAGATTCTTCCGCTGCTCTCAGCCCCAACAGGTCAGGCATTGTGGGTTTTAAGGGTCACCGCAGGCATTAGATTGCAGTGCAAGGAGGTTGAGCCCTGAGTCCATGGAGGCGACCCAGCTAGGTCTGGGTGCAGCTAGTGGTTGGATACGCTCCCCCCTTATTACCGTTCAACGTGCCATATGTGTTCCACCTGTGGAGTATTGACAGACCCACACAAGTGCAAGGAGATCCGAATTTCCCAAAGAAGTGCTAGTTAAAGGAGTTAGTGTTGGGGGGCAATGGGGTAAACCAAAACAGCCGTGCATGTGCCCTTCCAGCCTTTTCTGTTTAACAAAAGGAACAATAGTAAACTTGCAAAGCTGAGTTGTAAGGCTGGTGAGAAGGAGCCGGTACCCCCCTGATAGCCCCTCCAGCAGTGTATCGGCCTTATCTGCTAATCACTTAAACACACTTCTACAAAGGGGCTCCTGCTGTAATATCTTGGCGCCTACCGGAGCTTGTGCTAAAACAGTCGGCCATCATTGTATTTAACTTAATATCCAAGGGAAGCACTGAAAATGAGGGCTGGTAAGTCACGCCACCCCTGTGTGAATAAATCGCAAAAGCGCCCTCTGCAGAAGGACTCAAACATATCCAGTAAAAACAACAAAATCTCAAACAGCAGTGTGGTGGTGGTGACTTTCCCAAACTGCATAGAAGCACTTTTTGGGAAATCTACCCAACTTAAAAAAATAACTTTTTTGAAAGACCCTATGGCAGTAATATACGCCACACCAACTGACACATCTGGCCCGCCCTTGCCCATTACTCGGAACAAACATATTCAGGGAATCGACACTCATCCAACCAGACATCCAGTTCAGCCAGAGCAAGTGATGAGCATCAGGAATGCTCAACTTACCCCGCATTGGTGGGAAATTCTACTAACAACCTTGCAATCATCCATTGAAGTATTCAATTTTCAGTGGTATAAATTAGACCCACAGATTGACATAATGAACTTAATGGCTGTGCACATTTCTACCATCAATCAAAAATTAAAAGCAGTAAATTCTTTAATTAATTACGAGGGTACAACTGTATATACTACATCACCAACAAAATGCACATGTGGTCCGATAATTGATACATTTTCCACTCTTCCAGAACCTTTGTCAAATATTCTAGCATCTAATAGAATTACCACTAAAAATGTTCACTTCTCAACAACTGCAAAAAGAACGCTAAAGACATACAGCAAGTGCCCTTAGCTCCATATGAATCACAAGATGAGTTATTAAACCCCATCAACCAAGTAAAACCAGATTGCACCATTCTTGTGCTTCATATCAGATGTCCGCACTATGATTAATAAATGCTATCTCTTTCTAAACTCACAGAGAGGCAAAATTAACGAATCAGGAAAGCAAGACATAAATATGTACAACCTAAGGAGACTGCACCTAAACAAAATGATCCAATATTTACCAATTCTAGCATAGCGGATATGGAAAGATTAGTGGCTCATGTGTCCAACAGCCTATTGGAAGTTACAGAAATGTTGACCACCGCTTCAGCTGTGGATTTGGAAACAGTATCACAGAAAATTGACTATGCCAAGGCCCAATCTCAAAGTCAGGAGGTCACTCAGGGAGTAGGTAACAGGGCCTCCTCCACTGACCCACTCCAAATGGTGGATCACCTTGTATGTGACAAACAGGATCAGACCAATGTGCCCACGATTAAGGACTGTAAACACATGACAGAACAGGAGGCCCACTCAGATAGTCATGGTGGAAATTCCAGAATCTGTCCATCAAATAAGGACAGTGGTTTACTGCCTCACTCAGTCCAGCAGTGGGCCAAGTGCAGCGGCCCCTGCCCCATAGCATTAACTCACCTTATGCAGAACACAATAAATCGAAGGCAGACTTCCATTCATCATACTTCGCTCTCTATTGGTTTCAACCATCAAGGACGTACCATCTCTTTAAAGTCTCTAAGCTCAACAAGGTTGTTCCAAGTTCTTCAACTCCAGCCCATTCCATTAGGAAATCAGAGCCCCTAAAAATTACTGCAAGAGAAAATTCTGCAAGATCGCAACCAAAGGCAGTTCACCCCCTAGACTTGGGGAAACAAGAAAAGATACCTTCAGGACGTTCTTCACAACCTCTGCTCCTGCATCGGGTAGCAAAGATGGTAGGCTGCTCAAACTACTATTTCAACCAGAATATGTATATCAAGAAGATATAATATCCTCAATACAGGAAACAAATTAAGATTACTTGGAGAGATCCCCGAACTCAAAGCCTTAACCTCAGAGAAACTAATAGTTGTGGAATTCCTGCCAATCAATTACAGCCATCGATCAGAATCCACTCGAACTACATGGAAAACAAATGAAATAGTGGATTCAATTTTCTCCTTTACCACAGTTTTTGAAAGCTGCGGGATCACGCTAAGCAGACCTCAGATAACCAGGCATCCATATCCTTTGTCGCAACAAAGCTGACAAAACCCCATTGCTAGTTAGATCAGCTTAATTGGTGCTTAGGGGCGCAGAAGGCAATATCTGTGGCAACCAAGAAGACCAAAATTCCAACACCCTTTGCCCAAGCATAGCTGAACCTCAATGGGAATGACTTCCCCTAGCCCTAAATGCTTCACACTCTGCGTATGTATTAAGTACAACTACACTGTCCACTGAACCGGAGGTCCTACGACTTATATCCTGGAATAATACTGAAGCAAAGACACTACTACAGAATGGCTCTCTGCAGACGCATTAGCTCTCCAAGAAACCTGGTCATTGTTTGACCTTCCTGTGGAAGGCTACATATCCTACCAATCCAAGGCCATCAAGCACATGCAGTATGGTTGACCTAGTGGAGGCCTAGTAGTCCATGTATCACCACGGTTTTCAAATCATTATCAGTCACTGGTCACAGGAAGACAGGCCACCTGTCTTACTGTTTAATATTTACATGCAACCTAATGTTTCCCTGAACAAGGCCACAATTGAAAAATGACTGGCATCCTTCACCAGCGACAGGCAACTTCAGTCTGTGTGGGATATAATAATGATGGGTGACTTTAATTCTAATCTCATATGTTTACTAGAGGATGATGAAATACTTAACAGTGACAACTTATTTTGGAATGTCCCGCCCCAGGCTCAGCTGAAAGTTATGCAGCAGGGCTGATATGGAGAGCAGCTTGTCTCCTCATTGGAATTTCTTAAGATGAGGGTTCAGAACAGCAGAAGTTTAAAGGATACCCCTCCAAGATATACATATCATGGTCCTAAGTGGCAGCCAGTCATTGACTATACAATTCTCTCTCTGCCTCTCATTTCCCTGGTAAAGCAATTCGTAATTATGTTTAGTACATCTAGTGATGTTTCATTCCAGCTCCTGCTAATAGGAATAACACCACCCATCAATTTATGGGCCCCTGAAGAAGTTGATGACACCGAAACTACGAACTTTCAGCAGCTGCGGTTGTCTAGGGAAACAACTGCAGATCTCATATCAGTGGCAGACCTCATATCAGTGAGATAATGATTAACAATTTACGAATAAAAGATCATCCAACAGATGCCTTGGTCCATTTTGGAAAGAAATGATCTGAGGTTTATAGAACACCGACTCCGTGCCAGCACACAGGCAAGTTACCTTTGGCCACAGGGTCCCTTGCCTCTCGAAACACTGGACTGCTCTCTAAAGAGAAAAGGAAACTTGCAAGGTCCTTTATTTTTTACTACGGAAGCAATTGAAGACCATAAAGAAAGCTTACTGGAGGCAGCTGTGGATAGAAAAACATACAAGAGATCCTTTTTGGACGGAAATAATGTTCACTGCCAGACAGAATAACCATAGGCAATTTTGGGAAATCATATACAATTTTAATATCAGAGGCAAAAGTATAAATAATTCAAACATATCAGAGATTATGTGGATGAATCATCTTACTGCAACCTTTTCCCCTAAGCCTCAGAGTAGAATTGTTTTCGTCTCAAACAACCAGTTGCCCAGGAAGAGGGTTGGAAGCTACCTGGCCTCAGTAGAAAATGATCTCACATACCCACTTCCTTAATCCACAAAACACTTCCCAAGGGATGTGGTGACGGTGTTCCGGGGCCAAAGAGCCTACCATCTTTAAAGAGGATGCAGAACTTTTATTGGGATTGCTAGCACCATTATACCAGGAAATCCAGTTAAACAGTGCCATTCTTGAAAGCTGGCCAATTTCAATCATAAATCTAATATACAAAGGAGGAAACAAGGGAAATCCAGCCAACTACATGCTTATAGTCCTCCTTGATTTTGATTCCAAGTATGATGCACCCCTGCTTCTAGTGGATTTAACAATGGGTCCAACAAAAACAACATCATCCTTCCAAACCAAACTGGATTTAGGAGAAAAGTGGGCACAACAACACATATTTCAGTCACCAATCAATGCAAATGGCAAAAGAATAACCTACACCTTGGCTTCATCGACTTCAAAGCCGCTTTTGAATGTGTCAATGGAGAACTACTTTGGAGCAAACTGAAGCACTGGGGCCTACAGGACTCACTACTGAAGGCGATAACCTTTCTGTACACAGACACTTGGGCTCAAATAAAAACTGGAGATGGCACGAGGTGTCCGAAAAAATTCCGACATAACAAGTCTGATGAAGGGGTGTGTGTTAGCCCTACAGCCAATAAAACCTTTTATGACATACCCCACACCGATCTTGGATGCAGAAAACTCTCACTCACTGCATCTGGGCGCTCGCCACCTCACCTACTTATCATATGCTAACAACATCGTGCTGTTTAGCCAAACCAAGCTCGGATTACAAGAATTGCTGATTGCACTTGCCAGCTACACAGGATCTAATCACTTGCAGATCAGTGTGACCAAGACAAAAACAATGCTAGTAAGCACTCGAGCAAGGCATGACACCAAGCATGACACCCAGCTGGAATGAATACTGCATTATAAATACTTGGGAATATATTTTGATACTCAAGGAACGTCTGTGCAGCAGAAACAATGCATTGGACAGAAGGGCTCTGCTCTAATACACGCTGTCACCAGCCTGAGAAGGAACTTAGATGGGCCTTCTTACCATCCACTTCTAGCAGTCATTACCTCAAAACTGCTGCCAACTCTCACCTATACCAGTGTGGCAATGCAAATCCTGAATGCCATGACACTAGACAAAATCCTGATTAATACTTTCATTTGAGTTTTTAATCAATCTCAACAAACATCTCCAGTTCAACTTCGCCTAGAATTTGGATTAATGAGGCAAGATTTGGCCACAAGAGCTGCATCGATGAAGGCTTGGTATAAGATCAGTCATGCCAGGGTATCTTGAAAAGTGCCCTCTGGACAACCCTCCTAAACGACCGGGAATCGGCTTACAATACTTATCTGTACACTTCCATCAATCAACCGAGTCTGAAAGAACTATGGGACAGTGGTGCGCCATGCAATTCCTTAAAAAAGAATACCACTAGAGCTAAAAAATTAAAGTCCTTTATTGAAGATAAAAGTAAATTTAGTGCACGCTAGCATGCATGGTTGATCATAAAGCTTACACCACACTGGCTCCGACTGCCTACCTTTCAATTGCGTTCTCATTGCACATGAAACATAGTTTAATGGCTCTGTGTCTAGGCAATATACCAACCTTGGCGAATATACCAGCATGGAAGCGCCCAAGCTCACTGCTGTGCAGGCACTGCAATGAACAGGGGGAAGATCTTATTCATATCATTTGCATTTGCACTCAGTTGTGGAATTTCAGGCAGCAATTCCTTAAGAGAAGCTTCAATGGCAGAACCATTTGGGCATGCAGGGAAGCCCTAATAGCTTTTCAACCCAGGTGACCCGCAGCTAAATTGTAAATTTCTTACATTTTTATTAGCTTGTTTATTATGATTGTAATGTTTTTAATTAATCAGACAATAAATGTACCTTGAACTAACTTGGTAGTTAATTGGCACCAAACTGCATTTTGGATAAAGGAGCGGTCTGACAGTAAACAGCAGCTGTCAAGCTCGCCACAAAAAAAATTAATATATTTAACTGACTCTGAGGGGTGGAGGGAACAATCGAGAAGCATGTAAGGGGAAGTATAGCAATGGAGAAGTTGGTAGTGGGTGAAGGAGCAACAGAGGTGCATGAAATTACTGGAATATGGAGTGACATAGCAACAAATGGTATCTACCGCCCTCCAAAATGTAAAATTAAATGAAAGCTTTGTTTCAAAGACCGTGAGAAGTAGGGAAGTAATTGAGGAGTGGATGGGATGGGTAACGGGAAAAAATGGGGGGTTTGGTATTTGACGGAAGGTAAGCGGCACAGAGACAGAGAGAGAGAGAGAACAAGAAAACATGCACTTTCATTGAGTGCTTAATGAAACAGAATAAAGCAGTTATATTCAAGTGAGCAGTGGAAGGATACAAGTCATCCAATCAAACGTGTGGTTAGAGAGGCTGTGTTCTAGGGGAGGGGGCACACAAGAAGAGGATGGGAAGCTATTGAAGAAGAATGAACCAAATGTGAGTAACAGTAAAACCAACCAATGGTAAGCAATAGGTGTTGTCTATGCTTACTGTACATTTGTGGTGTGGCACACAAGAGGATTTCACCTAGAGATTACTAAAAGTTAAACATGCTAGAATATTGGTGCTTCACCAAAGGTGGGTACTGCTTTGCAGCCCGTGTAATTGTGACTGTAAGCATTACTGTCCAAACTCTGACAAACATCTAACTTGCTCTTCATCAGTAGTCCTTTCAAACAATGGCTATTTTTAACTTAGCGGAATTTCATTGTCTTGAGATTGCTACAGAACAGAACGATGTGTGAGTGATTTGAATACCTCACTCACTCACTCACTCACGACGCTAACTCAATTGCGCCTTAGCAATATCTCACACTGCCCAAATAAAATATGCAAAAAACGTTTACCTAGTGACACTCTAGCTGGAACAGCTCTTCTGTCAATCCAAAAGGAAACCCATGAAAGCATAACCATCAAGATTGCCGGGAAGTAGGATTGCAAGACAAAGAAGAAGACGTGTCTTCTGAGGATGAAATTGATGAAAAGCCTATTGTACCAACCTGTATAAAGTTTAAATAAGGAGACACACGTTACATATTACTCTTAAGACTATTAAGCATATTCCTAATGATTCAGACATAAGCAATTAGCAATACAACGATCTGTCAAAAAGTCTGATGCAGAGCATTGGTGCCACAATTAACAAATTTACATTTTTATATGATTTGTCATGTGAAACTAGATCTGCCGTCTTCAGATTCTTTGAAGATTACTGCGTATGTGTATAAGGTATAGGAGTATAGATTGATAATGTAATGGTCAAAGTACTGTTATGTAGAACACATATTAATGGTTGTACCTTCAGTGTTTTACACTCTTGCCAAACTTCTGGAGAAATAGAATTACATAAATTACGAGGAAATGAAAGAAACAAAATGTGCTCTCAAAAATCTGACATAAACCTTTTATTGTGTTATATATAGAAGCTAACTTAATACATAGCTTCCTTTACTGCTTTCTTTGAATTGCCTCAACACTTTGAAAACAACACGTCTGATATGCCACTTCTTAACTGTTAGTTCTAAAAGGTATATACTTATCAAAAAGGACACTTCCCAAAGTGTTTTTGTCACTAAAATATACGGAAGTGAGGACAGGGGGAAAAGAGTTAAGGGGTAGGTGTTAAGAATATGGGGTTACAGGTTTAGGGTTAAGGGTTGGGGTATAGAGTTGAGGTATAAATGCTCAGCTGTAAGGGGTTCGGAATTAGGGGGTTAAGGATTGGAAGCCGAGGGTTATGTGTATACAAGTTATGAGTTGGAGTTATGTGGTAAGTGCATAGAGTTAAAAGTATAGGTTTAAAGATTTGGAGTATAGGTCCAAGGGTTGGGGGTATAGGTTTAAGGGTACAAAGTTAAAGTTTAGGGATTAAGGGTATGAAGTTAGAGACTAGAGTTTAAGGGTCAGGGTTTTTACAGTTAAGGGTTGGGGAATAGCTTTAAGGGTTTGTTGTATAAGTTTCCTGCTCACGTTTATGGGCATAGGGTCTATAGGCTACAGTGAATGTGTTAAGGGTTTGCGGTTATGGTATGTAATTGTGGACACATTTTAACTTGGACCAGAGCCGTTTCTCTTCTTTGTCAACATTACTCTGCAATGTTTTCAACTCCTCCAAAGTATCGATCACTTTCAATGCAAAACTTGTACATGGGATATCTTCTTCTGACATTAATTCCCACTTGTCTTTGAATGATATACAGTTCAATGCGCAAAACCTTGCGACTTGATCCGCAAATCCATTTCCCAGTAAGATGTAGTTGTGTGTCTTTTGATGTGCACTGCATTTTACCACTGCAATTTCTTTAGGCAACTGTATTGCATACAGCAATTCTTTTATTCTGTCGTCATTTCTTAGTGGTGAACCAGTAGAGGTCAGAAAACCTCTTTGTGATGACAATTGACCAAAATCATGAACAATTCCAAATCCATATTGGCTGTCAGTGTAGAGTGTGACTCTCAGTCTTGCAGATACATGGCACGCTCTAGTAAGAGCTACCAATTCTGCTACTTGTTCAGACTATACACCTCAAAGCCAAGAAGCTTCTAATGTCCCTGTGATTGTGCATACAGCATATTCAGCTCTCAATGTCCCTGTGCCATCTCTGAGACATGAGCCATCAACAAACACAATTTGGACATTTTCTTCCAATCGTGTATCTCTGATGTCAGGTCTTGGTTTTGTGTACAATTCAGTTACCTCAAATCCTCCTTTTCAATTTCAACAGTATCACTTGGAAGTAATGTTGTCAGGTTCAGCACTGTACATCTTTTCAAGGTTACATTTGGAGCACCTAGTGTGCTCGTCTCATACCTTGTCAGTCTGGCACCAGTCAAATACTGTGTTTTCGTCCTTGTCAGTAAGATCTCAACAGAGTGAGCAACCATTACCGTTAGAGGGTATCCCATCACTACCCCCTCACATTGAGAAAGGCTTTGACCAACTGCGGCGACTGCACGCAAATAACCTGGTAAGGCTGCTGCGACTGGGTCCAAGCTAGCTGAAAAATAGGCTACTGGGCGATAGGCACCTCCATGGACCTGTGTCAAGACAAACAAAGAACAAGCATCACGTTCATGACAAAACAATGTGAATGGCTTCGTGTAATCAGGCATTCCCAACGCTGGAACCTTGCACAAACTCTCTCTCAACTCAGTAAACACTTTCATCTGATCTTCATCTAGTGTAATGGGATCTGTAACATCTTTGTTTGTCAGCTGCTGTAATGGTTTGGCAATTTCAGCAAAATTTGGAATCCACTGTTGACAATAACCTACCATTCCCAGAAACATTCTGACATCTCTCTGTGAAGTCGGGGGACTTCTCTGCAATATCATTGTAATCCTCTCTCTGGAAATTCTCCTTGACCCCTTCTCAATTTGGTGTCCCAAGTATTTCACTGATTTCTGGCAATACTGTAATTTCAAAGGTCACACTTTATGTCCAAATTTTCCCAAATGACTCAACAGGGCAATCAAGTTGTACTTACATTTGTCCCTGGTTTTGGGCGCAATCAGTAAATCATCAACGTACTGCACTAGAGTCAATTGGTACAGTAACTCCAATGACACCAAGTTCTTTTCCAAAATCTGATTGAACAGAGACAGCGACTCTGTATACCTTGTGGAAGCCTGCACCAGCTGTAGACTTTGCCTGGGAATTTGAAACTAAAAAGAAACTGACTATCCTCATGAAGAGGCACAGAAAAGAAAGCTTGTGCCAAATCAGCCACTGTGAACTATTCTGCATCGCAATGTGTTGGAAAGGGCCTTTCTGCAGGGTTATCTCCAGACTCTTTTTGTCTTCCTCCTTCTCTTTTTCTGACCTAATTTTTGCTGGCTTTAGGACTCTGCGCACTTTACCACTGCCAACCAGTGCTAAAGTGCATATGCTCTCTCCCTTTAAACATGGTAACATTGGATCATACCCAACTGGACTATTTCATTTACTTATAAATCCCTAGTAGAGTGCACTATGTGTGCCCAGAGCCTGTAGATTAAATGCCACTAGTGGGCCACCTGCAGCACTGATTGTCCCTTCCACTTAAGTAGCCCCTTAACCTTGTCTCTGGCCTACCATTGCAAGACCTGTGTGTGCAGTTTCACTACCAATTCGACTTGGCATTTAAAAGTTCTTGCCAAGTCTAAAACTCCCCTTTTTCTACATATAAGATACCCCTAAGGTAACCCATAGGGCAGGGTGCTGTATAGGCAAAGGGCAGGACATGTACCTATGTAGTTTACATGTCCTGATAGTGTAAAACTCCTAAATTCGTTTTTAGACTGCTGTGAGGCCTGCTCCCTTCATAGGCTAACATTGGGGGAGTCCTTATACATTGTTTGAGTGGTAGCTGCTGATCTGAAATGAGTAGGAGTAGGAAGGTCATATTTAGTATGGCCAAAACAGTGATGTAAAATCCTGCTGACTGGTGAAGTTGGATTTAATATTACTATTTTAGAAATGCCACTTTTAGAAAGTGTGCATTTCTCTGCACTTAAATCTTTCTGTGCCTTACAATCCATGTCTGGCTGGGTTTCGTTGACAGCTCCTTGTGCATTCACTCAGACACCCCCCAAAAACAGGATACTCTGCCTCACTTGCATACATCTGCATTTTGAATGGGTCTTCGTGGGCTGAGAGGGTGTATGGCCTGCCCTCACACAGAGGACTGCCACACCCCCTACTGGGACCCTGACAGACAGGAGTGAACTGAAAGGGGACCTGGTACACTTCTAAGCCACTCTTTGAAGTCTCCCCCACTTCAAAGGCACATTTGGGTATATAAACAGAGCCTCTGCCCCTACCAACTCAGACACTTCCTGGAGAAGAAACTTGTAACCAGAACCTGCATCCTGCCAGGAAAAAACTGTCTGGCTGCCCAAAGGACTCACCTGACTGCTTTCTGTGAAGGACTGCTGCCTTGCTGTTGCCCTGCTGCTTTAATGCTCCCTGGCTGAGGTGAAGACGTGCTCTCCTAGGGCTTGGATAGAGCTAGCCTCCTGTTTCCTGAAGTTTCAGGACCAAAAATACTTAATCTCCTCAAGAAGGACTCCTTGTGCGGCGAAATTAGGCACACAGCCTGCCAGAAACTACGCACAGCCTGCACCGCTGTGAAAATTTCACCGCACGCCGAACTGGAATGACACAGCCCGACTTTGCAATGAGAAGATCGACGCAGCGGCAGCATAGCAACCGGAAATTCGACATACGGCCCACTGGTTCGACGCACAGCCAAGCCAGAACGACGCAGCCCGACTTCCAGAGAGGAATCAATGTAGCACCTGCCATGCAGTATAAAATTTGACGTAACGCCCATCGAATCGACGCAGCTCCTTCATCCTGTCTGCGCAGGAAATTCATGCACCATCCCGGGGGGGTCTGAAAACCCGCAACCCGAAGAGGCTCCACGACTGAGCACTGGAAATCGACGCACAGCAATCCCTGCGAGAAAACTAAATGAAGCATCGCCGTGTGCGGCCCGAGAAATCAACACACACCCCTTTGTTTTCACGCATCTCCTCCTCTGCGGTTCTTTGCAGGGATTTTTTATGCAAACCAGGTACTTTGTGCTTGAAAGAGACTTTGCTTTTAAAAGACTTAAGACACTTTGACCCTCATTATAACCCTGGCAGTTGGTGTTAAGCAGTAAAAAAAAAATGGGATCACGACCACGGCGGAAACCGCCAACATAGACAGCCACTTTAACACTCTGACTACCACGGTGGTAGCAACCAACACCGCGGCTCTGACTACCACGGCGGTAGCAACCAACACCGCGGCGGTCACTGCCAACAGACAGGCGGAAGACAATGTACCGCCCACCCCATTACAACCCGCCAATCCGTCAGGTTTTCCGGGCCGGTACCAACGGCATCAAAAGCACGGTGGAAACAGTGTTTGGAAGGGAAACCACTCACCTCTTGACACTCAACGAAGAACCAGGACACCATGGAGCCCGAGTTACAGGTCCTGCCCATGCTGGTCTACCTCCTCATACACTAGGAATATCAAAGGCGGCGGCGACAACCACGACGAGTACTGCACCTAGCATACAGGGGAGCGGGGTGAAAAGAGAGTGACACACATGCAACACCCCCAACCCCACCCTCACCCACAACACCATACACACAAACACATGCATCAACATTACTTTTACAGACCGTAACCCCCTGGAACAATGCAAGGACAAAAGGAATAGAGTCCAATCAGTGATATATTAAAAATAGGCAGATATACGTAAAGCATGTAAGAACAGTATTTACAAAAATATACAATATCTACATAAGGCCGGACATTGTCCTTTGCAAATGTCCATGGGCCACTGGGCCAAAAATCATGGGCCAAGCCCACACTTGACTTCTGCCTCAATACGGAGAGAACACTGCAGGGGCATCAGGTTGTAAACACACAGGCACCTCAGGGGGATGGGGAAGGGGGGGCTCCTCAGCCGGAAGATGGTACTACGCCAATGCTCCTGGAGGGGGCTACATGCCCACAGCGATGCCATGGGGAGTACAAAGCCACAGTCTCTCAAGTGGGTGGGTTGCCCACTGCTTGGTCGTGGTAAGTGCAAAGCCACAGTCTCTCAAGTGGGTGGTTTGCCCACTGCTATGTCCTGGGGAGTGCAAGGCCACAGTCTCTCAAGTGGGTGGTTTGCCCACTGCTTGGTCCTGGGGAGTGCAAGGCCACAGTCTCTTAAGTGGATGCCTTCTTCCACTGGTTCTGGAGGGGGCCTTGTGCCCAGTGTGCTTCATCCTGCCAAGGAAAGGGTGAGTGGATGCATATCTCCATTGGTCCTGGAGGGGGCCTTGTGCCCAGTGTGCTTCATCCTGCCAAAGAAAAGGTGAGTGGATACATATCTCCACTGGTTCTGGAGGGGGCCTTGTGCCCAGTGTGCTTCATCCTGCCAAGGGAAGGGTGAATTGATTAATATCTCCACTGGTTCTGGAGGGGGCGTTGTGCCCAGTGTGCTTCATCCTGCCCAGGAAAGGGTGAATTGATGAATATCTCTACTCGTTCTGGAGAGGGCCTTGTGCCCAGTGTGCTCCACCCTGCCAAGGAAAGGGTGAGTGGATGTGCGCAGTCTGTTTCATCCTGCCAAGGAAAGGGTGAGTGGATGCATATCTCCACTGGTTCTGGAGGGGGCCTTGTGCCCAGTGATGCAGCACTTGGGGTGTGGCAGTTCACATTCCCTCACCTGGGTATCTGAGGCACGAGATTTGCAGGGACCAGGTAGCATGAAAGTCCATGGAGGTAGGGCCAGACTCCATCCTGCGGCGACTAAGGCTGCAAATTGGTGGTAGTGCCGGTGCTGGTGGGGGTGCTGCCAGTGATGGTGGGAGGCTCCAGCCCATCTCCTGCAGCCTCGGACGGACACACACTGACGCTGCATCTGCTATTAGTGGTCCTACCGTCAGCAGTGTAGGTGGCGGTACTTGTGGCGGGGATGCTGGCGGTGCTGGCCGTGGTGCAGGTGCAAGTGGTGGAGGGAGTCACCAGCCCTTCTCCTGCAGCTTCGGACAGCTGGCCACTGGGGATGCTGCAGCTGACAGTAGTGGTGGCAGCGGCGGTGCAGGTGGCGGTGCTTGCGGCGGGGATGCCTGCGGTGCTGCCCTCGGTGCAGGTTGCGGGGCTATCGGTTCTGATGGTGGCCACCAGGCCCTCACCTGCAGCCTCCGACGCCTGAAGTGCCTTGCCTTGGCTTTTCTGCCCCTTCGGGACCTTGGCTCTGGCAGTTGGAGTTTTGGAGGAGGCCTTGCTTGGTGGGTCGTACTCCTTGCCCTTGCTGCATGCTGTCCCCTTCTTCACCTTTGTAGGTGGCAGAATGGTTTGGTCCTTTGCAGGGGTCGGTGGCACACTGGCTGGCCTGACGGGTGCCCCGTTTGAGCCTCTGGGAGTTGCAGGTACCACAGCGGAAGCCAACTTGGTGGTGACACCCTGGCCCGAGGGGAAGGACGGGGGTAGGGGTAGGGAACAGTTCAATGTTTGCCAGGAAAAGTTTTTAGACACACTGGGGCGGGAGGATGGAGAGGGTTTGGGAGTGGAGGAAGAGGGAGTGGTTCTAGGAGGTGTCTGTCTGCTGAGTTTGGGTGAAGGTGCATGGGTTGGATGCTATTGTGAGGTGGATGGCTGTTGGGTGGGTGCTTGCGTTTGTGTACTTTGGGAGGAGGCGTCACAGACACACTGGGACAGGACACAGGGGATGTATGCATGGTTGTGGGGGTGATGACTGCTCGTGAGGGGTGTGTTGTGATGGGCGTGCTGGTGATGGAGATAGTGGATGAGGATGTAGTGCATGCAGGTGTGAGTGGAGATGCTACGGGGAGGGAGGTGGATGAAGAGAAGGAGGGGGACACAGTGGAGGCAGTGGATGTTGGTGTGTTGGTGTGTTTGCATGGGTATGGTGCTTGTGCGAGTGCCTGTGAGATGAAGTGTGGTGCTAATGTTTGCCTGAGTCACTTCTGTGTGGTGATTTGGGTGAATGCTGATCTGAAGGTGTGCTTGGGATAGGCTGGGGTTGAGGGGATTGGGTCTGGGTAGAGGAAGTTGGAGGGGGAGGCTAGACACAGTGACAAGGTCTGCCATCAATGCGGAAGCCAGAGCCTGAAATGCTCTCTGTTGGGCTGCCACGCCAGAGTGAATGCCCTCCAGGTATGCATTTGTTTGTTGCAAATGCCTCTCGACACCCTGGATGGCATTCAGAATGGTTGACTGCCCAACAGTGAGGGATCTCAGGAGGTGAATAGCCTCCTCACTGAGGACAGCAGGGCTGACTGGGGCCGGGCCTGAGGTGCCACTCTGAGGGGCTGCTGGGAGGGTGGCACCAGGGAGCTTCCATCAGAGAAGGAGTCACTGTCTGTGGTCTCCCCTCCTGTCCCCATCTTGGTGCTTCCCTCGCCCTCGGTGGATTCGGCCTCCAGGCCCATGTGGAATGCAGCTCCCTCCATCGCCGGTGCCTCTGCTCCTCTGCCAGATGATGCTAATGCACATAAGGACAAGGTGACAAAACAAAAAGGGGGGGGGAGAGAGAGAGGATACACTTAGTCAATGCCAGCAACACCACTACCGTTGGCTTACACAACACACAGGGAGCAGCCCTATGCACTAGGCTATGCCCAACCATTTACTAAGACAGTCACCAGTCCATGGGGTTCAATGCCTAACGCCATTAGCTGCACACCTGAAACCCAAAGGACCCTGCCCAGTAGTAGATGCCCACCAACACTATTGGGGTAGGAGTGCTTCAGAGCCTGCCCAACAAGGGGCCTACCCTGCCATGTTTGCCCTGGCCTAGGGGCACCCACACCCCCCAACCAGGTGCCACCTAATGTGCGCAAAGTCAGGTTTTAGATTCTGTACTCACCCCCTCGTGGCTGCTGTGATTCCTTCAAGCGACCATCTAACTCCGGATAGGCCACCGCCAGGATGCGGACCATCAGGGGGGTCATGGTGCGACGGGCACCCCTTCCTTGTTGGGAGGCCAGCCCCAGCTGGGCCTCTGCCGTCTTCTTTGCCCAGCGGCGCAGGTGCTCCCACCTCTTGCGGCAGTGGGTGCTTGCTCCCCCTGTCAAAGACCCCCAGGGTCAGCACCTCCTTGGCGATGGCACGCCAAATACCCTTTTTCTGGTGGGCGCTGACCTGCAGAGAAAAGACAGGAGAAAAGGGAATTAGTCACCCGTCCGGACCGTCAGACTCATTGCCCACCAGATCCCACCCATCCCCTGACACACATATATTGACCACCTTACATTCTGCTCTCTGGCCAGGACCCCTCTGCCCCCCCCTTTCCATGAGGCTTACACACACACCACTCCATATATTCACGTCCCACACATCATGCTCACAGTGTACTCACCTGTTTGTCTAGAGGACCGTATAGTAACGTGTACTGGGGTAGGACTCCATCCACTAGTTTCTCCAACTCCTCCGCAGTGAAGGCAGGGGCCCGTTCCCTAGACACATGAGCCATGGTCGGTTCCAGACACAGGTCACAGCAGCACTTGCAGTGTGGGTCCTCTCCTGTTGAAGGTCAGGTAGCAAGTGAGTGATTAAAACGGCGGAGACATCAGCAACAGTGCATACCGTCACCACCGGCGTACATCGCCATTGACTCCTAGCCCAATGATAACCAAAGTGATTTTGCCAGCGCAATTACCTCATTTCCACTTGTCCTTTCTCACAGGTGAGGCAGCTGCCATTTCAGGGGAGCACAGGACATGGCACCTAACTGCGTCACAGCAGACACTGGCACATAAACTGACTCTCGAGTTCACATACTGTTTCTATAAAGTAAACAAATCATCATTAGTGCAATATATGTGTGAATATGACCCTCTGCTCACCGTTCTCTTCCACAGGCTTCAACCGCTGAGGCAGAATATGAGATGGTGGCATCATCAGGTGTAGAGACCCCTGGTGGACCTTGCGCCAATGGAGGACAGACACATTATCATTACCTTCAGACTTGACCGTGCCACAATCCAAGAACTTTGTGCCCAATTGGAGCCAGACCTGATGTCAGCTATCCGCCATCCCACAGGTATCCCCCCTCTAGTGCAGGTCCTGTCAGTGCTCCATTTCCTGGCAAGTGGTTCCTTCCAAACAACAGTGGCCATGGCATCAGGGGTTCTCTAAAGTGTTGACCAGAGTGTTGTCTACCTTGCTGAATCACATGCGCAGCTACATCATGTTCCCCCAGGTGGAGGATTTGGCCACAGTGAAGTATGCCCTGGAACATATCCTCAACATCATTGGTGCCATTGATGGTACACATGTGGCATTTGTCCCCCACCCCGTAGAACTGAACAAGTATTCAGGAATAGAAAAAGCTATCACTATGAATGTGAAGATGGTGTGTTGGGCGGACCAGTACATCTCCCATGTGAATGCCAAATATCCTGGCTCTGTGCATGACACCTTTATCTTGAGGAATAGCAGCATCCCATATGTGATGGGCCAACTCCAAAGGCACCGGATGTGGCTAATAGGTGAGCCAAGGGTCCCCACACACTATGAGAAGGTGTCTGGGTATGGGGTTGTCCCTAAGGGTTAGTGTGTGTGTAACAGTTGTCCCTCGATATTTGCAGGTGACTCTGGTTACCCTAACCTCTCATGGCTAATGACCTCAGTGAGGAATGCCAGGACAAGGGCCGAGGAACGTTACAATGAGGCACATGGGCGTACAAGAAGGAGGATTGTAGAAAGGACCTTCGGCCTCCTGAAGGCCAGGTTCCGGTGCCCCCATCTAACAGGTGGATCCCTGTACTACTCACCCAAGAAGGTGTGCCAGATCATCATTGCATGTTGCATGTTGCACAACCTGGCCTTGAGACGCCAGGCGCCTTTTCTGCAGGAGGATGTGCCTGGAGATGGTCTTGTGGCAGCGGTGGAGCCTGTGGACAGTGGGGAAGAGGAAGCTGAGGAAGAAGATGTTGACAACAGAACCAATATTATTTGGCAGTACTTCTAGTGACACATAAGTAAGACACTGTAACTTCACTTAACATTTCAGTTATCTGTTGGAAATTGTACAAGGCAACCTGTTTCCCTATGTTTATGGCCACTGACTGTACCCTTTGGCATCTCTATTTTCAGATCTCTGTGCCCCACTCTGGCTCCTGCTATGTGTACTGCTGCCCACCAAAGGTCATCCAAAAGTATTTTCACTTTACTTTTGAGTTGCTATGCTTTGATAATGTAATACTAATACATTTGTGAATCATTTGACAAACTCCAGTTTTGTATTTGTTCCAAGGGTATTTATTTAGGTGCTCATAAGTAGAGGGGGATGTGCAAGGGGCTGGGCTGATGGTGGAGGAAAGTCCAGGGTAGAGTCTATTCTCTTGGTATCACAGGTGCATTGTCCAATGGGGCACAGGAAGGAAAGTAATGGCAGTTCAAGGTGGACAGGGTGATAGTGTGGGACACAAGGGTGACAATCAGGAGAGTCTTTTTTCCTGGCGGGGGTCTTGGCAATGTTCTCTGGCTTCTGCCTGGATTATAGGGACCGTTTGCGGGGTGGTTCTCCTTCTGCAGGGGGTGGGGTGCTGGGGGCCTGTTGGTCCTGTGGCAGGGCCTCCTGTCCACTAGCGCCGGTGGAGGTGGAAGGCTGTTCCTCGGTTGGCTATTGTCAGGCACCCATTGTTGTGCACTGGCTCCCTCATGGTCTTGCCCATGTCAGCCAGCACCCCTGCAATGGTGACCAGGATGGTGTAGATTTTTGTTAGGTCATCCCTGATCCCCAAGTACTGTCCCTCCTGCAGCCGCTGGGTCTCCTACAACTTGGCCAGTATCTGGCCCATTTTCTCCTGGGAATGGTGGCATGATCCCAGGATGTTGGAGAGTGCTTCGTGGAGAGTGGTTTCCCTGGGCCCGTCCTCCCCCTGTCGCACAGCAGTCCTCCCAGCTTCCCTGCTGTTCTGTGCCTCTCTCCCCTGAACCATGTGCCCACTGCCACTGACCCCAGGTCCCTGAACGTCCTGGGTTTGTGGGGTTGCCTGGGTTCCCTGTAGTGGTGGACACACTGCTGATTGACGTGTCCTGGTGACAGTGGCAAGGGCCCGCTGGGTGGGCGCTGTGCTGGTGTTTCCTGAGGGGGGAGGCTCTGTGGTGGGTTGGGACTGTGGCAGGGGAAGCGACTTGTCCAGAGGTCCCGGATGGGCCAGGTTGCTCATCTTGATCCAGGCGTGCAGAGCTGCTGTCGTCACTGTGTCCTCTTCTGTGGGAGGACTGGATGTAGCTGGCACCACCTCTCCGGTGACGTTGAGTATGGGTCCTGTGGGGATGCAAATGCAGTGTTAGTGTATCTGCGTCTGCCATCTTGTGCATGGGTGTGTTTTCCTGTATGATTGTAATTTCCCTGTCAGCTTGGCCTTGTGTGAGTGGTGATTTTGTGGGCTTGGTGAGTCTCTCTACTGGGCATGCTGTGGTGATGGGTGTCTATGCAGGTCTGTGATGGTGGTCCATGCATTGGTGTTGCATGCAGGTCTTGGTATTGGGATGGGTGGGTTGTGATGGTGGGGTATATGTGAGGTGATGGAGTGATGGGAGTGAGGGTAAGGGTGGGGCCATGTGATGGCATGTAGGTAGGGTGGGGGATATAGACCAGAGTCCAGTCCTCCTGCTACTCCTGCGAGGCCCTCAGGATGCATGATCACCAAGACTTGCTCCTCCCATGTTGTTAGTTGTGGGGGAGGAGGCGGGGGTCCACCGCCAATCCTCTGTACTGCTAACTGGTGTCTTGCTACCACATAAAGCACCTTCCCCCGTAGGTCGTTCCACCTCTTCCTGATGTCATCCCTGGTTCTTGGGTGCTGTCCCACGGCGTTGACCCTGTCCAAGATTCTCCGCCATAGCTCTATCTTCCTTGTAGTGGACGTCTGCTGCACCTGTGATGATTTCCTCCACCATTACCCTTAGCTCCTCCTCAGAACACCTGGGGTGTCTTTGGGGTGCCATGGATGTGGTGCAAGTGATAAGTGTGAGGATGTGTGGGATGACGTGTTGGGGCGTATGCTGTGATGTGTGTGGATGGTGTATGGGTGATGGTGTTCTGTGTCTATGATTGAGTGGATGCTCCAGGCTTGTCTCTCTCTGTGTGCTGTCGTTTTTTTGGCTGTAAGGGGTTGTGGGTAATGTGGGTGGGTGTTTTATAGTGGTGTGGGCGTGGTGTGTGTATGTGTGTCAGGTGTGTGTAGTTTGAATTGTACAATGTGGTGTAGTTTTGTAAGTGTGTGTGTATTTTGAGCGCAGCGGTGTGTACCGCCAATGGTTTACCGCGGTTGAAAGACCGCCGCAGTGATTCGTGGGTCGTGATACTGTGGGCGTATTCCTGTTGGCGTAACGGTGTGGGTTTTGCTATTGCCAGTTTATGACTGAATTTTGGTCTGGGAGACTTGTGTGGGTGTCTGTATTGTGGCGGAATTCTCAGTGTGAGTCATAATACCCGTGGCAGAATACCGCCGTGGGCACGGTATGTTGGCGGTCGTCAGCCCGGCGGTAGGCGGCATTTACCGCCACGGTTGTAATGAGGGCCTTTATATGACTTTTCAGTGATATCTCTACATTTACTTATTGCATCTTTGATCGTTTTGACCTGCATTTATCCAGATAAATATTATATATTGTTCTAAACACTGTGTGGTGTATTTTTGTGGTGTTATTGTATGATTTATTGCACAAATACTCTACACATTGCCTTCTAAGTTAAGCCTGACTGCTCAGTACCAACCTACCAGAGGGTGGCACAGGATAATGTAGATTGTGTGTGACTTACCCTGACTAGAGTGAGGGTCCTTGTTTGGACAGGGGGTAACCTGATTGCCAACCAAAGACCCCATTTCTAACACATGGAATCTGAAACAATATTACTGCTGGGTTCAGCAAAACAGGACAACACTTGACCACCCTGTCGTTCACTTTTCGCAAGTCTTGCACAGTGCGCACTTTCCCACACGGCTTCTTTAAGGCCATTATCGTTGAATTACATGGACTGCTCAACACTTCTTTCAAAACCCCTTGTTTCAGAAAATATTAAATTATTTGTGCCACTTTCATTAGAACATCTTGTGCCATGTTATACTGTGGATGCTGCGGAAACACTACATTCGGTTTCAAAGTGACCTTAATCGTTTACACTCCCTAGATCAGACCCACTTCTTTACTTGTCAGGTCCCACACATTTTCCTGCACTGTTCCTTGAAAGTCTGCACGTAATTCTTTAACAGCAAACATTGGGAAAAACTCAGTCAACGGGTACTCTTTATTATTGATTTCGTTCTCAATTTCAGGAGTTTGTTCTTCCTCATCATCACTATTTGACTGAACCGCTATTCCAGCAGTTGAACAATAAATCGAACATCTGGTCTTGCACAATAAGTCCCCTCCCAATAGGGATAGTGGACTCGAGTCACAAACTATATACTTATGTAGTCCCTGGAAGCCGCCAATCTCTACCTGCACTGGATCTGTGATCGGATTTATCAGCTGTCTATTCGCTACCCCTACAACCTGAACTGTTATGCCTGAAAGAGGTAAGTTCGCAACTTCTGTACTTCTTACTTTAGAGCGTGTAGCTCCTGTGTCCACTAAGAATGAGACCCTGTGACCTATCACTTTTCCTTTCACAAAGGGCCCTTTCTGATCTACTTCTAATGAAGCTGCAAGCATTTATGGCTCCTCATCCGAACTAATTCTCATCCATTCATCGTTTATTTCATTCTCACTATGTAATGGGAATTGGTGCACTGTGTCACCACTTCTGTCTTGTCTCTGACCTGTGACCTGCTGAGTAAGCACCATCTGTTGCTGTTCCATCGGGCCTGAGGTATCTGCATTTGCTGTCTAGGTACCACAGGGACCTGCTTCTGTATTGGTTGCATATGTGTCAATTGTGCACAAGGCATTTGCACATGCTGCCTGGGTTGGAAATTCTGCACTTGATTCATGTTATTCTGAAAATTCAGATTAAGTCCTCTCATTCTAGGGACTTTCACAGTTTGAAATGTATTGATATCACCATTTTGCTGAACAAAACCATCTTGCACCATCAACGGACACTCTGCTTCCAGTGTCCCACATTTTCTGCAAAGATGACACAGTAACATTTTTTTCATCCTTTGCACATCATTCTGAATCACTACAGTTTTCAAATCCAGACCACGATTCATATTGGCACCATGACCCCTACCTCTCACCTGAGATTGGAACATGACAGTTCCCTGCTGCTGTGATACCTGTTGTACCAAAGCTCCCTGCACTCCTGTTTGAGCTGCCTCAATTTGAATTACCATCGCCTTCTCCTTCAACTTTTTCTGCTTCAATTCAATCTCATCACCACAGTATTTTGCATACTGCAACACCTCATCAATCGGCTTCGCTTGCCAACAAATCAAATGACTCTTAATCATCTGATCTACTTCAGGTCTCAATCCTTCGACGAACCTGAACACAAAGTGCAACATGTCCTTGGGCTCAATTGCTTCTTTACCACTGTATTCTTTGAACGCCTTCTACAATCTCTCATAGTAGGTATGTATGGACTCCTTTACTTCCTGCGCTGTCCTGTCAATTCTCTGCCCATCAATATTTTTAGGTGAGATTCTCGTCTTTAGGAACTCAATCACCTTATAATTGTGTTGCATTACTCCAGGTGATGGTGCACCTCTGACTCTATCTCTTTCCGGTTCTCCAAGTCTTCCCACAGACATTTGAAAAGTTGCGGATGGTGATATTTGAAAGTAGTGGGGTGTAAAAGTTCTGTATGAGTGCCTGTAGGTGAGCGAACGTAGTGAGCGAGGCCGATCATCATAAAAGGGATGGCTTTTCCGCCTTAGAAAAATTTGAAAAAAAAAGTGGGCAAATAGTGCATTTTCAAGTAAATTTGAGAAAGCAGGAAAGTTGATAAAGCAATTGTGAAAATGTAGTCATGACAGCAGTAAAGTGATTTATATGATGACGTAGGTATCTGCTTATGCTTGTGTAATAAGCAGGGATTAGCATTAAAAAAACAACATAATCAATGAGAACATAAGCTAGTTGCCTTGGTTTTAAACAATCTTTCAGGTGGCGCTATTCCACACGCATGCGTGACAGCTTCAGTGTATGTTTGCGTGCCTGCGACACACAATAAACATATCACTTAGGATACAATGGGCGTATATGGTACCCAGCGCCTGCACTCCCCTGAGGAGGGAAGCTGCCCAGCGGATGATAATCGGGGAAAAATGCCCATACAGTACCAAAGAAGTTTTATTAATATGCAAGTTGCTGAGCTATTGCTACCTTTTAACTGGCGAGTAGGGTTTGAGCTGCAGGTTGAAAGGGATCCTTTAGGTGAGGCTAGCATTTGTCTACCTTATTCACACTTTAGTGCAGAGCCCTCACACCTCTTTCAGCCACTGTTGTGATGCTCCATCCTGGAGACAGTCGTTGGTGTGAGGAGCACCACTACACAAAGGCTGTGTCTGGAGCACAGCCTGGAAGACATTTGAAATGTGAACATATTGGAATTGTCCTTTCCTTATCAGGAAAGGCAGCTGCCACGGTGCTCGTGTTTATGCAGATCTGGGTAATTTTAACGTGACATTCTTTGTTGAAAGAACGTGGGCACCTTTAATTCCACTAGTGAGGACATCTTTTCACTGGACCCAGTGTGATAAGAACATTCTGCCTTGGCTTATATCTCGTCCCGGGGTGGGAGAGAGTTCCTGCAAGAGGAGCCCATCAGACTCTTGCTGAGAAAAGCGCATTCAAATGATTGCCTTTCTCTTGGAGTGCTGCCCACCTTGCACCAAAGCTGCCCCCTACCACCTTTCTCAGCTGCTCGGCGCCTTCACAGCGACCTTGTCGGAGTCTTGTTTTCAGGCCTCTTTAATTTTTGTGCGTCAAGAATGAAACGTGGGGTGGGGGGTGTGGTTGGGGGTGCTGTGTAGTGATCGAAAATGACCGACATGAACCATCACATTAGAAGGGGGGTCTCAACTGCCGTACCGCAATTCCAGGTAGAGGCGGGCGAGGGGAGGGACTGAGGGGTTAGGGGGGATGAAGCGAGGCAGGGGATTGGGGGAATAACATTTGTTTTTAAAATCAAATACTTACCTTTTCCCGTTGCCGCTGCATGCAGATCACGTCGTAATCAGCCAGCCTTGTGTACACTGCAATCCTTTTTCCAGCTACTCCCAGAATGAGGTGGGGCCATGGAGGCTTGTTCCCACCCACCCTGTGACGAAGGGCTGCAGTGCTACACAGCCTTGCTGATTGACAGCCAGCTTTGGAAACCTAGGGCTTATGCGAAAGCGCCCAGGCTGTTTTATTTGACCGAGGCTTCAGTGCGTCATAAGAGGCAGTCCCTTACAGTGTTGTAGGCTGCCGGAGGCCAGGGCTGAGATCAGGTAAGCCTTATAAATCCTGCGACGGCCAGCACATGCGCTGCAGCACATGTGTCTTTTAAAAGTGCCTGGTTTTGCCTGACCCTCGCGCAGAGCGAGGGTCACACTGTTTGAAGTTTTAATGTAGGAAAAAAAAAATTGGATGCAGAAATTGAAGCTTGGGAAACATTTTTTATGATGCAAAATTGAAGCTGGGGCGGAGCCCTGCCGCCCTATTGAAGAAACCGCCACTGATCATTCAACTGGTTTCTCTTTCAGTTTTGGATAATCATTTGTGAATGACAAAATATCACTCCTGTGCCAAGAAACATGAACAAACTGCCCTCCTGGAATTTCCCTCATCTGTAAAACTTTTACCGGATCCTTATCTTTTTGAACACTCTCAGACCCTTCTTGTGAATCTCGTTTCAATCAAGTGACTCTTAATCATCTGATCTACTTCAGGTCTCAATCCTTCGACGAACCTGAACACAAAGTGCAACATGTCCTTGGGCTCAATTGCTTCTTTACCACTGTATTCCTTGAACGCCTTCTACAATCTCTCAGAATAGGTATGTATCGACTCCTTTACTTCCTGCGCTGTCCTGTCAATTCTCTGCCCATCAATATTTTTAGGTGAGATTCTCGTCTTTAGGAAGTCAATCACCTTATAATCGTGTTTCATTACTTCAGGTGATGGTGCACCTGTGACTCTATCTCTTTCCGGTTCACTCGTTGGCCAATCCACTGCTCTTTTCGTCTCAACCTACAAGTCAGCTGGAACCACTATCTCCAACAGAGTATTCAAGTCTTCCCACAGACATTTCGAAAGTTTCACAAATCAACTGTCAGCTGGTATCATTCAACTGGTTTCTCTTTCAGTTTCGGACAATCATTTGTGAATGACAAAATATCACTCCTGTGCCAAGAAACATGAACAAACTGCCCTCCTGGAATTTCCCTCATCTGTAAAATTTTTACAGGATCCTTATCTTTTTGAACCCTCTCAGACCATTCTTGTGAATCTTGTCTCCGTTTATCCTTCTTCGTTGCCCATCTGCCTTCCTACTTTTCTAATGCTCCCCAAATCTGAGCACTCTGCAATAATTCTTTGAGATCCGCTTCCATCCCTGCTGACCTCGTTTGTTCCAAATCTTTTGCCTCTAAATCTAACCTGTAACTCCTTTTGAGTGCTTTGTTTTCTCAATTTCTATGTCATGTTTATCTGCCAGGTCTGCCAATTTCTGATGTATCTTGCCCACCTCTCTAGTAATTCTCGGACACAAATATCTCAGCTCTTATTCTGTATAGGATTCTAACCTGTTCACTCCCATTGATCCCTCAACCAGTTCAGTTATCTCTGTAGCCAGTCTCACACAATCAATCTGCTCCTCACCCCTGGATGTATTTCGAGGAGTATTAAGACTATCTAACCACTCATTCAATTGCTGTGCTGTCAATCCCTGCAATGACACATTACTTGTGTTCGGCAATGGCACCTCCTGTACCTGGAGTCTGCGGTGTCAAAAGCTTCAAGCTCTCACTTACACGCAGTCCATTTACTGCATCTGGAAGCGCAACAAGTGAACTAAGGTCCATAATGGCCTAGATCCATCAGAGCTCTGACCCACAGATGAAATCACCTGCACATGCTCTGACTCCCCTCCTCATGAGGCTTTGTGACATTTCACCCTGTTCTCCTGTACTTGGCTTCTTCTGCGCAAACAATGGTACCGCTGGACCAACAGTAACTGGCAATGACACTGCATCTGGTGCCGCTCTGGCACCCGCATTTTGTGGAAGGGCTACTCCCATACTCTGATTCATCACTGGTGTCACATCTAACTGTGTCCCTGTCATTGGTGTGAACTTCGGCAAACCCTGTGGCTGTGCCTGAGGCAACAACATTGGAGTCGGCTCAGTCTGAACCAGCATTGGCCTCGGAACCACTTGCTCCGTGGGAACCACTAAGTTCGAAGTTGTCTCAAGGACTGGTACTTCTGGATAAATTCTCTGTATCGGTGGTGGGTGCATCTGCGCTTGGACCACCGAAGTAGTTACTGCATTAGGAGTACTCTGCACTACCTCTGGTACCTGTCCATTGTCTGCTAGTACTGGTCCCGCTGTCCCTGACACTTGAGCTGGGGCAGTTGGAGCAGAACTAGTACCTGCACCCCCTTAATGTACCGCATATGGTGGAGGTCGGTCCCTCAGCATCTGAGTAATGAGATCCTCAACATCTGAACCTTCTTCTACTATGTAAGACTTTTTCTTCTTCTTACCCCCTGACAAACTCTTATCACTTTTGCTAGTATCTTCTTCCCCTTTTGACTCATCTTCCTCTGCGATAGCAGGGGACACTTTAACACTCTGCAACGTCTCTGTTCCCCACTTTTTCTGTTCCCAATCCCATCTCGCTTCTGTTAAAGATTTCTCTACCTTCCGTATTCTCCTCTGGAATTTAGGGGCATATTTATACTCCGTTTGCGCCGAATTTGCGTCGTTTTTTTCGACGCAAATTCGGCGCAAAACTAACGCCATATTTATACTTTGGCGTTAGACGCGTCTAGCGCCAAAGTATGGGCAAATAGCATCATTTTTTTGCGTGAACGCCTTCCTTGCGTTAATGAGATGCAAGGAAGGCGTTCCCGTCTAAAAAAATGACGGCGACGCAAATGCGTCGTATTTATACTCCCGGGCAAAAATCACGCCCGGGAGTGGTCGGGTCAAAAAACCCCGCATTTGCGCCACTTTTTAACGCCTGGGTCAGGGTAGGCGTTAAGGGGCCTGTGGGCTCAAAATGAGCCCACAGGTGCCCTCCCCTGCCCCCAGGGACCCCCCTGCCACCCTTGCCCACCCCAGGAGGACACCCAAGGATGGAGGGACCCATCCCAGGGACATTCAGGTAAGTTCAGGTAAGTATAATTTTTTTTTTTTTAATATTTTTTTTTTGGCATAGGGGGGCCTGATTTGTGCCCCCCTACATGCCACAATGCCCAATGACCATGCCCAGGGGACAGAAGTCCCCTGGGCATGGCCATTGGGCAAGGGGGCATGACTCCTGTCTTTACTAAGACAGGAGTCATGTAAATGGCGTCTGGGCGTCGTTTAAAATGGCGCAAATCGGGTTAAGACGATTTTTTAGCGTCAACCTGACTTGCGCCATTTTAAGACGCCCTAACGCCATTTTTCCCAACGCCGGCGCTGCCTGGTGTACGTGGTTTTTTTCCACGCACACCAGGCAGCGCCGGTCTGCTTGCGCCGGCTAACGCCATTCAATAAATACGGCGCCCGCATGGCGCTTCAGAATGGCGTTAGCCGGCGCAAAAGTTTTTGCCGCTAAACTGCGTTAGCGCAGTTTAGCGTCAAAAAGTATAAATACGGGCCTTAATCTCTTGCTGCTGTCTTGCTATGACCTCCCAAACCGCGAATGCCTCAAACTGTGCTGGTCTCGGTAATGGCTTTGTCTCATATAGTGTAATTTGCAACTGATCCAAAATTCTCAAATTAAACGTTCCATGCTCTGGAAACGCTAAAGCTCCTTGTTTCTCTGTCAATTTGCACCACTGCTTTAACCAAAGACATGGCGCAACACCTTGCTCCTCCATCACAATAAATGCTGGAGAGTTTTCCGGTGGGGTAGGCTCACCCACTGTTGCCTTAATGGAACAATCACCCTTTATGGCACTCCTAAACGCTTTGAAAAACTTAATCTTTTCTATCTTTTATGTATTTGATTCAATAAGGAAATTACTTTTACTCCCAAGATTCCCTTCACCCACTTTCTCAACCAATTTGTCTCTTATTGACGGCTTCTAATCGCTCACGACTTCTCTTGCTAACCAACCTATCTCAGCGCGACTCACTCTGACATCACACTCACACACTGCGGCTGACAAAGTCTTGTGGCTTGTCCTCCTAGTCTTCGACTCACATGAAACTAATGCAACATTTTTGCGAGCACTAATCAAAAACCAATAACCAAAAACAAACCTGCTGGTTTACTACAGGAAGGTACACAATCGCTCCAGAGACATTACGGATTTTCACTGATGGCCCTTTCACTCATGCAGCTATTCCTCTTTCTCAGTCTCCCACATTCGCAAGCAAAGTTTGACCCGCAAATTTTACTCTCAACTGATCAATGTGTCTGTCCTGGTGCACATAGGAGTTGCCAAATCTCAGTCGAATATTTCTCCAAATCACTTAACTTACACACTGACTTGTTGACCACGCACGATCAACCTACTAAACCAGACAGATTACAACATATAACCAAGTGTCTCCTAAACTTGTCAATATACTCCGGCGTCTTAGACCATGCAGGGTCCTTACATCACCAACAACCACGTGGACAATTTTTGAGCACAAAGCGCCACACTCATGTGAAGTTCGACGACTTCCCTACTCTCATACTGCGGAGTATGCACACTCCTACTAAACCTCAACTGGAGTATGCAGACTCCCTACTTCCCTCACATACGTCACAATCCACCTGCGATCTGCATAAGCCTTTGCAAGCGCAACCTACCACTTTCCAACTATCACTTGAACGCTGAGAACATACCCAACTTTACTTGTGGGATCCAGGATCTGGGAAAGTAATTTCTGGGCTTTCGGGGACATCATTCTTGCTACAATAACCATCACGAAAATAAAATCCAAATCACAATAATAATGAACAACTAACCCTAACTCAAACTACCACCATAACCATTAATCATTACATAACTAGTTCTCCAAGGAAAATAACCATCAAGCTGCTACCAAAAACTGCTAGTGCGCCTGGTCTTTAGTAAGTAAACTTACAAGGGGATGCATATAGGTTGATTAACCTTTTGGATCGCATAGAATATCCTAGCCATGTAGTGACCAATGTTATCAATATTCAATGTAACCAATCAATAACAACTAAGAGAATCATTAATCATTAGACATATCATATTCATGAAATGTTGATGTTTACAGAAAAAAAGTATCCAGTAAATATCAACATTTCATGAATAACCACAACTCAATATACGTTTTAACAATGTTTATTTCCCTATTGGTTGCAATTCTAATGCATAAGGTTAACTCAAATTTTATTCAATCAGCTCAGAATTAATTCATTAGTGACCACCAATAACATAATCTAATCAGAACTTGAGAAAACTTATGCTCTCATGCTTCCGCATAAGCCAACAAAGATGAATATGTCAACATTAACAGCAGAGTTAAGCATTCAGTTAGTCAATCATTTGTCACTGTCAACGTCACCCAAAGGAACCTTACCTAAACCAGATTAGCATTAGCATGTGGGACTTCACGCGAAAATAATTTAGAACATAATTTTGGAAAGACATCTAGCTAAGAGAAAAACTTATTTAAACAGCACAGTTGGTACCCAGAAAGAAAGGCACAAAAGTTAATCAGTCACATTGTCATAGCCACCTATACACAAATGGATCAGCAACAAAGTCATTCTTCTCCATTAGGTCCTTAATCGATCAGCAGCCATTCTGTGGATAGGTAGCTATGACAATGTGACTGATTAACTTTGTGCCTTTCTTCTAAGTACCAACTGCGCTGTTTTATAGTTTTCATCATAGTTAGATGTTTTCCAAATTCATGTTTTCTAAATTGTTTTGTATGAACCCCCACATGCCGATGCTAATCTGGGTTAGGTAGGCTTCCTATGGGTGACGTTTGACAGTGACAAATGACTGACAGACTGCTTGCTGAACTCTGCTATTAATGTAGTTGTATTCATCTTTATTGGCTTACGTTGAAGCATTTAAGCATATGTTTTCTCAAGTTTCAATTAGTTTATAATATTGATGGTCACTAATCAACTAATTCTGTGTGGATTGAATAAAGTTTGACCTAACTTGATGACTTAGCATTGTAACTAATAGGGAAATAAAATTGATAAAACACATAATTTAGTTGAGATTATTCATGAAATGTTGATAGATTGCCTCATGTTTAAGGATTCTCTTAGTGGTTATTGATTGATTACATTGATAATTGATGTTCATCGATTACTACATGGCTAGGATACTCCATGCGATCCAAAAGTTTCATCGGCCTAAAGGGTCCCCTTGTAAGTTTACTTACTAAGGACCAGGCACTCTAGCAGTTTTTGGTAGCAGCTTGATGGTTAGTTTCCTTGGAGAACTAGTTATGTGGTGACTGATGTTTAAGGTGGTAGTTTAAGTCAGGGTTAGTTGATCGTATTTTATGAGGTTTGAATTCTGTTTTTCTGAAATGGCAATTGTAACAAGGATGATGTCCCCTTAACCCCAGAAATGACTTTCCCAGATCCTGGATCCCGCTAGTAAAGTTGGGTATGTTCTTGGCGTGTTTTGTGATAGTATGAAAGTGGTAGGTTGCGCTTGCAAAGGATTATGCAAATCGCAGGTGAATTGTGATGTAGGTGAGGTAAAGTAGGGAGTTTGTGTACTCCAGATGAGGTTTAGTAGGAGTGTGCATACTCCGCAGTATGAGAGTAGGGAAGTTGTCGAACTTCATATGTGTGCGGCCCTTTGTGCTAAAAAATTGTCCATGTGGTTGTTGGTGATGCACGGACCCTGCGTGGTCTAAGACTCCGGAGTATATTGACAAGTGTAGGAGACACTTGGTTATGTGCTGTAATCTGTCTGGTTTAGTAGGTTGATCAGGCGTGGTCAACAAGTCGGTGTGTGAGTTAAGTGAGTAAGAGACATTTTTTGACTGAGAATTGGCGAGCCCTATGTGCACCAGGACAGACCCATTGATCAGTTGAGGGTGAAATTTGCGGGTCGAATTTAACTTGCGAATGTGGGAGACTGAGAAAGAGGAATAGCTGCATGAGCGATAGTGCCATCAGTGAAAATCCGTAAGGTCTCTGAAGCAATTGTGTACCTTCCTGTAGTAAACGAGCAGGTTTGTTTTTGGTTATTGGTTTTTGGTTAAGTGCTCGCAATAATTTTGCATTAGTTTCGTGTGAATTGAAGTTTAAGAAGACAAGCCACAAGACTTTGTCAGCCACAGTGTGTGAGTGTGACGTCAGAAAGTGTGCCGCGCTGGGCTAGGTTGGTTAGTAAGAAGGGTCGCAAGCAGATTTGCAGCTGTCCATAAGAGACAACTGGTTCAGCAAGCAGGTGAAAGGAATCTGGGAGTAGAAGTCATTTCCTTATTGAATCTAAATAAATACAATAGAGGAGATTAATTTTTTCAAAGCGTTTAGAAGTGCCATGAAGGGTGATTCTTACATTAAGTCGTCAGTGGGGAAGCCGACCCCACCAGAAAAGTCTCCGGCATATATTGTGATGGAGGAATGAGGTGTCGCTCCATGTCTTCGGTTGAAGCAGTGGTGCAAGTTGACAGAGAAACAGGAAGCTTTAGTGTTTCCAGAGCATGGAACATTTAACCCCTTCGCTGCCAGGCCTTTTCCCCCTCCTGTGCCAGGCCTTTTTTTGCCTATTCGGGGCAGTTCGCGCTTAGGCCCTCATAACTTTTTGTCCACATAAGCTAACCAAGCCAAATTTGCGTCCTTTTTTTCCAACATCCTAGGGATTCTAAAGGTACCCAGACTTTGTGGGTTCCCCTGAAGGAGGCCAAGAAATTGGCCAAAATACAGTGAAATTTTCGTTTTTTTCAAAAAAATTGGAAAAAGTGGCTGCAGAAGGAGGCTTGTGGTTTTTCCCCTGAAAATGGCATCAACAAAGGGTTTGCGGTGCTAAACTCAGCAGCTTCCCAGCTTTCAGGAACAGGCAGACTTGAATCAGAAAACCCAATTTTTCAACACAATTTTGGCATTTTACTGGGGCATACCCCATTTGTGCAATTTTTTGTGCTTTCAGCCTCCTTCCAGTCAGTGACAGGAATGGTCATGAAACCAATGCTGGATCCCAGAAACCTAAACATTTCTGAAAAGTAGACAAAAATCTGAATTCAGCAAGGGGTCATTTGTGTAGATCCTACAAGGGTTTCCTACAGAAAATAACAGCTGAAAAAGAAAAATATTGAAATTGAGGTGAAAAAACCATCAATTTTTCTAAACGTTTTACTCTGTAACTTTTCCCTGCAATGTCAGATTATCGAAAGCAATATACCGTTACGTCTGCTGGACTCCTCTGGTTGCGGGGATATATAGGGTTTGTAGGTTCATCAAGAACCCGAGGAACCCAGAGCCAATAAATGAGCTGCACCCTGCAGTGCGTTTTCATTCTATACCGGGTATACAGCAATTCATTTGCTGAAATATAAGGAGTAAAAAATTGCTATCAAGAAAACCTTTGCATTTCCAAAAAGGGCACAAGATAAGGTGTTGAGGAGCAGTGGTTATTTGCACATCTCTGAATTCCGGGGTGACCATAGTAGCACGTGAATTACAGGGAATTTCTCAAATAGATGTCTTTTTTACACACACTCCTATATTTGGAAGGAAAAATTGTAGAGAAAGACAAGGAGCAATAGTACTTGTTTTGCTAATCTATGTTCCCCCAAGTCTCCCGATAAAAATGGTACCTCACTTGTGTGGGTAGGCCTAGCGCCCGCGACAGGATATGCCCCAAAACACAACGTGGACATATCACAGAAAACAGAGCTGTTTTTAGCAAAGTGACTACCTGTAGATTTTGGCCTCTAGCTCAGCCGCCACCTAGGGAAACCTACCAAACCTGTACATTTCTGAAAACTAGAGACCTAGGGGAATCCAAGGAGGGGTGACTGGCGGGGCTCGGACCTGGTTCTGTTACCCAGAATCCTTTGCAAACCTCAAAAATTGGCTAAAAAAACACATGTTCCTCACATTTCTGTGGCAGAAAGTTCTGGAATCTGAGAGGAGCCACAAATTTCCTTCCACCCAGCGTTCCCCCACGTCTCCCGATAAAAATGATACCTCACTTGCGGGGGTAGGCCTAGCGCCCGCGACAGGATATGCCCCAAAACACAACGTGGACATATCACAGAAAACAGAGCTGTTTTTAGCAAAGTGACTACCTGTAGATTTTGGCCTGTAGCTCAGCCGCCACCTAGGGAAACCTACCAAACCTGTACATTTCTGAAAACTAGAGACCTAGGGGAATCCAAGGAGGGGTGACTGGCGGGGCTCGGACCTGGTTCTGTTACCCAGAATCCTTTGCAAACCTCAAAAATTGGCTAAAAAAACACATGTTCCTCACATTTCTGTGGCAGAAAGTTCTGGAATCTGAGAGGAGCCACAAATTTCCTTCCACCCAGCGTTCCCCCACGTCTCCCGATAAAAATGATACCTCACTTGCGTGGGTAGGCCTAGCGCCCGCGACAGGATATGCCCCAAAACACAACGTGGACATATCACAGAAAACAGAGCTGTTTTTAGCAAAGTGACTACCTGTAGATTTTGGCCTGTAGCTCAGCCGCCACCTAGGGAAACCTACCAAACCTGTACATTTCTGAAAACTAGAGACCTAGGGGAATCCAAGGAGGGGTGACTGGCGGGGCTCGGACCTGGTTCTGTTACCCAGAATCCTTTGCAAACCTCAAAAATTGGCTAAAAAAACACATGTTCCTCACATTTCTGTGGCAGAAAGTTCTGGAATCTGAGAGGAGCCACAAATTTCCTTCCACCCAGCGTTCCCCCACGTCTCCCGATAAAAATGATACCTCACTTGCGTGGGTAGGCCTAGCGCCCGCGACAGGATATGCCCCAAAACACAACGTGGACATATCACAGAAAACAGAGCTGTTTTTAGCAAAGTGACTACCTGTAGATTTTGGCCTGTAGCTCAGCCGCCACCTAGGGAAACCTGCCAAACCTGTACATTTCTGAAAACTAGAGACCTAGGGGAATCCAAGGAGGGGTGACTGGCGGGGCTCGGACCTGGTTCTGTTACCCAGAATCCTTTGCAAACCTCAAAAATTGGCTAAAAAAACACATGTTCCTCACATTTCTGTGGCAGAAAGTTCTGGAATCTGAGAGGAGCCACAAATTTCCTTCCACCCAGCGTTCCCCCACGTCTCCCGATAAAAATGATACCTCACTTGCGGGGGTAGGCCTAGCGCCCGCGACAGGATATGCCCCAAAACACAACGTGGACATATCACAGAAAACAGAGCTGTTTTTAGCAAAGTGACTACCTGTAGATTTTGGCCTGTAGCTCAGCCGCCACCTAGGGAAACCTACCAAACCTGTACATTTCTGAAAACTAGAGACCTAGGGGAATCCAAGGAGGGGTGACTGGCGGGGCTCGGACCTGGTTCTGTTACCCAGAATCCTTTGCAAACCTCAAAAATTGGCTAAAAAAACACATGTTCCTCACATTTCTGTGGCAGAAAGTTCTGGAATCTGAGAGGAGCCACAAATTTCCTTCCACCCAGCGTTCCCCCACGTCTCCCGATAAAAATGATACCTCACTTGCGTGGGTAGGCCTAGCGCCCGCGACAGGATATGCCCCAAAACACAACGTGGACATATCACAGAAAACAGAGCTGTTTTTAGCAAAGTGACTACCTGTAGATTTTGGCCTGTAGCTCAGCCGCCACCTAGGGAAACCTACCAAACCTGTACATTTCTGAAAACTAGAGACCTAGGGGAATCCAAGGAGGGGTGACTGGCGGGGCTCGGACCTGGTTCTGTTACCCAGAATCCTTTGCAAACCTCAAAAAGTGGCTAAAAAAACACATGTTCCTCACATTTCTGTGGCAGAAAGTTCTGGAATCTGAGAGGAGCCACAAATTTCCTTCCACCCAGCGTTCCCCCACGTCTCCCGATAAAAATGATACCTCACTTGCTTGGGTAGGCCTAGCGCCCGCGACAGGATATGCCCCAAAACACAACGTGGACATATCACAGAAAACAGAGCTGTTTTTAGCAAAGTGACTACCTGTAGATTTTGGCCTGTAGCTCAGCCGCCACCTAGGGAAACCTACCAAATCTGTACATTTCTGAAAACTAGAGACCTAGGGGAATCCAAGGAGGGGTGACTGGCGGGGCTCGGACCTGGTTCTGTTACCCAGAATCCTTTGCAAACCTCAAAAATTGGCTAAAAAAACACATGTTCCTCACATTTCTGTGGCAGAAAGTTCTGGAATCTGGGAGGAGCCACAAATTTCCTTCCACCCAGCGTTCCCCCACGTCTCCCGATAAAAATGATACCTCACTTGCGTGGGTAGGCCTAGCGCCCGCGACAGGATATGCCCCAAAACACAACGTGGACATATCACAGAAAACAGAGCTGTTTTTAGCAAAGTGACTACCTGTAGATTTTGGCCTGTAGCTCAGCCGCCACCTAGGGAAACCTACCAAACCTGTACATTTCTGAAAACTAGAGACCTAGGGGAATCCAAGGAGGGGTGAATGGCGGGGCTCGGACCTGGTTCTGTTACCCAGAATCCTTTGCAAACCTCAAAAATTGGCTAAAAAAATACATGTTCCTCACATTTCTGTAGCAGAAAGTTCTGGAATCTGAGAGGAGCCACAAATTTCCTTCCACCCAGCGTTCCCCCACGTCTCCCGATAAAAATGATACCTCACTTGCGTGGGTAGGCCTAGCGCCCGCGACAGGATATGCCCCAAAACACAACGTGGACATATCACAGAAAACAGAGCTGTTTTTAGCAAAGTGACTACCTGTAGATTTTGGCCTGTAGCTCAGCCGCCACCTAGGGAAACCTACCAAACCTGTACATTTCTGAAAACTAGAGACCTAGGGGAATCCAAGGAGGGGTGACTGGCGGGGCTCGGACCTGGTTCTGTTACCCAGAATCCTTTGCAAACCTCAAAAATTGGCTAAAAAAACACATGTTCCTCACATTTCTGTGGCAGAAAGTTCTGGAATCTGAGAGAAGCCACAAACTTCCTTCCACCCAGCGTTCCCCCACGTCTCCCGATAAAAATGATACCTCACTTGCGTGGGTAGGCCTAGCGCCCGCGACAGGATATGCCCCAAAACACAACGTGGACATATCACAGAAAACAGAGCTGTTTTTAGCAAAGTGACTACCTGTAGATTTTGGCCTGTAGCTCAGCCGCCACCTAGGGAAACCTACCAAACCTGTACATTTCTGAAAACTAGAGACCTAGGGGAATCCAAGGAGGGGTGACTGGCGGGGCTCGGACCTGGTTCTGTTACCCAGAATCCTTTGCAAACCTCAAAAATTGGCTAAAAAAACACATGTTCCTCACATTTCTGTGGCAGAAAGTTCTGGAATCTGAGAGGAGCCACAAATTTCCTTCCACCCAGCGTTCCCCCACGTCTCCCGATAAAAATGATACCTCACTTGCGTGGGTAGGCCTAGCGCCCGCGACAGGAAATGCCCAAAACACAACGTGGACATATCACAGAAAACAGAGCTGTTTTTAGCAAAGTGACTACCTGTAGATTTTGGCCTGTAGCTCAGCCGCCACCAAGGGAAACCTACCAAACCTGTACATTTCTGAAAACTAGAGACCTAGGGGAATCCAAGGAGGGGTGACTGGCGGGGCTCGGACCTGGTTCTGTTACCCACAATCCTTTGCAAACCTCAAAAATTGGCTAAAAAAACACATGTTCCTCACATTTCTGTGGCAGAAAGTTCTGGAATCTGAGAGGAGCCACAAATTTCCTTCCACCTAGCGTTCCCCCACGTCTCCCGATAAAAATGATACCTCACTTGCGTGGGTAGGCCTAGCGCCCGCGACAGGATATGCCCCAAAACACAACGTGGACATATCACAGAAAACAGAGCTGTTTTTAGCAAAGTGACTACCTGTAGATTTTGGCCTGTAGCTCAGCCGCCACCTAGGGAAACCTACCAAACCTGTACATTTCTGAAAACTAGAGACCTAGGGGAATCCAAGGAGGGGTGACTGGCGGGGCTCGGACCTGGTTCTGTTACCCAGAATCCTTTGCAAACCTCAAAAATTGGCTAAAAAAACACATGTTCCTCACATTTCTGTGGCAGAAAGTTCTGGAATCTGAGAGGAGCCACAAATTTCCTTCCACCCAGCGTTCCCCCACGTCTCCCGATAAAAATGATACCTCACTTGCGTGGGTAGGCCTAGCGCCCGCGACAGGATATGCCCCAAAACACAACGTGGACATATCACAGAAAACAGAGCTGTTTTTAGCAAAGTGACTACCTGTAGATTTTGGCCTGTAGCTCAGCCGCCACCTAGGGAAACCTACCAAACCTGTACATTTCTGAAAACTAGAGACCTAGGGGAATCCAAGGAGGGGTGACTGGCGGGGCTCGGACCTGGTTCTGTTTCCCAGAATCCTTTGCAAACCTCAAAAATTGGCTAAAAAAACACATGTTCCTCACATTTCTGTGGCAGAAAGTTCTGGAATCTGAGAGGAGCCACAAATTTCCTTCCACCCAGCGTTCCCCCACGTCTCCCGATAAAAATGATACCTCACTTGCGTGGGTAGGCCTAGCGCCCGCGACAGGATATGCCCCAAAACACAACGTGGACATATCACAGAAAACAGAGCTGTTTTTAGCAAAGTGACTACCTGTAGATTTTGGCCTGTAGCTCAGCCGCCACCTAGGGAAACCTACCAAACCTGTACATTTCTGAAAACTAGAGACCTAGGGGAATCCAAGGAGGGGTGACTGGCGGGGCTCGGACCTGGTTCTGTTACCCAGAATCCTTTGCAAACCTCAAAAATTGGCTAAAAAAACACATGTTCCTCACATTTCTGTGGCAGAAAGTTCTGGAATCTGAGAGGAGCCACAAATTTCCTTCCACCCAGCGTTCCCCCACGTCTCCCGATAAAAATGATACCTCACTTGTGTGGGTGGGCCAGGTGCCTCCAACAGAATAAGGCCCAAAACTTGTAGAGATACAGGGGATAGCACTGCGAGTTTATAAGGACATATTATTTTATACATCTTTAGACTGACTCTGCTTTGGGGACCCACATACGTGAGGTGTCATTTTATTTGGGAGACTGAGGGGAACACTGGGGAGTAGGAATTTTGTGCTGGAGTGGTGATCGTACGAAGAAAAGTCAGGAAAATATGCTTTTTTTAAGCACATTTTGAGGTTAACAGAGGAGTCTGGGTAAGAAAATGTTGGGGGATCCACGCAAGCCACACCTCCCTGGACTCCTTGGGGTGTCTAGTTTTAAAAAATGTCTGGGTTTGGTAGGTTTCCCTAGATGAAGGCCGCACACAGGACCAAAAACATAGGTGCCCTCTCCCCCCCCAAACACAGGTAGTTTTGTAATATATCGTTTTGATGTGCCCACATACGTCCGTGATGTGCCAAACACTAAAATTTTGAAAAGAAACACACTTAGGTTATGTGAAAAAGACCCCTCACCCACCAACCAAGTTGGTGGCATGCTTCATCATCGGGGTCCCACCTGAGGCACCTAGCGTGTCATAGGTGTGCTGCGACGCCTGATTACAGCGGAGCAGGTTTGGTCATTTTTACCACACATACTGGTTGGATTTGGCACGAGGGTGAGTGATGGTTCAGTGGATCAAATTTTACTAACAAGAGCTTTTCACAAAAATGAAAAGCACTGTTAGTAACTGAAAGGCAAAAAACTGAACCAATGACTCACAGCTCGTGAGCTGTAAAGCCGCGACAAGGCACCAACCGCTTTACAGTCCATTCACACAACTTTCATACATGACACACACAAGGCCATTCACACCGCCAGCCACGGGCCCAGCACATTACAACACTCACATCGACAGACAGCGCCACTCAAGGGCCCATCACTTACATACGCCCACATGCCTGATACAACAATCACACCAGCTGATGGGAGTGTGTGGACTGGTGTTTGGCTGGCAGTGTGTTGCAGTAGCCAACATCAAGTCAATATGTACAGTCTCAGCCAAGCCCCACTCCACACACAACGGCATCATATATATATATTTTTTTTAAACAGAGGAACCCCTAACTAAGTAGAAAGAATTACAAAACAACAAACACAAAAGCTCTAACTAAGAACATGACAGAAATGCTAACCATGAAACTAAACACATGAAAATACAAACCAGACATGAGTTTACACTCATGGTTGTTCCCAGAAATTCTTCTGGGTGTGGTAATTCTTAAAACAAGCACCGACACACAGCCCAGGCTTTGAAGGACAATCTGGGCAGTACATTCGAGACTCCCTCCGGATACCTCTTCGAAAACACACTCTACATTTCTTAGCTGGAAAGTCTTTTTTGGGTGTGGGAGGAATGTGCTCAGCAAAGTGGCAATCTAGCCACATCCTCCACCACTGCTTCTCTAGGAACTCTGGCCTGTTCCACCACAATAAGGCTCTCTATCACTGACTCCTGAAATTTCACAAATGTCATCTTTGAGTCTGGAGACCTATCCCTAAACACAATAAAAGCATTGAAGGTTGCTAAGTGGAAGAGGTGAAGTGCTAACTTCTTATACCAAACATAAGACTTACGAATAGCAGTATAAGGTTCCAACCTCTGGTCAACTCTATCTACACCTCCCATGTGCTTATTATAATCTAAAATGCACACAGGTTTGCGCACTTCAGCAACCTGGCCCCAAACAGTCACAGGGGAAGTACTCTCATCATGGATGGTACTTAGCATGTAGACATCCCTCTTGTCTGAAAATTTCAAAGCTAGCAGCTCCTCGTTCCGCAAGGCACAGCACTGTCCCCTCTCAAGTTTTTTACAGACAAGCTCCCTTGGATAGCCTTTCCGGTTAGAACGGATTGTGCCACAAGCAACTGTGTCCACTCTAAACAATTCCTTGAACAACTGCACACCAGTGTAGAAGTTGTCTACATACAAATGGTGACCTTTGTTGAACAGTCGTCTACCAAGATCCCACACAATTTTCTCAGTAACTCCAAAAGTGGGAGGACAACCAGGGGGGTCAATATTGGAATCCCTACCAGTGTACACACGGAAACTATACACATATCCTGTCCTACTTTCAGACAGCATATACAATTTAATTCCATATCGTGCCCTTTTGCTAGGAATGTACTGCCTAAAAACCAAACGACCCTTGAAGAGGACCAAAGACTCGTCCACACTTAACTCTTTGCCTGGAACATAGACCTCCGAAAACCGATCTACAAAATGATCAAGGACAGGCCTAATCTTAAAAAGACGGTCAGAATCTGGGTGATCTCGTGGCAAGGCTAATGCATTGTCAACAAAATGCAGCATCCTAAGAAGAAGCAAATACCGATTACGACTCATGGTAGCTGGAAATATAGCTGTTGCCATCAAGGGACTAGTAGACCAATAAGAAGCCAGTGACGGCTTCCTTATCAACCCCATCAAAAAAGTCAAACCCAAAAACTTTTTTATCTCCTCCAAATTTGTGGGAATCCACTGGGCAGCTCTAGAGTGTGGCCTAAGTCTAGCAGCGTTGTCCCTCAAATGCTGCTCCGCATACAAATTAGTCTGCTCAACAATCTCTTCCAAAAACACATCATCCATGAATAACTCAAAGAAATTGATAGGCATAAAGTTCTCTGTATTGGCGTTACACCCCGGGAGACCAGTAAAGGCAGGCAATCCTGGCTGCTCCATGTTTGGGGCAACCCAGACATCAGGTCTTATAACGGGAAACCTTTCAGCCCCAGGTTGCTGCACTATTGGCACATCAATGTCCTCCTCTAAAACAGAACCTTCATCTGCACTGAGAGTGGCTTCATCATCAGAAGATTCCCCTCCAACAGAAACATCACTGCCAGAATCTCTGACTTCCTCCTCTGCCTCAGATGCAGAGTCCGTCTCATAGTCATGATCAGACTGTGACTCAAAAAGCATACCAACCACCTGCTGAGCGGTCATCCTGCGGCTAGCCATGATCTCTCCTGCTAAAATTAACTGGACAAATTCACCACCAACAACCAGCACTGTGTAAGACAAGTAACAAAGTGTAGCTTTGTTAGTAAGAGTTACAAACTCAAAAACTATACCGCTCACTTGCCTGAAAAAGCTTGATTCACCAGCAACTACACAGCAATCACCAATGATATCCCACTAAAAAGAAAGAAAGAAAGGCAAATTAGAAATAAGACAAAACAAATATCATTGTGCACAAACCTAAGGACAATTTCACACACAATCCTGCATTTAGTACACCCCCTACAAACATGTCATTCATGCATGGCAACAATACTCCTTTGGAGTAAATTGTTTTTACTTACCTAAAACATGCAACTGTGCAAACTGCAGGTCAACCACCGCCAAAACCGCAAGGAGCCACAGCAAATAAAGCAAAAGCTTTGAACTAGAACAAAAAGGAGGACATTTTTTTTATCACAAATGCAAAGACTTCTTCAGTTGACAAACACCCCACCATCAAACATTTTAGAAATTGGTGCCTAAGTGGATTCTGTCATAGGGGCAGATGGGCCTACTAAAAAAATAGGCCTGTCTGCCCCAAGGAAGCCAGAAAATACCTTTAGTACTGTGTCCCCATGGAGAGCGACCCTTGCCAAAGGGGACAGCCCTCAAACAAAAAAAAAACAAAAAAAACACACACAACACTATCCCTGGTGCCTAAGTGGCTTCTGCCCCCTTGGGGGCAGGTGGGCCTAAGAAAATAGGCCCATCTGCCCCCAGGGGGTGTAGAAATGGCCAACAGGTCAATGCCCCCCTTGGGGGGGCGCCCCGTGACCAAGGGGACGCCCCCCCCACAAAAATAAACAAATAAAAAAAAATCCCTGGCGTTCTAGTGGTTTCTGCCCCCCTTGGGGGCAGATCAGCCTAAAAATAATAGGCTGATCTGTCTCCAAGGGGTGCAGAAATGGCCTGGGTACATGTGCCCCCAAAGTGGGGGGCGACCCTTGCCCAAGCCCCCCCCCATCCACTAACACACACACACACACACACACTATCCCTGGTGTCTACGTGGCTTCTGCCCCCATTGGGGGCAGGTGGGTCTAGAAAAATAGGCCCATCTGCCCCCAGGGGGGGCAGAAATGGCCAACAGGTCAATGCCCCCCTTGGGGGGGTGCCCCGTGCCCAAGGGGACGCCCCCCCACAAAAATAAACACATAAAAAAAAAACCCTGGCGTTCTAGTGGTTTCTGCCCCCCTTGGGGGCAGATCAGCCTAAAAATAATAGGCTGATCTGTCTCCAAGGGGTGCAGAAATGGCCTGGGTACAGGTGCCCCCAAAGTGGGGGGCGACCCTTGCCCAAGCCCCCCCCCATCCACTAACACACACACACACACACACTATCCCTGGTGTCTACGTGGCTTCTGCCCCCCTTGGGGGCAGGTGGGTCTAGAAAAATAGGCCCATCTGCCCCCAGGGGGGGCAGAAATGGCCAACAGGTCAATGCCCCCCTTGGGGGGGCGCCCCGTGCCCAAGGGGACACCCCCCCACAAAAATAAACACATAAAAAAAAATCCCTGGCGTTCTAGTGGTTTCTGCCCCCCTTGGGGGCAGATCAGCCTAAAAATAATAGGCTGATCTGTCTCCAAGGGGTGCAGAAATGGCCTGGGTACATGTGCCCCCAAAGTGGGGGGCGACCCTTGCCCAAGCCCCCCCCATCCACTAACACACACACACACACACACACTATCCCTGGTGTCTACGTGGCTTCTGCCCCCCTTGGGGGCAGGTGGGTCTAGAAAAATAGGCCCATCTGCCCCCAGGGGGGGCAGAAATGGCCAACAGGTCAATGCCCCCCTTGGGGGGGCGCCCCGTGCCCAAGGGGACACCCCCCCACAAAAATAAACACATTAAAAAAAATCCCTGGCGTTCTAGTGGTTTCTGCCCCCCTTGGGGGCAGATCAGCCTAAAAATAATAGGCTGATCTGTCTCCAAGGGGTGCAGAAATGGCCTGGGTACATGTGCCCCCAAAGTGGGGGGCGACCCTTGCCCAAGCCCCCCCCCATCCACTAACACACACACACACACACACTATCCCTGGTGTCTACGTGGCTTCTGCCCCCCTTGGGGGCAGGTGGGTCTAGAAAAATAGGCCCATCTGCCCCCAGGGGGGGCAGAAATGGCCAACAGGTCAATGCCCCCCTTGGGGGGGCGCCCCGTGCCCAAGGGGACGCCCCCCCACAAAAATAAACACATTAAAAAAAAACCCTGGCGTTCTAGTGGTTTCTGCCCCCCTTGGGGGCAGATCAGCCTAAAAATAATAGGCTGATCTGTCTCCAAGGGGTGCAGAAATGGTCTGGGTACATGTGCCCCCAAAGTGGGGGGCGACCCTTGCCCAAGCCCCCCCCATCCACTAACACACACACACACTATCCCTGGTGTCTACGTGGCTTCTGCCCCCCTTGGGGGCAGGTGGGTCTAGAAAAATAGGCCCATCTGCCCCCAGGGGGGGCAGAAATGGCCAACAGGTCAATGCCCCCCTTGGGGGGGCGCCCCGTGCCCAAGGGGACGCCCCCCCACAAAAATAAACACATAAAAAAAAAACCTGGCGTTCTAGTGGTTTCTGCCCCCCTTGGGGGCAGATCAGCCTAAAAATAATAGGCTGATCTGTCTCCAAGGGGTGCAGAAATGGCCTGGGTACATGTGCCCCCAAAGTGGGGGGCGACCCTTGCCCAAGCCCCCCCCCCATCCACTAACACACACACACACACTATCCCTGGTGTCTACGTGGCTTCTGCCCCCCTTGGGGGCAGGTGGGTCTAGAAAAATAGGCCCATCTGCCCCCAGGGGGGGCAGAAATGGCCAACAGGTCAATGCCCCCCTTGGGGGGGCGCCCCGTGCCCAAGGGGACACCCCCCCCACAAAAATAAACACATAAAAAAAAATCCCTGGCGTTCTAGTGGTTTCTGCCCCCCTTGGGGGCAGATCAGCCTAAAAATAATAGGCTGATCTGTCTCCAAGGGGTGCAGAAATGGCCTGGGTACATGTGCCCCCAAAGTGGGGGGCGACCCTTGCCCAAGCCCCCCCCCATCCACTAACACACACACACACACACACACACACTATCCCTGGTGTCTACGTGGCTTCTGCCCCCCTTGGGGGCAGGTGGGTCTAGAAAAATAGGCCCATCTGCCCCCAGGGGGGGCAGAAATGGCCAACAGGTCAATGCCCCCCTTGGGGGGGCGCCCCGTGCCCAAGGGGACGCCCCCCCACAAAAATAAACACATAAAAAAACATCCCTGGCGTTCTAGTGGTTTCTGCCCCCCTTGGGGCAGATCAACCTAAAAATAATAGGCTGATCTGCCCTCAAGGGGGGCAGAAATGGCCCTAAAAGACATGCCCCCCAAAGGGGAGCGACCCTTGCCCAAGGGGGCGCCCCCCCATCCACTACACACACAATCCCTGGTGCCTAAGTGGCTTCTGCCCCCCTTGGGGGCAGATGGACCTAAAAAAAATAGGCCGATCTGCCCCCAAGGGGGGCAGAAATGGCCAACAGTTCTCTGCCCCCTTGGGGGGGGCGCCCCTTGCCCAAGGGGGCACCCCCTCCCAACATACCTGCACAGAAAATATAAATCCCTGGTGATCCAGTGGTTTCTGCCCCCCTTGGGGGCAGATCCGCCTAAAAAGTAGGCCAATCTGCCCCCAAAGGGGGCAGAAATGGCTGTAACTAATTGCCCCCACAAGGGGAGCGACCCTTGCCCAAGGGGCCGCTCCCCGCCAGCAAGAAACACGAGCAAACAACAACAAAAAACAAATCCCTGGTGTCTAGTGGGCATTCCTGCTGCCCGATCGCAATGCGATCGGGCAGCAGGAATGCTCAAAGAGACACCGGGGGAAAGGAAAAGCCTTTCCTTTCCCCCGGTGCCTCTTTAGCCCAAACCCCCCACCCACCGGGAAGAGGAACTCACCTCTTTCCTCGTCGCCGCACAGGAAGCAAATGGCTTCCTGTGCGGCGAAATCCCCATAATGAAGTCAGCGCGCGATCGCGCGCTGACGTCATTATGGGGGGGTGAGGGGGTCGGGGTGGAAGGGGAAGGGCTTCCCCTTCCATCCCTGACTTTGGGGGGGTGGGGGGAAGCACACAGAGGGAGCGAGAGCGCTCCCTCTGGGCTGTGTGCCGAGGACGTAGTGGTTACGTCCTCGGCACAGCAGCACTGTGCCGCAGGACGTAACCACTACGTCTGCGGCACAGAAGGGGTTAATTTGAGAGTTGTGGATGAATTGTGAATGACATTATATGAGACAAAGGCTTTAGCGGTTTGGGAGCTGGTAAGCAGACAACAAGAGAGGAAAGTTCAGAGGAAAATAAGGAAGGCAGAAAAGTCCTTGGCAGAAGCAAGGTGGGATTGGGAACAGAAAAGGTGGAGAATGGAGACATTACAGGGTGTTTAGTTGTTTCCTGCTATCAAAGAGAATGATGAGTCAGGAGAAAAAGATACTGACAAGAGTGATAAAAGTACAGGGACTAAGAAGAAGAAAAAGACTTATGTAGAAGAAGATTCAGACGTTGAGGATCTTATTACACAATTGTTGAGGGACCGACCGCCGCCATATGCGGCGCATGTAGGGGGTCCAAGTACTAGTTCTGCCCCGACTGCTCCAGCACAAGCATCGGGACAGTGTGACCAGTGCAGACAGAAAATGGACAGGTACAAGGAGTGGTGCAAAGTACTCCTAATGCAGTGACTACTTCGGTGGTCCAAGCTCAGATGCATCCACCATTGATACAGAGAATGTATCCAGATGTACCAGTTCTTGAGACAACTTCGAACTTAGTGGTGCCATCGGAGCAAGTGCTTCCGAGGCTGATGCTAGTTCAGACTGAACCGACTCCAATGTTGTTGCCTCAGGCACAGCCACAGCGTTTGCCGAAGTTTACGCCAATGACAGAAACACAGTCAGATGTGACACCAGTGATGAATCAGAGTATGGGAGTAGCTCTTCCACAAAATGCGAGTGTTAGAACAGCTCCAGATGCAATTTCGCGCTACCTATTACTGTTGGTCCGGCAGTACCATTGTTTGCACAGAAGAAATCAAATGCAGGAGAGCAAGGTGAAATGTCCCGGAGCCTAGTGAGGAGGGGAGTGTGTGATTATGTGATATCGTCTATTGGTCAGACCATTGATGGATCTAGATCTTTAATGGATCTTAGTCCACTTGTTGCGCTTCCAGATGCAGTAAATAGCCTGAGTGTGAGTCAGAGTTTTAAACTTGACACCACAAACTTCAGGTGCTGCGATGCAACAGGTGCCATTGCCAAATGCAAGTAACATCTCGCTACAAACATTGTCAGCACAGCAATTGAGTGAATGGTTGGATAGTTTGAATACTCCTCAAAATACATCTACAGGTGAAAAGCAAATAAATGGTGTAAGATTAGCTACATAAATATTGGAGCTGGTTGAGGGAACAATGGGAATAAACAGGTTAGAATCCTACACAGAAGAAGAGTTGAGGTACTTGTGTCCAAGGATTACAAGGGAAGTGAGTAAGATACATCAGAAATTGGCAGAGCTGGCAGAAAAACATGATATAGAGATTGAGAGAACAAAACATTTGAAACAAAGTTAAAGGTTAGATTTCGAGGCAAAGGATTTTGAACACATGAGGTCAGCAGGGATGAAGGCTCACCTAAAAGAGTTGTTGCAGAGTGCTCAGATTTGGGGAGCACTAGAGAAGTCGGAAGGAAGCTGGCAAAGAAGAAGGATAAACGGAAACGAGATTCACAAGAAGGGTCTGAAGGTGTTCAGAAAAAAAAGTATCCAGTAAAGATTTTACCGATGAGGGAAATTCCAGGAGGGCAGTTTGTTCATGTCCCATGGCACAGAAGTGACATAGGCGGTCATTACAACATTGGCGGTAAAAGCCACTTACCGCCGTGCAGAAGACCGCCAACACACCACCGCGCCGGCGTAAATCCGCCACAGCCATTATGACCCACAGCACTGAATCCGCCAATATTCAGACACCCACACAAGTCCGCCACACCAAAGGTCAGTGATAAACTGGCCAAAACAAAACCTCTACCGTCACGCCAACAGAAATACGCCCACACTATCACGACACACGAATCCACGTGGCGGTCTTTCAACCGCAGTATTCCATTGGCGGTACACACCGCCGCGCTCAAAATACACACACACATACAAAACACAACCGCATTGGACAATTCGAAATACACACACCTGATATACATACACACACCACTCCCACACAACCAATACAATATAAAACACACACCCACATCACCCACAAACCCCTACGACCACAATTGAGAAAGAAGCACAGAGAGAGACACCACCATCAACAATACTAGCATCCACAGGCACACAACACCATCACCCACATAACTTCCACGCATCTCACACAACACCCCACTACATATCAGCACACTTAACACCACACACACCACCCCACACATCACCCACACCACCCCATGGCATGGCAAAGACACTCCTGGTTCTCGGAGGATGAGCTCAGGGTCATGGTGGAGGAAATCGTCCGGGTAGAGCCACAGCTATTCGGAGCACAGGTGCAGCAGACATCCATTGCAAGGAAGATGGAGCTATGGCGAAGAATATTGGACAGGGTAAACGCAGTGGGACAGTACCCAAGAAATCGGGATGACATCAGGAAGAGGTGGAACGACCTAAGGGGGAAGGTGTGTTCCATGGACTCAAGACACCACCTTGCGGTTCAGCGGACTGGCGGCGGACCCCCACCTCCTCCCCCACAACTAACAACATGGGAGGAGCAGGTCTTGGCGATTCTACATCCGGAGGGCCTCACAGGACTAGATGGAGGAATGGACACTGGTAAGTCAAATCTTAACTATTACATCCCCCACCCTACCTGCATGCCATCACATACCCCCACCCTCACCCCTATCACTCCAACTCCTCATAAATGTCCCAACATCACAAACCACACATCCCAACACCAAGCCCTGCATGCAACACCAAAGCATGGACACCCATCACCAAAGCATGCCCACTGGACAAACCCATACACCCCCTAAACCATCATCACACAAGGTCCCACACAGGAATGCAAGAACTGGGGTACACGGTCACCCACCCATTGCACACCATGGCACACACAGATGTAATAAACATCCTTTTATACCCCTGCAGGACCCCTACCCAACGTCACCGCACAGGAGGGTCCACATATGTCCACACCACCAACAGAAGAGGCCCACAGTGATGACAGCACCTCTGTCCAACTGGATCTAGATGACCAGCCCGGCCCATCGGGGACCTCGGGACAGTCGGTTCCCATCACACAGTCACAGGCCACTACAGAGCTTCCCCCATCTGGAAACACCAGCACAGCACCCACCCAGCGGGCCCATAGCTCTGTCCCCAGGATACATCAATCAGCAGTGTGTCCACCACTACAGGGAACCCAGGCTAACACACCATCCAAACAACGACAGGGACCTGGGGGCAGTGGCAGTGGGCACACGGTCCAGGGGACGGAGGCCCAGGAACACAGGGGAACTGGGAGGGCTGCTGTGCGACAGGGGGAGGACAGGCCAAGGGAACCCACTCTCCACAAGGCCCTCTCCAACATCATGGGAGCCTACCACCACTCCCAGGAGACAATGGCAACGGTACTGGCCAAGTTTCAGGAGACCCAGCGCCTGCAGGAGGAACAGTATTTGGGCTTCAGGGAGGAACTCAGAGCCATCAATTCCACCCTGGGCACCATCGTAGGGGTGCTGAAGGAAGTCCTCAACTTCAGGAGGGACACTGTGGCACAACAAGGGGCCCCTGACACTAACCTGGACGATGAACTGCCCATCACCTCCACCGGCGCTAGTGGACAGGAGGCACCGCCACAGGACCACCACACCAGCACCCTACCCCCTGCAGAGGGAGAACCACCTTGCAAACGGTTCCTGAGATCCAGGACAAAGACAGAGAACGATGCCAAGACCCTTGCCAAGAAATGAGACCACCCTGAATGTCATTCTTCTGTCCCACTTTGTCACCCTGTCCAACCTTAAACGGCCCCAGCTCCACTTCCTATGCCCATTTGGGCAATGCACCTGTGAGACTAATAGACTGGACTCTGCCATGGACATTCCTCCACCATCACCCCTCACCATTTTGCAACCCCCTCCAATATTGAGCACTAAAATAAACACCCTTGAAGCACAAAACAATCTGGAGTCAGTCTGTGATTTTGGAATAGTGTATTAGCAATTACTGTGGCAAAAAGCTCTTTCAATTGTAATGTCAACATACCTATGTCACACAGCTCTAGTCCCTGAGGAATCAAAGAGGATGTCACACAGTGGGACCCACATCTGTGAAATCGTAAGGGAAAGTGACAACTCAGTGACCATACACTGGGTGAAAACGACAGAGAGTAGAGAGGTAGCAGTGTTAAAGTACATGTAGTAGGCAGGTTTTGTATTCTTACATGTGTCTCACTGGAAATATTGCAGGATCACTGAGTCCCTGTTGTCCATGTCTTCTTCTTCTGCTTCCTCGTCTTCACTGTCCACAGGCTCCACAGCTGCAACACCACCACCATCTGGACCATCCTCCTGCAGAAAAGGCACCTGTCATCGTAAAGCTAAGTTGTGAAGCATACAGCAGGCTACGATGATCTGGCACACCTTCTTTGGTGAGTAGAATGGGGATCCACCAGTCATATGGAGGCACCTGAACCTGGCCTTCAGGAGGTCCGCTCGATTATCCGGCGTGTTCGCCCATGGGCCTCATTGTAGCGTTCCTCTGCCCTTGTACTGGGATCCCTCACTGGGGTCAGTAGCCATGACAGGTTGGGGTAACCAGAGTCATCTGCAAATGGCGAGGGACAACAGTTAGACACACACTAACCTGTAGGGATAACCCCAGACCCAGACAACCATTCCCACTGTCCTGCTTCCAGGTGCTCACCTAATAGCCACACACGGTGCCTCTGGAGTTGACCCGTCACATAAGGGATGCTGCTATTCCGCAGGATGTAGGCGTCATGCATTGAGCCAGGGAACTTAGCATTAACATGGGAGATGTACTGGTCTGCCAAACATACCATCTGTACATTCATCGAATGATAACTCTTCCGGTTTCTGTACACCTGTTCACTCCTGCGGGGGGACCAAAGCCACATGTGTCCCATCAATGGCACCTATGATGTTGGGGATATGTCCCAGGGCATAGAAATAACCTTTCACTGCAGGCAAATCCTCAACCTGAGGGAAAACGATGTAGCTCCGCATGTGTTTCAGCAGGGCAGACAACACTCTGGACAACACGTTGGAAAACATAGGCTGGGACATCCCTGATGCAATGGCCACAGTTGTTTGAAATGACCTACTTGCAAGGAAATGGAGCACTGACAGCACCTGCACTTGAGGGGGGATTCCTGTGGGACGGCGGATAGCTGACATCAGGTCTGGCTCCTGCTGGGTACACAGTTCCTGGATTGTGGCACGGTCAAGCCTGTATGTGATGATCACATGTCTTTCCTCCATTGTCGACAGGTCCAGCAGCGGTCGGTACACTGGAGGATGCCGCCATCTCCTCACATGTCCCAGCGGACGGTGCCTATGAAGGACAACAGCGAGCACAGAGTCAACCAACTCAGAGGTACGTACCCACAGCTTACACAGAACACGAATCATAATCCAAAAAGTGGCCTGTATGTGTGTGGGGTCTAAGCCTAGGTATGTGTGACGCATTTAAAAATGAAGCCATGTGGGCCCCTGAAATGACGGCTGCCTGACCTCTAAAGTGGGACAATGGGATGTGAGGTAAATGCGCTAGCGTTGTACACCGTCGCGGTAGGCGGTCGAAGACCACGGCGCAATGCTGCATTGGTTAACATTGGACCCTTTGGGTCCCATGAGCCAATGACGATGTACACCAGCGGTGACGGTACGTACCGCCGCCGACGTGACCGCCATTTTCTATCTGTTCAATCACTCGATACCTGATCTTCAACAGGAGAGGACCTAAACTGCAAGTACTGCTGTGACCTCGGTCTGGAAGAGACAATGGCTCGAGTGTCTGGGGAAAGGGCCCCTGCCTTCACATCGGAGGAGTTGGAGAAACTCGTGGACGGGGTCCTCCCCCAGTACACGCTACTCTACGGTCCTCCAGACAAACAGGTAAGTACACTGGGAGCATGCTGTATGGGCTATGCCTGTGTGGAGTGGGGTGGATGGAGGGGGGGGGGAGATTGCGGCGTGCATGAAACGACGGTGAGTGCATGTGCCACATGGCAAGGGTAGGGATGGGGGCCAATGACTGTAATGGTGCAGTTGGTAATAAGTTTCTCTTCCCCCTGTACAATTCATGTAGGTCAGCGCCCACCAGAAAAAAGATATTTGGCGTGCCATCGCCAAGGACGTCCGGACCCTGGGGTCTACCACAGACGGAGCACCCACTGCTGCAAAAGATGGGAGGACATTCGCCGCTGGAGCAAGACGGCGGAGGCTCAGCTGGGGATGGCCTCCCAACGTGGGAGGGGTGCCCGTCGTACCATGACCCCCCTGATGTTCAGGATCCTGGCGGTGGCATACCTGAAGTTGGATGGGCACTTGAGGGCATCACAGCAGCCACAAGGGGGTGAGTACACTCTCATCCTGCTGATTTTGCGCGCAGTGGAGGGGTCTGGGTGGGGGAGGTGGGCTGTGGGTTTCCCTGGGCCAGGGCAAGTTTAGTAGGCAAGGTCCCTCCGTAAGGCAAGCCATGTGGCACCCCACCCCACCTCTGTAGAGTGCCAAGTACACCTAGTCATGCCCCTGTGTCATCCATGTGTGCAGATGTCGTGCATAGCCTAGTAGGACAATTCCCAGGGATTGAACAGTGGAGCCCAAGAGCGCAGCGTAGTGCAGGGGGCTTCTGTGTCTGTTGTGTCCGGCAACGGTAGCGGTAATGCATGCACTCAACATGTCTTTCTTCTGTTGTCCCCCCCTTTTTGTGGTTGTACTGCCATTTGATGGAGTTTGTTTTGACCAATGACTTTGTGTTTCACCACTGCGCATATTAGTTGCTCAATGTTCACCAGTAGCACATGGTATGTTTTGTTCAGTTGAGCCGCCTATGGGCTTTGACATGGCATTAGCCATTACTTTCTATATTCAGTTTAGCCGCCTATGGGCTTTGACATTGCATTAGTCATTACATTCTGTATTCTGCCTATTGCCTTTGACATGGCATTAGCCATTACTTTCTGTATTCAGTTTAGCCGCCTATGGGCTTTGACATTGCATTAGTCATTACATTCTGTATTCTGCCTATTGGCTTTGACATGGCATTAGCCATTACTTTCTGTATTCAGTTGAGCCGCCTATGGGCTTTGACATTGCATTAGCCATTACATTCTGTATTCTGCCTATTGGCTTTGACATGCTGTATCCAGTCTAGCCGCCTATTGGCTTTGACATTGCATTCCTATTGGCTTTGACATGATATTATACATTGTATTTTGTATTCAGCTCCGCTGCCTATTGGCTTTGACATGATCAGCTCAGCTGCCTATTGGCTTTGACATGATATTATACATTGCATTTTGTATTCAGCTCAGCTGCCTATGGGCTTTGACATGATATAAGACATTGCATTTTGTATTCAGCTTAGATGCTTATTGGCTTTGACATGACACTAGACATTGCATTTGATATTTAGGTTAGCTGCCCATTGCCTTTAACGTGGAGTTAGACATTGCAGTTGAGAATCCAAGCTGTATTTTTCCAAGCTGTTTTTGCACCAGAGAACCAAGATGTTTTTCTCACAGTAGACTAGACCTGATAAGAGAGAGTACATGGGTGTTGTTTTTTCTTCGCTTGAGCTTGGGAACAGGAGTAGTCTTGGAGACCTGGCCAGTCTCCAAAAGGCTTGCTCAGTTTCCCAGGTCTGAGAGGAGGGGGCACACCTTTGTAACGAATGTAACAGGCTGCAGAGAGTCAGATTCGAATCTGCCGGACCTCGTGCTGGAGCTTGGCGCCAGCTGCCAGCAATCCCGTGTGGGTAGATGAATCTCTCTTTCTCGCGGCTGACAGGGGTCATCAGCTTGCAGACCTTAGAAAGATGAAGCTGTAGATAGTTCCCACACAGTGAAGTATTTGTTTTGCTTTGCATTCAATATCTTATAAATATAACCTGCTGTGTATATTGCAAACTGATATATTTTGTTTGATTAACGCGGACTTGAAAGCTACTAATTCGTCATTCATAAATATTGTGGTTGGGGAAGAATTAACAACAATAAAAGTCTTCTTTGACCTCAGAAGTGCATTTCTGTTGTGTTATGTTAGTGCTTAGAAACTAAATAAGAGGAAAGCACTACAATTGGTACCAGGAGTGGGGTCGGTCATTAAGAGGTGATTAAGAGGGTGTTGACGAGTTGGTAGATTTCTAAGTGCACATTTTAAAAGTGTAATTGTTTTTTGTTGTTTGGAGAATTACAGAAATTGTTTTTTTTGGAGAATCACAGTAGCACGGCAGACCGTGTCTGAGAATACATGTGTTGATAAACTGCCTGATGGTGCTACGAAAAACTGTGAATTGTTTTCTGTTTGGGGAATTACAGAAGAAAATGCATGTGTAGCTAAAAGGCCTGATAATGCTTTAAGAAATAATTCCTGTTGTACATATGTAGAAAACGTGTCTTTTGGAAGTAATGATGACAGAAAGGTCTGGATACCTTTATCTGCTTACAGAGAAATGCAGGAGAAATGTAGGAAGTTGGAACATGAAAATAGGAATTTACGTGAGCAAATTAGCCCGACTGAAAGTTATAAAAGGGCTGTTTTTGAAGAATCTTTCTTGTCCCATTCCAGTAATGAGGGGGTTAAGACAGCTCCGAGCTGCTTTGAGTTTTGGCAGACAAAATGCATTCCTTAACTGATAACACGGACGAGAGAGACCAGAATGTGATTTACGAGTTACCGTTGCAAAATGCACAAGTAAAACGAAGGATTTTAGAGCAAGACACCCCGAGTTTCATTAGCTTGTTTGATTTTTGGAAAAAGAATAGCCTTCATTTGAGTGAAATCCTAACACTTTTGTATATGGTCACTGTGAAAAATTATATGCAGCTGCGCGCTTGTGATTTGGCAAATGAAATAATGCAGACTTTAGGTTTCTGCGCAGTGCAAGAAGGAAATACTTATGTACATATAACTCAAGAACAAGGAAAGAAAATAGTGCCCCTAGCTAGAATCATACAATGGATCTGGTACTTGCAAGACAGGGCTAGAGTACCACAGGTAAAAGAGTTATCAATGAAATTGTGTGCACCATTTGAATTCGTGTCTACTGAAGATAAAAAGCATGTTTGTTTTACTAATGATTCATTGACTGAAATGTTGTTTTCTGGCACAGGAGAAGGAATGGAGTTGTATAATGTGTGTCAGATTTTAAAGCAAGAGCTACGTGAGATGTGTCATTTTTACGCTGATTTTTGGTTCATTGCTAATGTTTTAGCACCTAACTGGTTCAATTACCTTGCAGATGTTAATGAGAAAAATTCAGAGAGAGAAGTGTTCACCCAGAATTCTGCCTTAGTGGGGATGGCTAAGTGGGTGCCCCAGAAATGTGAACAGCTGAGAGAAAAAGCCACTTACGGGTGGGCAGAGATCAGAGAGATGCACATTCCCCTAGATTTGATAAAAACTGTGCAGCACGCACAAAAGCAATCTGTCATGCAAGCAGTTACAGAGCAGTTGGGGAGAGGAAAGTTACCAGAACAGAAATGGCAAAGTGATCAGGTTTTAGGGAGAGTGATTGCTGCAAATTACCAAGGAAAAATCGAAATTATGCTGATACCTAGAAAAGAATCTGATTCATTCATACAAATTGGAGACAGAATGGCCCAAATTGGCAAAAGTGCAGTGAATGGAGGTTTGTTAAAGAAGGAGTCTGCCCCAGCCCTTCTGACAGTGCAAGAAAAGGGAAGCTGTGGCGCAGCAGATAAAAACCTCAGTGCTGATGTGTGGGCTGAAGCCCCAAGTGATCCTCCAGAACCTGCAGAAAATATAACAAAGGGCCTCAAAAACGTCCTGATGATTATAAAACAGGGAAAGAAAGAGGAAGGGTGCAGTTTAAATGAAAAATTTTATTTGCAAGAAAAGTCATACTTGTTTCTTTTGCAGATCCTACCACGTTTCGCCACTGTCCCTGAGTGTGCTGTGTGGTCCCCCTTCCGGTGTGTGCGTGTGGGGTCGGGGAAGGGACCGAATCCCCAACCTGAACCTGGCTGAGTAAAGTGCCAGCACCATGGATCCATTTTGCGCAAACTGCGCCTTCAGTTCGAGTTCAACTTGTTTGATTGCATTCTTCCACTGGAACTAAGCTGTGTTTTTTTTTTTTTTCCCTTCTCGTATGGAACTCTAACTTTTGCTTATCTTCCAGCAAACCTTTCAGGTGGACCGTGCACCTTTACATGAGTAGAACTCATGCCACATCAAATTGCTAACACTGTTGAATTAGAGACTCATTCAGAGTACAAATTGCTCAGTCTTTTCTATGTAGATGTATCTGATGTGTAAGGTTATGAAATCAATGTGTTAATCCACTTCTATTGCTTTACAGGGATTGCTTTGATCTGATGTTTTTTTTGTTTTTGTTTGAAACAAGAGATATGTGAAACAAAAATTCATTGGTCAAAGGGCGGAATGTACTGCCATTTGATGGAGTTTGTTTTGACCAATGACTTTGTGTTTCACCACTGCGCATATTAGTTGCTCAATGTTCACCAGTAGCACATGGTATGTTTTGTTCAGTTGAGCCGCCTATGGGCTTTGACATGGCATTAGCCATTACTTTCTGTATTCAGTTTAGCCGTCTATGGGCTTTGACATTGCATTAGTCATTACATTCTGTATTCTGCCTATTGCCTTTGACATGGCATTAGCCATTACTTTCTGTATTCAGTTTAGCCGCCTATGGGCTTTGACATTGCATTAGTCATTACATTCTGTATTCTGCCTATTGGCTTTGACATGGCATTAGCCATTACTTTCTGTATTCAGTTGAGCCGCCTATGGGCTTTGACATTGCATTAGCCATTACATTCTGTATTCTGCCTATTGGCTTTGACATGCTGTATCCAGTCTAGCCGCCTATTGGCTTTGACATTGCATTCCTATTGGCTTTGACATGATATTATACATTGTATTTTGTATTCAGCTCCGCTGCCTATTGGCTTTGACATGATCAGCTCAGCTGCCTATTGGCTTTGACATGATATTATACATTGCATTTTGTATTCAGCTCAGCTGCCTATGGGCTTTGACATGATATAAGACATTGCATTTTGTATTCAGCTTAGATGCTTATTGGCTTTGACATGACACTAGACATTGCATTTGATATTTAGGTTAGCTGCCCATTGCCTTTAACGTGGAGTTAGACATTGCAGTTGAGAATCCAAGCTGTATTTTTCCAAGCTGTGTTTTTGCACCAGAGAACCAAGATGTTTTTCTCACAGTAGACTAGACCTGATAAGAGAGAGTACATGGGTGTTGTTTTTTCTTCGCTTGAGCTTGGGAACAGGAGTAGTCTTGGAGACCTGGCCAGTCTCCAAAAGGCTTGCTCAGTTTCCCAGGTCTGAGAGGAGGGGGCACACCTTTGTAACGAATGTAACAGGCTGCAGAGAGTCAGATTCGAATCTGCCGGACCTCGTGCTGGAGCTTGGCGCCAGCTGCCAGCAATCCCGTGTGGGTAGATGAATCTCTCTTTCTCGCGGCTGACAGGGGTCATCAGCTTGCAGACCTTAGAAAGATGAAGCTGTAGATAGTTCCCACACGGTGAAGTATTTGTTTTGCTTTGCATTCAATATCTTATAAATATAACCTGCTGTGTATATTGCAAACTGATATATTTTGTTTGATTAACGCGGACTTGAAAGCTACTAATTCGTCATTCATAAATATTGTGGTTGGGGAAGAATTAACAACAATAAAAGTCTTCTTTGACCTCAGAAGTGCATTTCTGTTGTGTTATGTTAGTGCTTAGAAACTAAATAAGAGGAAAGCACTACAGTGGTCTCCCTGTTCTTGTGTGCATTAGCATCATCAGGCAGAGGAGCAGTGGCACCGGAGCACGAAGGAGCTGCATCCCACATGGCCATGGAGGGCCACACTACGGACTCGGACTTCACCAGTGTGACAGTGAGCGAGGGGAGCTCCACGGCGGGCACAGGAGCTGACACCAGCGACACGGACTTGTCCTCTGATGGGAGCTCCCTTGTGATGGCGGCAACATCTGTGCCCCCCCATCTACACGTACAGCCGACACCCCCCCTACCAGCACCGCCCTCCCAGCAGCCCCTCAGCCTTCACCCCGTGGCCGCTCACCCGGGAGGGTGGGCATCACCTTCGCCCCAGGCACCTCAGCCCCTGCCCCAGTCACCCCTGCTGCCCTCAGTGAGGAGGCCATTGACCTCCTGAGGTCCGTCACTGTTGGGCAGTCTACCATTTTGAATGCCATCCAGGGTGTTGAAAGGCAGTTGCAACAAACAAATGCATTCCTGGAGGGCATTCATTCTGGTCAGGCGGCCCTTCAGCTAGCTTTTCAGACTCTGGCCTCAGCACTGATGGCAGCCATTGTCCCTGTCTCTAGCCTCCCCCCAACTTCCTCCACCCAGACCCAATCCCCTGTACCCCAGCCTATCACAAGCACACCTTCAGACCAGCATGCACACATGTCAACACACAAGGGAAGCTCTGGCAAACATAAGCACCACACATCCCATAGGCACTCACGCAAGCATGACACACATGCAGACACACCAACATCCACTGCCTCCACTGTGTCCCCCTCCTCCTCGTCTCCCTCCTCCCTCCCAGTCTCGTCTACACTCACACCTGCATGCACTACATCTACAGCCACTACTTCCATCACCAGCACACCCACCACCACACCCCGCTCAAGTGCAGTCACCACCCCCACTATAATTCACACGTCCCCTGTGTCCTCTCCCAGTGTGTCTGTGACGCCACCTCCCAAGATACACAAACGCAGGCACACACCCACCCAACAGCCATCCACCTCACGACAGCCTCCAGCCCATGCACCTTCATCCAAAGTCAGCAAACGAACACCTCCTACAACCACAACGTCTTCCTCCACTCCAAACCCCCTCCAGCTACCCGTCCCAGTGTCTCCAAAAAACTTTTCCTGTCCATCCTTGACCTCTTTCCCACACCTCCCCCACCCTGTCCGTCTCCTAGGTCCCGAACTAGCACCCCAGCCACAACATCTCCGGGACCAGTGGTGCCTGTAGTCACCGGAATCTGGAGTGCACCGGCCACCAGGGCAGCCAGTGTGGCACGGAGCAACAGCACGGACAGTCCCCCCACCAAGCATCAAAAGTTGGCCAGTGCCCGGTGGGAGAGGGGGAAGACTCCAGCCACCAAAGCCGCTCCCAGGGTCCCGGTGTGAGTGTGGAGTCAGCTGCGACACCTTCCAAGGTGGGGAAGGGCCACAAGAAACCAGGAAAGTCTGGGAAGAGCAGCATGGCGGAGGAGACCGCCATCATCCCCGCTGCCCAGGAGGCCACAGCCATCATCCCCGCTGCCCAGGAGGCCACCGCCATCATCCCTGGTGGCCAGGAGGCCACAGCCATCATCCCTGCTGCCCAGGAGGCCACCGCCATCCTCCCCGCTGGGACAGAGAGGACCGCCGGCACAAGCCCCGCTGGGACAGAGAGGACCGCCAGCAGCTGAGTCACTGCAAAAGAGCCCGCCGCCTCAAGCACCACTGAACAGGTCACCGCTGCCTCAAGCACCACTGAACAGGGCACTGCCACTCCAAGCACCGCTGAACAGGGCCCTGCTGCACCGCTGAACAGGGCCATGCCGCTCCAAGCACCGCTGAACAGAGCCCGCAGCTCCAAGCACCGCTGAACAGGGCCCCGCCGCTCCAAGCACCGCTGAACAGCGCACTGCCGTTCCATGCACCGCTGAACAGGGCACCGCCACTCCAAGCACCGCTGAACAGGGCCCTGCCGCTCTAAGCACCACTGAACAGGGCCCTGCCGCTCCAAGCACCGCTGAACAGGGCACCCCCACTCCAAGCACCGCTGGACCATGAGCGCCAAGGGCACTGACGCTACTGAGTCCGTCACGAGCAGGATGAAGCACTCTTGGCACAGAGCCCCCTCCAGAACCAGTGGAGAGATACATCCACTACCTCTGTCCTTAGCAGGATGAAGCACTCTGGGCACAAGGCCCCCTCCAGAACCAGTGGAGAGATACATCCACTACCTCTGTCCTTAGCAGGATGAAGCACTCTGGGCACCATGCCCCTCCAGAACCAGTGGAGAAAGGCATCTACTACCTCTGTCCTTAGCAGGATGAAGCACTCTGGGCACAAGACTCCCTCAAGAACCAGTGAAGAGATACATCCACTACCTCTGTCCTTAGCAGGATGAAGCACTCTGGGCACAAGGCCCCCTCCAGAACCAGTGTAGAGATACATCCAGTACCTCTGCCCTGAGCAGGATGAAGCACTCTGGGCACCATGCCCCGTCCAGAACCAGTGGAGAAAGGCATCCACTACCTCTGTCCTTAGCAGGATGAAGCACTCTGGGCACAAGACCCCCTCCAGAACCAGTGGAGAGATACATCCACTACCTCTGTCCTTAGCAGGATGAAGCACTCTGGGCACCATGCCCCTTCCAGAAACAGTGGAGAAAGGCATCCACTACCTCTATCCTTAGCAGGATGAAGCACTCTGGGCACAAGGCCCCCTCCAGAACCAGTGGAGAGATACATCCACTACCTCTGTCCTTAGCAGGATGAAGCACTCTGGGCACAAGGCCCCCTCCAGAACTCTGTCCTTAACAGGATGAAGCACTCTGGGCACAAGGCCCCCTCCAGAACCAGTGGAGAGATACATCCACTACCTATGTCCTTAGCAGGATGAAGCACTCTGGGCACAAGGCCCCCTCCAGAACCAGTGGAGAGATACATCCACTACCTCTGTCCTTAGCAGGATGAAGCACTCTGGGCACCATGCCACCTCTAGAACCAGTGGAGAAAGGCATCCACTACCTCTGTCCTTAGAAGGATGAAGCACTCTGGGCACAAGGCCCCCTCCAGAACTAGTGGAGAGATACATCCACTACCTCTGTCCTTAGCAGGATGAAGCACTCTGGGCACCACGCCCCCTCCAGAACCAGTGAAGAAAGGCATCCACTACCTCTGTCCTTAGCAGGATGAAGAACTCTGGGCACAAGGCCCCCTCCAGAACCAGTGGAGAGTTACATCCACTACCTCTGTCCTTAGTAGGATGAAGCACTCTGGGCACAAGGCCCCCTCCAGAACCAGTGGAGAGATACATCCACCACCTCTGTCCTTAGCAGGATGAAGCACTCTGGGCAGCATGCCCCCTCCAGAAACAGTGGAGAAAGGCATCCACTACCTCTGTCCTTAACAGGATGAAGCACTCTGGGCACAAGGCCCCCTCCAGAACCAGTGGAGAGATACATCAACTACCTCTGTCCTCAGCAGGATGAAGCACTCTGGGCACAAGGCCCCCTCCAGAACCAGTGGAGAAAGGCATCCACTACCTCTGTCCTTAGCAGGATGAAGAACTCTGGGCACAAGGCCCCCTCCAGAACCAGTGGAGAGATACATCTACTACCTCTGTCCTTAGCAGGATGAAGCACTTTGGGCACCATGCCCCCTCCAGAACCAGTGGAAAAGGCATCCACTACCTCTGTCCTTAGCAGGATGAAGAACTCTGGGCACAAGGCCCCTTCCAGAACCAGTGGAGAGGTACATCCACTTGAGAGACTGTGGCTTTGCACTCCACAGGATGGAACAGTGGGCAACCCACCCACTGTAGAGACTTGAGAAACTGTGGCTTTGCACTCCCCAGGATTGAACAGTGGGCAACCCACCCACTGTATAGACTTGAGAGACTGTGGCTTTGCACTCCTCAGGATTGAACAGTGGGCAACCCACCCACTGCAGAGACTTGAGAGACTGTGGCTTTGCACTCCCCAGGATTGAACAGTGGGCAACCCACCCACTGTAGAGACTTGGGAGACTGCAGCTTTGCACTCCCCAGGATATGGCAGTGGGCAACCCACCCACTGTAGAGACTTGAGAGACTGTGGCTTTGCACTCCCCAGGATATGGCAGTGGGCAACCCACCCACTGTAGAGACTTGAGAGACTGTGGCTTAGCACTCCCCAGGATTGAACAGTGGGCATGTGGCCCTCTCATGGATTTGGCGTTGTGCACTCAACCGGCTGAGGTACCCCCCCTGTCCCTCCCCCTGAGGTGCCTGTTTTCTTGCTCTCTGATGCCCCTGCAGTGTTCTCTCCGTCATGTTTGGGGATCTTGTGGGCCCAGTGTTCCACGGACTTCATTGGAGCACTACCTGGAGTACTAAGCTTGGTGTATATTTTGTTTATGGTGTATATATATATTTTTGCGTACTTGATTTTAATATATTACAATGGTTACACTCATTTCCTTTTGTCTTTGCATTCCTCCGGGGAGGTTGGGGGTGTAACTATAATGTATATAAATATGTATTAGTGTGTGTGTTGTACTGGGTGAGAGTGGGGGTGGGGGTGTTGCATGTGTGTGTCCCTGTTTTTTCCCTCCCCCCTCCCCTGTGTCTTAGGTGCAGTACTCACCGTGGTCTTCGCCCCCGGCGTTCGTGCTCCTGGTAGAGGAGCAAGAAGATGAGGGCTGACAGGATGTGCAGCTCTGGTTCCATGACGTCCGGATTCCTCATGGGGTGTGTAGAGGTGAGCGTTTTCCCTTCGAAGTCGTTTCCGCCATGTTTTTATCCGTGGTGAATCCGCCCCGGAAAAGGTGGCGGATTGGTAGGTTGTGATACTGTGGGCGGTACTTTGTCTTCTGCCTGTCTTTTGGCGGTGACCGCCAAGCTGTTTGTCTGTACCGCCGTGGCGGTCAGAGTGTTAAAGTGGCTGTCTTTGTTGGCGGTTTCCGCCACGGTCGTAATTCAATTTTTTTTACCACCGGCCTGTTGGCGCTCTTACCGCCGCTTTAATACCGACTGCCAGGGTTGTAATGACCACCATACTGTTATTTACAAATGATTACCCGAAACTGAGGGAGAAACCGGTTTGGGTGGTACCAGCAGACAGATTTGTGAAGCTTTCTAAATGTCTGTGGGAAGACTTGAATACTTTGTGGAAATAGTGGTTCTAGCTGATTTGTGGGTTGAATGCAAGAGGGCAGTGGATTGGCTAAGGAGTGAACCGGAAAGGGATAGGGTTACAGGTGCACCATCATCTGAAGTGATGAAACAATATTAGAAGGTGATTGAATTCCTGAAGACGAGAATTTCTCCTAAAAATATTGATTGCCAGAGAATTGACAGGACTGTGCAAGAAACTAAAGAGTCGATACATACCTACTATGAGAGATTACTGAAAGCATTCAAAGAGTACAGTGGCAAGGAAGCAATTGAGCCGAAAGACATGTTGCACTTTGTGTTCAGGTTTGTCGAAGGATTAGTACCAGAAATAGGGCAGATGATTAAAAGTTATTTGATTTTTTGGCAGGCGAAGCCGATTGATGAGATGTTGCTGTATGCAAAATACTGTAGTAATGAGATTGAATTGAAGCAGACAAAGCTGAAGGAGAAAGCAATGGTGATGCAAATTAAGGCAGCTCAAACATGAGTGCAAGGAGCTTTGGTGCAACAGATGCTGCAGGGAACTGTCATGTTCCAACCTCAGATGAAAGGTAGGGGTCATGGAGTCAACATGACTTTTGGTCCGGATTTGAATACTGTAGTGGTTCAGAATGATATGCAGGGGATAAAACGGATGTTACTGTGTCATCTGTGTGGAAACGTGGGACACTGGGAGCGGGAGTGTCCGTTGATGGTGCAGGATGGTGTTGTTCAGCAAGGTGGTGATGTCAATACATTTCAAACTGTGAAGGTCCCTAGAATGAGAGGACTTCATCCGAATGTTCAGAACCAAGTGCAGAATTTCCAACCCATGCAGCAGGTGCAAGTGCTGCGTGCACTAGTGACACAGTTGCAACCAATGCAGCAGCAGGTTCCCATGGTACCTAGACATCAAATGCAGATACCTCAAGCCCTGATGGAACAGCAACAGATGATGCTTACTGAACAGGTCACAGATCAGAAACAAGACAGAAGTAATAACACAGTGCACCAATTCCCACTACATAGTGAGAATGAAATATACGATGAATGGATGAGCATAAGTTCAGATGAAGAGCCATGTATGCTTGCAGCGTCCTTAGAGGTAAATCAGAGAGGACCTTTTGTGAAGGGAAAAGTGATGGGTCACAGAGGGGGTCATTCTGACCCTGGCGGCCGGTGACCGCCAGGGTCACCGACCACAGGAGCACCGCCAACAGGCTGGCGGTGCTCCCGAGGGCATTCTGACCGCGGCGGTTCAGCCACGGCGAGAAAGGGTAAACCGGCGGTCTCCCGCCGGTTTACCACTGCCCTTGTGAATCCTCCATGGCTGCGGAGCGCGCTCCGCAGCCATGGGGATTCTGACACCCCCTACCGCCATCCTGTTCCTGGCGGGTCTCCCGCCAGGAACAGGATGGCGGTAGGGGGTGCCGCGGGGCCCCTGGGGGCCCCTGCAGTGCCCATGCCCATGGCATGGGCACTGCAGGGGCCCCCGTAAGAGGGCCCCGCAAAGTATTTCAGTGTCTGCTAAGCAGACACTGAAATACGCGACGGGTGCAACTGCACCCGTCGCACCCCTGCAACTACGCCGGCTCGCCGGCCCAGAGGAAATGTCTGAATGGCCGCCGCGGTCTTTTGACCGCGGTGCGGTCATTCAGCGGCGGTACCTTGGCGGACGGCCTCCGCCGTCCGCCAAGGTCAAAATGACCCCCAGAGTCTCTTTCTTGGTGGGCACAGGAGCTACACGCTCTACAGTGAGAAGTGCGGAAGTTCTGAACTTACCTCTTTCAGGCAGAACAGTTCAGGTTGTGGGGGTAGAAAACATACAGTTGACAAATCCGATCACAGACCCAGTACAGGTTGAGAAGGGCAATTAACAGGGCCTGCATAGGTTTGTAGTCTGTGACTCAAGTCCAGTATCCCTACTGGGAAAGGAATGACTGTGTAAGTCAAAATGCGCCATCAGTTGTTCAACAGCAGGAATAGAGGTTCAGACTAATAGTGACGATGAGGAAGAACAGACCACTGAAACAGCAAATGAAAATGTTAATGAAGAATACCCATTGATTGAGTTTTTTCCGATGTTTACTGTGAAATAATTGCATGCAGACTTGCAGGGAACAGTTCAGGAAAATGTGTGGGACCTGACAGGTAAAGAAGTGGGTTCCATTAAGTTAGTGGAGCCAATTAAGATCACTTTGAAACCAAATATAGTGTTTCCACAGTACAACATGGCACAAGATATTTTGATGAAAGTGGTGCAGATAATTGGAGAGTTTCTGAAACAAGGAGTTTTGAAGGAAGTGTTGAGCAGTCCATGTAATTCACCGATAATGAGCTTAAAGAAGCCGCTCGGGAAAGCATGCATTGTACAAGACTTGCGAAAAGTGAATGACATGGTGGTCAAGTGTTGTCCTGTAGTGCCACATCCAGCAGTGATACTGTTTCAGATTCCATGCGATGCAGAGTGGTTGATTTGTCACAGGCTTTCTTTTCTGTGCCTCTTCATGAGGATAGTCAGTTTCTTTTTAGTTTCAAATTCCTAGACAGAGTCTACAGCTGGTGCAGACTTCCACAAGGGTATACAAAGTTACTGTCTCTCTTCAATCAGATCCTGAAAAAAAAATATGGAGTCATTGGAGTTACTGTACCAATCGACTCTAGTGCAGTACATTCATGATTTCCTGATTGTATCCAGGGCAAGGGACGAGTGTAAGTATGACTCGATTGCCCTGTTGAATCATTTGGGAAAATTCAGAGATAAAGTGTCCCCTTTGAAATTACAGTATTGTCAGAAATCAGTGAAATACTTGGGACACCAGATTGAGAAAGGGTCAAGGAGAATCTCCAGAGAAAGGATTACAATGATACTGCAGAGAAGTCCTCCGACATCACAAAGAGATGTCAGAATGTTTCTGGGAATGGTAGGGTATTGTCGACAGTGGATTCCACATTTTTCTGAGATTGCTAAACCATTGCAGCAGCTGACACATAAGGAAGTTACAGACCCTAGTACATTAGATGAGGATCAGATGAAAGCGTTTACTGAGTTGAAAGAGTTTGTGCAGAGCTCCAGCGTTGGGAATGCCTGTTTACACAAACCCATTCACATTGTTTTGTCATGAACGTGATGCTTGTTCTTTGTCTGTTTTGACACAGGTCCATGGAGGTGCTTATCGCCCAGTAGCCTATTTTTCAGTTACCTTGGACCCAGTCGTAGCAGCTTTACCAGGTTGTCTGTGTGCAGTTGCCGCAGTTGGTCAAAGCCTTTCTCAATGTTAGGGAATAGTGATAGGATACCCTTTGATAGTAATGGTACCACACTCTGTTGAGATTTTACTGACAAGGACAAAAACACAGTATTTGACTGGTGCAAGACTGACTAGGTATGAGACAAGCATATTAGGTGCTCCGAATGTAACATTGAAAAGATGTACAGTGTTGAACCCAGCAACATTACTTCCAAGTGATACTGTTGAAATTGAAAAAGAGGAAGATATTTAACATGATTGTCTTGAGGTAACTGAACTGCATACAAAACTAAGGCCTGATATCAGAGATACTCAACTGGAGGAAAAAGAACAATTGTTATTGTTGATGGCTCATGTCTCAGAGATGGTACAGGGACATTGAGAGCAGGACATGGTGTATTCACAATCACAGGCACATTAGTAGCTTCCTGGCTTCGAGGTGTATATTCTGCACAAGTGGCAGAATTGGTAGCTCTTACTAGGGCATGCCATGTTTCTGCAAGACTGAGAGTCACAATCTATACTGACAGCCAATATGGATTTGGAATTGTTCATGATTTTGGTAAATTGTAGTCGCAAAGAGGGTTTCTGACCTCTACTGGTACACCAGCGAAAAATGGCGACAAGATAAAAGAATTGCTGTATGCAATACAGTTACCTGAAGAAACTGCCATGGTAAAATGCAGTGCACATCAAAAGACACAGGATTACATCTCATTGGGAAATGGGTATGGAGATCAAGTCGCAATGTTTTGTGCATTGAACTGTATATCGTTTAAAGAAAAGTGGGAACTGATGACAGAAGATGACAATACATGTACAAGTTTTGCATTAAAAGTGATTGATACTTTAGAAGAGTTGAAAACATTGCAGAGTAATGTTGACAAGGAAAAAAAAAACGACTCTGAGTAAAATACAAATGTATCTAAAGACCTGATGAAATTTGGGTTTCTGAAGAAGGACAGATGGTTCTGGCCAATAATTTATTGTCCCAAATGGCCAGGTACTACCACGGACAGGCACATATTGGAAGGGATGCCATGGTTGGATTGTCAAAATTAACTGGTTTAACCCTAAATTCAGGCAAGCAGCGGAGGCATTATATCGTCGCTCTATTGTTTGTCAGAAACTAAAAGTGGGAAAAGGGACAGTTGTGAATTTGAACCACATTGGAAGAGCGGGAGGGCCATTTGGCAGAATGCAACTGGATTTTATTGAAATGCCTGCGCGTGGAGGTTTGATGTACGTGTTGGTGATTGTGTGTGTCTTTATTCACTGGATTGAAGCATATCCACAAGAAGAAATGACAGTCTCACAGTAGCAAAGCTGTTGCTTAGGGAGTTGATACCACGTTTCGGGTTTCCGATCTCTTTAGAATCAGATAGGGGGACTCACTACAATAACAAGCTGATTAAACTATTATGTGCAGCACTAAACATCAAGCAAAAGTTGCATTGTAGCTATCGCCCTGAAGCATCAGGACTAGTGGAACAGATGAATTGTACCTTGAAATAAAGAATTGCACAGATGTGTGCAACTACGAATCTGAAATGGCCAGATGCATTGCCTTTGGTGTTGATGTCAATGAGAAACACACCTGACAGGAAGACAGGGCTATCGCCTCATGAAATCCTCATGGGCACAGCAATGAGATTACCAACAGTTCCAGCCAATGCACTTGTCAATATTGCAGATGATATGGTGTTGGACTACTGCAAGGGTCTGGCTGATATGGTTCATCTTTCTCTCAGCAGGTGCAGACCACCACCCTGCCACCCTTCTACGATCCAGGTCACAATCTGAGAGCTGGAAACTGGGTTGTTGTTAAAAAAGCACATTTGTAAGCGCGTTGGAGGGGTCCCTACCAGGTGGTGCTAACAACTTCAACAGCTGTGAAGTGTGCAGGACTCCCGAACTGGATACACACAAGTCATACAAAGAGAGTGGTAAGTCCACCATAGCATGAAGAAATGTTGTTGAGAGCACCAACAACAGGTAAACAGATCACTGCACCTGAGCCAGAAAAAGAGCCAACAGAGCCTGAAACTGAACCAGAGTTTGTGGAGGATGGTTTTTATTAACCCTCTAAGAGACAAGAGTGAAGAATTGCAGGAGGGTATGCAAGAGCCTATCCCGACCGATACAGCAGGAGAGCCTAGCTCAGCAGAGGTTCTCCCAGAAGCAGACGGCGCTGGAAAGCAGACAGAGCAAGTGCCAGACCAAGAGGGTGAAAGAGTTGAAACGGATCAAAGTCAAGGTGATTCTACTCCTCCTCAGCCCGTTGCAGGTCCATCAAGATAAAACACTGTTGGACTTTTGCTTATGCAGGGTCATCCCCAGACTTTTTTGCCTCCTGCCTCCTATTTTTTTCTGACATGTTGCTGTTGGCTTTTCAACTCTGAGCCCTTTACCACTGCTAACCAGTGCTAAAGTGCATATGCTCTCCTGTTTAAATTGTATGTAAGTGGTTTATCCATGATTGGCATATTTGATTTACTAGTAAGTCCCTAGTAAGGGGCACTAGAGGTGCCAGGGCCTGTAAATCAAATGCTACTAGTGGGCCTGCAGCACTGGTTGTGCCACCCTCATAAGTAGCTCTGTAATCATGTCTCAGACCTGCCACTGCAGTGTCTGTATGTGTATTTTTACACTGTAAATTCGACTTGGCAAGTGTACCCACTTGCCAGGCCTAAACCTTCCCTTTCTTTACATGTAAGGCACCCCTAAGATAGGCCCTAGGTAGCCCCAAGGGCAGGGTGCAGTGTATGGATAAGGTAGGACATATAGTAATGTGGTTTATATGTCCTGACAGTGAAATACTGCCAATTTCGTTTTCACTGTTGCAAGGTCTGTCTCTCTCTCATAGGATAATATGGGGGCTACCTTTAAATATGATTAAAGTGTAGATTCCCCTAGAGAGTAGATGGACATGTGGAGTTTGGGATCCCTGAACTCACAATTTAAAAATACATCTTTTAGTAAAGTTGATTTTAAGATTGTGCGTGTGGAAATGCCACTTTTAGAAAGTGAGCAGTTTCTTGCTTAAACCATTCTGTGACTCTGCCTTGTTTGTGGATTCCCTGTCTGGGTCAGTTTGACAGTTGGGTTGTTTTTCACCTCACACCAGACAGTGACACAAAGGGAGCTGGGGTGTGATCTGCATTTCCTGATTAGCTATCTCTGCTAGGAGGGAGGGGTGGAGTGGTCACTCTCATCTGAAAGGACTGTGCCTGCCTCTGACAATGCTGTCTCCAGCCCCCTGGTGTGTGTCTGAGGCCTTGCCTGGGCAAGGCAGGATTTCACAAGAAGGTGTGAGTCCCCTTTGAAGAAAGGTGACTTCAAAGACTAAAATGGGTATAAGAAGGGCACCCAAACTTACAAACTTTAGAAACACTTCTGGAACCAAGAGGAACCTCTGCCTGGAGAAGAGCTGATAGCTGAGGAAAAACGTGCTGCCCTGCCTGTGACTGTGCTTTGTGGAGCTTTCCTGCAGTGCTGCTTCTGCCAGAGTAAGAGGGCAAAGACTGGACTTTGTGTGCCTTCCATCTTGAAGAAGAAATCTCCAAGGGCTTGATGTAGAGCTTGCCTCCTGTTGTTGAAGTCTCAGGGATAGCAAAGACTTCTTCCTGCCAGCACCTGGAGTCTCTGGAGAGACCCCTACTCTGCTCTGTGGTGCCCTTCCAGTCCCTGGGACCCTGAAAGGAGAGGCTGGCAGCCTAAGGACAAAAATACACGCACCGAGCGCCGTGCGGAGAAAAGATCGACGCGAATCCGATCGCGGCTGAGAAAACGACGCGACGCCGGCTCCGCAGCTGAGAAACGACGCCGCAGGAAACGCGACCGGAGAATCGACGCCCGGAGCAGGAGAAACGACGCGCAGCATCGCTGACGAAGGCTGAGAGATCGCAACCTGCGCCGCGGGACTTTCGGACCGTCGCGTGGCTGGCTTTTTCGACGCGCATCGCCGTGCCGAGTTGTTTTCGACGCATATACCCGTGCAGGGTTATTTTCGACGCACACCGCCCGTGCGGGGTTATTTTTGACGCAAACCAGGTACATTTACACGCTAGCAGCGCTAGTGTGTTGTTACAACTACCTAAAGACTCTTTTTATTTTAAACCTTTAAAAAATCATAACTTGACTTGTGTATGTTGGATTTTTGTCGTTTTGGTCTTGTTTTGTCTAGATAAATATTTCCTATTTTTCTAAACTGGTGTTGTGTCATTTTGTAGTGTTTTCATTAAGTTACTGTGTGTGTTGGTACAAATACTTTACGCCCAGCACTCTGAGGTTAAGCCTACTGCTCTGCCAAGCTACCAAGGGGGTAAGCAGGGGTTAGCTGAGGGTGATTCTCTTTTATCCTAACTAGAGTGAGGGTCCTTGCTTGAACAGGGGGTAACCTGACTGTCAACCAGAGACCCCATTTCTAACATTGGTGGCAGCGGTGGGATCATTGCGCTTTGAAGGCGCTTTTCTTTTGCTAACAGAGAAATCACCGCCGCAGCCCGAGCTTGTGGATGTGCTCTAGCGCTTTGAAGGCGCTTTTCTTTCGTGCAGGGAAATCACCGCCGCAGCCCGGGATTTAAAATGTGTGCTAGCGCTCTGAAAAGCGCTCTCCTGCTGTTTGGGATCACCGCCGCAGCCGGGTTTTCAAGTTATTGCCGAGCGCGAGGATCGCGCTCAGCTCAGTGCCCCCGGGGCACAAGAAACCCCTTTTCAAAGTAACGAGGAGCAAGCCTGCTCCTAGCGGTGCCCCCGGGGTAGGGATCGCTCCAAGGAGCGCCCCCGGGGCACCGGCCGGCCCGACCTGGTGCCGGTGTTGCCATCGGAGCAGGAGGGAGAGGAGGACACCTCTCCCTCCCCTGCTCCAGCCCCGGAGGGCTCGCTTTGCAGTGCGCGGCCGGGGAGACAGCCTCATCGGAGGCTCGCCCCCGCCGCCAACTCTCTTGTGGGCCCCCTCGTGGGCCCGAGGCCATCACAGAGGGGTCTCCCCTGCTGCAAGGGCCAGCGGAGGCCCCGGGAGACCCCAGGAGTTTGCGGGCCCCCAGAGGGGCCTGTTCGCAGAGTGGAGGGGGTGCGTGGCGCCCCCCTCCAGATCCTCAGGATTTCCCTGACCTTGGCCCCCCACAGGAGGGCCGGTGGAGGCCCGGGGGGCCCCCAGTGATTACGGGTCCCAGGAGGGGCCCGTCAGGAACGCTGAGAGGGTGCGTGCCGCCCCTCTTTGGCCCAAATATGCACAGGAGGCCCCCGTTTTGCGCAGAGGAGCGCCGGGGGCCCCATTGGTTGTTTAGGCACTGGAAGTGCCGCCCCATTATTCGTTTTAGGCACTGGAGGTGCCTTTTCATCATTTTTCACGTACTTTAAAACGGACTAATGTAACGTTGATTTAAAGTTCTTTTTACAGACTTTGTAATTATGTTATATTGCCTGCCTGTCCTATGATGTGTTTACATATGTGTGCACATGTTCCTTTTATGGGCATGACTTGCTAATATGTTTGCTTAACTTGCCATAGGTTTTCTAATGTTCCTACTATGGGCGTTTTATGATATTCTTATGACAAGTGTGCTAATGTGATAACGTGTTTCCTGACTACTGCTTATGTTGCAGAATACTGAGTAACCTGTGTGTTATGTGTGACTACTGCTAGTTTGCAGAGTAACTAATGTGTAACGTTCTGACAACTGCTAAGGTAGCAGGATAGTACTGTTATGTGATGTTGGTCTGATAATTACGTTGTGTACAATACAGGATATTTTCATATAATCTAGTGTTGTGTTTCCTTGGTGGTGGGAATATTGCGTCACATGTATGTGTGTGTTGTGCAGACGCTTTACGCCTTGCCTCCGGGTTAAGCCTGACTGCTCGTGCCATGCTACCAAGGGGGTGAGCAGGGGTTATCTTGGACGTGTAACTCCCTTGCCCTGACTAGAGTGGGTAAGTTCTGCCTGGCTGAGGTGCATACCCTAGCCAACCAGAAACCCCATTTCTAACAAACACCATAGAGAAAGAGAAAGAGAAGAGTCCAATCTTGAGAAGAATATTGACAGAAAGAACAAGAAAGGGAGATAATTGGCCTGAATCGCAGATTAGGAAGAAGAAGAAATGGGTCATAAATAAAACAATAGAAGAAGAAGTTGACACTACAAGCAAAGATGAATTAAGTGAAGGAGAATTAAGTGGTGCCCGAAGGTTGAAAAAAAGAGAATAGCAAGTCGTTACACAGGTCCTGAATGGGCATATGCAACTACCAATGAATGGCAACACAAGTTTATGTCTTTTTGCTTTGATAGAGAAGTTCCAAGTCAATATTTTGATGTAACCTGAAGGTGATCGAGAAGCTGAATTGTTGAACTAATCTGAAAAAATAAAACGTCAGAAAGAGATTGTTGAAAATAAAACTGAAAAGAGACATTGATAACCAGATTTGACAATTGAAAAACCGGATGTGACAAGCTACTAATCGATTTTTGACAAAGAAAAAGGGGTTCCTGGATGTGAAACTGAACTTTGAGAAGATAATTTTTTCCTTATTTTTTTATTTTTATTGCATTTTATCCAAGAGTTACTTCTGATCTCTGAATCTTTGTAGAACATGGCTGAGCTAAATAATCAAGATAGAAATATTAGGCGCTGTAGATACATAAGCATTGGATTGGCAGTTATGCGTGGAATAATGTTTATAATAATGATTATGGGAATATCTGTCCATGATTTGAAAAGAGCTGCTATTACTTCTGCTCCTGAAACTACTACTCTAACAGCTTTAGAGAGGTTTAAGTTAGATGAGAAATACCTGCATGATTATACTAATGTTCAATGAGAGCTTTCTTCTAACGTTTTATATCGATTGTTAAGTGAGTACGTTGAGACAATGGATGCGAGGAATTGTCTTGTGTGTACGAAAATTCCTTCATCAGTAGAGGGAGAAGTTACGTACCATAGTCTTCCCTTAACCTATGGAATAAGCTGTAGTTTGCTACTAACAAGATTCTATAACCAAGAGTACACTCAGTATTTTTATTCAAATCACGACGTAGTGTTTTCATTTGTTCCTATTATTAGATACATGAGTAAGGTGGCTAAAGAACATGAAATAGTACTAGTTAGAGGATTCTTTGAACCAACTCTAACTTTTTAAACTGCATACGCACACAGAAACAACTTGACAGGCTTGCTCACACCTTTAGAAAAAAGCTTTATAGGGCATACTGATGATAGGAGGAAGGCATTGAAAGAGAAGTTAGAAAAGGGTTTAGAGAAAAGAACTTATACAAATGATTATGCTTACACCGCTATTAAAATGCAAGGGAAATTAGAATTGGATGCATTACATGTAGGAAAGCTTTGTAAATATATATAGGCTAAAATCACGCACTGACACTATTTTTGGGAACGAGTGAATGTAGGCATGTGTTTTTGCTTCAGAGTAAATGGACTTTTATGCTGAATGGTCAGGACCCTGCGATTCCTGCAATCTACTATATTTGTGGACTTAATACTTATTACTGTCTTCCTAGAGAATGGTATGGGACATGTTATTTGGGAATAGTTTTCCCTAAAATATAATGGTAGGTGACTTAAAGAAATTTCTGAAATTGATCAAATTACATCATAAGCGACAGAGGAGGGAAACCTCTTCCGTAATTGTGGGAGATATCTTTGGGAGTCATTTTAAATTCAATCAAAATACGAAAGTTGTCTACTATTGTGGATAACATGCTGACAAATTTTACAGGGGCAATACTCCTGTAAGACACTGAATTAGCTGCGGATAGAGCTATGACGCTTCAAAATAGGCTTGCTTTAGACATTCTTTTAGCGAAAGACGGCGGAGTCTGTAAAATGATTAATGCTAGGCATTGTTGTTCGTATATTCCGAACAATGATAAGGAGATAAGAGACTTACTCGCTAACTTAACTAATTCTAGTAAGGATTTGAAAGAATTGAAGGAACCAGGTGTTTGGGAAAAGGATTTGCTTCAGTGGGTAATTGGCTTAGTCAAATGTGGGATGGGGTATTATTCAAAGTCATACAAGGAATATTAATTGTGATTGCTTGCATAGTAGGATTATGGGGTGCATGTATATTATATCAAAGGATAAAATTGAAAAGATCTAAAAATCAGAGGAGGGAAGAACGAAACAGGGAAAGAATGTATAGGAAAGTCTTGAGAAGGTAGCAACATACAGCTGAGATAGAATTGTGAAATGTGGGCAAAGAAAGGTGTGTTGACATTTAGTCATCAGAGGAGGGACTGCTGATGCAGATATGCTAATTAGAAATTATTAATGAATGTTTAGGTGTTCTGATTGATGAAAAGTTTGTAGAGAAATTAATGGTAGAGAAAATAAAGTGCACGTTTGAAAATGTGACCATGGGGTGTGGCAGCCACTTATACGAAGTTGTACTAAAATAACTAAAAATGTGTGAAATAATGAAAATATGTAAGAATAATGTAGTAATATGTCAAATTGAGATTTATAATCTATGTTTTGCATTAATTTGTAAAATTAACTTAGCTGAGGTTATGGCCTAGTCCTTTCCAGGCCTCACACAAGAAGCTGAATTCCTAGCACGCTGCAGAGAAGCTGGTGCATAACCCGACTTTTTGAGCCACCCGATGTTAAAGACTCTTAGCTAGAATTTTCTGCAATGTACAGACGGATAGGAGATGATGAAGACAATTTGATACAATTATGTGTAGAGTAGGCTAAATGTACTTTCCTAGGACTTGAACAATGAGAGCACTGACTGAAGAGGAACATGCAACATTTTCGATACCTGAAGAGGCGGATGATGAGGACATCATACTGGGGACCAATCCATGAAATGAGAAAGAAGAAATATTGGAACTCATAGATTTGAAAAATTTATATTATAGGTTAGAGTCATATCTGCTGACAGACTGAACTAGGGAGATGGACCGGAAAACTCTAATAAAAAGTCATGACAAGGGGCTAAAACTTCAGATGCGAGTGGAGAATTGATGACGTCAGGAGACGCGGTTCGAGATTCTGTCATTGGGCTCATACTCTTGAAAGCCTGATGCGTTGCTGATCTACTGATGACCTGAAGACAAAGACTAACTGTTGCTGATCCATTCCGTGGTTAGGTAGCTATGACAATGTGACTGATTAACTTTGTGCCTTTCTTCTAGGTACCAACTGTGCTGTTTTATAGTCTTCATCATAGTTAGATGTTTTCCAAATTCATGTTTTCTAAATTGTTTTGCATGAAGCCCCACACGCCAATGCTGATCTCGGTTAGGTAGGCTTCTGATGGGTGATGTTCGACAGTGACAAATGACTGACGGGCTGCTTGCTGAACTCTGCTACTAATGTCGTTGTATTCATCTTTATTGGCCTATGTTGAAGCATTTAAGCATATATTTTCTCAAGTTTCGATTAGTTAATAATACTGATGGTCACTAATGAACTAATTCTGTGTGGATTGAATAAGGTTTGACCTAACTTGATGACTTAGCATTGTAACTAATAGGGAAATAAAATTGATAAAACGCATAATTGAGTTGTGATTATTCATGAAATTAGCACGATTGTCTCATGCTTAATGATTCTCATAGTGGTTATTGATTGATTACATTGATAGTTGCTGTTCATCGATTACTACATAGCTAGGATACTCCATGCGATCCAAAAGGTTCATCAGCCTATACGCGTCCCCTTGTAAGTTTACTTACTAAGGACCAGGCGTGCTAGCACCTCCGAGTTCCCAACGCGTTTCTCCCAGTGCTCAAGGGAAGGCAGAGCGAGTCGAGGACAACACTTTGCTCCTGGGCACTAAAGTAGCGGCAGGATTGAAGTGCTCAGCATGCACTTCTTTCTTGGTGTCGCTGAGAATCCCCCAAGAAAAAACCAATGCTAGAAACAGGAGCTCTCACCATGCGCTCCAGGGGGAGCCACTTATAGAGCTCCCAGGCAAACCGATTGTATTGCTAAATGGGGGCACCACAGCTCTCCTAATGTGCTTAGCGAGGGGGCAAACAGAGCAGAAGAAGGCAAAGCAACGAAGCAGAACCACCACATATAGCACTCCCTGTGCACTAATAGAATAAGTTAATGAAGGGAGAGTGAGCTGGTTGGGATACGCTCAGTGTCTCATGGCCATCTCCAGGAGAACCCTTCCAGTTAAGACAAAGGTAGGCAGGCCAGCACGTCACTATGGCAGTTACTTTTGGTAGTCCCTCTGGGGTTTTAGCCCTCCAAAAACCAGGGGCCAGCTGGCAGCTGGGCAACACGGAGAAAAGCAATCCTGAGTAGTCCTTTTGGCCACCCAGCAGACACTAGGCAGCAGGGCAACACGCAGAAGAGCAATTTAGATGAGTTATTTTTGTAGTCCAGAAGTCCCTCTGGCAGAGATTCACTCCCAGTCCTAAAAGTGTTCTAAAAATCAGGGGCAAGCCCCTTGTACTTATACTCATTTTGTGCAGCTTCCACAAAAAGAGGAAAGGGGGTTCCAACCAGCCCTAACCGGTTTCAGGAATGCTCCCTGTTGGACCTGGCCCTTTTACAGGGTCATTCCCCAAACGTTTTGCCTTTTTCCTCCTTATTTTTCCCTTGTTGGCTGACGTTATGACTCTGAGCACTTTTTCACTGCTAATCAGTGCTAAAGTGCATGTGCTCTCCCTTGTAAACTTGGTATGACTGGCTTATATCTAATAGGCATATTTAATTTACCTATAAGTCCCTTGTAAAGTGGTATCCCTGTACCCAGGGCCTGTAAATTATATTCTACTATTGGGCCTGCAGTGTTGCTTGCGCCACCCACTGAAATAGCCTTTAAAACCTGTCCCAGGCCTGTGTGCGCAGTTTTCTACCATAGGGACTTGGCATCTAAATATACTTACCAGGCCCAGAACTCCCCTTTTCCTACATGTAAGTCACCCCGAGGTAGGCCCTAGCTAGCCCTATGGGCAGGGTGGCATGTATGTAGAGGACAGGACATGTGCCTAGTAATTTGGCCTGTTCTGGTAGTGACAAACAGCCTATTTGGTTTTCACTGTTGTGAGTGCTGCCTTCTCATAGGATTGCATTGGAAATACCCTGCCTTATGTGTAAGGGGTACTGTCTGATTTATGAGGGGTAGCGTAGGCATGTTTGGTATGGGTGTAATGGTAGTGAGAAATGCTGCTTACTGCTGTAGGTGATTTTTTTTATTATCATTACAGATATCCCACTTCTAGGAAGTCAGCATTTCTCTGTGCTTTTGAATCTGGTGTTTTGCAGCTTGACTCCAATCCACGTCTGGGCAGAGTGACAGTTGGGCTTTTGTGCATACTTTTCAGGCAGCCTGTACACAGGGAGGGTGGAGGTGTCACAGAGGTGCATCTACATACTGAATAGTCTTCTTGGGCTGAGAAGGGAGAGGCGGGGCACACCTACATTTGTAAAGGCTGTGCCCTGGCCTCACACAATAGGGTCGTTTACCACCAACTGATGTTTGGAGCCTGTGCTGGAGGAGAGAGGGGACACTCCTAGAACCAGTTGTAAATGGTTGAAACCCCCTCTCCTCCTCATTCAAAATGCTTTGCAGAACTGAGTAAAAGTACAGGAGAATTTTTCCCACAATTTAGACTTGAAGAGACTTACTTGGAACTGGACACAGGACGCTGCTGAATAGGACTCACCGGGACCCACCTTGGACTACTGCTGCTGTGCTGACCTATGACCTGCCTGGTCCCTAGGAGGAACTGCCACCATCTGCATCCCATGTGCTGCCTGCTGTTGGGCCTTCTATCCCTGTGCTTCTCCCCTCTCTTGTCTCCAGGGGCAGGGTGCTGTGGCCCCTGTCCCTGCAACTAACCACAGCACTGGGAGTGCTTCATTTTTCACCTAAAGCACCTTACTAGCACCTGTGGGGGGACGTTACGCGCTTTAGAGGAGCGCGTTGTGGTAACGAAGGATCACTGCCACAACCTGGGTATAGCGCACTGAAAATCCCTTGTCACTGTCCAGAATCACTGCTGCAGCCTGGATGGACTGCCCTTATCAAGCGCGAGTGACACGCTGTCCCTGGGACCCCCGGGGCACTGCCAGGTAAAGATTGGAGCAAGTGTGCTCCGGATAGTGCCCCCGGGGCGAAGAGCACTGAAGTCAGTGCCCCCGGGGCACGATCAGGCACCTGTTTCTGGTGCATCACCGCCATGGCCCGGCCCACAGAGGAGTGAGGAGCCATGTCTCCCCAAAGGCAGCCTGACCTCGAGGACGCGGTCGCAGGCTCTTGATCCCCGCTGAGGAAGGGCCCGCATTTAAGAGTCCACAAGATTATTGCAGCCCCCGAGAGGAGTGCAGGGCTGCAACCTTTTCTCCAGTCTCCCTGATGCTTGCGGGTGGAGCAGGATCCTTGCCGGGGTCCCCACTTGTTAACTGGGGCATTGTTGTGCCCCCCCCCTTGTTGGAGGGCCAGTGGAGGCCCGGGGGGCCCCCAGAGATCGCGAGCTCCAGGAAGGGCCCGTAATAAAACCGGAGGGGGTGCGTGTCACCCACCTCCTCCCCTGAGCAGTCAGGCTTAACTTAGAAGGCAATGTGTAAAGTATTTGTTTAATAAATCATGCAATAACACAGTATAACACCACAAAAATACACCACACAGTGTTTAGAAAAATATATAATATTTATCTGATAAGATGCAGGTCAAAACGATCAAGTTTCAATAAGTATACACTGAAATAGCACTGTAAAAAATGATATACATTTTTTTAAAAGCAACAAGTGCCTCTTGCAAGCACAAAGTACCTGGTTTGCGTTCAAATTTTCCGCAAGGGACCGTAGAGGAGGAGTTGCGTGGAAAACAGGGAGGTGTGCATCGATTTTTTCCGGCGCATACAGACGATACGTCTTTGATTTTCCATGCAGAGCAGGCTTTGCGTCGCTTTCTGGCGCAGAGACTGGGATCCTCTTCAGGTTGCAGGGTTTTCGGACGCCCCAGGGACAATGCGTTGAAATCCTGGGCATGCAGGACAAACTCACATGGGTTGCATCAATCTGGTGGGCATTGTGGGGAAATTTCTACCACACGGCAGGCGCTGCATTGATTCCTCTCAGGAAGTCGGGCTTGGTTGTTCTGGTTCGGCTTTGCGTCAATCCAGTGGGCCGTGCGTCGAAGTTCCGGTCGCAACGCTGGTACTGCGTCGATCGACTCCTTACGAAGTCGGGCTGCATCGTTCCGTTTCTGTGTGCGGTGATTTTCTCACCTCAAGGCAGGCTGTGTATCGTTTCTTACAGGCTGTGCGTCAATTTTAGTCACACAGGAGTTCTTTTGCAGAGATGAAGTCTTTTTGGTCCTGAGACTTCAGGGAACAGGAGGCAAGCTCTATCCAAGCCCTTGGAGAGTACTTCTCAGCAGAGCCAAAGGACAGCAAGGCAGCAGGGCAACAGCGGGGCAGCAGTCCTTTGCAGAAAAGCAGTCCAGGTGAGTCCTTTGGGCAGCCAGGCAGTTCTTCTTGGCAGGTTGCAGGTTCTAGTTCAGGGTTTCTTCTCCAGGAAGTGTCTGAAATAGAAGTGTCTACCTCAGAAGTGTCTAAGTTGGTAGGGTCAGAGACCATGCTTAAATACCCAATTGTGTCTTTGAAGTGGGGGGAGACTTCAAAGAGTGGCTTAGAATTACACAAGGTCCCCTTTCTGTTCCATCCTGTCTGCCGGGATCCCAGTAGGGGGTGTGACAGTCCTTTGTGTGAGGGCAGGCTACTGTCCTTTGACATGTAAGTGTCAGGCCCTCCACCCTCCCAGCTCAGGAAGACCCATTCAATATGCAGATGTGATTAAGTGTGACTGAGCATCCTGTGTTTGGGGTTGTCTGAGTGAACGCACAGGGGAGCTGTCAACTAAACCTAGCCAGAGGTAGATTGGAAGGCACAGAAGGATTTAAGTGTAGAGAAATGCTAAATTCTAAAATAGTAATATAAATCCAACTTCACCATTAAGCAGGATTTTGTATCACCATTCTGGCCATACTAAATATGACCTGGCTACTCCTTTCAGATCAGGATCTACCACTCAAACAGTATATGAGGGTAGCCCTAATGGTATCCTATGAAAGGAGAGGCCTCACAGCAGTGTAAAACTAATTTAGGAGTTTTACACTACCAGGACATGTAGAACACACATGTTCATGTCCTGCCTTTTACCTACATAACACCCTGCCCTAAGGGCTACCTAGGGCCTACCTTAGGGGTGACATATGTAGAAAAAAGAGGCGTTTAAGGCTTGGCAATTACTTTTAAATGCCAAGCCAAAGTGGCAGTGAAACTGCACACACAGGCCTTGCAGTGGCAGGCCTGAGGCATGGTTCAGGGCTACTTATGTGGGTGGCACAAACAGTGCTGCAGCCCACTAGTAGCATTTAATTTACAGGCCCTGGGCACATGTAGTGCACTTGACTAGGGACTTACAAGTAAATTAAATAAGCCAATTGGGTATGAGCCAATGTCACCATGTTTTAGGGAGAGAGTATATGCACTTCAGCAATGATTAGCAGTGGTAAGGTGGACAAAGTCCTATAGCCAGCACAAATGAGGTCAGAAAGAGAGGAGGAGGAAGACAAAGGCCATTTCCAACATATCCCCCTTCCAGCCTAAAGCCAGAGTAGGCAAATCAACACTCTGATGGACTTCCCTGCTTAAGGCGATAGAACATGAACAATGGCCCACTACTGCAGTGGCACTTGCCAGTTCTACGCCTTTCTGAACTCAGTGAGGATCCTCTGTCTATACTCTCTGGGGCCACTGAACTAACCCATGGGGAACCCTTCTCCTCATCTGAGGACCCCATCTGTGAAGCTCCTAACTTTAATTTGCTCACAGATGCAGACAGTACCACCATGGCCAACAAAGTGATGTGGCCCGTTCCACCCATTGGGTCTGACTTCTGTCCCCAACTCAGGGAAAAATCTGTCCACAAGGACAGCAACCAAAAGATGCCACTGACAGCTGTCAGTGTCAGAAGCCAGGCCCCAGAACATCCACTGCTAAGCACAGACCCTGAGTGGGCCTTTGGATGAGCTTCTCCTCCAGCTGGGGGGCTGGTAGAGAGCTCGCAAGGGGTGCCTGAGGCATCTCAGAATGGCAGTCAGTAGCCCCAGGGGTCTTGCACCCTTTCTCCATTCTACCTCCCACCAGTTAAGGTGTGGTACCCTGACAATGGTCCCCCAGCCCAGGGTCTGTACCCTGAGGCTGCACATGGGACAAGGGTGAGTCCTTCCTCACTTTGCCCCTCCCTCTGGACTTCTGTGGTCTCTGAGGAGTGGTACTGCCAGACAAATGAACTGTTAGGGGGCCCTTAGGGGTCACCCCTCTCAGCTCACCTGACACTGGGGCGCTCCAATTAGGGGACGGTCTCTCAGGGCAGACTAGGTTCCCCTGCTTGGGTCCCCTATGGAAACAGTCCAAGCACTGGGGCTGGAAATAAGGCATCTTGGGCCTTTGCCCACCCCAACCTCTCCTCCTACCTTTAGAAAGGACATGGGACCCTTTTCCCCCCATACCATTATGGGACCTATCTGGGTCACTGTGTACCTCCCCCCTACTCTGTTGAGGGGAACCTAAACCACTCTCCTTAGGATCACTCCCAAATGCCTTTTCAGACACTCTGCTACTCACCCAGAGGTCTGCCTCCTTTTCAAGTTCCCTGGGGTTAGAGAACTTACAATCAACCAAGTGCTGGCATAGCCCTGGAAAACAGAGACTGAACATGTGCTCTCTGGCCATCAAATTGTACAGCCCCTCAAAAGTGCCTACCATACTACCCTTCACCCAGCCATCCAGTGCCTTGCAAAAGTGTCCCACAAAATCCCCCCATGACTGGTGAGGCAGTTTCCTACTGCCCTTGAATCTCAACCTGCACTCCTCTGGGGTGAAGCCATATCTCTTGACAAGGGTGTCCTTCATGGTTGGATACCTCAATCTGTCTCTCTCATCTAGGGCCAGAAGGTCATCCCTCCTATTGTCAAGTATATGCCATTATAGGATAGCCCCCTGTCCTCCTCAGTGATCCTGTGCGCTACTAGGGTGACCTCATACACCTCAAACCACTTGTCTATGTCCTCCCCCTCTCTGAAGTCAGGTACCAAATCTCTGGGTAGGATGACCTATTTCTCAGCACTGGACATTGTAGGTTTGCTGCCACCACTGGACTCTATTTGCTGTGCTTTTAAGTCCAGTTCATTCAGACCTAGATCATGAGCCAACAAGATTTTTCTTTCTGCTAAAGCCCTCTCAGCCCTTCTCTCCTCTGCCCGGGCTTTGTCAGCCTCAGCTCTTCTCTCCTCTGTAGCCAGTTGAGCTAGCTGCAGCCTCAGGTCCCTCTTAGCCTGTCTGTCCCTCAGCTCCTCAGGGGAGAGGGCACAGGAGGAGACACTGCTTCCCGCATATGATCTAGTAAGGGACTCACTCTCTATGGGTTCCCTTCTTTCTTCTGGAGCCACTCCTGAGTCCCTTTTCTCCTCCTCCCCATTACCCTTCTCAGGGCCATCACTCCTTTGGTTCTTTGCTGCCTGTTCCTATTCCCAGTGTGCTTCCTCAAAGACTACAAAGGCATCCTGCAGTTGCTGCTTAGTGGATCTCTTTGACACAGTCAGTCTTCTATCTTTGTAAAGCTCCCTCAACTCAGCCTTGGTGAGAGTTTCAATGGGGACAAGGTCTGACCCGTCGTAGCTTTCTGTGAAGCTAGAATCCATTTCCAAACTGTTCTAAGGTATCACAGGCACAACACAAAGTTACAAGTTTACGAAGGAGAGGTAGGATTCAAATTTGAAAAATGATCAATAGAGAGAAAAAAGGAGAAAGCAACTCTTTAACCTTTAACTGTGGGTAGGTAGTGTACACATAGCTATTGTATGTCACTGCACAAATACAAGTCCTATCCTCACCGCTGATCACCAATGTTAGAAATGGGGTCTTTGGTTGGCAGTCAGGTTACCCCCTGTCCAAGCAAGGACCCTCCCTCTAGTAAGGGTAAGTCACACACAATCCAAATTATCCTGTGCCCACCCTCTGGTAGCTTGGCACTGAGCAGTCAGGCTTAACTTAGAAGGCAATGTGTAAAGTATTTGTGCAATAAATCATGCAATAACACAGTATAGCATCACAAAAATACACCACACAGTGTATAGAAAAATATATCAAATTTATCTGATAAGATGCAGGTCAAAACAATCAAGTTTTAAGTATACGTTGAACTATCACTGTAAAAAAAATATATAAAAGTATCTTTATTCTTTTAAAAAACAACAAGTGTCTCTTGCAAGCACAAAGTACCTGGTTTGCGTTCAAATTCTCCGGAAGGGACTGCAGAGGAGGAGTTGTGTGGAAAATGGACAGGTGTGCGTTGATTTTTCCAGCGCACACAGACGATGCGCCGTTGAGTTTCCACACAGGGCAGGCGTTGCATCGATTTCCGGCGTGGAGACTGGGATCCTCTTCGGGTTGCAGGGTTTTCGGATGTCCCGGGGAAGATGTGTTGAAATCCTGGGAGTGCAGGACGAAGTCACAGGGTTGCGTCGATCCAGTGGGTGTTGCGTGGAAAGGTCTACCACTGTCAACACCTGGACAGTGCGCGCTCTACGGGCATCTAGAATGATAAAACCCAACACTCGCAAGATAATGTAATTTATGCATTGTGATGCTATGTTATTGTTTAACCTTTTGCATTGCAGTATTCCATCCAAAAGATTCATTTTTAAGGTGCTTATAAATACTGTACATTTGCAATGTATTGCTGCAGACATTCAGAGTGTGTTAGGGTGTGGTCCCTTTCCAGGGCCTTCTAGAGACTTTCCCTGCAACATGCCTGGGCATGGTTCTAGGCTGGGCCAAGACTCTATAAAAGAGAGTCAGCCCAACTTCCAGTGCTCACTATTCAGAGGTCCCGGTGGAGAGCAGCAGCTTCTTCCTGAGCTCCTGTCCCTGCGGCCTATTTGGATTTTCTAGTCTTCTGCACTCATCTCTCATTGGTGATCACTGTTTCCAGGCGGTAAGACGGTGTTTGGACATTTCCCAACACAGTAATTGAGAATTTTCATATTCTTGATTTTAATTCTTAAATGAATAACAGATTACTTGGGTGCTGCCATTTTTTGACATTTGTATGGTGGTTTGCAAATAGGGAGGACACGCAATTTATTCCATAAAGATTTGACTTCGTTATTACATTGTTGTTCATTGCGCGCTGATATTTCTTGACATTTACATGATGTTTTACGAGTTGGCAAGAAGTGCAACTCGTTTCATGAGCATTTAACTTTGTTGTTCATTGCGCACTACCATTTTCTGGCATTTACATGGTGGCATTCGAATCGGCAACACGCGCGATTCTTTCCTTGAGTGTTTTTTCATGTTATTCATTGTGCACTACCATTTCTTGGCATTTGCATGGTGGCATTTGAATCAGCAAGACGCGCAATTCTTTCCCCGAATGCTTTTCATGTTTTTCATTGTGCGCTACCATTTCTTGGCACTTGTATGGTGGCATTTGAATCGGCAAGACGCGCAATTCTTTCCTCGTGTATAAATAATGTAAATTACTGTGCGCTACTATTCTAAGACATTTTCTTGGTAGCATTTTAAGTTGACACGTTGCGTGATTTATTCCTTGAGTCTACGTTGTGTGATTTCATGGTGCACAATCCTTTATGGTGTTTAATACTCATATAAAAATCTGCAATGTGGGCAATTCACTTCCCAATGTTTTTTTCTGAGATGAACACAACAATACCAGAGTTCTAGATGTAATGCTGTGTGTTCCTGATATATATTCTTAAAAGGAGATTCATATGGTTGTTTAGAAATTGCTCAGAGTGTTTCCTGATTCTCATGCTAAAGAAAGTACTCGAATCTGAAAGTCCTATTTAACTTTTCCTGTTTCCTCCTCAGGCATTCGGTCATCTAAAGCCTAGTCAGTTTTAGGACAATTCTAGGGTTGTTCATGTTTTTCGGAAAAGACGAAGCTTAGAGTTGTAGCATGGTACTGATTTCCTGAGATGTAATTTTGATGTTGTGTTTTAACCTTTTGCTTCCTACAGGTCTCCTTCCCAGCTGTTCCCGTCCTAATCCCCTTTTCCCCACTTGGACTCTCTTAGACTCTGTGATAAATCTAATCAGAGTATTGGAGCTGTCTTGTGGTGGAAGTATTGGGAACGTGCACAGACCCCGAGGATCTGGTGACTCTGACAGAATAGTGAGCCCACAAATTATTATCCTCCTGGTTTGTGTATGTTCTCAGCATGGCCACACTGGACGAGCTAGTCAAGGCTATCACCCAGCTCCAGTCAGAAGTGGTATCATCAAAGGATTTGACAAATAGTCTAGCTGAGAGGGTGAGTCAGTTACAGAATAAGGTTGAGAAGAAAGAACAAAGTCCCACAGGTGTGTCTTGGCCAGGTACTTCTTCTCAGACTTCTGGAGGTAATCCGACTAACATTTCCCTCAATGTTCCTTCAGCCATTCCTTTAGCTCCCCAGAACGCTTCTCAGATGATCCCTTGAAAGCGCAATCTTTTCTGGTTCAAGTGGAACTTCACTTCACCTGCAGACCACATACTTTCCCCGATGCCCAGTCTAAAGTAGCTTTCTTGTTGTCATATCTGTGTGGAGATGCAGCTACCTGGGCTATTCCTCTTGTGCGTAAAAATAGTCCCCTGTTGTACAACTGGAAACATTTTGTTCGTGAATTTGAGAGAGTTTTCGATCGTAGAACTGTAACACAGTCAGCAGATCGTGAACTATTAGACTTACGCCAAGGGAATCAGGACTTATTTTCATATTTAGCCAACTTTAATCGGCTGGTCGCTGAGACATCCTGGCCTGAAGAAAAACAAGCGGCCTTGTTTTACAGGGGACTCAAAGAGGAGCTAAAAGACATCTTAGCACAAATCGACCCACAACCTGCAAACTGTCAAGATTTAATAAACCTTGTCTTGAGGCTTGATCATCGTTTAAACAAACGAAAAAGAACGCCGGAACCGATGGAAATTGGAACCATCAGGAGACCTTTGACCAAAGATGAAAAGGACCTACGCAGAAAAAATGGGCAATGTCTCTATTGTGGGCGGAAAGGTCATTTCGCCAAAGATTGTCCAATCAAAACAAAGAGCAAGCGAGGCCCAGTTCAGAAAGTTGCAACCAATGCATCAGTCGAGTCGGAAAATCTAAAGCACCCAAGTTGCAGAGAAGGGTTGCTCTTGGGTGTCACCGTGGATCCTTCACAATCCAAACATCTAAAATTGGGAATAAGAGTTCAGGTCAAGAAAAAGACCTATTTCAAGAAGGCTCTAGTCGACTCTGGGGCTACCGGAAACTTTGTTGACGCCCAATTGGTTCGTGCATGGGGGATCCCATGTATTGAAAAGAAGACCCCAGAAACCATCCAGGCAGTTGATGGAAAACTCTTGACTGGAGGTCCGATAACTCTTCAGACTGTCCCCTTGACAATAATTTGTGAAGGTCAGAATCAAAGAAAGAAACATAAAGAGGAACTCATCCTTGACGTGATCCATGCTCCCCAGTATGGGATCATCCTTGGCTTGCCATGGTTAACTCATCACAATCCAGAGATTAATTGGGCAGAACGAAAGATCGTGTTCTCATTAGTGCTATGTAAAGAACATTGGGGGTCATTCCGACCCCGGCGGGCACCGCCCGCCGGGCGGAAACCGCCTAAACACCGCCCCGCGGTCAAATGACCACGGGGACCATTACAACTTTCCCGCCGGCCCAGCGAGAAAGCCCCAGCAAAGATGAAGCCGGCTCCGAATGGAGCCGCCGGTTTTGCTGCGGTGCGACGGGTGCAGTTGCACCCGTCGCGATTTTCAGTGTCTGCCAAGCAGACACTGAAAATCTTAATGGGGCCCTATTAGGGGGCCCCTGCACTGCCCATGCCAGTGGCATGGGCAGTACAGGGGCCCCACGACACCCGTTCCCGCCAGCCTCTTCCTGACGGTGTAAACCGCCAGGAACAGGCTGGCGGGAAGGGGGTCGGAATCCCCATGGCGGCGCTGCATGGAGCGCCGCCATGGAGGACTCCCCCAGCCGGGGGAAATCCGGTGGGAAACCGCCGGACCCTGAAGCCACGGTCGGAATACCTGATGTAGCACCGCCAGCCTGTTGGCGGTGCTACCTCCGGCCTCCACCCTGGCGGTCTATGACCGCCAGGGTCGTAATGAGGCCCATTGTCTCCAAAGGACTCAAGAATCGGAAGTTCGCCATTCTTACATAGCTACCGCCACAGAGAAAGAAGTTCAGTTGCCCAAACAGTATTCGTCTTATGAAGATGTATTTGATGAGAAGGAAGCAGAGAACTTACCTCCTCATACATCTTATGACTGTCAAATTGATCTAGTCCCAGGGGGGATACTTCCCAACTGTTGTGTGTATGCCCTGTCAGAACATGAAAATCAACATTTACGAAAATACTTGGATCAATTCTTAGAGAATGGTTTCATCCGCCCCTCTAAGTCTCCCACAGCTTCTCCTTTGTTTTTGTTCCAAAAGCGAACGGAGAGCTTCGAACTTGTATCGACTATAGGGGCTTGAATAAAATCACCATCAAGAACAAATATCCTTTGCCTCTAATTCCGGTCTTACTGGAACAAGTAAAGAAAGCAAAAATCTACACGAAGCTTGATCTTCGAGGTGCTTACCATTTGGTCAGAATGAGAGAGGGTGACGAATGGAAAACGGCATTCAAAACAAGATATGGCCTTTTTGAATACACCGTCATGCCTTTTGGTCTGTGCAATGCTCCAGCAGCATTTCAATTTTTCTTAAATGACGTTCTTAGAGAGTACCTCGATATCTTTGCCATAGTTTACATTGATGACATTTTGATCTACTCAGACAATGAGAATAAACATGTTCAACATGTCAAGAAAATTTTGGCAGCCCTTCGTAAACACCATTTATATTTCAAGCTAACCAAGTGTGAGTTTCATGTTACCACAGTTGAGTTTTTAGGGGTTATCCTTACCCCTCAAGGTATGGTGATGGCAGAAAGGAAAGTAAAAGCTGTATCTGAATGGCCCATCCCAAAGACTGTTCATGATGTACAATGTTTCCTGGGCTTTGCAAATTTTTACCAGAGGTTCAGCAATCATTTCTCCCAGACAGTGGCTCCAATTACTAAGTTATTAAGAAAGAAAGAAAAATTTGTATGGTCCCCAGAAGCAGACCAAGCCTTTTCAACTTTGAAAGAAGCTTTCTCCACTGCCCCAGTCTTGACTCATCCGGATGCAGATCGACCTTTCATAGTGGAAGCTGATGCTTCAGATGTGGCAATAGGAGCAGTCTTGTCACAACGAAACAAAGACTCTGGTCAGCTTCATCCTGTAGCTTACATGTCTCGGAAGTTGAACGAAGCCGAACAGAACTATGTCATTGCTGAAAAAGAGCTTCTGGCGATTCGTGACGCCTTTAAAGAATGGAGACATCATTTGTTGGGAGCTAAATATACTGTCACAGTATATACTGATCATCGCAATCTTCAATTCATGAGTTCTGCCAGACTTTTGACTCCTCGGCAATTACGCTGGATGCTGTTTTTTGCAGAGTTTGATTTTGTGGTAACCATCCGGCCTGGTAAAGATAATCGCAAAGCTGACGCCTTGTCCCGCCAAGAGTCTACCACATTGCCTGCAGTTCAAACCTCCAGAGCTATCATTGCTCCTGACAAGGTCCTATGTATCATAAAAACAGAAGATTTCTTTGAAGACATCCGCAATTCATTCACTGTTGAAAAATGGCAGGCGTGGGCCCAAGCAGATCCGAAAAGATCAATCAAGCAAGGATTACCCTTTCACGATGCTCGTTTGTTCGTGCCCACTACCAAACTTTGCAAGATAGTGTTTCATTGGTTGCATGTTATACCTACAGCAGGTCACCCTGGTACTCCTAAAAATCTTGAATTAATCCAACGCTATTTTTGGTGGCCTACCTTAACAAAGGATGCAAAAACAATGGTAAACAACTGCGAAGTCTGTGCTCGCACTAAAACAAGTCATTCAAAACCGAAAGGGTTGTTACACCCACCCCAACCCCCAAGTCGTCCGTGGGAACACATCTCTTTAGACTTTATTACAGGTCTGCCAGTGGTTCAACAGCATTCAGTAATTCTGGTGGTAGTAGATAGTCTCACGAAATATGGACATTTCATTGCCTGTAAGAAATTACCCACCTCTAGTGAACTGGCAACTATCTTACTGAATAGAGTGGTTCGTTATCATGGACTGCCAAAAGTGATCCTCTCCGATCGGGGATCGCAATTTGCCTCCAACTTCTGGAAGACATGGTGTAAAACACTCCAAGTGACATCTACCCTATCTACTAGCCACCATCCTCAAACAGATGGTCAAACGGACAGACTAAATCAGACTTTGAAGCAATACCTACGTGCTTACGCTGAAAAAGCACTTAATTCATGGACATCAATGCTCTGGTTAGCTGAGTTAGCCTACAACAACTCCTTCCACACGTCTACTGGCGTTACACCCTTCTTTGGTTTGTTTGGCTATCATCCTGACACCTTGCCCATCACAATTCCTCAAGAAAGTTATCTCACTCCAGCTGTGTCAGAAATCATTCAACATTTGCATCAAACTCAGAAATCGATTCAACAACATTTAGAAAAAGCCAAAAAAAAATACAAAAAGCATTATGACAAGAAACATTGTGAGGGACCGCAGTATCAACCTGGTGACAAAGTGTGGCTTTCCACAAAACATATAGACTTCAAGAAGAAGCACATGTTCAACCCCAAATTTATAGGTCCTTACACTGTTCTTCAGTAAATCAATCCTGTGACCTATAAACTACAATTGCCAAAATCATTATGGATTCATCCAGTATTCCATACTTCCCTCTTAAAAAAGGCAGTCCAAAAGGTCCACCCTCATCCAGCTCCTGTTCTAGTGCAGGGGGAAGAAGAATATGAAGTCAAGAAAGTGTTGGACTCTAAACTGAGAGGGCTTAACCTATGGTACTTAATCTCATGGAAAGGTTATGGCCCTGAAAGTAATTCATGGGTTTCCACATCTGATGTTCATGCTCCAGTACTTGTGAGACGCTTTCATCGTTTTAATCCATATAAACCAGGCCCTAGAGCGCGCCTGGGAGAGGGGAGTACTGTCAACACCAGGACAGTGCGCGCTCTATGGGCATCTAGAATGCAAAAACCCAACACTCGCAAGATAATGTAATTTATGCATTGTGATGATATGTTATTGTTTAACCTTTTGCATTGCAGAATTCCATCCAAAAGATTTATTTTTAAGGTGCTTATAAATACTGTACATTTGCAATGTATTGCTGCAGACATTCAGAGTGTGTTAGGGTGTGGTCCCTTTCCAGGGCCTTCTAGAGACTTTCCCTGCAACATGCCTGGGCGTGGTTCTAGGCTGGGCCAAGACTCTATAAAAGAGAGTCAGCCCAACTTCCAGTGCTCACTATTCAGAGGTCCTGGTGCAGAGCAGCAGCTTCTTCCTGAGCTCCTGTCCCTGCGGCCTATTTGGATTTTCCAGTCTTCTGCACTCATCTCTCATTGGTGATCACTGTTTCCAGGCGGTAAGACAGTGTTTGGACATTTCCCAACACCGTAATTGAGAATTTTCATATTCTTGATTTTGATTCTTAAATGAATAACAGATTACTTGTGTGCTGCCATTTTTTGACATTTGTATGGTGGTTTGCAAATAGGGAGGACGCGCAATTTATTCCATAAAGATTTGACTTTGTTATTACATTGTTGTTCATTGCGCGCTGATATTTCTTGACATTTACATGATGTTTTACGAGTTGGCAAGACGTGCAATTCGTTTCATGAGCATTTAACTTTGTTGTTCATTGCGCACTACCATTTTCTGGCATTTACATGGTGGCATTCGAATCGGCAACACGCGCGATTCTTTCCTTGAGTGTTTTTTCATGTTATTCATTGTGCGCTACCATTTCTTGGCATTTGCATGGTGGCATTTGAATCGGCAAGACGCGCAATTCTTTCCCTGAGTGCTTTTCATGTTGTTCATTGTGCGCTACCATTTCTTGGCACTTGTATGGTGGCATTTGAATCGGCAAGACGTGCAATTCTTTCCTCGTGTATAAATAATGTAAATTACTGCGCGCTACTATTCTAAGACATTTTCTTGGTAGCATTTCAAGTTGACATGTTGCGTGATTTATTCCTTGAATCTACGTTGTGTGATTTCATGGTGCACAATTCTTTATGGTGTTTAATACTCATATAAAAATCTGCAATGTGTGCAATTCACTTCCCAATGTTTTTTCTGAGATGAACACAACAATACCAGAGTTCTAGATGTAATGCTGTGTGTTCCTGATATATATTCTTAAAAGGAGATTCATATGGTTGTTTAGAAATTGCTCAGAGTGTTTCCTGATTCTCATGCTAAAGAAAGTACTCGAATCTGAAAGTCCTATTTAACTTTTCCTGTTTCCTCCTCAGGCATTCGGTCATCTAAAGCCTAGTCAGTTTTAGGACTATTCTAGGGTTGTTCATGTTTTTCGGAAAAGACGAAGCTTAGAGTTGTAGCATGGTACTGATTTCATGAGATGTAATTTTGATGTTGTGTTTTAACCTTTTGCTTCCTACAGGTCTCCTTCCCAGCTGTTCCCGTCCTAATCCCTTTTCCCCACTTGGACACTCTTAGACTCTGTGATAAATCTAATCAGAGTATTGGAGCTGTCTTGTGGTGGAAGTGTTGGGAACGTGCACAAACCCCGAGGATC